>NC_038043.1:21206509-21806509 GCF_002211085.1 Panicum hallii | reverse complement strand
CGAACTCCTTTGAGTTGGTCAGAGACCGGTGAACGCAAAATCTTCGGACCAGACCTAGTCGTTGAAGCCGAAGATAAGGTTAAGGTTATTCAATCTAATCTTAAAACCGCTCAGTCCAGACAGAAGAGCTACGTAGATAAGAGGAGGAAACCTCCGCAATTCCAAGTAGGAGATTTTGTCTATCTCCGAGTATCTCCTACCAAAGACGTCCAATGTTTCGGCACAAAGGGGAAGTTAGCACCTCGTTATATCGGACCCTTCGAAATTCTCAATGTTTGTGGCCCAGTGGCTTACAAGCTTCGCCTTCCGTCTCAATTGGCTGCTATTCACGATGTCTTCCATGTCTCTCAACTTAAGAAGTGTGTCAAAGTACCCACGGAAATCGTTGAGACATGTGCCATTGAGATTGAACCCGATCTATCGTACATCGAACAACCTCTTCGAATCTTGGACACCAAAGAAAGGCTCACCAGAAGAAGGGTAATGAAGATGTACAAAATCTTATGGGATCATCACACCGAGGAAGAAGCGACTTGGGAAACAGAGTATATCTTCAACGAAATTTCCCAGACTTCCTTCAAGCCAATCCCCAAATCTAATCATCCGATTCTGTTCAGCTTCGGAATCTCGGGACGAGATTCTTTTTAAGGGGGGAAGGCTGTAACATTTATGTAATTAGAAATATAGACACTAGGTATTAGTGAGTTGTATGTATGTTATGGTTTGTACAGAGAACTAGGGGTATATTTGTAAATTATGAATGTTATAAGTCCTTATGTGCAATTTCGTAAAAAATGCTCTTAAATGTCAAAATCAAATGACCATAGAGAAGAAAAGTACAAATATTAGGTTAAAACCTAAGAGAAATAGACTTTGTATAAAACTAAGGACCTATGTGTAATTAACACAAAGGTATAAGGGTTTACATGTGAATAGATTGAAGTGTAAAAGTAAAATTCAGATTTACCTAAGGGTTAATGTGTAAAACTACAAGTAATCATGACAAACCAGAAAAATTTCAAACATGTCCAAAATTTGATCAAATTTAGGAGGGAAAAGACAAAGTTAATTTAAATTCCATCCTTGTTTCAAAATGCAATTTAAAAAGTTGTAAACTTTGAGTTTCTGAACCTAAACCCTAAAACAATGTTGTAGAGTTTGAAAAACTCTACAACTTTCATGTTGAGCATTTTCTCATTTGACCTTTGTAGCAGTGAGAAATTTTAGTTTATAGAAAGGTCCCTGAAATTTTTGGGAATTGCAAACAAGTCCCCCTGACACCTCCCTGCTTCGTCTTCCTCTGGCACCACCGCTTCCCCTCTGCTCTGCTCCTGCCGCTGCCGCTCGCCGCCGATGCCGCACCCCGAGCTCCGCCTCCAGCTTCTGCACATGCCCACGCGTCGCCTCCTTCCTCTCCCGGTCCATTTCCTCTCCCCTGCTGCCCTCTCGCGTGCACGCCACGATGACCCGAGCGGTTCGCCGGCCGCCACGTCGTCACCGCCGTTTCCACGTCCCGCGCTTATCCCTCCTTCCTCTTTCTTCTACTCAACATGACCAGGAGAGCGTAGAGAGTTCATTTGCACTCTTTTTCCCCTTTGCCACATACACTGTTAGCCCTTTTTGTCTCCTCCGCCTCTTCCTCCTCTCCGGTGAAGTATGGGTTGCCGTGGGCATCCCTTACCGAGCGCTCATTGCACCCAATGAACCCCGTAGTAGCTTCCCCGTGCCTTGCTGATACTCGCCAAGCCCTCAGAGCTCCTTAATTCCAGTCGGAACCCAGTTCCCGACGGAGCGCCGCCGCCGCCGCCTCGGCCTCACCGTGGAGGTCCCTCTCCCGGCCTTCCCTAGCCCAAATATATCCCGGTTCGAGCTTTCTTACAACCCCAGGAAGCTTCTCGACCCTTCCATTGTCATCCAAAACGCCCGGAGTACCGCCCCCACCGCTCCACCTCGCCGCCGGCCGCAAGCCTCCGTCGCGCCATCACTCCGAGCCGTCTCTCCCCGATTCCGAGCTAGCACAGGTGCACAAGGGGCCCTAGATGCTTCTCCGCCCCTCTGTCCTCACCGCCGGCGCTCGCCGTCGCCGGAGCAAGCCGGTCAACATCGTGCCTCTGCCTTGACCGGGGGAAGGACTACGGGTTAGAAGAAATAGAAGTCTAGGGGGTTTCGTGCAAAGGAGTAGACTCAGGGAAATAGTAACCGAAGGACCTCTTGTGTAAATTGTGCTGCCAACTTAGAAATGCTATATCTATTCGGGGAAAAATCATAAAAATACAAACTAAATTTTGCTGGAATCCCTAGATAAAGATCTACAACTTTACTTAAGGGATAAACTTCAGTTTCTGAATGTTTGATGATCTAATTTAACTGATAAGTTTGGTTACTTGTAGGCTTAAGAAATGCATAGTAATTCATAGAAAAATGATAAAATGGTGAAACCAGTTGTGTTTGTTTTCTTTTAACATATAGAATTTAAGAAAAATAATTATCCTAGTAATTAAGTATTATTTCCTTAATGTGCAAGTTTAATTAGAAATAATGTGTAGTTTACTTTGTATAATTAATATCTATACATTTAAATGTTCCAAAAATCATGGAAATATTTTAGGGTACTATTCTTAAATAGTATAATCTGTTATTAGATTTCCAATCAAGAATTAGGTGTCAAACAAATTAGACATAATGGACTTAGTTCATAATGTAATAGTAACTTAAGGTTATTGAAAGTAATTAATAGAATAAATAAGTAAAGTTATTGTATGTAATTATTAGAAACACCCCCAACCTGTTGCCCCATGCCACTAGTTAGACACTTAGTGGGGTTAACTTAGCTATTTAATGTATTTAGATAAAATAATTAATACTCGATAAATGACTGCCCAGTGCAGGGTAGTTAGATTATTTGTCGAAATGTAATGTTCTTTTGTTTAGATTGCAACTTTATTGTGAAATAACATAAAAAGTATATGCATTCCATAACTTGTAAACTCTGCATCTCATATAGACTCGACCGCTCTTGCCGACGGAGACTACGAACTCGTTCTGGAACCAGGAATAAAATCAACTGAAGACCCCGGGAACCTCGTCGCGGAATTCTCTGATGCCCCGAACCAAGGTTCGGAAGATATTAATTTGACTAACCCCAGCTCCACCAGCGAAGGCAAGCCCCGGACATAACCCTACTTTATTACACTGCAAACTATACTATTTATCTATATCTTTATGCATTAAGTTCTTAGGAGTTGTTTGGAAACATTAGTTGCATAATTCCAGGAACCGATGTATTGAACACTAGAAGTGAGTCCGAATAGCTGCTCTGCTTATAGGACCGGTAGAAGTCGAGTGATTTCCTGTCACTCGCGCGATATAGGAATTGTAATGTTTACATCCTGTTATCAATATAAGGATGACGGACGGGAAGATATGTGGAGTATCATGTTTGAGATGATACCCCGTCTGTGTTGTTGAAATGGATAAGGCCGCAGTGTGTGGTAGTGGTGGTTAAGCGTTTGAAAGTACTAGCCACATGCCGTGAAATATGGTAAGCGGTAAGCCTAGTAACCAATCGGCCCGAGGAGTGGACATACCCCCCACCACATGTATTTGCTTCTTTTGGTTACTTTGTTCGACGTGTAGGAATACGTGTTGCTGGGCAACCAGGAGTACGGATTTTGTAGTCGCGCTACAGACGTACGTCCTGCACTTTGGAAGTGCGTATGATTCTGCAGTCGCTTGTGGTGGCCCTGATCCACGAGTCGGAATGAAAGGCAAACGGTTGCTTCGGAACGACCCTTTGGTGTTCCAAGCATGTGTGTTAGGTTTACCCTTGCAAGGTTGAATTCAATTCAGAATCGTCCGCTTCTCACGATGGTTGAGACTGCTTGATCCCTTTACCACATAGAGTAACAAGAGCAACTTTGTGACTATCAAAGATGATGTTTGATTAAAGATTCTACCATGTGTGAGTAGTTATAGGTGCTTACCTAGAATGGTTAATCAACTAGAATCTGAAAGCTAAAAGTTGGAAATAAGGATCTACTCTTTGTTGCTTTTCAGCTGAAAACTCTACCCAAAAACTGAAAAGCCTGCACAAGTCTAGATACATGGCTAAGTATACCATGAGCGGGTAAGTCTTGCTGAGTATTAGTATACTCAGCCTTGCTTTTGTTGATTTACCTCAGGTAATTCCACTGATGAACCAGCACTCATTACACCGTGGCCCTACCCTTTGCCTAATGGTTGGTCCGTGGAGTGGGATCCGTCCCCGGCCAACTCAGATCCCGCCGAGTGATATTATGCCAGGGCTAGCATAATATCTGTAATAACGACGTGTACATTGTCTACGCTTTTCAAACTCCGCTGCTTGACTTGAAACTTAAACTGTTTTGTAATAATCTCTCCTCAGTGGGAGCTAATGATGCTTTGTATATTTTTGTAATATATCTGCCTGTGGTGTAAAATGTATTGGCATTTATATCTCTGGACTCACCTTCGTGTGAGGTACCTTGTTGGATCCTGCGTTCGGTGGTTTATCGGGACGTTACCCGACAGGCCAAAGGATTATACCGTTTGAAGCACGAGGTAGCGCTCAAGAGAGGACTCGCGTACTTGAGCCGGTGTAATTCAGGTTGGTTCTGCCACACTATGGCTGTCACAAGAATCCTATTAAAACCATACTAAAGATAGACAACACGTTACCTGTCCTTAAAAGAGCCACACATTCAAGCATTCATTTTGTTTATTAATGGATTATGCATGCATGTACTATTAGACCTCACAACCAAAACAACTGCCGAATATCTTCGGACTTACGTGGTTAATTTCGGTGGCATGACACATATGTCTCTCACTAATATCTAGTCGATAAATTCTATCTGTCTTAACCTCTTAATCATGGTTTGTGTTCCTGCAGAAGATCACATTTATAAAATATGAACCTTCCATGGCAGCACAACATGAAAGCGTTCCCAAACAGTACTGTTCACTATAGAAACAGTATCCGTACAATTCCTGCCGTACGGACAACGTTAGCATATGTTACATTTGCAACGTATTCACGGGGGTACCGTATAAAACGGGGGTATGAACAGCGATCGCCATACCCTGCGCCGAACCATATACTCCCAATATACTCAACCTAAGTTGATATATTGGCAGCATCTCAAGTAGGCCACTGCTTGAGAAACAGCGTTCGGTTCGCATCATCGACGGGAAGGCCAAGCTCCCTCAGTTGGCTGAGGATCATTACCTTCTTACCTCACCATCGAAGGTGTCGTTGCAGGAAATAAAGTTGGGTGGTGCATGAATTTAAATTTTGACACATACTCCGTAAATTCATTTGTTAAGCAAGTCAGAGCTATACTTTTTACACATATATATATTGGTAGCCACCTAATTACTCCCATATAAATCCCTAGGGCTTTGTGTTCTAAGCACCAACCTTAACGAATCTAACATACTCCGTAAATTCATTTGTTAAGCAAGTTTTTATCCTAAAAACATTTTTAAGAGCTACGGCAGTGGTAAGAGTAAACCTACAGCTCTGATACCAGCTGTGGCAGAATCGTCTGAATTATTCCGGCTCAAGTGCGCTAGTCATCGCTATACAGCCGATACTAACTCAACGCACTTCAAATGGAACAACTCATTGGTCTATCGGGTCTCCGCCGGATGCAACCACGGTTCAACAGGATTGAAGCAGGTTTACCTCACACGAAGGCGAGTTTACAATCGCACAACAGCTCACCAACTTTTAATTCACAGAATATTAAACATTATTACAAACCTTTTCAAACTTAAGGTAATATACAAACATTGTTTAAAATGACAAGCTAACAGCTTGTCCAGACTCACAGCGGAAGAAAAATTTATGCGTGACTACACACGTCGTGAAGGTTGACACCATACTCAGCCCGAAGCATGGTATCATTCAGGAGGGTCACTGCCAGCCGGGGACGGATGCCACTCCACGGACCAGCCAAATGGAACAAAGAGTATGGCCACGCAGGACTATCCGTGGGGTTGTCAAAAGTCATACCTGAAAAATTCACTAGCAAGACTGAGTATATTAATACTCAGCAAGGCTTACCCGGGATTAGGGTGTACTTAGCCCATAACCAGACTCATGAAGGTTTGAAATGGTTCTGGGTTTAATTTCAGCTGAAAAGCAACAAAGAGTATGATCTACTTTCATTTTTTAGCTTTCAGATTTTAGTCTCATTAACCATTCTAGGTAAGCACCTATTCTAGACAAGCAAGGTAGAGATTATCATCCATCAAGATTATTCCAACAATAGTTACTGTTATTACTCTATGGCCAGAAGGAATAAGCAGTCTCAATCTCCGCGAGAAACGGACGATTCTGAATCGAATTTCTAAACCTTGCAAGGGTAAACCTAACTCACACGCTTGGAACATCCAATGATCGTTCTGAAGCAACCGTTTCCCTCATATTTCGGGTTATGGATCAGAGCCACCACAAGCGACTGCAGGACCGTACGCACACCAATTGTGCAGGTCATACGTCTGTAGCGCGACTACATGATCGTACTCCTGTCTGCTATGCAGAATGTACTCCCACACATCGGTGCGTGTGTACAATAGAAACCAATTAATCGAGTGGTGGAGACATGTCCATTTGCCGGGCCAATCAGGTACTAGGCTTACCGCTTTACCATATTTCGCGGCATCTGGCTAGTACTTTCAAACGCTTAGCCACCACTACCACACACTGAGACCTTATCAACTTTTATCAACACAGATGGGGTAACCTTCCGAGTCATGATATTGCACATGACCCCGTCCATCATCCTTATAGTGATTGCAGAATAGTAAACATTCAACTCCTATATCGCGCGAGTGACAGGAAATCACCCGACTTCTACCGGTCCTATTAGCAAAGCATTTATCCGATAAGGACTCAGGCACAATACATAGGTTCCTAGTATCAATGCATCTAGGGTTCCATTTCAATTCCTAGACTTAATGCAAGATATAATATATAAGCATAAAATTGTGGTAAATTGAAATATTGGGTTATGCACCGGGGCTTGCTTTCTTGAGCGGGGCTGGGGGCAGGAGTGTCAAAGGTTTCCGAATTTTGGTTCGGAGCTTCAGTTAGAGTCTCGACGATGTTTACCGGGTCTTCAGAAAACCCTTTATCTTGTTCCAGGACTAGCTCATAGTCTCCATCGTCGAGTGTCATTGACTCTACATGATATGTAATGATTTGATTAGATGGTTCTCGAGTTAAGAGTTTTGGTTCACAATAAAGTTGCAATCCAACAGGTTAATACACTCAAACTCATAAAGCAAGAGGGTTAAATATAAACTTATTATTGGTTCTCTATTCCAATTACCTTAATTAGTGGAATTAATTGAATTAGATTAACAAGTTTGATTTTGAAATTTGTAATTCATAAAGGCTATGGCCTTGAATTGTTTTGGATAATCTCATTCCTAGTGGATAAGCTTACTATGAATTTTTCCTAATTTTCAGAGAATAGACGCTAGGGTATTTGAATTTAGTTCAAATGTTAGGTTTAAATTCAAATCTTAGGTAAACAGTGTTATAAATTCTTGAAAAATTAATTAGAGACTAACTACCAATATATCCACATAGGGTAAAAGGATCTAAGCATGGAAAGCTTAGGAACATGTTTGAATAAAATTTAAATCCTCTCAAGCTTGATTTGTACAAAATTAAATTAGCCAAAGCTACGGTGCAGTACTGATGTTGAAATTTTTACACAAGCTTGTACTCACCTTAAACAGACAACACACCAAAAATCACAGGAAAAACAACTAGTATGCAATAGTTATGAACAAGATACCCTTTTGCTAGAGCTTAAAATAAATCAAAAAGTATTTAGTTTCAAACCAGACTTTATTAACAAAAGTTGTAGAATTAAACTTCTAGATTCCAACAAAACTAGTTTGGCAATTTTTGGATTTTTCTACACATTCCTATAGATTTTACAAGTGGGCTGATTTGAATTAGAGAGGGGGTACTGTTTTTTCACAGATAGACCCCTAGAAAGATTTGAACCGTTGCAATTAGACCCTTGTCGGGTTTTACAGAGGGGAAAGATCAATGGTGACCAAATCCAGCGGGGGCTCATCAGCGGCGAGGGGCAAGTGGGGGAAAATGCTCAGGGACTCACGGCGGTCTTGGGGCTGGCCGGTGTCGGGGAAGAGAGGGACCGAGGCGGCGTAACGACGGCGAACAGGGCGAACAGGGATGGGTGGCGGAGGTCCGAGGGACATCGTCGGTGTTCCGGTGGCCGGAGGGCAGGAGAGCGGCGGGGAAGTGGTCAGGGAGCTTCCACGCGATGATGTGGTGCTGATGGTGTGCTTGGTCGGGGCTAAGAGGCGGTGGATCGACGGGACGACGGCGAGGCCGAGCGGCCACGGGAGCTTGAGCTCACCGGCACGGTGGTCCGGTCGTTCCAGTGCACGAGGGCGAAATTGGGCGGGTTGGTGAGCTTCAGTAGGTGATGGGGATGCTATTTGTGCACTAGATTGGGGATGGGAAGCGGCGTGGGTGGCTGTCGACGGTGAGATGAGGCAGCGGCGGTGCTCCGGTGGGGTGTGGTGGTCGGAACAGAGAAAAGGGAGCAAAATGGGCATGTGCAAATGCAAGAGCGTGTACGTGGGGAGCTCTAGGATGTGCTCGTGGTCCAGAAGAAGGCGTAGTTGCGCGGGAGCAGGAGCTGGCAAGCCGGCGGGAGGCGTGGCGGCTCGGGCGGCGGCGGCACGACGTGGAGAGGCGGGAGCAGGCCAGCGCGAGGCCGTGAAGCAGCAGCGAGGACGCAGGGGCGGCACGTGGCGCGAGGAAAGGCGGCGCGGGGGTGGCAGGTGCGCGGCACATGGCCGGCGAAGCGGTGGGGCGTCGGGCGCAGAGAAACAGAGGAGGAGGGGACTCGAGGTAGACGAAGGAGGATCTATTTGCAATTTCCTAAAAGTGCAGGGACTCCACTGTAAAGCCTAGATAACTTTCAAACCATAGCTCAAATGAAAAAGTGCCCAAAAGCAAAAGTTAACATAAAATTTGGCAAAGCTTTAAACTTTAAGTAAATCCTATTTCAAATTCTACACTACACTTGCATCCTTTGTGTAGTTTCACCTATATTTACGATTTAAAGGCAAGTTCTTGACTTTTGCAAAACAACCTTCACATGTTGTGATTTTACCTCCCATTCTCTCCCATTTAACACTAAAGGACCTATATTTTTCAGAATTACTTAACTGTCATTTCCCTTTTGCATCAAAATTTGAACACATGTACATAAGATCAAAGATGCATACTTTACTAAAATTTGGTGTGTTTGTAATCCTAATACCTGAATGTCACACATAAGGCTTCAATCAAATTCTTTTGAATTTAGAACATTTACTTCACTTAATAGTATTTTATTTATCTATAAAAAGAAATATAAGGAAACATAGGTTTTGTGCATTTCATGCCCTTTGCATTGTTTTATTGGTTGTGTTCCATTTGAATTTAAACTTCAAATTCAAATTCAAAATGCATTTGAATAACATTTATTTCCCTCCCTTTTTCCTTTTAGGCCGGCCCATTTTCCTTTCTTCTTTTCCTCTTTTCTTTTCTCCCTTTGCGGCCCGGCCCACGGCCTCCCTCTCCCCCTCTCTCTCTTGCCTCCCGCTCACGGCCCATCCGCTCCCCCAGCCCAGACCACCCCGCACGCGCCTCTCTCTTTCTCCGTCTCGCGCTGACAGGCGGGGCATGCCTGTCAGGCCTTTCTTCCACCCCGAGCACGACTCGGACCTGAGTCCAAGGCCGGTCCTCCCCCACGCCGTCCCCGCTGCCGCAATCCGCCTCAGGCCCGCACGCCCAGGAGTAGCCACTGCTCCTATTTAAAGCCCTAACCCTAGCCCTAGCTTTCCTCAACCCGCAGCCGCCGCCTCTGCCGCAAACCCTAGCGCCCGAGCCTCCTCCACCGTCGCCATTGCCGCCACGTTCGGGAGCTTGCTGTGGCAGAACCAACCTGAATTATACCGGCTCAAGTACGCGAGTCCACTCCCGAGGGCTCCAATGTGCTTCAAACGGTATAATCCCTTGGCCTGTCGGGTAGCGTCCCGATAAACCACCGATACTCAGGATCAAATAAGGTTACCTCACACGAAGGTGAGTCCAGAGATACAGTCACCATCATATTTTACATCACAGGGAATTACATTACAAGAGTTTCTAAAAGCAGTACGAAGTTTCAAACTTAGATAACACATTACAAACTGTTAAAGCTATAGTTTCTGGTAGCGGAAAACATACGCGATGATTTACAACACGTCGTCAAGGTGGATGTCATACTAAGCCCGGGCACGACATCACTTGGTATCATCAATGTTGGCCGGGGACAGATCCCATTCCGCGGACCAACCTTCCGGAAGAGCATAGGACCAAGACAGGGGAAGAGTAGGGGCTTCAGAGACTTTACCTAAAAAACAAGTCACTAGCAAGACTGAGTATGCTAATACTCAGCAAGGCTTACCCGGGATTGGGTATACTTTAGCCCGTAACTAGACTCATGAAGGCATTGTAGAGGCTTTGGGTTTATTTTCAGCTGAAAAGCAACAGAGAGTATAACTTACCTTCAAGTTTTAGCTTTCAGATTCTAGTTTGATTGGCCATTCTAGGTAAGCACCTATACTAAACAAGCAAGATAGAGATTATCATCCATCAAGATTATTCCATCAACAATTCCACTTTTTACTCGATGTGGTAAAAGGGATAAGCAGTCTCAATCCTCGTGAGAGGCGGACGATTCGAATCGAATTTAACCTTGCAAGGTAAACCTAACACACACGCTTGGAATACCAACAGGGCGTTCCGAAGCAACCGTTTCCCTCATATTTCGGGTTATGGATCAGGGCCACCACAAGCGACTGCAGGACCGTACGCACATCACTCGTGCAGGACATACGTCTGTAGCGCGACTACAAAACCCGTATTCCTGTCTACCATGCAGAACGTACTCCCACACGTCGGTGCGTGTAAACATAAAACAAAAGTCGAGTGGTGGAAACGCGTCCATTTGCCAGGCCAATCGGGTACTAGGCTTACCGCTTACCATATTTCGCGGCATGTGGCTAGTACTTTCAAAAGCTTAGCCACCACTACCACACATTTCGACCTTAAAACTTTTATCAAAACAGACAGGGTAATCCTCAGGTCATGATACAGCACATGACCCTGTCCGTCATCCTTATAGTGGTTGCAGAATTGTAAACAAGCAACTCCTATATCGCGCGAGTGACAGGAAATCACCCGACTTTTACCAGTCCTATTTAGCAGAGCATCTAAGCGATAAGGACTCGGGTACAATACATTGGATTCCTAAGATCTCATGCAACTAGGGTTTGACTTCAACTCCTAGACTTAATGCAAGATATAATATAAATAGACGTAGATCGCAGTGTAAATAAAGTAATGGGATATGTCCAGGGCTTGCCTTTACTGGTGGGACCAAAGTTAGGGATGTTAGTATTGTTATCTTCCGAACTTTGGTTCGGGGCTTTAGATAATCCCTTGGTGACATTCACTTAGTCTTCAGGAACATCCTCTGCAGACTCCGGGGAGATCTTGTAGGTACCGTTTGCAGAAGTAGTCGTATCT
Organism: Panicum hallii; assembly: GCF_002211085.1. Classification (NCBI taxonomy): domain Eukaryota; kingdom Viridiplantae; phylum Streptophyta; class Magnoliopsida; order Poales; family Poaceae; genus Panicum; species Panicum hallii. Next base: position 21,794,874 of record NC_038043.1, on the reverse strand, counting down.
ACATGCAATGCAACATTACATTCAAAGTGTGCACATAAAACTATCTTACTTCACAATAAAGTTGCAATCCAACACTCATTTAACATACCACTCACATAACAGCCAAAGAGATCTGAACTAAACTTAGACAGAGCTTTAGGGGAACAACTAACTAGAATTGGCTACTCGTTGAAGATTACAATAGAGCCGATTGGAAACAATAGAGGTTTAGTCGATGGAAAGGTGCATCAGTTTTCTAATTGATCGATGAAAGCATCGATTACTTTAGTAGAGGGATGATTCCTAAAACAGTTGTGTTCTAATTGAGATGTGCTTAAGTGTTATTCTAGGTAACTAAGTGTGGTTATATCGACTCGATTACGTCAGCACAACAATTGAGTGACGTATAGCCGAATGGAGTGTGGTTAAGGGTATATGACCGATAGCTATATAGCCGATCTCTCAGTCGATAAATCGACTGATAGAAGTATGTGGATAAGGATGAGAGAACTAAGGATTGATCGGCCATAACTGATATGGAGAGCAACTAAAATCGGCTTGAATAGGTCGATGGCAAGAACCCTAAGATTGTGTGTATACCTTTGATACATCGACTATGTGCAGCCGGTGTAGGACAGAACAAAAGAACTGTATCGGCAGTAGCCGATACTAGAAAGGTAACAACCGGATCAACTAACCAGCCGAAGGTAGAAGTATATCAAAGAAATGCATCGGCTGACAGCTGTTACATAGAAACATCATAGACTCAAAGGAAACGGATGCTTAGCGGAAGAGCTGATAGCCGATACTGAAGCACAGCTGCCGAGATGTATTAGCTGAGCAGCGGATACACACGAACTAACAGGGATCCTCATACGAAAAGGGCCTTAAGGAGATTGCAATCAAGACGAGAACAATGTCTTGATGGCAGGGATATGAGCATTAGGGTGATAGGATTAACTAACTGCCACACTTTTCCACTTAAAACATACATCCTATAATTACTTTTTAGCTATAACACATGCACACAACACAAGGTACAAGTACATAATTCATTCCCTAATATTTAACCTAGACCATAAATCAAGACTTTCAATTCAAGAGCACAACATAAAACTTGTAAACGTTTACTGATTTGAAATAAAGAAAGCTTTGGAACTTTACAAAGAACACCCTAGAACTTTCTAAATCAAAGCAATCAAGTCCCTGGTCGGGGAAAACAGAGAACAGGAAGATAACGACGATATTCCGGCAAAGGGATCGCCGGTATTAGAAAGATTCGGCGGATCAGGGCAAACCTTGGGGTAGCCTTGGTTGTGGAGGAGAACACGCGGAAAGTGAATTCCCGCGGTGAACAAGATTGGCGATAAGATGAGCTCGACGATGATGAGATTCCGTGGTTGACGAAGAAGTTTACCAGGCAGGGTTGCCGTGCTTGATTGCATCGAGGCTCCTCCGAGCTCGTCACGCCTAACTACCGCCTTCGCTCCACAACTCCTCCTTCCGACTCGCCTCGCCAAACTCGTAGCCGCATCACTATCTGTGGCCTCCGCCGCCCCACGCTGAGCACTCGACGTGGTCAAACCCTGGAAGGAAACCCTGGACGCCATGCTATTTGCAGACCAGCTGTTGTCAGATCCGCACTGCTGTTTCCGCCTCGACCACCTCGTGCTGCTGATCCTCTTCCTCCTCATCTGCTGGACCGGCATCGCCTCGGCCTTATCGTGACGCATCTGCACACCGTCGCAATATCCACCCGACGGCATCTTGCACCCTTGACGCCTCGCCCAACAGCAGGACCCTCGGGATCTTCAGCACCACGCGTATCGGCATTTCGTTGAACACCTGAGCTGCGTCCTCGATATGGCTATTGCGTTCCTGTATCTCGCGCAATAGCTTCCCACTGCTACTCCTCCTGCGCGTGCCGTTGCTCGGCACGTTGTTCTCCAGCATCGCCTGTTCATGTCTATGGGCCCGCTCTGCTCCGGCCGCCCAACACCTGCATACACCGCCAGCTTCCGCGCATCACCGCACGCACGCTCGCGCCACCCGCTCACACGTGCCGCCTGGAGTCACACGCTCTGCGCCGTCCGAGCGCCCTGCTCGCGCGCCACCCGAGCTGCTCCTGCTCCGGCCACGAGTCACCACTGTGCGCCGCGCCTCCTCCCGCATTCACTGTCGCCTGCGCTGCACCCTGGGTCCGTTCACGCCGCACTCCGGTGCTGCCCGCGCTACGCCGGCTCACGCGTGCCACTCTGCTCCTGCACGCCACCGGTCCCGTGCGCCGCTCACGCCGCGCACCTCGCACCAATGCCTGCCACCAGCGCCCGCGTGCTCCTGTTCTCGCACGCCCTCGCCGCCTGCGCACCTTGCTTCACGCCTCCTGCGCTCTCCGCGTCCGCGCGCAGCGCCGCACGCCACCCGCGCTGGGCCACCGCCTGCGCACTCCCCGCTCCTGCGCCGGCCCACGCCAGTGCGTCACCCGCCGTCGCCGCTTGTGCGCCTGTGCCCGAGCCACTCGCCCGGCCCTCGCACACCCCCGCGAGCCGCGCGCACGCCTGCGCCGGCACTCGCCTACTCCAGTCCCGGGCCGCCTGGCTCCTGCGCCTCCACGCCCACGCGCCCGGCTCGCGCGCGCCTGGCCGCGCCCGCGCGCCGCACGCCGCTTGGGGCCGCCGGCCACGTGCCTGGGCCCGCCAGCTCGCACAGCGCCGCCCCGCCAGCCGCGCGTCTGCGCGTGCTTGCGCCCGCCGAGCCGCCGCAGCAGCTTGAGCCCACTCCCTCCGAGCACCTGCGCCGTGGCTGCCCGAACCGGTGGAGGAGAGGGTAGATGAGAGAGAGAAGGAGATAAGTGCTGCCGGTGGGGGAAAAAGAAGAAGGTAGGCGCCAGGATAAGGTAGAAGAGAGAAGAAAGACAGTTGGCTTATACGTAAAATCAGAGAACTGCAGGGACCTGTTTGTAAAGTAAAATTTCCGGTTGATTTAAAACCCTAATGAAGAAATGCCCAAAATGAAAGTTGGAGAGTTTTTCAAACTCTACAACATTGCTTTAGGGCTCAAGTTTAAAAACTCAAAACTTATATTTTTACACGTAAATTTTTGAATAAAAGTCGGATTTGAATTACTCTTGTCCTACAGAGCGTAACTTTATAAAATTCAGTACCTAAATGCAAGCATTTATGACACGTCATAATGACGGGATAGACTCGTCATAATGATTGGATAGACATGTCATGATGACTTGCACTTTTACACTTTAGTCCTGAATAAATTTGAAAATTACTTTTGTAAATCAAACATTTGCATAAAAGGACTTATACTTTTATAAAATTACATAAATACCCTTATTTTCACCACTTTACCCAAAAATTTTATACAATTCAACACATGCATTTCTAATGCAAATTTTGGATAAATACATATTTTTACAAGGGATAAAAGTAAGAAAAACATGTTTACAAAACCATCTTTCACTTATTCTAAAATTACCCTTATCCAAATACATTTTGCAAAAACAACCTTAGGTTTTTCTTTAATTACAAAATACCCCTTTTTACTTGTACTTTAAATTTTCAAAAGCTTCACATAAACATACACAAGCTTTACACTAACAAACACATACTTCACACTAACAATTATATGTCTAGCATTGCAAGTACACGAACTGTCACACTTGCCGTGCTGCTGTTTCCCCGCTCCCCGCCGTCGAACAACCCCCGCAAGAGCACCGCAGTGGGATATGGGTGCATGGACGCCGCTCCTTTATCTCTCTCTTGCTTTCCCCGTGCCCGCACGATCTCACTGAGGATTCCCCGTCGCCGCTAACCGCCGGCCGCCATCTCTCCTTCTTAACCCCTCAATTAGTTTTCCCTTCGCGCGCGCTACCACCCACTCCAGATCTGAGCCTTAGCCGTGGCCAAGAACGCGTTATCGCATTTTCCCGGTGAAGATCCACCGCACGCCGCCGCCGCTCCACATAGCCCCGCGTCCCTGGCCGTTGGATCTAGATCCAACGGTTTGAATGTAATCCAACCCGAGTCAAATAGATCTGATACTGGTCCACCCATGGTCTTTTTGTAGTTTAGCCCTTAAGTTTTCTGTAAATCAACCCGCAGTTCATGTTAGTTCAAAAGTATTCACGAATAGATCCTTTTCTTCTGATTAGGCCCCTGACTTATTCAAATATAGAACCCGCAGTCCTAGATCCTTCTGTTTTATAATCTAACCCTTAGGTCTATGGTTTAGTTATGATCTAGCCCTCGGTTTCTTTTGTTAGAGACCTTCTAGTTTTAAATCTTTCACAAATAAGCCCCTGGAATCATGTTTTAGCCCTAATTTCTCTGTTTTAACTCCGTTTTCATCGATTCTTGCGCTCACGCGATCCTTACGACATATGTAGTAGCTTTATTACAATATTTTGTTCTTTTTATATTGATTGGTGTACTATTTCTTATTTATTATATTTGTTTGCTTGTATGTTTTTTTGTGCTACGATAGACGATACGCAGTTTGAGGGTCCGCAAGAGCCGCACTTTGAAGACGTTCCCGAGCAGCAGCAGTTCGTTAACCAAGGCAAGTGGTCCTTGATCATACTCCAGTCCCAATAATATTATAAATACACCTTTACTTTATATACATGCATGTGTCTAGAATATGATGGACCCCAAGTTAAGGATATGCCTAGTTTCATTTGAACCTCCTTGATTAAACCTGGGTTATTTATATTTATGTTGTAGTTACGCTAGTTTCTTTTACTTAGATTTTGGTTGGATAACCTGGATATCATGATACACTGGTTTACTTATGTTCAGGAATATTTTATTGGTGATAAATAAGATTATTGAATTAATTGGAACATGGAGAACCACCCAGGAAAACAGTACAACCACTATACTACATGGCTCTGGTCTTGGCTAATTAATTAGAAACCTTAGGTTGTGACAATCTTACCGAAAGGGCAAGAGAGGTTGCATTGTCGGGGTACAGCTCGGTCCTCTTGAGGCATATTGTTATATGTGGTCCTTGGCCAAGGCATTTCCTCATTAGGGAGAGTTATGACCGCTTTGACTTGAAACCTGAGCGGATTGTTATAAGTTAGGGAATCTTTGTAAAGGCCTCGTAGTGAATCCCAGCCACTCACCTTGGAAGTGTTTAAGGGCCTTGCAAACTCAGGCATCAAGGAAAACACGAATTGTGGGTAAAGTGTACAGCCTTTGCAGAGTGAAAACTGATATATCAGCCGTGCTCACGATTAAGAGCGGCTTGGACACTCACATGATAATTAAACTTAAAGATGATCTAAATCGATGGTTCTTGTTTATTTATTTACTTACTTGTGTTGTGGATTAATTTACCTCAGATAGTTTGTTTAAGGGTTGGTATATATTTACACTTAGCTAATGCTTGCCTAATTAAAACATGACCAACTAGAAATGCTTATCGCAGTCAAACCATGTTAGCTTTTTCTTGATCATAGCCTTGCATGTCATGTAATTTACTCCACTTGCTGAGTACCAACCATAAGTGTGCTCACACTTGCTTTATTAAAAACAATGCTGCTCAGAACAAGATAATTGTCCGGTGTTTCTTGAAGATTTCGAAGAATACTAGGCATATGTCTCCCAGTCATCTGCCTGTGAAGTTGGTAGTTCGCTGCTATTTATCAACATTTATTTATTCATTTAAGATTAAGACTGTCGGTCATGTAATAAAGTACTATTATACTCTATCTCGTTAATGCATTGTTTCGGATATTTGAGTGGCAGAACCAACCTGAATTACACTGGCTCAAGTGCGCTGATCCTTCCTCGGAAGGTAGCAAGGACTCAACCGCACTTCAAATAGTGTAACCCCGTGGCCTGTCGGGTAAAGTCCCGATAAAACCACCTAACTTAGGATCAAAACAAGGTACCTCGCATGAAGGCGAGTCCAGAGATACAAACACCGATAATTTTACATCACAGGCTTAGTATTACATTATTTTCTGATATATATAGTAGTAAGACCTAACTAGTAAGAATTTATACAAAGCCATTTAAAAGAGTGAGTATTTGCAGCGGGAAGTAAAATACAACACTATTAGACGTCGCCAAACGGATATCGAGCTAAGCCCAAGCTCAACATCACTCGGAGGAACCTGTGTTGGCCGGGGACGGATCCTATTCCACGGACCAACCATCGGGAAGAGCATAGGGCCAGGGCACAAGCAGAGTAGAGTCCTCAGGGAGATTACCTGAAACATAATTAAATTTGTAAGACTGAGTATTCTAATACTCAGCAAGGCTTACCCGTTTCATAGTATACTTAGCCATGTAGCTAGACTATGAAGGCTTTGTGAACAGTTCTGGGTTTGTCTTTTGCTGAAAAGCACCAAAGAGTAGGTCCTTAATTTTCAAATTTTAGCTTTCAGATTCTATTTGATTTTCCATTCTAGGTAAGCAACTATAACTACTCAAGCATGGTAGAATCTTTTAAACAAACATCATTTTTGATAATCATAAAGTTGCTCTTATTACTCTATGTGGCAAAGGGATCAAGCAGTCTCGAGCTCCGTGAGAAAAAGATGATTCAGAATCGGATTTTTAAACCTTGCAAGGGTAAACCTAACTCACACGCTTGAAACATTCAACCATTGTTCCGAAGCAACCGTTTGCCTTTCATTCCGACTTGTGGAACAGTGCCACCACAAGTGACTGTAGGACCATACGTACATCAAATATGCAGGACGTACGTCTGTAGCGCGACTACATGATCGTACTCCCATCCACTGTGCGGAACATACTTCCGCACGTCAGTGCGTGTGCGAAAAAACCAAATTACGAGTGGTGGGTGATATGTCCACTCCTTGGACCGATCGGTTACTAGGCTTACCGCTTACCCATAATTCACGGTATGTGGCTAGTACTTTCAAACGCTTAACCACCGCTACCACACACTGCGACCTTATCAACTTTTATTAACACAGACGGGGTTTTTGCCAAGGTCATGAATCATAATCACAACCCCGTCCGTTATCCTTATAGTGATTGCAAGAATGTAAACATTGCAACTCCTATAAAGCTCGCGAGTGATAGGCAATCACTCGACTTCTACCGGTCTTATTAGCATAGCAGTTATTCTAACTCAAGTTCTAATATACAGTACATAGGATTCTAGGAATGTGCACCTAGGGTTTCTATACAACTCCTAAGAACTTAGATGCATCAGTACAATAATTAAATTAATATTTAAATTGCAGTGTATGAAAACAGGGTGTATGTCCGGGGCTTGCCTTCGCTGGCGGGGCTGGGGTTGGAGATGTCAACACTAAAACCTTCCGAATCGGGGTTCGGGGCTTCAGTTAAATCTCCGGTGACGTTCCCGGGGTCTTCAGAAATTCCTTCTTCTGGTTCTGGGATTAGCTGATAATTTCTATCAGCGAGAGTTGTCGACTCTACATGATATGCAAATATTATACTTTAGGGAATGCATACACTTTCATTTCATTTCACAATAAAGTTGCAATCCAATATACAAATATCCTATTTAGCAAACCTATTATCTACTTCCCTATTGGGCAATCATTTATCGAGTATGAACTAGACTACCTAATTGCATTAAATGACATGTTTAGTTACCCTAATCAACCAACTAATTGCATTAGATAGCATGGGGTGATCCTAATTCACCAAAATAATGGCATTAAACACCATTAGTGGATTTTAGGAACTAGACTAATTATTCTTTAAGAATGGGGGTCATTATTATTAAATACTTTTTGTTTTTGACCAAATAATCAAACCCTAAGTTAGGAGTGATTACTAATACTACAAAAATTAATATAAAAAGACCTAATTGAAATAATCTCATCCTAAAAGTTTTAGAATATTTTATGTAGTACATCAATGAGAAGAAATATTTCAATTAATTAGCACCTAGAACATGTTTTATTTCCACAGATCAAACCACTGTAGTACTAGAGCTATACATTTAATTGAGTATTGGTGAAGCATGAATAAAGCTTTTGTAAATTTATCAGAATTTTATCTCCAAAGGAATAGTGCTACAAAAATAAACAAAATCAGCACTATTATTTCAAGATCTATTTATATCTAAAGTTCGAGATAATTTCTGTGACACCCTAGGTGTTAAATATAGCAAGCCAATAAGAAGAATATTTTGTATGTTTTGAATGGTGTGAAATTTGAGTAAAGTTATGAAAATAAGGGTATTTATGTAATTTTACAAAAGTACAAGTCCTTTTATGCAAGTAGTTGAATTACAAAAGTAACTTTCAAAGTTACTAAGGGCTAAACTGTAAGAATGCAAGTAATCATGACATTGCAGGAAAACTTGCAATTAGGTCCAAAATTATAAGAAATTTACCTTAATAAGGACAAAACTTTATTAAGTTTGATTTGAGTGCAAAGTTGTAAAATAAAGCATTGTACTTTAGGTTTTTAAACTTGAACCCTAAAGCAATGTTGTAGGGTTTGAAAAATTCTACAACTTCTATTTTGATCATTTTCTCATTAGGCTTTTGGATCAGTGGAAAATTTCAGTTTACAGTGAGGTTCCTGGATTTTTCTGTTTTTGCAAACGAGTCCCTCGGACCCCCTTCCCTCTTCTTCTTCCTCTGGCGCCCTGCTCTGCTCCTCTGCTTCCTCTGCCACTGGTTGTCAGCGCCGCTCACCATCGTTCTAGCTCCTCCCCGGTGCCACCTCCTGCTCGGGCAAACCCCACGCGTCACTTGGATGCCGGCCACCGCCCTAGCTCCCCCTCGCTGGCCCTCTCTCGCGCGTGCCACGCTGCCCAGCAGCTCTGCCGCCCGCCACCTCACCGCCGCCGCGGCAAACGCCCGTGCACGCCCCCTCGCCCCCTCTTTTCTGGCTCAAGAGCTTCACTAGCTCCCTCTCTTTCCATTCCACTCTCTCTTTTGCTCTCCACTCGCCCCAAGCCTCTAAACACCACTGTCGCTCCTTCTTCTTCACCGGCGAGCCCCTGGTCGCCGCGGAGCTCCCACCCCGAACCCCCATTGTCCCGGATGATCACCTAAGAAGCTTCATCGCTCCACGCCGAAGCTCTATGACCCCACCCCGACGCCAATCCTTCACCGGAGCCCGGTCGCCGTCGTTCCCCTCCTCTCCGGTGAGCTCCTGTTGCCGTCGAACCCCTCCCTCCGCCCCTTCTCCGTCCAATAGAGCCACCCCAGTAGCTCCCTCACCTCCTATTGCAGCTAATAGACCAGAGCTTGGCCGCCTTCCTCGTCGGGAAGCCGCTCGTCGGCGAGCTCCTCCTCGCCGCCGCCTCAGCCGCCGTGGGAACCCCACCTCCGGCCACCCCGTCTTGCTCCCAAGCCCACCCTTGGACGCGCCTTGAGCTCCTGATGCTCGTGGGCCAGTCCTTCTCCACCCTCCATCGCTTCCCTCGCCGAAATTTGGCCGGCGATGTTCCTGCCCTTCTTCCCCGACGAGCCAAGGGCCTTATTGAAAGGATTTGAAAAGTTCCAAGGGTATCCCTGCAAAATTACAAAGCCCCCCCCCCCAATTCAAAAGCTGTGAACTTCAAAAATGTGTAGAAAATTGTAGAAAATTCGGAAAAATGTAAAACTAGATGGATTTGAATCCTTGTGTTAAATACTACAACTTTTGTATTGTGATCATGAGATGAATATGCATGTTTTGTACTGCAATTTAATTAGTAGATAATGGGTACTTTAATTAGATCTTTTGATCCATAGCAATGCTGAGGCTCAAATTTGAAACATGAGATGTATGTGCCATAAGTAGAACTGTGTAAAATTTGGAATCTCAGGACAGCCCTCTAGCTATGATGTTTAAATAACTTTGCTTGATGTCGATACAAGTTTCATAATTTAATTCCAAATGCATCTCTTTATGTTTATGACTGAAAATTTTACCTTAGCTTTGTTTCAGCATGCTTAATCCAAGATAAAAGTTTGAGAGTCAGAATCCAAGTGTAACTTCAGTAATGAATTTAAGCTTAGATTCAATGGAAATTCATGCACAATAGCTCTAGTTCATGAAAAATTATGAAAATATTTTGAGGTGTTGCTCTTGAGTAGTGTGACATGTCCACAAATTTTCAACCTATGATCAGGTGTAGAACAACCAGAATAAATAGAACTTGGTATGATAATGCTATATTCCTAACTTAGGGTTCATTTAATTAGTCAAAGTAAGTCCATAATTAAATAATAACCTAGGGTTATTAGAAATAATTAGCTAGTCAAATAAATAAAGTTGTTAAATGTAATTAGTTTAATTGTTTAAGATAACCAAACATTATATCTAATACAGTTAGTTTAAATGTTTAGGGTAAACAACTATGTTACTTAATGTAACTAAGTAATTTAGTTTATACTCAATAAATGACTGCCAAGTAGAAGAGTGAATGATATGTGTGATGAGTGAACATTGTTTTCGTTGGATTGCAACTTTATCGTGAAATAGAATAAAAGTCTATGCATCTTCTTAACTGCATCGTTTACATCACATGTAGACTCGACGCTTCTCGCCGATGGAGATTATCAGATTCTCCCGGAACCTGAAGTAGAAGTCTCGGAAGACACCGGGAACATCGCCGAAGATTTAACTGAAGCCCCAAACCCGAGTTCGGAAGAATTTATTAACGTCCCTGACCCCAGCCTCTCCAGTGAAGGCAAGCCCCGGTCATAAACCAACTACAATATAACACTGCAGTTCATATATATATATATATATATATATATATATATTTATGTCTACTTGTGCATTTAAGTTCATAGGAGTTATAATGAAACCCTAGTTGCACATTGTTAGGTACCTATGTATTGAATAGAACCTGAGTCTGACTACTGCTATGCTAATAGGACCGGTAGAAGTCGAGTGATTTCCTGTCACTCGCGCGATATAGGGATTGGTTGCTTACAATTCTGCCATCACTATAAGGATAACGGACGGGGTTATGTATAGTATCATAGAAGGGAAAGATACCCCGTCTGTGTTGATAAATTTGGTTAAGGTCGCAGTGTGTGGTAGTGGCAGTTAAGCGTTTGAAAGTACTAGCCACATGCCGTGAAATATGGTAAGCGGTAAGCCTAGTAACCAATCGGCCCGGGAAGTGGACTCGTCCCCCACCACTCGACTTTTATTTTATGTTTACACGCACCGATGTGTGGGAGTACGTTCTGCAGAGCAGATGGGAATACGATCATCTAGTCGCGCTGTAGACGTATGTCCTGCACATTGGATGTGCGTATGGTCCTACAGTCGCTTGTGGTGGTATTGTTCCATGACCCGGAATGAAAGGTAAACAGTTGCTTCGGAACGACCTGTCGGTGTTCCAAGCGTGTGAGTTAGGTTTACCTTGCAAGGGTTGAAATTTGATTCAAGAATCGTCCATTTCTCGCGGAGATTGAGACTGCTTAATCCCTTTGCCACATAGAGTAATAAGAGCAACTTAATGATGATGAAAGATGATGTTTGTTGAGAAAGTTCTACCATGTTTGAGTAGCTATAGTTGCTTACTTAGAATGAATAATCAACTAGAACCTGAAAGCTAAAATTTGGAATTAAGGATCTACTCTGTGTTGCTTTTCAGCTGAAATTAAACGGGTAAGCCTTGCTAAGAATTAGAGTACTCAGCCTTGCAATATGATTTTATTTCAGGTAATGTCCCTGAAGACCCTACCCTTCCCATGCCTTGGCCCTATGCCCTGCCTGATGGTTGGTCCATGGAGTGGGACCCGTCCCCGGCCAACACTGATCATACCGAGTGATGTCGTGCCAGGGCTTAGCATGATGTCCGTATTGGCGACGTGTATAGTTGTCATATTTTAAATTCCGCTGCCGTGAACTTGAATCTTTAAACTGGTTTGTAATAATTTCTATCAGTTTAGAACTTATGCTACTTCTGGAAACTCTTGTAATATAAGTGCCTGTGATGTAAAATATGATGGCGATTGTATCTCTGGACTCGCCTTCATGCGAGGTACCTTGTTTGATCCTGCTTTCGGTGGTTTATCAGGATGTTACACGACAGGCCAAGGAGTTACACTGTTTGAAGTACGATTGAAGCCCTTGAAAGAGGACTTGCGTACTTGAGCCAGTGTAATTCAGGTTGGTTCTGCCACAATTTCAGGTGCCGAAATTTTATGGACATGTCAAGCAACTCAGCAACATCATTCAAAAATATTTTCATAATTTTTTAAGGACAGGATCTAACGTAATTATTCATTCTTGAGATAGAACCCTAGTTTTTCACAGAAAAGACCCTAATAAGATTGAAATCAAAGCAATCAGGTCCTTGGCTGGAGTAAAGCAAGGGACAGGGAGGGAAACAACGGCGTTCTAGTGAGGTGGCTCATCGACGGTGGGTCGGAGGTGGGAGAGGAGCTTCAGGGGGTCGAGGCAGTTCACCCGAGCTACTTGGCAGGGGCTAGGACGGCCGGAAGGGTGGGTTCCACGGCTACCCGGGATGGCGGCGAGAGGGATCTCGATGGCGAGGTGGATGCGGTGCTCAAGGGCGGTGATGGAGGGGCTGGCGAGCTTCACGAGATCAAGGCGAAGCTGCTAGAGGTGCTGGTGTGGCTCGAGAAGGGGCGGGCGAGCTGTCCACGGCAATGGAGCTCGGCGGCAGCGGCGTTCTAGCGACACGAATTTGAGGGAATGGAGAAGAATTGGCTATGAAGCTTCAGTGGGGTGTAGTGGTGCCGGTGGAGCACGGAATTGTGGGTGTGGGGTGGGGGAGGTGGCTGACGACGGCGAGCAGAGCGTGCGGCGGTGGTCCGGCGGGGTGGTGAGTGGAGAAGAAGCCGAAGAAGCAAAATGCGGTCGCGCGAGCGGATAAAAGTAGTCGAAGGGAGCTCCTAGATGTGCGGTGGGACTAAGAAGAGGCATGGCGAGCCAGAGCAGCTGCTGTCGACCGGCGGCGCGATGTGGCTGCTTCGGGTAGTGGCGGAGCGGCGTGGCGTGCGCGGGAGAAGACAGCGGGAAGGCGCTAAGGCGGTGGCCGAGCTCCCTGGCGACGCGTGGAGCGGTGCTGAAGCAAGAGCTGGCCTCGAGCGGTGTGGCAACGGTGGCCAGCGGCGGTGCTGCTGCGGCGGTAGAGGAAACAGAGGAGGAAGAAAGAGGAGGGGAGATCCTAGGGTCCTATCTGCAATTACAGGAACCACAGGGACTTCTCTGTGAAATAAAATTTCCCACTATTCTAAAGCTCAAATGCAAAAATGGTCAAAATAAAAGTTGTAGAACTTTTTAAAAACTATAACTTTGCTTTAAGGTTAAAATTCAAAAACTCAAAGAATAAGGTTTTAGTTTTGAACTCTTGGGCTAAATTCAAAATTATCAAGTTTTTGTCCTATTGAAGGCAAATTTCATTAGATTTTGGACCTGAATACAAGTTTTTATGCCAAGTAATGATGACTAACATTCTTACACTATGACCCCTAGTAGAAATGAAAGTTACATTTGTAATTCAAAATCTTTGCACAAAAGGACTTGTATTGTTGAGAAATTACACATAAGCCCTTATTCTCACACATTTCACTCAATTTCACATAATTCAATACATACATTACAATTGCTCCCTCTGTTTGCTACATTCAAACACCTAGGGTGTCACAACCTTCCCCCCCTAAAATGAATCTCATCCCGAGATTATAGGAATGATACAATCTGGAATGTAGATATCTAAGGAGTCTTAAGGAATTCAGGGAAGTTCTTGTGAAGATAGTCTTCAGTTTTCCAGGTGGCTTCTTCTTTAGTATGATGATTCCACAAGATTTTATACATCTTAATCTTTCTTCTTCAAGTGGTTCTTTCCTTGGTATCAAGAATCTGAATGGGTCGTTCGATATAAGATAGATCAGGCTCGATCTTGAGGATTTGTGGTTCAAGGATCTCAGTAGGCACTTTGATGCATTTCTTGAGTTGGGATATATGAAAGACATCATGAATGGTGGCCAACTGAGAAGGAAGACGAATTCTATAAGCCATTGGGCCATAGGCTTCGGTGATTTCAAAAGGTCCGACATATCGGGGTGCTAATTTTCCCTTTATGCCAAAACGTTGAACACCTTTGGTAGGTGATCCTCGAAGATAGACATAGTCTCCTACTTGGAATTGCAATGGTTTTCTCCTTTGATTTGCATAACTTTTCTGTCTAGACTGGGCTGCCTTAAGATTTGCTTGGATAATCTTAACCTTATCTTCAGCTTCGGTAACTAAGTCTGGTCCGAAGATTTTGCGTTGACTGGTTTTAGACCAACTCAAAGGAGTTCGACATTTCCGACCGTACAACGCCTCAAATGGAGCCATTTGAAGACTGGACTGATAGCTCTTGTTATAAGAAAACTTGGCTAAGGCTAGACATTTGTCCCAGTTCGTACCATAGTGAATGGTACAAGCTCGGAGCATATCTTCAAGGATCTGATTAACTCGCTCAGTTTGTCCATCAATTTCTGGATGGTATGCAGAGCTTCGAATCAGCTTGGTTCCGAGAGATGATTGCAACTACTCCCAGAAGCGTGCAATGAATTGTGCCCCTCGATCAGAAATGATTGTCTTAGAAACACCATGTAGACGAATAATTTGATCAAGATAGACTTTGGCATACTTCTTAGCAGTATAGGTTGTATGCACAGGGGGAAGTGTGCTATTTTGGTGAGTCTATCAAAAATTACCCAGATGGAGTCATGCTTCTGAGATATGTTGGGAAGACCAATGATGAAATCCATACTGATATCTTCCCACTTCCAAGATGGAATAGGCAGTGGTTGGAGTGTACCTGATATCTTTAGATGACTGGCTTTGACTCTCTAGCAGGTATCACATTAAGATACACATTTAGCAATTTTTCTTTTCATTCTGGTCCACCAAAAGTTTCGCCTAAGGTCTTGATATGTCACACCCGATTTATAAGAACATAAATCGAGCAATCATATATGCGCCAGGATCAAGTCACGCATATATACAACAGATTATCAAGATATCACAACACATGTCACAAATAAAAGCGTATAAATTATAAAATGAATATCTTTATTACAACTGAATCAAGAATCAGTTCAAGGAATGCGGAAGCGTAAAATGAATACATAAAGAGCTGGGCGCCACAGGGACGTCAACTGGGAGACAAACGCCTAGAAGTCGTCGAAGCCGCTGACGTAGTCCTCCACGTTGCCGGGCACTGAGCAGCAGTCGAAGATATCCGAAATAGAACAGAAGAGTAGAGAGGCAAGTGTGAGTACAAACTAGTACTCAACAAGTATAACACAAACTATGAGGCTCTAGGCTAGCTGACTCAACTGCATTAGCTTTTAGTCTTGGTAAATTTTATTAAAACTATTTACTATAAGTGGATGAATTAACATAACCCAATTACATAAGAAATTAATCAAGTTAATTAAGAACTACTGAGAACAACCCAAACCAAAACCACCCGGGGAAACCTCCCTAATCAAAGGTTGATAACCCCACTAATCAAAAGGAGGATCTGGGCCGCTCATGACTGTGAGCACAGCTGATATATCGGTTTTACACTCTCGAGAGGTTGCACAACTTTACCCACAAGTCGTGAGCTACGCTAGTTGTTCATCACACTTCCTTAGGTGAGATGGCTAGCAAGCACACTACGAGACCGTTACAAAGGATCATGTTGGTAAGGTGTAACCGCTAAGGATTCTGAATCAGCAACGATGGGGCCCACCTCCGGGGGTACAAGACACACAGCACAGACCAAGCCGGAGGAGCAGGGACCATTGAAGCTTACCACCCCTCTTGCCCACGCAGGTAAGTTACTCCCGAACCAACACGACCTAATTAGTAAGTCAAGACCATCCCATTCCAGTCTTGTGGTTGCGCGGTTGTCCCAGGTTGTCGCTCTATGAACCGGTCCTTATGGAGAGTGGCCAACCAAGCACTAAGCACCGTGCTGGCCCCCTAAACCAAGTTTCTAACAAAACATCTTTTACGGAGACGTGAGCCACTCAAGCACACAGCACAGAGGGCCACGCTCAGGATTAAGTTGCATAAGACCATTAATCAAATTTAATTAAAAAGGACCAAGTTTGTTATAGTGCAGCAACCTAGCACAACTAACCACAATGCAACCCCAAGGATATATATATATAGGATATAAAGTGGCTAGGAAAGTCCTTATAGGCATACAGAATTAAAATGCAATATGACATTTGTATTTAGAAGTGATAGGAGGTTCATGTTATACTTGCCTTCCTCAAAGTTCTCCTGCTGCTGCTCAAAAGCTTCAGAAGATGGTGGCTCCTGGTACTGGTCCAAAGGCTCCGCGTCTACTCACGATCATCAAGCATAGTCCACACATACACACATGCACAACCATAACAAACTATAAGAAAACAGTACACCAATACAATAGAACAGCACACAAAACTGGCCTAGAACTATTCTACGCGTTACAACGATCGCGTGGATATAAAGAACACCTAAAACGGAGCTAAGACGCGAAATCTAGGGCTAAAACAAGATTCAGGGACCTATCTGTGAGAAAAAAAACAGAACTTCCGGGGGTTCTGCGCAAAAACCGAGGATCTAAACGCAAATAAAGGGTAGACACAGGAGCTAGCATGTGAAAATCCATGGCTTGGACGGCGGGTTCAAAAACCGGAAAGCTCAGGGGTCTAAACGAGAAGAAAAGGACCTGTCTGCGAATACTTTTGAACTACAGATGGACGGCGGGTTAATTCCTCAAAAGGGCAGGGGCTCTTTAACAAAATTGCCATGGCTGAAAGGGGGGGGTACGCGGCTTCTAATCTGGGCGGTTGGATCTAAATCGAACGGTTCGGACGCATTCCGGTTCGGACGGTCCGATCTGAACAGCGGGGTCCGGACGGTCCGATCTGGATCGGACCGGTCCGATCTGATTGGGCTCGCGGGGACGGCGGTTATGCACGGCGGCTCGGGCAAAGGGCAACGCCGGCGAGCGGCGTTCTGGGCGCTACGGTTAGCTAATGCCTACGACTTCTAGTGCAAAAGGAACAGGGGTAGGAGGCGAGGCTCACCGAGGGCTGTGGAGGCTGGAGACACGACGGAGTGAGGAAGACGACGACGTCCGGCGGCGGAGAGGATCGGGCACCCGCGAGGATGGGTGATGCCGAGGTGGTCGGGGTCCTTGGCTGGCGTAGATCGGCTCTGGGGACTCCTGTGGAGGTGATCAGAGGGTCAAGACGGGTCGGGATGCAACGACGGCGAGGAATTCCGACGGCGGAGCAGCTCACCGGAGAAGGTTTCCTCAAAAAATTCGATCAATGCCGAGGCGTAGGGCTTCAATGCTGGCCTCTTGGAGCTTCGGGATGGCGAGGGGAAGCTTTTGCGAGTGATGTGGTGGTTCGGGGGGCAACGGAATGGCCGGTCGACGGTGAGGCCGAGGCGTCTGCGCGGCGGAGGGAAGAAGGAGGCGGCGGCGCTGCGGGTCTCCAGGGGTGCTGCTGCGGCTAGGTTTAGGGTTCTAGGGCGCGGAACCTTCTTGTAGGGCAGCGGCCCACATTGGCGTGCGGGCCCAGGCTGGATCACGGCGGCCGGGGACTTCGGAAGTCGTTGCGCGCCGGGGAAGAAGGAGGAAGAAGGGGCCGACAGGTGGGGTCGAGCTGGGGGAATGACCGAGAAAGAAGGAATAACTGAGGAAAGAACGAGAATGACTGAGAAAAAAAGGAATGACTGAGAATATAAGGAATGACTGAGAACAGAAGGAATGACTGAGAGAAAGGAAGGAATGACTGAGAGAAAGGAAGGAATGACTGACCTACTTTCCTGTTTCCTCCCTTTTCTTTTTCAAACCAACTCGATTCTATTTGAATTCAACCCCTATGCACTCAACTAAATAAAACTTATGCACCAGCATGAATGCACAAACATGTTGAACCTAAAATAAATTTTAATTTTTTGCGTTTTAAAATTACTTTAAATGCAAGGTAAATTAGAGAAAACTCTGGAAAATTTTATTTAAGCCCAAACAAATTCATTAAAATTAGGGAAAATTACATCAGGGTGTTACAAACCTACCCCCCTTACAGGAATCTCGTCCCGAGATTTGAATAGGCTAGCTAGCAAAGAGATCGGGATATGTCTTTCTTAGCTCGTCTTCTCGCTCCCAAGTAGCTTCGTCCTCTGTGTGATGACTCCACTGAACACGGCACATCTTGATTTTCTTATTCTTGGTAACTCTCTCAGACATCTCTAAAATTTTCACCGGATGCTCGGTGTAGGTCAGATCCTCCTGCACATCCAACCCTTCTAATGGTGCTTGTTCTTCTGGCACCCTCAAGCACTTCTTTAGCTGAGACACGTGGAACACATCGTGCACTCCTGAGAGATTGAGAGGCAACTCCAAACGATATGCCACCTCACCTTTTCGTTCCAACACCTTGAACGGACCAATGTATCGAGGAGCTAGCTTTCCCCTTACATTAAACCTGCGGATTCCTCTCATCGGCGAGACCTTTAGATACATATGATCACCCACGGCAAAGGTCAGATCTCGGCGACGAACATCCGCGTAGCTCTTCTGACGAGTCTGAGCGACCCTCAGGTTCTCGCGCACCTGCTGTACCCGCTGTTCTGCCTCCTCCATGATATCCGGGCCAAACACCTGCCT
This sequence comes from Panicum hallii, assembly GCF_002211085.1. Taxonomy (NCBI): domain Eukaryota; kingdom Viridiplantae; phylum Streptophyta; class Magnoliopsida; order Poales; family Poaceae; genus Panicum; species Panicum hallii. The sequence continues at coordinate 21,776,286 of NC_038043.1, read as the reverse complement.
CTTGCCAATCTGATCCCAATACAGCGGAGTCCTGCACTTCCGACCATACAGGGCCTCGAAAGGGGATTTCTTCAGACTGGCCTGATAGCTGTTGTTATATGAAAACTCCGCATACGGTAGGCATTTATCCCAGCTGGTAGCATACTGAATAGCGCAGGCTCGGAGCATATCCTCCAACACTTGGTTGGTCCTTTCTGTCTAGGGATGATAAGCAGTACTGAAGCGTAGCTTCGTATCCAACGAATCATGCAACTGTTCCCAGAACCACAAAGTGAACTGAGATCCTCGATCAGATATGATCTTCTTTGGAACACCATGCAGACAGACAATCCTGGAGATGTACAACTCTGCGAGTCTAGCACCAGAGTAAGTAGTGTTCACCGGAATGAAGTGAGCAACCTTCATCAACCGATCCACTACTACCCATATAGAGTTGTACCCTTTCTGAGTACGAGGCAAGCCAACGATGAAGTCCATAGTGATCTCCTTCCATTTCCACTCTGGGACCTTCAACGGCTGCAATAGACCTGCAGGTCTCTGATGCTCTGCCTTGACACGCTGACAAGTGTCACAAATAGCCACGTACTCCGCAACAGAACGCTTCATTCCATGCCACCAGAATCGTTCCTTGAGGTCATAATACATCTTCGTGCTGCCTGGATGAATAGAATATGCTGTATCATGAGCCTCACTCAGAATCAACTTTCTGAGGTCATTCACATCCGGCACACATATACGACCCTTGTACCACAAGGTACCCTGATCATCCTCTCTGAAATGAGGGGCTTTGCCAATCTTGAGCAATTCACGGATCTCCTGCAGCTTCTTATCATCCTTCTGATGCTGCCGGATCTCTGCCTCTAGAGTGGGTTCTGCCTCGAATGATGTACCCGAGGTGTGATGCAAGAAACCTAGACTCAACTGCTCAAACTCCTCGCATAACTCGCGAGGCATCTGAAAAGCCACGGCCATGTTAACATAGCCCTTCCTGCTCAGAGCATCTGCTACAACATTAGCCTTGCCCGGATGATAGTGAATTTCCAGGTCATAATCCTTGACCAACTCTAGCCATCTTCTCTGCCGCATGTTCAGCTCACTCTGGGTGAAAATATACTTGAGGCTCTTGTGATCGGTGTAAATGTCACACCTCTGCCCAAACAAGTAATGCCTCCATATCTTCAGAGCATGCACAACTGCGGCTAACTCCAGATCATGAGTGGGATAATTTAGCTCGTGCCGGCGCAACTGCCGCGAAGCATAAGCTATAACTCTACCTTCCAGCATCAGGACGCAACCAAGACCATCCCTCGAAGCATCACAATACATTGTGAACCTCTTGCTCTGGTCTAGCAGAGTAAGGACTGGCGTCGTAGTCAACCTCTTCTTCAGCTCCTCGAAGGCACTCTGACGCTCATTAGTCCAAGAGAAATCCACACCCTTCTCTAACAAGGAAGTCAAAGGCTTCGCAATCTTGGAGAAATTCTCAATGAACCTCCGATAATATCCTGCTAAGCCCAGAAAAGAGCGGACTTCCTTCACTGTCTGCGGTACAACCCAGTCAAGCACATCCTTCACCTTCCCGGGGTCCACAGCAATACCTCCCTTGGAGATAACATGACCGAGGAATGGAACCTCGTCAATCCAGAATTCGCACTTGCTGAGCTTGGCATACAGCTTGTGCTCTGTGAGCCTCTGCAACACAAGCCTCAGATGTTTCTCATGCTCTGCTTCTGACTTGGAATATATCAGGATATCATCAATGAATATCACCACAAAGGTGTCCAGATAATCCATGAAAACCTTGTTCATCAGATGCATGAAGAAAGCCGGAGCATTGGTCAAGCCAAAGGACATGACAGTATACTCGTATAGCCCATACTTACAAGTGAATGCCGTCTTCGGGATATCCTCAGAACGAATCTTCAGCTGATGATAACCCGAACGTAGATCAATCTTCGAGAATACACAAACGCCCTGAAGCTGATCGAAGAGATCCTCAATACGCGACAATGGATGCTTGTTCTTGATGGTGACTGCATTCAGATCCCGATAATCGACACACATCCTCTTCGCGCCATCCTTCTTCTCTACGAGCAATACAGGAAAAGCCCAAGGAGAGAAACTGCGATGGATATAGCCCTTGGCTAGCAACTCGTCGACAGTCTTCTTAACTTCCTCATGCTCAACCAGTGCCATACGATAGGGCCTCTTAGCAATAGGAGCTGTGCCAGGCAAGAGATCAATAGAAAACTCAATGTCGCGATCAGGCGGCATACCTGGCAAATCATCCGGAAAGACATCCGGAAATTCAGACACCACGCGAATACCTTCCGTGGGTCTAGCCTCCATCTGATGAAGAAATCCAGAAGGCTCCGTAGCTCCAACAGTGACCTCCTGACCATCCGGTGCTGATAGAAGAACAGTCCTCTGAGCACAATCTATCCGGACTCCCCACTTAGCAAGAGTCTCCATCCCGAGGATCACATCAATGCCCTTGGAGTCTAGCACCATCAGATTCGCACTGAAATCTACCCCCCTTATGGCCACACTGACTCTGGGACAGAAGACATGAGACCTCAACTGCCCTCCCGGTGAAGATACTAACATGCACCTCTTTAACGTGCTAGTAGGAATACCATGATGCTCAACAAAAGACTGGGTGATGAAAGAATGCGTAGCACCAGTATCAAAAAGCACTGTAGCAGGATGGGCATTAACCATGAACGTACCAATGACCACGTTAGGAGCCTCGGCCGCTGACTCGGCCGTCACGTGGTTCACCCTGCCCTGAGCTGGGGCCTTGGGCGGTGCTGCACGCCCTTGATGTCCTGACTGTGCCTTCCGGGGGTAGACGTTGGCGTAGTGCCCGGGCTCGCCGCAGTGGAAGCACACTCGCGGAAGTGCAGCGGCCTGCTGCCCAGGAGGAGGAGTGGGTGCTCCCTGCCTTTGAGCTGGTGGAGCCGGAGGCGCTGGAAGCCTCTGTCCCTGTCCTGCCTGCTGCGGAGGACGAGGAGGAAACTGCTGTCGCTGCTGGTACTGCTGGGGCGGCCTCTGCTGCTGCTGCTGCGGATGCTGATAGCGAGGACGAGTGTTGCTGCCCGAAGAGGATGGAGCCATCTTCCTCTTCTTATCCTCAATCTCCCGGCGCTTACGCTCGGTGTTGAGGGCGGCATCAACCAGCTGGTTGAAGTTGTCGAAGCGGTGGTTCAGCAGCGCATACTGGATGTGATCATCCAGTCCCTCCTTGAAATACTCCTGCTTATCGCTATCACGGGCGACGTCAGCAGGGGCATAGCGGGCCAGCTGAAGGAAACGGTCACGGTACTCCGTCACTGTCATCGATCCCTGAAATAACGAACACAGATAACAAGGGTAGAAATCACTCAATATGTCAAGCTTACGAAAGAGGTCAAGGATAGATCAAGCTCAAAAGAAATTGCGGAGAATTCCATTCAAATTTACCTGCTTAAGGGCACGGAACTCCTTCTGCTTCATCTTCATTATGCCCTCAGGAATGTGATGGTTCCTGAAGCGCTCACGGAACTGGACCCAGGTGAGAGAGTCGCGGTCCTGGGCCGGGTAGGACTCCCACCAGTCGAGAGCGGAACCTCGCAGCTGCCCTGCTGCGTACAGAACCCTCTCCCGGTCGTCGCACTGCGCAACAACCAACTGGCGCTCCACCGAACGAAGCCAGTCGTCTGCCTGGAGTGGGTCCGTGGCGTGAGAGAAGGTTGGAGGGTGACCTCTCAGGAAATCCGCACGCCGATCACGGGGCTGAGGTGGCGGTGGAGGCGGTGGCTGAGCGTGGATATGCTGCAGAGCCTGAACAGTATTGTTCAGGGTCGCCATCATCTGCATCTGGAGCTGGAAGAACTGCTCCGGGGTCAGTGGTGGCGGCATCGGCAACGGCTGACCGGTACTCTGGTTGTTCTGCTCCTGCTGGTCAGAACCGGAACCGGTGCGTCTGGTGTTCACCATCTGATTGCAACAAACGAAAATTCATGAGAACGAGATATTGTGCAGCTGTGGAAATGAAACCTCGGTAGGATATGACAGAGAGAAAGGAAATATAGGTTTTACCCCCAACGTTCTAACTCAATTTTATTATTTAGTTCAAGTTGGGTTAGGGTCGATTTGCATGAACAAGTTTAACTACTAGACTATGCAATCAACCAAAAATCCAAATCAAACTTTTGCACCATAACAAACATTGAATATTCACAACTTAGTCGAGTTTATCACACTACTCGACCAACACCCTCGTTCTAGCGTACTTTCATCGGGACAACCTAAACTTTTAGCTTATAAGATTAGGCGACTCAGGCCAACGTCTACGGAAAGCTCAAACTATTTCTCATCAAAGACAGGAGCGAGATAGCAAATCAAGGGCTTAAGACTCAAGGAATAGAAGCAGAAAATGATGGTAGAAGATTTGCGGAAACAAGGCCAGAGAAAAGAAGTCCTAAACTCGACCAGTTCTATCTAGGCTTCGTCCTACAGTCGACACGGCTCTGATACCAATCTGTCACACCCGATTTATAAGAACATAAATCGAGCAATCATATATGCGCCAGGATCAAGTCATGCATATATACAACAGATTATCAAGATATCACAACACATGTCACGAATAAAAGCGTATAAATTATAAAATGAATATCTTTATTACAACTGAATCAAGAATCAGTTCAAGGAATGCGGAAGCGTAAAATGAATACATAAAGAGCTGGGCGCCACAGGGACGTCAACTGGGAGACAAACGCCTAGAAGTCGTCGAAGCCGCTGACGTAGTCCTCCACGTTGCCGGGCACTGAGCAGCAGTCGAAGATATCCGAAATAGAACAGAAGAGTAGAGAGGCAAGTGTGAGTACAAACTAGTACTCAACAAGTATAACACAAACTATGAGGCTCTAGGCTAGCTGACTCAACTGCATTAGCTTTTAGTCTTGGTAAATTTTATTAAAACTATTTACTATAAGTGGATGAATTACCATAACCCAATTACATAAGAAATTAATCAAGTTAATTAAGAACTACTGAGAACAACCCAAACCAAAACCACCCGGGGAAACCTCCCTAATCAAAGGTTGATAACCCCACTAATCAAAAGGAGGATCTAGGCCGCTCATGACTGTGAGCACAGCTGATATATCAGTTTTACACTCTCGAGAGGTTGCACAACTTTACCCACAAGTCGTGAGCTACGCTAGTTGTTCATCACACTTCCTTAGGTGAGATGGCTAGCAAGCACACTACGAGACCGTTACAAAGGATCACGTTGGTAAGGTGTAACCGCTAAGGATTCTGAATCAGCAACGATGGGGCCCACCTCCGGGGGTACAAGACACACAGCACAGACCAAGCCGGAGGAGCAGGGACCATTGAAGCTTACCACCCCTCTTGCCCACGCAGGTAAGTTACTCCCGAACCAACACGACCTAATTAGTAAGTCAAGACCATCCCATTCCAGTCTTGTGGTTGCGCGGTTGTCCCAGGTTGTCGCTCTATGAACCGGTCCTTATGGAGAGTGGCCAACCAAGCACTAAGCACCGTGCTGGCCCCCTAAACCAAGTTTCTAACAAAACATCTTTTACGGAGACGTGAGCCACTCAAGCACACAGCACAGAGGGCCACGCTCAGGATTAAGTTGCATAAGACCATTAATCAAATTTAATTAAAAAGGACCAAGTTTGTTATAGTGCAGCAACCTAGCACAACTAACCACAATGCAACCCCAAGGATATATATATATAGGATATAAAGTGGCTAGGAAAGTCCTTATAGGCATACAGAATTAAAATGCAATATGACATTTGTATTTAGAAGTGATAGGAGGTTCATGTTATACTTGCCTTCCTCAAAGTTCTCCTGCTGCTGCTCAAAAGCTTCAGAAGATGGTGGCTCCTGGTACTGGTCCAAAGGCTCCGCGTCTACTCACGATCATCAAGCATAGTCCACACATACACACATGCACAACCATAACAAACTATAAGAAAACAGTACACCAATACAATAGAACAGCACACAAAACTAGCCTAGAACTATTCTACGCGTTACAACGATCGCGTGGATATAAAGAACACCTAAAACGGAGCTAAGACACGAAATCTAGGGCTAAAACAAGATTCAGGGACCTATCTGCGAGAAAAAAAACAGAACTTCCGGGGGTTCTGCGCAAAAACCGAGGATCTAAACGCAAATAAAGGGTAGACACAGGAGCTAGCACGTGAAAATCCAAGGCTTGGATGGCGGGTTCAAAAACCGGAAAGCTCAGGGGTCTAAACGAGAAGAAAAGGACCTGTCTGCGAATACTTTTGAACTAGAGATGGATGGCGGGTTAATTCCTCAAAAGGGCAGGGCTCTTTAACAAAATCGCCATGGCTGAAAGGGGGGGTACGCGGCTTCTAATCTGGGCGGTTGGATCTAAATCGAACGGTTCGGACGCATTCCGGTTCGGACGGTCCGATCTGAACAGCGGGGTCCGGACGGTCCGATCACCGGTCCGATCTGATTGGGCTCGCGGGGACGGCGGTTATGCATGGCGGCTCGGGCAAAGGGCAACGCTGGTGAGCGGCGTTCTGGGCGCTACGGTTAGCTAATGCCTACGACTTCTGGTGCAAAAGAACCAGGGGTGGGAGGCGAGGCTCACCGAGGGCTGTGGAGGCCGGAGACACGACGGAGTGAGGAAGACGACGACGTCCGGCGGTGGAGAGGATCGGGCTCCCTCGGGGATGGGTGATGCCGAGGTGGCCGGGGTCCTTGGCTGGCGTAGATCGGCTCCGGGGACTCCTCTGGAGGTGGTCAGAGGGTCAAGACGGGTCGGGATGCAACGACGGCGAGGAATTCCGACGGCGGAGCAGCTCACCGGAGAAGGTTTCCTCGAAAAATTCGATCAATGCCGAGGCGTAGGGCTTCAATGCTGGCCTCTTGGAGCTTCGGGATGGCGAGGGGAAGCTTTTGCGAGTGATGTGGTGGTCCGGGGTGCAACGGAATGGCCGGTCGACGGTGAGGCCGAGGCGTCTGCGCGGCGGAGGGAAGAAGGAGGCGGCGGCGCTGCGGGTCTCCAGGGGTGCTGCTGCGGCTAGGTTTAGGGTTCTAGGGCGCGGAACCTTCTTGTAGGGCAGCGGCCCACATTGGCGTGCGGGCCCAGGCTGGATCACGGCGGCCGGGGACTTCGGAAGTCGTTGCGCGCCGGGGAAGAAGGAGGAAGAAGGGGCCGACAGGTGGGGTCGAGCTGGGGGAATGACCGAGAAAGAAGGAATAACTGAGGAAAGAACGAGAATGACTGAGAAAAGAAGGAATGACTGAGAATATAAGGAATGACTGAGAACAGAAGGAATGACTGAGAGAAAGGAAGGAATGACTGAGAGAAAGGAAGGAATGACTGACCTACTTTCCTGTTTCCTCCCTTTTCTTTTTCAAACCAACTCGATTCTATTTGAATTCAACCCCTATGCACTCAACCAAATAAAACTTATGCACCAGCATGAATGCACAAACATGTTGAACCTAAAATAAATTTTAATTCTTTGCATTTTAAAATTACTTTAAATGCAAGGTAAATTAGAGAAAACTCTGGAAAATTTTATTTAAGCCCAAACAAATTCATTAAAATTAGGGAAAATTACATCAGGGTGTTACATGATACATTTTAGTACTATCAGGATGAATAGAAAACTTGGACAGATGTGCTTCATCAAGGATTTTTTTTACGTAGTTGACGGTTCTTAGGTACAACAATACAATTGTTGAACCGTAGAACTCCTTGATGATCAGTGTGGAGACACCTATATTTTGCTTCTCCCTGAGATAGTTTTTGTTTGATAATTTTGATACCTTCATCATGCAATTGTGACGTGATGATTCTATTTTGAAGGGTTGATGATTCTATTTTGAAGGGTAGGTTCAATTGATATAAGATTCAAACTACCTTGAGGAATAATTTCCAGATTGAGTTTCTTCATTTGATAATAGAGGGTTTCACTAAAGACTTCTATGGATAAGCAATGACAATTTGCCTTGCGGCTAAGAGCATCCGCAACCACATTAGCCTTGCCGGGATGGTAGTGTACTTCAAGATCGTAGTCCTTGATCAATTCTAACCAGCGCCTTTGCCTCATATTTAAGTTAGCTTGAGTGAAGATATATTTGAGGCTCTTATGGTCAGTATAAATATTACACTTGGTGCCCATAAGATGATGTCTCCAAATTTTAAGAGCGTGAATAACAGCTGCTAAATCAAGATCACGAGTCGGGTAATTTTGTTCATGATTCCAGAGTGCTCTGGAGGCATAAGCAATAACCCGGTTGTTTTGCGTAAGCACACAACCAAGTCCGGTTCTGGAAGCATCGCAATATACATCAAAAGGCTTGGTACTATCTGGCTGAGCTAATACTGGAGCAGTGGTTAGAACTTTTCTCGGTGTATGAAATGCTTCTTCGCACTTATCATCCTAATGGAATTTAATCTCTTTCTTGAGTAGCTCAGCCATAGGCTTGGCTATTTTAGAGAAGTCTGGAATAAATTGACGATAATATTCTGCTAACTCAAGGAAGCTACGGATTTGATGGATTGAAGTTGGAGTTTTCCAATCCATAACTTCCTGAACTTTAGTTGGATCAACCGATATGCCTTTACTGGAGATAGTATATCCCAGAAATTTCACACTATCAAGCCAGAACTCACATTTAGAGAATTTAGCATAAAGACGGTGATCACGTAGTCGTTGAAGAACGACAGTAAATGATCAGCGTGATCTTCTTCAGTCTTAGAGTATATCAGAATATCGTCGATGAAAACCACGATGAATTTATCAAGCTCCGGCATGAAAACTGAATTCATAAGATACATGAAGTATGCTGGTGCATTAGTAAGTCTATATCTAGTCGAGAAAGCCGTTTTTGGAACATCACTAGGATTGATTTTGATCTGATGGTAACCAGAGCGTAGATCAATCTTAGAGAAGACTTTGGCTCCAGCTAGTTGATCAAACAGGATGTCAATGCGGGGAAGAGGGTACTTATTTTTTATAGTGACCGCATTGAGTGGACGATAATCGACACATAACCTTAAGCTATTGTCCTTTTTCTTTACAAATAGGGCGGAGCATCCCCAAGGTGAAGCACTTGGGAGTATGAAACCCTTATCAAGAAGATCTTGAAGTTGGATCTTTAGCTCGGCCAGTTCATTAGGCGGCATACGATACGGCCTCTTGGAAATAGGAGTTGTGCCAGGTTGGAGCTCAATAACGAACTCGATGTCCTGATCTGGTGGCATCCCAGGCAAATCGTCTGGAAAGACATCGAGATACTCACAGACTATAAGAATATCTTCTAATCTGTGGTTGCATAAACACAAGAGTAGAAGTACTCTTGTTGGGGTATATAGAGGGTAGTAGCTCCGTTATATGGTGAGTCAATCTCAATAACTCGGGAAGAGATATCTAATAGCACTTTATGTTTTGTCATCCAATCCATCCCAAGTATGATATCCATACCCTCTAAATGGAGCAAAACCAAATCAGTTTTTATTACCTTACTACCAAACTGTATTGGCACATATCTAATCAGTTGATTGGAACTAATCTTTCCCCCAGGGGTAGAGATCATATACAACCCCTCGGTTTGACAAGAATCAAGTCCCACTCGGGCACCACACTTGTCGCTAACAAAGCTATGGGTGGCACCGGAATCAAATAGGATAATAACGGGTTTAGAGTCGATAGAAAATATACCCGTCATTATGGGGGCTCCTTCGGGAAGTTCTGCAAGGGTGGTGAAATTGAGTCGCCCTTGCTGGACTTGCATTACTCGCTTCTTGCCCTTGCCCTGATTGTTCTGATTAAAACCCTACCCTTGAAAAGGTTTCCTGGGCCGAGGACAATCCTTGATAAAGTGATCCGTACTCCCGCAGTTGAAACAGCGATTAGTACTGCTCCCCTGCTGAAACTGTTGAACATTTGGCCTTGGGCTAAACTGTTGCGGCTATTTTTGTGACACTCAGGTAAATAGCATGGTCACACCCTAGAGTTTTAGTGTGTTGTCATATGCAAAATGTGGCAGAGGTGTGTTTAGAATATGCAATGCTAAGGAAAAATGTTTATATAATTATATTTTAACTAGAGGTCCTTTTGTGCTAAATGGGTAAAAATGGAGGGAAAAATTCAAAAGCATGAGGGTTGTTTTGCAAAAGATGGAAACTTGCGTTTAAATTATAAATATATGTAAAACTACCCTGGGATATATGCGTAGTATAGTTTTATCTATAGGATTTACATAAAGTTTGAAAATGTTACTAAGCTTTATATTAACTTCAAAACTGTTGCTCTTCTATAGATGAACCTTAAAGCAAAATTGTAGAGCTTGAAAAACTATGCACTTTTGCTTTTGGGACCATCTCCATTTGAGCACTAGTTTAAAAGTTATAAGTGCTTTACAGTGGAGTCCCTGTGTTTCTCTGAATTTGCATTTCAGTCCTCTTCTTCTACCTCCCTCTCTTCCTCCCCTGCTTCTCCTCTGCTGCACGCCGCCGCCTGCGCCCAGCCCTGAGCGCCGTCCTGCGGCTCTGCGCCCCTCTGCGGCTTGCTCCACGTGTCGATCCGTCCCTCCTCCCGCCGCCCGCAGTACCCGCGCTGGCCGCCCCTTGCTCCTCCACGTCGGGCAGACGGCCCGAGCGGCCACCACGCCGCCCTGTCAAGCACACCGGCGCCGCCCGCCACTCTGCGTCTGGCTGTGTGATCTTTCCCTCCCTTCTTCCTCCTTCCTACGGCCGTGCGGTGCTATAAAAGTGGACCGAGCCCCCTTCTCCCTGGTTGCTTTGCCGCTGCCTCCTCCCCACGACATTGAACCACCGCCACCGATTTTCCCTGGAATCCTCCCCAATCGCAACACCCCGCTCCGATTCTGCTGGCCCAGAGCTTCCTCACCTCCTTCCCTTGCTCCCCAACTGGATCCGGTCCAGCCCCGGCCATCCCCCTCGCCGGATTTGCCCCACCCCGAGCCGCCCCTCACCGGCGCCGCCCGAGCTCGGCCTCGTCGTTGACAGCATGCTCCGCCGCCTCTTCATCCAATCAAAGTATGGGAATTGCTTCCCCCTTGCCCACCGGTGCTCATGCGTGTGCTAGACCCTCCTGTTCGCCGGTCCTTCACCGGGAATGGCGGCGCACCGCCACGGCCGCCGCCCCTCCTCGCCGTCGGCAGAGTTCCACCTCTGCCCGTTGAGCCCCACTTTGTCCAACTTGTTCCCCACCCCCTGCTGGTCATGCCCCACCGGCCCCTCCCCGCCGGCGACCTCGCTGCCGGCGAGAACACGCCAGGGCCGAGCGGCTGGGCAGTGTCGAGGCCGAGCAGGGACGTGTCTGTGTGAAGAGAACTCCTCCCAGGGGTCTGAGCGCAAAAAGGCCAAGATCCCCCCCCCCTCTAGTGGATCTATTATTTCATGTGTGTGTGTATTCTGTCTTGCAAAATTCGTAAAAAATCACAGAAAAATCCAAAACTTGCAAAATTAGTTTTGTTGGAAACTAGATTTCAAGTCCTACAACTTTTGTTTATGAAGTTCGATATGAAACTAAATACTTTTGCATCTATTTTAAATCCAAGGTTAAAGGGTAGTTAGTACATAACTTCCACATGCATGCTTTGTTGCTTATGAAATTTTAACATGTCACTTCTATAAGCTGTGTGTAACCTTGTATTAAAATTTCAAACCTAACTTTGTTTGGTAGCTTAACTTTTTTTAAATTTAGGCGATTCAAATTGAAATATTAGCTAAGCATGTTCTATAGACCTAACTAGTCAAGATCTCTTTGTCATACTCTAATGCGTTAATATTTAGTGTATAATTAAGTTTCTAAAACTTTCTAACTTAAAGTTTTGAATTTAAGTTTGGAATTCAAATTCAAATTCAAATATTCTAGTTCCTATTGCAATAGATTCAGTGATATCCTCATGACTCTTTTATAAATGGTGATTCAAACCTAAACCCTTTTTATTTCATGAACTCTTGTGTGTTGACTTGGTTGAATTGTAACTTTTGTAATATAAGGTCCTAAATTCAAATCCCGTCTTACTTAAATTATTGCATCTCATATAGAATCAACGACGCTCGACGACGGAGATTACGAGTTGGTCTTAGGACAAGACCAAGGGTTTCCAGAAGACCCAACGCAAGTCGTCGAGGAACTAACTGAAGCCCTGAACTAAGGTTCGGAAGCCTCTGACACTCCTGCCCCCAACCCCACTCAAGAAGGCAAGCCCCAGACATATCCCACTACTTTATTTACACTGCAATCTAAGTCTATTTATCTATACTATGCATTACGTCTAGGAGTTGTGATGAAACCCTAGATGCATAAATCTTAGAAACCAATGTATTGAACCCGAGTCCTTATCGTATTAGACGCTGTGCTAAATAGGGCCGGTAGAAGTCGAGTGATTTCCTGTCACTCGCGCGATATAGGAGTTGCATGTTTACTGTTTTGCAATCACTATAAGGATGACGGACAGGATCATGTGTTGTATCATGATCTGAGGTTTTACCCTGTCTGTTTTGTTAAAAGTTGTTAAGGTCGATATGTGTGGTAGTGGTGGCTAAGCGTTTGAACAGTACTAACCACATGCCGCGAAATATGGTAAAGTGGTAAGCCTAGTAACCAATCGGCCCGGCAAGTGGACATACCTCCCACCACTCAATCTTTATTTTATGTTCACACGCACCAACGTGTGGGAGTACGTTCTGCATGGCAGACAGGAATACGGGTTTTGTAGTCGCGCTACAGACGTATGTCCTGTACACATTGGGTGTGCGTATGGTCCTGCAGTCGCTTGTGGTGGCCTGTCCATGATCCGGAATGAAAGGCAAACGGTTGCTTCAGAACTATTGTTGGATGTTCCAAGCGTGTGAGTTAGGTTTACCCTTGCAAGGTTGAATTTCGATTCAGGAATCGTCCGCCTCTCACGATGAATGAGACTGCTTATCCCTTCTGCCACATCGAGTAACAAGTGTAACTACTGATGAACAATTTTGAATGAATGAGAATATCTACCTTGTTTGCTTAGTATAGGTGCTTACCTAGAATGGCAAATCAAACTAGAACCTGAAAACTAAAACTTGAAAGTAGATTATATTCTTAATTGCTTTTCCGCTGAAAATAACTCCGAACCTTTACAATGCCTTCATGAGTCTAGTTACGGGCTTAAGTATACCCAAACTCGGGTAAGCCTTGCTGAGTATTAGAATACTCAGTCTTGCTAGTATCATTTGCAGGTATAACTTTTGAGAACCCCACGGACAACCCTGCATGGCCAACTTCTGTTCCTTTTGGCTGGTCCGTGGAATGGGATCCGTCCCCGGCTGGCAGTGACCCTCCGGAGTGACACCAGGCTTTGGGCTGAGCATGGTGTCCACCTCTGCAGCGAGAGTAGTCACACGTTTGTTTTCCTTCCGCTGTAAACATGGACAAGCCGTCTGGCTTGTCAGTTTAAACATCGTTTGTATAAATTTTATTTGCAGTTGAACAAGGCTTGTAATAATGTTTACTTTTTTGTAAACTAAAAGTAATGAGTTGTACTGTGGTTGTATACTCGCCTTCGTGTGAAGTAAACCTGCATCGATCCTGTTGAACCGTGGTTGTATCGGGCGGAGACCCGACAGACCAATGGGTTACACCGTTTGAAGTACGTTGGAGCCCTTGGGAGAGGACTTGCGTATTTGAGCCGGTGTAATTCAGGCGGTTCTGCCACAGCTGGTATCAGAGCTGTAAGTTTACCATTACAATTACAACAACTCTTAAAAAAAGTGTTTTCAGAATAAAATTTGGCCAACAAATGAATTTACAAACATGCGTTGGATTCGTTAAGGCTGTGCTTAGTTCGTAAAGCCCTAGGGATGTATATGGGAAATATCACGTGGCAATTAGAGTATATATATAATCCTGACTTGCAGCACTACTTTCCGTCAAAACTTAAATTGTTGCATAACCCAACCTTACTTTCGGTAACGACACCTACAATCGGAGGTAAGAAGGTAAGGATCCTCAGCCAACTGAGGGAGCTTGGCCTTCCTGTCGGTGATGCGAATCGAACGCTGTTTCTCAAGCAGTGGCCTACTTGAGATGCTGCCAATATATCAACTTAGGTTGAATATATTGGGAGTATATGGTTCGGTGCAGGGTATGGCGATCGCTGTTCATACCCCCGCATTTTGCAGTATCCCCCGTGAATACGTTGTTTCGATGATGTATGTTAATGTTGTCTGTACGGCGGTAAATGTACAGATGCTGTTTCTATAGTGAACAGTACTATTTGGGGACGCTTTCATGTCGTGCTGCCATGAAAGGTTCATGATATGTATATGTGTTTTTCTGCAGGTACGCTAACCACGATTAATAGGTTAAGACGGATAGGATTTATCGACTAGTTATTAGGGAGTGCCATATGTGTTATGCCACCGAAACTAACTACGTAAGTCCGAAACTATTCAGCAGTTGTTTTGGTTATGAGGACGAATAGTACGTGCATGCATTATCAAATAAATGAATGCAAAGTCTGCTTCTGTTAAGGAGGAATAATGTGTTGTTCGTCTTTAGAACGGGTTGATAGGATTTTCATGATTGTCTTAAGTATCTTAGGTATCTATCTGATTTCCAGCCTTTGCTGTTATCAGACTTGACCATCTTATTTCATTTATCTTGTGATTTCTCAGCAAGGTAAAAAGTCTCACCATTTGCATTCTTGTTGCAGATGGCAGCCCCTCTTAACGTCTTTTGGGATCCGGCAGGGCATCTCCACACAGATGCCTTGCATTGGGAAGGTTTTCCTCGCTTACTTTGGGAATCCTTAAGGACATTTGATTATACGGAACCTCCAAAGTATGATGCGGTTGAATATCTAGAGGAAGGTGTTCACCGAGCCCGAGTCCGAATGGTTATCCCTCAACATCCTTTCCGTTCCCAATGGCAGCCCATTGAAGTTATTGTGATGGGCTATCATATAGTGGACACTATTGAAGGAGCCGCACTAGAGGCTATTTATCTTTTCTGCAGTCAACATCCAAGAGAGGTGGCTGGACAGCCGATCGGTTTATTTTCTACCACAGATCCCAAAGAGTCAGAATGGAATCTCAAGGTAATGCCTGAGAGTCACAGACTGGAAGGTCCAACAGAAGAAGCACTCCGAGGCATGATGCGGTTTGTGAATGTGCAGTATCACTATCAAATGTTACTACGTCGCGAAATGGGACAGTTAGTTCATGCCGCGCGAAGTCATTTTAGGGAGGCTGATAGACTCATCACCCAAGTTGACCAACTTCGAGCTTTGGCAATAGAGAAAGATGGGATTATTGCTGCCCGGAACGAGACTATTCAGCACCGGGAAGATCAGATCAATGAAAGTGATGCGATAATTACCCAACGCAACATGATCATTGAATTTCTTCAAGAACAAATCCAGGATCTTATTCTCGAAGTTGATGATGCCAATGCGCACATAAATGAGCTTCAACAGCATTCTGTACCTCCTGTGGTACCAGCACCCGTAGGCGAAGAAGAGGAAGATCTTGAAGAAATCGAAGGAGTCTCCGAGATTGATTCCGAGCACGGAGATCCTGTTATTAGTCCCCATCATTCCTCTTCGGGTAGCCAGTCATCAGTGGGTAACTTGGATGACTTTTAGGTTGGGTGGGTGCTAGTCTAGTTGTACCTAGTGTAGTAAAGTGTAAAATAAGTAGTGTGTAGTTTGTCTAGATCTGGGGCCACTTGTTGTATATGTGGCATGTGTAGTTAAGTGATGGCTTGTAGTGGTCCAGGGGTGCTAATGTAAGATATAAGCATCACCAGTGTTTATATAGTAATCCAAATCCTGTGTTTTATTATCCTACTTTATCTTCATGCATCTGAATGAGTGGATTGAATGGAGCATATGAATCGCATTCCTATTTAGAAATTGTATATCAAATGAAATTGGAGTAAGGATATAATTGACAATGAATATCTCCTTTATTTCAGATGGTTGGAGCTACTCACGGAACCCCGGAAGGATTCCGGGCAGATCAGGCCAGTGGTTCTCAGCAACCACCACCCCCATCTCCCAATTTGGCCGAAGTCATGGCCCGAAAAATAGAACTTCTTAATCAGCTTGTGCAAACACAGATGGGCCATTTCTGTCAACAATCCCGAGGCCGCGATGAACCTCCAGCGGCCAGTTATCAAGACTTCCTTAGTACGCAGTCTCCGTTATTCCATAAGGCGGATGAACCTCTCGATGACGAAGCCTGGCTCGGCACCATCGAGTCCAAGTTCGCCTTATTGCCAGCTGTAAGCATCTAGGCCCTCAAGGTATGTTTCGGTGATTAATGACAACCATTATTGTGACTAATGAGTTTGTGCAGCTTTATAGATCATTATCGCTCATTTAGTCATATGTCAAAAGAGGCCCCTTCAACTCAATAATATGTCAAGACTAAGGATCTTTCTAGTCCTAAGTGTCATAAGGTTGAGAAGGACACTTAGGTTAGTATAGGTTTTATAGTTTTGTAGTGATCGCACTATTAAGAGGGGTTTAGGCTAAGTAACTTGAGCATGGACATGGTCATTTGAAAATAGATGCACACAATGGTCACTCAGGTTTCTAGAAGTTCAAATAAGTGGTTCTCAACTCATATCTCAAGAATATTTGGATTTCATTCAAGACTCAAATCAGAAAAGGCAAAATCAGGAAAAGTCCTTAACACCGGTTTAACCGACGCTCTCACTTTTCTATACGTCGGTTAAATGGAGTCAGCTGAGTCTGGACAAGTCGATTCACCGGTTAAACCGACGATGTTTGAATTTAACGTCGGTACAGTTGTCCAGAGACTTGGTTTTTCTGTTGATCAGTGGACTACTACACTCACCGGTTAAACCGATGATACATCGGTTAATCTGCCCAAGTTGTAACGGCTAGTTTTCAAAAGAGGCAGCTTACGTTCACCAGTTAAACCGACGATGACTATTGGAGGTACGTCGGATTAACCGGCGCTACGCAGTTTTTCTGGCAGCTTTTTCTCCAACGGCTCTATTCGTGTGAGCTGCCTATATATACCTCTCCAATGGGTCATTTTACTACTCTTGACACCAGACAACATCCAAACACTCATACTATAGTCAAGAGCCACCTTGAGCTTCATCATTTCACATACTTGTTTATTCAATCATTCAAGAAGCAAGATTAAGGACTTGAGTAGAGAGAAGCTTGTGTGCATCCGTTCTTGGTGATCGGTTCTTGCTCAAGTGAAGGCCTTAGCTCGTTACTCTTGGTGATTGGCATCACCTAGGCGATCTTGGTGATCGAGGTGATTCTCGCGGAGCTTGCCAAGGATTGTGGGAGCCCGGAGAAGAAGATTGTACGTGGCTTGATCTCCACCACACCGGGATGGTGAACGGAGACTCTTAGTAAGCGCCCTCGTCTTGGTGAGTTGGGAGGTGACAAAACTCTTTGTGAGTGTCACAACATGGATTAGGGGTGTGTGCTAACACATCGATACCACAGAAAAAATCCGGTTGTCTCTTGTCCACTTTATTTATTCAAGCATTATCTTTCATGCAATTTATTCATGTGCTTGACTTAGGGATCATTACTTTGCTCTACCTTGCTAGGCTTTACCTCATTTTATCTTTCCTAGCTTGCGTAGGTAGTTTAGTTACCCGGTTGGTGAATTGGTGCCTTTCTAGCTTTGCATAGGTTAAGGTTGCTTTATCTTGTTTTAGAAATTGAAAAAGTCCCAATTCACCCCCCCTCTTGGTCCATCGATCCTTTCAATTGGTATCAGAGCCTCGTTGCTCACTTGGATCATTAGGCTTCACCGCCTAGAGCTATGGCCAAGATGGGTGGTTCGCCACCTCACTTCGAGGGCATGAACTTTGCTTATTGGAAAGTTCGCATGGCCGCATAACTTGATGCGATTGCCCCCGAAGTGTGGTCAGCAACTAAGATCGGGTTCACCGGAACTCCCACCACCGAACAATTAAAATGGAATGCTAAAGCTAGAAATGCAATTTTCGAAGCTATTAGTGAGGAAGTCTTTGCTAGAGTTAATGGCATGGACTTAGCAAGTGATATTTGGAAGGAGCTCATTAAAATTCATGAAGGTTCCACTAAAGTTCGTGAGCAAAAATATCACTTGTTTAGAGCTAAGTATGATTCCTTTCATGAAAATTGCAATGATATGTATTCTCGCTTGAATGTCATTGTCAAGGACATTAATGCACTTGAAATATCCAAAATTGATAGTGCCTCCATCAATCGCAAGATTCTCATGCTCCTCCCGAAGCCCAAGTATAACATCATCAATGCTATGCTTCAAAAGGAGGATCTTGACGCAATGGAAGTGGGAGAACTTGTGGGGGAAATTCGCGCTCATGAAATGAGCATTCTTGGTATGTCCGAAGAGCCAACTTCAAGCAAATCAATTGCTCTAAAGACCAAGACAAACAAATCCCGCAAGCTCAAAATGGTCAAGCAAGATTCAAGCTCAAGCAACGAAGAAGATGATCATCATGAAAGCTCATCCGACGTTGAAGATGATGGAGAACTTGCTCTCATGATGAGAAAGTTCACACGCTTGAATGAAAAGATCAATAAGAAGGGTTTCAACTTTGACTCCAAAAAGGGAATGTTCCGGCTAATGGATGTCAAGAACAAGATTTGCTACAATTATGGAGAAAAAGGTTACATCCGTCCAAATTGCCCCAAGCCGGATAAAAGGAACAAGGACAACAAGAGCAAGCATCGCCATGATTCAAGCGATGATGAAGAAGAGGAGAGGAAGAACAAAAACAAGAGATTTGGGAAGAAGAAGACCCATGACAAGAAGACCAAGCTCTTCCCAAAAAAGAAAGGGCACACCAAGAAAAGTTTCTTGGTGGAAAAACAAGAGTGGGTGACCGATGTCTCATCAAGTGAAGATTCAAGTGATGAAGAAGACATCGTCACCATCGCCCTCACCAATGAAGAACCACCTCTATCTCCGCCTCCTATGTGCCTCATAGCAAAAGGTAACACCAAGGTATGTGAGGTAGATAGTGAAGATGATAGTGACGAAGAGCTTGATCCTAATGAATTTACTAACCTCATTAATGAGTATACATCCGTCATCAAGAGGGAAAAGGGCAAAGTCAAAAGTCTTGAGAGCACTCATGCCAAGTTAGAGCTTGCCCACTCCGACTTACTTGGTAAGTACAATGACTTGCTCAAAAAGCACAATGAGTCACTTGTACTTGCTAAGCAAGTTGAAGAAAGCCACAAAAAGCTCAAACAAGAGTATAGGGAGTTGGCTCACAAGTATCAAGAGCTTGAATTTGCTTATGAAGTTATTGACCCAAGTCTTGAGAAATTTGCTCATGAAAAGGTCAATGCTTCTACTTCATGTGATGACCTACTCATTGATGCAAATGCCACTAATGTTGTGCCCAAGCTTGCTCCTTCTAGGGAAAAGGAATTGATGGATCAAGTGGCAAGCCTCAAGAGTAGTGTGGAGAAACTCTCAAGAGGAGAATACATTCACAAGGAGATTCTCTTCAACAATGCCCGTGACTATGGCAAGAGAGGTCTTGGTTCATTTCCGGAGCCAAACATGGCTACAACTCCTTCTTCGGAGATCAAGACAAGCTTCATCAAGGAAGTTGGTTCATATTGCCAAAATTGCCAAGTCACCGGGCACCACACTAGGGAGTGCACTTTACCATCACGTCCTCTTCCTAACTTACCCAAGAATTACTCATCAATGTTCCAAAATAACCATTTTCTCTTGAGTAAAGTGAAGGGCAAGGTGAAGGCCAAGTTCATTGGCAAAATTGCTAAGGAGTCGAAGAAGAAGCTCCCCAAGCAACTTTGGGTCCCAAAAGCTCTTGTCACACATGTGCAAGGCCCAAAGCTTGTTTGGGTTCCTAAAACTCAAAAATGAATTCTCATGTGTGTAGGTGAACTACAAAGCCGGTGGAAAACATTGGGTACTTGATAGCGGTTGCTCTCAACACATGACCGGCAATGATAGCATGTTCACCTCTCTTGAAGACCCCGGCGATCATGAACATGTCACCTATGGTGATAACTCAAGGGGGAAAGTCTTTAGTTTGGGTAGAATTGCAATTTCAAAAGATTTATCTATTTCAAATATCTTGTTTGTAGAAGCACTTAGTTTTAATCTTATTTCTATTGCTCAATTATGTGATCTTGGACTAACGTGTGTCTTTGACAAGAATGGTGTTGTAGTAACTCATGAAAAAGACAAGTCATTGGTATTCACGGGGTTTAGGCATGGCAACATCTATTTGGTGGATTTCTCTTCAAAGCAAACAAGCACCATGACTTGTCTCTTCACCAAGTCGTCTCTTGGGTGGCTTTGGCATAGAAGAATTGCTCATATTGGCATGAGCAACCTCAAGAAAGCCCACAAGAGAGGGATAATCACCGGCGTAAAGGACGTTACTTTTGACAAGAACAAGCTATGCAAAGCATGTCAAGCCGGGAAGCAAGTTGCAACACATCATCCTATCAAGACGATGTTGTCTACCTCTAAGCCGCTCGAGCTACTACACATGGATCTCTTTGGTCCAACTTCATACAAGAGCATTGGTGGTAACCTTTATTGCCTAGTAATCGTTGATGATTTTTCACGCTACACTTGGGTCATGTTTCTAGGTGATAAGGGTGAAACTCCGGAGATCTTCAAGACATTTGCAAGAAAAGCTCAAAGGGAATACAATTCCCCAATTGTGAAGATCCGGAGTGACAACGGCACCGAGTTCAAGAACATGAAGATTGAAGAATTGTGCGATGAAGAGGGAGTCAAACATGAGTTTTCCGCCACCTACACGCCTCAACAAAATGGAGTGGTGGAAAGAAAGAACAAGACACTCATCACCCTAGCAAGAGCAATGTTGGATGATTATGGCACGTCCGAGAAATTTTGGGCGGAAGCAATCAACACGGCGTGTCATGCATCCAACCGAGTGTATCCTCACCGACTCCTCAAGAAAACTCCATATGAGCTCATCACCGGGAGGAAACCAAATATATCCTACTTTTGAGTCTTTGGTTGCAAATGCTTCATCTATAAGAAGAAAAGGCTCGGTAAGTTTGAGAGTAGATGTGATGAAGGTTTCTTTCTTGGTTTTGCATCAAACTCCAAAGCATATAGAGTATTCAATCAAACCTCCGGGTTAGTTGAAGAAACATGTGATGTGGAGTTTGATGAATCTAATGGCTCCCAAGAGGAGGTTGTTGGATATGAAAATGTAGGTGATGAAGAGATTGATGAAGCTTTGAAGAATATGTCCATTGGGGATATCAAGCCGGAAGAGGTGCATGAAGGCAATGATCAAGGGGGAGGATCTTCCTCATCTACACCAAGCACCTCCACGGCACCCCAAGTGGATGAAGATCAAGAAAAAGTTGATCCACTACCTCAAGAAAATGTGTCAACGCCAACACCCCAAGTCCAAGAACAAAAAGAGCAAAATGTTCCACCACAATCACAAGTCACCCATGATCCACCCCAACAAGCATCCACACAAGTACCGCTAGTGAAGCATGGTCGCATCTCCAAGGATCATCCAATCGGTCAAATCATTGGTAGTCCTTCTAAAGGAGTAAGAACTCACTCTAAGTATGCTTCATTTTGCGAACATCACTCGTTTGTTTCTTGTATTGAACCCACTAGCATAGAGGAAGCACTTGAGGACTCGGATTGGGTGATCGCCATGCAAGAAGAGTTGAACAATTTCACCCGCAATGAAGTATGGGTCCTCGAAGCTCCTCCAAAAGACAAGAACATCATCGGCACAAAGTGGGTCTTTCGAAACAAGCAAGATGAACATGGGGTGGTGGTACGCAACAAAGCAAGACTTGTGGCAAAAGGGTTTTCTCAAGTCGAAGGTTTGGATTTTGGTGAAACTTTTGCTCCGGTCGCAAGACTTGAAGCTATCCGCATTCTTCTTGCTTACTCTTCACATCATAATATTAAATTATATCAAATGGATGTGAAAAGTGCATTCTTAAATGGCTTTATTAATGAACTTGTTTATGTTGGGCAACCTCCCGGGTTTGAAGATCCGAGGAATCCTAATCATGTTTATAGGTTGCACAAGGCACTCTATGGGCTCAAACAAGCTCCAAGGGCTTGGTATGAGAGGCTTCGTGACTTCCTAATCATGCAAGGCTTCAAGATCGGGAGGGTGGACACCACTTTGTTCACAAAAGACATCAACGGGGATATCTTCATTTGTCAAATTTATGTTGACGATATTATCTTTGGCTCAACTAATGATTTACTAAGCCATGAGTTTGCTACCATGATGTCTAGGGAATTCGAGATGTCCATGATTGGCGAATTGACCTTCTTCCTTGGTTTTCAAGTCAAACAAATGAAGGAAGGGACATTCATCTATCAAGAAAAATATACTAAAGATATCTTGAAGAAGTTCAAGATGGATGAATGCAAGCCAATCAAGACACCCATGGCAACAAATGGGCATCTCGACTTGGATGTGGACGGTAAACCGGTTGATCAATCTCTCTATCATTCTTTGATAGGGTCATTGCTTTACCTTACCGCATCTAGGCCCGATATAATGTTTAGTGTGTGCTTGTGTGCCCGTTTTCAAGCTAACCCAAAGGAATCACACCTTTCGGCTGTGAATAGGATCCTTCGATATCTCAAGCACACCCCTAGCATAGGCTTGTGGTACCCCAAAGGCGCTAGCTTAGATCTCTTGGGATACTCGGATTCGGATTTTGCCGGAAGCCGTGTGGATCGCAAGAGTACCTCCGGGGGTTGCCACCTGCTTGGGCGTTCTCTAGTTTCTTGGTCGAGTAAGAAGCAAAATTCCGTGGCTTTGTCCACCGTGGAAGCGGAATATATAGCGGCCGGTGCATGTTGTGCCCAAATTCTATACATGAAGCAAACCCTTTTGGACTTTGGTGTGAAACTTGACAGGATACCACTCCTTTGTGACAATGAAAGTGGCGTAAAAATTGCCAAGAATCTGGTTCAACACTCTCGCACAAAGCACATTGATATTCGCCATCACTTCTTGCGTGATCACGAAGCCAAGGGGGACATTTTCCTTCAAGGTGTGAGATCCGAGGAGCAATTGGCGGATATTTTCACAAAACCCTTAGACGAGAGTACTTTTGTTAGGCTAAGGAATGAGCTTAATGTGTTAGATGCGGCAAACGTCATGTAAGTTGCCATGTCATATAGAAAAATGCATACATATAGGACACTTGTCTAACCATGATAAGATAGTGATGAGCAAGGGTTTAGCTAGAGGTGGTGGCCTGCTTGTTTTCCTCTAGGCTTTAGAAAGGCTCATCATGATGAAGCTTCCCGTGGGTTCAGACTTGACAAGTAGAATTTAAATTCTTGCTATGCATTTCTTGTCATATAGATGTGCACTTCATGTTTACCTTACTTTCGCATATGGTTGTAGCTTGCATTATCATTGCATGCGTAAGGGTCACAAAGGAGATCACTTGATGAAGTTGAGACTTGTTTCATATACAAGATCTTAATTCATGAAAAGTGAAAAGAGTAAAGTGTTAGGTGCGTTATTGCCTAGTGAGCAATGTCATGATGAGTATGAAGCTTTCGTTCTTCAATATTCCTACGACATGGCTCATACATTTTATTTGGCGTTTTGTCTCTCTTGCGGCTCTTTTCCTTGTGTTTGAAAAGAAAAATTATTTAAGCTAGTGAGCTATCCTATTTGTTTTGAGGGGTAAAGTCGCCTATGCAAGTCCATTAGCTTGAGTTTATTTGAATTTTATAAGTTCATTGGACTTAGCATAGAAGAGTGAGCTGAGAGAGGGCTTTTGCCTTCACCGGTTAAACCGACGCTCAATGAACCTTTATCCATCGGATTAACTGGTGTTACTAAGTTTCTGCTACAGCTCAGTCAGTTCAAGCGTTCAACCGGTGTATACAAAGTTCGCAACATCGGATCAACCGGTGAACATATCACAAATCTGACCTGAAAATCAACTGTTGTTTGCATCGTTCAACCGACGAGTTCATTTATCGGAGCATCGGTTAAACCGGTGTACAGATACAGATTTGGCAGAGTCCCTGGTAAACTACACCGACGCAATCAACCGGCGTTCGAACCCTAAGCGTCGGATCAACCGGCGATAAGAAAATCTGCGGGGTCCACCTGTCATATATCTTTCTTGCCCCCGCGCCGCCGCTCTCGTCCTCCGTCTCTTCGCCTTCTATCACCCGCATACCACCACACCGCCACCCGCGCGCCTTGCACCGCCACCTAGCCGCCGTCCGCGCGATTTCTGCGCCTCCACCGCGCCGCCGCCGCCTGCGCCCGCGCGTCTTCCGCGCCACCGTCGCCCTCGCCTTGCGCCGCCCGCGCGCAGCCGCATTCTGCGCCACCCACGCGCCACTGCGCCGCCCCCGCGTCGCCGCCACCGCCTTCCACGCCGCCGCCGCCTGCGCCTGCGCGCAACCACCGCC
This sequence comes from Panicum hallii, assembly GCF_002211085.1. Classification (NCBI taxonomy): domain Eukaryota; kingdom Viridiplantae; phylum Streptophyta; class Magnoliopsida; order Poales; family Poaceae; genus Panicum; species Panicum hallii. The sequence continues at coordinate 21,751,790 of NC_038043.1, read as the reverse complement.
CTGCACCTCCACCGTGCCGTCGCCCACGCGCATTGCACCACACTCGCACATCCACGCTGCGCACGCCAAGTGTTCGGTGTTTTGCCTGAACCATCACGCTCGCCCTAGCTCGCAGCGCCGCGTTCTTGTCACCCCTTGTTGTCGAGATGGGCCGTGAGAAGAGGAAGGGGAAGGAGATTGTGGTCGAGGAGCCCGCTCGCAAGCGGACTCGTGCAGCGAGAGAGGCCGAGAGGGCCGAGATGGTGGCTAAGGCTGCCGAGGAGCAGGCATCAGGCTGTGCTCGTCCATTCACGATCAGAGATCCATCAGCCAGGGGCAGGGGCAGAGGTCGAGGCATGGGCAGAGTCAGAGGTGCCAGGACCACCAGAGCCACAACTGCAGCAGCAGCAGAGTCAGATCAGTCACCTTCAGCTACAAAGACAGATTCAGATACAGAGGCAGAGCAGTCTGAGCACTCACAGGGGCAGAGCACACAGTCACCGACTCTACGACGTTCTGGCCGCACCCGGCAGACGTCCCCCGCAGGAGACACTTCGCCAGCGACCGAGCATCGAACCGGACCAAGGACGCGAGGAGGTCACCAGCCACAGGAGCCTCGCAGGTCCGCAGCAGCAGCAGTAGCAGCTCGTCGAGCCGAGGCCCTAGCGGCCGAGCGCGCAGTGTTCCGCATGGACACTGTTGTGCGTCTGGAGCCAGGTGTGCTGCTCCAGAACTTGACCAAGGCCAATGCGGCGAAGGTCAAGAGGCTCAGGTGGAGTGTTCAGGAGGAGGACTGGTTCCCAGTGACACGTGACAGCAGGGTCGACCGTAGGTTCTAGACGCTTCTTCAGGCCAGTTTCTACGAGACCTACCAGAGGCGGGGCCACAGGATCTTCCCGCACAGAGTGCTTGACTTGGTGTCTTTGAGGACAGCCGCAGGGGGAGCAGATGTGAGAGAGCACTTCGCTCACTTCAGGGGACTGCCCAGGTTACTTTCGATTGAGAGAAACAGATACATTGAGGATTGGGTCAGAGTTTTCTATGCCATAGCTTGGATAGCCCCAGAGCGCAGAGCTATTCACTTCATGTTTGGAGGCCAGGTTTTTGGTCTGTCCAGGGCTACTTTGGCAGGGATTCTCGGAGTTGACTTGGTCGATGTCTCCTTGCACGAGATGGTTTACGGGGATGCAGATCCACCGCGCAGAGCCATGATTGGCGGAATTGCACCCTCTCACGAGGCGATCTCCCAGTGCTTCCGCCAGCCATTCCCTTCCTCCTACGCCAGAGTTCCCAACCTGCTGACCCCAGAGGCATACGCAGTTCACATGGCACTCCGGAGGACTTTGCTCCCAAGGAGTGGCTACCCAGAGGGGTTCACAGGTCTGCAGCAGCTACTGCTTCTTCACATCCTCACTCACGAGCCATTTGACATAGTTGACTTTATCTTGGCTGAGATCGAGGATGTTATCACTGACGGGATGGGTGTTGTACGTCAGTTTCCATATGCTCACTGGATCAGTTTTATCTGCTCTATGATTGTGCCAGCTGAGTCATCCGTCAGTGCAGTCTACCGTCAGGACGAGGTTCCCTGGTTCCCAGTCTACCGTCCGACTGCACCACAGGACCGGAGGAGAAGCAGACATGCCAATAGAGTTGCTATGGCACAGTTGTCACCCGAGGCACAGGCCCGAGTGGCACAGGAGGATGAGGCACTGCTTGCCGCCGAGGCACAGCTTCCTGGAGGATACGATGAGATACACTGGTCCGACCTTGAGTCTGACTCCTCCGAGGACGAGGAGTACTTCCCTGCACCTGCTCCACCTAGTCACGACCACGAGGCACGGGGGTCCGGAGAGCCAGCTCCAATGTCAGCTGCTGCCGCTACAGTTTCAGAGTCACAGGTGTCTCAGCCGTCTGAGCTCACCGCACTTCTACAGCAGCTGGTGACACAGCAGAGAGAGGACCGCCTTGCTCAGGAGGAGGCCAGGAGAGCCCATGAGGCCCAGCTTGCAGCTATACAAAGGGAGGCCACCCGAGAGCGAGCTGCGACCGAGGAGCGCTTTGTCGGACTTATTGATAGAGTATCTCAGAGGACAGACGCTTAGTTCCAACAGATGCAGCAGGGCATGATGGCGATGTTCGGGATGATCTCACAGCTTTACTCTCACACCGGACTCGCCCCGCAGCAGCCAGGTCAGCCAGGCCTTCAGAGCGTTGGAGCACCTCCACTTGCAGTTACACCAGCTCCAGCCTCTACTGCTCCAGCTACTTCAGCGAACCCGGAGACCATGTTCTCGATGTCAGCACTACTTGGGTCTGCGGGTCGTCCTTTCTTCTCTCCACTGCCAGCGACTTCACTCTTCCAGGAGTCTCCTTCAGCAGTACAGACAGTCGCCCTCCCAGTAGTACCACAGCCGTTACATTCAGGGGGAGGTGGAGAGGGTTCCTTGCTTCAGCAGTCGACACAGCCTGCAGCTTCAGCACTTACCACTTCAGATGTTGACACATCTTCTGCTGAGCCGGTTACTACTTCTACGGACCCTCTTCCAGGCAGTGCCAGCACGAAAGCCTCCACGACAGCCACTCCTCCAGTCAGCTCAGCTCCCGTGGGTAGCTCTGACCAGCAGCTCCCGTCCATCACTGAGGATCCACCGTCCGACGACGACGACGACGATGACCCGGACCGTTTTCTTGCCGTACCACGTCAGCCGGATCAGTAGCTCGCTCCTTTTTGTGCTTTGATGCCAAAGGGGGAGAGGGAGTGAGTCAGGGGGAGGGTAGAGTTAGAGAGAGCTCGTGATCAGGACTTTGATGTTTTATATGTTTTATATTGTATCACATTTGGTGTTAGTTCATGGATATGTACATTTGGCATTTTGAGTATGCTGTGTTTTGAGACATATCTATGGATTTCATTTTGAGCCGTTGCGTTCTTTGGTTCTATCTTTCCGAGTTTGCTTGTGTTTATTCTTGCCATTATCTATTCTCGCTCTCTCGTCATTTATGTTTATGTTGTCATCAATCAACAAAAAGGGGGAGACTGTAAGCATCTAGGCCCTCAAGGTATGTTTCGGTGATTAATGACAACCATTATTGTGACTAATGAGTTTGTGCAGCTTTATAGATCATTATCGCTCATTTAGTCATATGTCAAAAGAGGCCCCTTCAACTCAATAATATGTCAAGACTAAGGATCTTTCTAGTCCTAAGTGTCATAAGGTTGAGAAGGACACTTAGGTTAGTATAGGTTTTATAGTTTTGTAGTGATCGTACTATTAAGAGGGGTTTAGGCTAAGTAACTTGAGCATGGACATGGTCATTTGAAAATAGATGCACACAATGGTCACTCAGGTTTCTAGAAGTTCAAATAAGTGGTTCTCAACTCATATCTCAAGAATATTTGGATTTCATTCAAGACTCAAATCAGAAAAGGCAAAATCAGGAAAAGTCCTTAACACCGGTTTAACTGACGCTCTCACTTTTCTATACGTCGGTTAAACGGAGTCAGCTGAGTCTGGACAAGTCGATTCACCGGTTAAACCGACGATGTTTGAATTTAATGTCGGTACAGTTGTCCAGAGACTTGGTTTTTCTGTTGATCAGTGGACTACTACACTCACCGGTTAAACCGATGATACGTCGGTTAATCTGCCCAAGTTGTAACGGCTAGTTTTCAAAAGAGGCATCTTACGTTCACCGGTTAAACCGATGATAACTATTGGAGGTACGTCGGATTAACCGGCGCTACGCAGTTTTTCTGGCAGCTTTTTCTCCAACGGCTCTATTCGTGTGAGCTGCCTATATATACCTCTCCAATGGGTCATTTTACTACTCTTGACACCAGGCAACATCCAAACACTCATACTATAGTCAAGAGCCACCTTGAGCTTCATCATTTCACATACATGTTTATTCAATCATTCAAGAAGCAAGATTAAGGACTTGAGTAGAGAGAAGCTTGTGTGCATCCGTTCTTGGTGATCGGTTCTTGCTCAAGTGAAGGCCTTAGCTCGTTACTCTTGGTGATTGGCATCACCTAGGCGATCTTGGTGATCGAGGTGATTCTCGCGGAGCTTGCCAAGGATTGTGGGAGCCCGGAGAAGAAGATTGTACGTGGCTTGATCTCCACCACACCAGGATGGTGAACGGAGACTCTTAGTGAGCGCCCTCGTCTTGGTGAGTTGGGAGGTGACAAAACTCTTTGTGAGTGTCACAACATGGATTAGGGGTGTGTGCCAACACATCGATACCACGGAAAAAATCCGGTTGTCTCTTGTCCACTTTATTTATTCAAGCATTATCTTTCATGCAATTTATTCATGGGCTTGACTTAGGGATCATTACTTTGCTCTACCTTGCTAGGCTTTACCTCCTTTTATCTTTCCTAGCTTGCGTAGGGAGTTTAGTTACCCAGTTGGTGAATTGGTGCCTTTCTAGCTTTGCATAGGTTAAGGTTGCTTTACCTTGTTTTAGAAATTGAAAAAGGCCCAATTCACCCCCCCTCTTGGTCCATCGATCCTTTCACCAGCTCTATGTTTGGATGAGAACAAGACGCTCTTTGCAGCCCAGTAGCTCCGTGGCACAGCTTGTTTATGTGGGATCATTTTTACGCCATGCAGCCTGCAGATCATGTCGTTACCTGGGATGAGTTCCGGACTGCATTTCGAGCGCATCACATACCTGAAGGACTCATTGAGCGAAAGCTCAATGAATTTTTGAACCTGACTCAGGGAACCCACACCGTGATGCAATATGCATAAGTTTTCAACCACTTGTGCCAATATGCAGGGTATCATGCGGACAGTGATGCCCGCAAAAGGGATCGCTTTCGCCGAGGCCTGAACACCAAACTTAAAGAACGACTGAATTTGGTAAGGGCCGATAGTTTCAACGAGCTGGTCAACATGGCCATCACTCAGGAAGACTGCATCTCAGCCCACAGGGCGGAAAAGAAAAGGAAGACCCCAACAGGGCCTGTAACATCGCAACCCTCAAGGTATCGGTTGGTCCCAAGCACTACTCCTCGAGCCCCGCCTCGAAATAATGTGCCTGGTAGATGGGTAGCTAGACCACCCCAACAAGCACGATTCAACCGACCACCGACACCTCAACCTCAGCAGCAGCAACAACAAGGCCCGCGGCCAAGCTTTCCACTAGCCAATCAAGGGAACAGCAACTATCGCTGTTTCAATTGTGGAAGCCCGTCCCACTTCATTAAAGATTGCCCTCAACCTAGGAAATCTTTCCAAGGGCAAACATTCAATCCAACCAACAAGGGCAAGGGCAAGAGACAGGTGGTCCAGGTCCGTCAAGGAAGGGTGAACCTCACCACACTCTCTGAACTTCCTGAAGGGACACCGATAATGACGGGTACATTTTCTATCAACCATCATCCTGTTATTGTTCTTTTTGATACTGGTGCCACCCATAGTTTTATTAGTATGGATTGTGGGACTAACGTGGGCTTGGATATCTATTCTATAAATGAAGCCTATAGGATTGTAACTCCTGGTGGTAAGATTTTGTCCAATCAAATCTGTAGAATGGTACCAATTCAGCTGGGTAGTCATTTAATCAAAACAGATCTGCTGGTATTAGACCTGAAGGGAATGGATGTCCTTTTGGTTATGAACTGGATGACCCAGCATCATGTATCCTTAGATATCTCTTCTTGAATTGTGGAAATAGATTCACCTGAGTATGAGCCAACCATTCTCTATCTCCCACAACAGCAATACTTTAACCCTTGCACATATGCTGCAACTGGAATCAAGTTAAAAGATATCCCTATCGTTTGTGAGTATCCTGATATCTTTCCAGATGATTTGCCTGGAATGCCCCCAGATAGAGATATCGAGTTTATCATAGAACTCCAACCTGGCACAGCCCCCATTTCTAAGAAATCTTACCGTATGCCTCCGAATGAGTTGGCCAAATTGAAAATCCAACTCCAAGACCTCTTAGACAAAGGTTTCATTCGTCCGAGTGCATCTCCATGGGGTTGTCCAGCTATATTTGTGAAAAAGAAAGATAATAGCTTAAGGCTATGTGTGGACTACCGTCCTCTCAATGCGGTAACTATCAAAAACAAGTATCCCCTACCCCGCATTGATATTCTCTTCGATCAGTTAGCCGGAGCTAAGGTATTTTCTAAGATAGATCTTCGTTCCGGCTATCATCAAATCAAGATTCGGTCCAGTGATATTCCAAAAACCGCTTTCTCCACCAGATATGGTCTATATGAGTATCTGGTTATGTCGTTTGGTCTCACCAATGCTCCAGCATATTTTATGTACCTCATGAATTCTGTATTTATGCAAGAACTCGACAAATTTGTTGTGGTCTTTAATGATGACATTCTAATTTATTCCAAAAACTCAGAAGATCATGCCCAACATCTACATGTTATTCTTCAGCGATTAAGAGACCATCGTCTGTATGCCAAATTCTCTAAGTGCGAGTTTTGGTTAAATACAGTGAAGTTTCTGGGCCATACCATTTCTGGTGACGGAATATCCGTCGATCCTAGTAAAGTACAAGAAGTAATGGATTGGCAACCTCCCATGTCAGTCCATCAGATCCGTAGTTTTCTCGGTCTAGCTGGCTATTATCGTCGCTTCATTCCTGACTTTTCTAGAATAGCCAAACCTATGACCGAGCTACTAAAGAAAGGTGTCAAATTCTCTTGGGATCAAAAATGTGAAACTGCATTTCACACTCTTAGAGATTGTCTTACGACTGCTCCAGTCTTAGCTCAACCAGATGTATCAAAACCTTTTGACATCTACTGTGATGCATCGGGAACCGGACTTGGTTGTGTACTTATGCAAAAATAACCGAGTAATTGCATATGCATCACGAGCACTTAGGGTTCATGAACAGAACTATCCTACCCATGATCTTGAACTCGCAGCTGTCATTCATGCCCTAAAGATCTGGAGACACCATCTAATGGGTACGAAGAGTCATATATACACAGACCATAAGAGCCTCAAGTATATCTTTACCCAAGCAGATCTGAATATGAGGCAAAGGCGTTGGCTAGAACTTATCAAAGATTATGATTTCGAAGTACACTATCATCTAGGCAAGGCCAATGTCGTTGCTGATGCCCTCAGTCATAAAGCACGTTGTTCTTGCCTATCTGTTGAAATGTTCGAGGAGACTCTCTGTTGGGAAATGAGAAAGCTCAACCTAGAAATCATTTCTCAAGGTGACTTGAACCATCTTTTGGTTGAAGCCACACTCAGAAATAGTATTGTTCTAGCGCAACAACGTAATAAAGGGGTCAAGATCATTAAACAGAAGATAATTCAAGGAGAAGGGAAGTATAAATGCTTCCGAGTAGATCCCGAAGGAGTTTTATGGTTCCACGAACGAATGGTTGTACCCAAGAACCATAAGCTCCGTAAGCAAATTATGGACGAGGCTCACCTATCCAAGTTCGCTATACATCCTGGTAGTACGAAGATGTACCAAGATCTGAAACAAAACTTTTGGTGGACTCGTATGAAGCGGGAAATAGCTAAATATGTCTCAGAGTGTGATATCTGCCAAAGAGTCAAAGCCAGTCATTTGAAGACAGCTGGTATCCTTCAACCTCTACCCATTCCCTCGTGGAAGTGGGAGGATATCAGTATGGACTTTATTGTTGGCCTGCCCAACACTTCTCTAAGGCATGATTCTATTTGGGTAATCGTTGATCGATTAACCAAGACTACACATTTCCTTCCCGTGCATACTACGTATAATGCCAAGAGGTATGCCGAGATTTATCTGGATCAAATTGTTCATCTTCATGGAGTACCTAAGACGATTATTTCTGATCGTGGAGCACAGTTCATTGCTCGGTTCTGGGAACAACTTCATGATGCTCTTGGAACTAAGTTAATTCGAAGTTCGGCATATCATCCTCAGACGGATGGGCAAACCGTGAGGGTAAATCAAATTTTGGAAGATATGCTCAGAACCTGTGTCCTTCAATACAACAAGAATTGGGATAAATGCTTGTCACTAGCAGAATTCTCGTACAACAATAGTTATCAGACTAGTCTCAAAATGGCACCATTCGAAGCACTATACGGTCGCCGTTGCAGAAATCCTTTGAATTGGTCGCAAACCGATGAACGTAAGATCTTTGGACCCGACCTAGTTATGGAAGCAGAGGATAAGGTAAGGATTATCTAGAACAATCTAAAGGCCGCCCAAACTCGACAGAAAAGCTACACTAATATACGAAGAAGACCATTACAATTTCAAATCGGAGACTTCGTATATCTTCGAGTATCTCCTACCCGAGGTGTTCAAAGATTCGGTGTAAAAGGGAAACTTCCTCCTCGATACATCGGACCCTTTGAAATTCTTGAAATCTGTGGACCCGTAGCTTACCATCTCCAACTTCCTCCTCAATTAGCGGCCATTCATGACATCTTCCATGTATCCCAACTCAGGAAGTGTGTTAAGATTCCTACCGAAATCATTGATTCCCAAACTATCGAAATCGAACCTGATCTGACCTATACAGAGCATCCAACTAGAATACTAGACACTAAAGAGAGAAGCACCAGAAGAGAAACCATCAGAATGTACAAGATTCAGTGGAACCATCATACGGAAGAAAAAGCAACATGGGAAACCGAATCTTATCTTCAGCATAACTTTCCCGACTTCTTCCAAGCCAACTTCCGAGCTTGATCATTCCATTCCATCCTGTTCCGGAATCTCGGGACGAGATTCTTATTAGGGGGGAAGACTGTGACACTCAGGTAAATAGCATGGTCACACCCTAGAGTTTTAGTGTGTTGTCATATGCAAAATGTGGCAGAGGTGTGTTTAGAATGTGCAATGCTAAGGAAAAATGTTTATATAATTATATTTTAACTAGAGGTCCTTTTGTGCTAAATGGGTAAAAATGGAGGGAAAAATTCAAAAGCATGAGGGTTGTTTTGCAAAAGATGGAAACTTGCGTTTAAATTATAAATATATGTAAAACTACCCTGGGATATATGCGTCGTATAGTTTTATCTATAAGATTTACATAAAGTTTGAAAATGTTACTAAGCTTTATATTAACTTCAAAACTAAGATGAACATTAAAGCAAAATTGTAGAGCTTGAAAAACTATGCACTTTTGCTTTTGGGACCATCTCCATTTGAGCACTGGTTTAAAAGTTATAAGTGCTTTACAGTGGAGTCCCTATGTTTCTCTGAATTTGCGTTTCAGTCCTCTTCTTCTACCTCCTTCTCTTCCTCCCCTGCTTCTCCTCTGCTGCACGACGCCGCCTGCGCCTGGCCCTGAGCGCCGTCCTGCGGCTCTGCGCCCCTCTGTGGCTTGCTCCACGCGTCGATCCGTCCCTCCTCCCGCCGCCCGCAGAACCCGCGCTGGCCGCCCCTTGCTCCTCCACGTCGGGCAGACGGCCCGAGCGGCCGCCACGCCGCCCTGTCAAGCACACCGGCGCCGCCCGCCGCTCTGCGTCCAGCTGCGTGATCTTTCCCTCCCTTCTTCCTCCTTCCTACGGCCGTGCGGTGCTATAAAAGTGGACGGAGCCCACTTCTCCCCGGTTGCTTTGCCGCTGCCTCCTCCCCACAACATCGAACCGCCGCCGCCGATTTTCCCCGGAATCCTCCCCAATCGTAACACCCCGCTCCGATTCCGCTGGCCCAGAGCTTCCTCACCTCCTCCCCTTGCTCCCCAACTGGATCCGGTCCAGCCCCGGCCATCCCCCTCGCCGGATTTGCCCCACCCCGAGCCGCCCCTCACCGGCGCCGCCCGAGCTCGGCCTCATCGTCGACAGCACGCTCCGCCGCCTCTTCATCCAATCCAAGTATGGGAATCGCTTCCCCCTTGCCCATTGGTGCTCATGCGCGTGCTAGACGCTCCTGTTCGCCGGTCCTTCACCGAGAATGGCGGCGCGCCGCCACGGCCGCCGCCCCTCCTCGCCGTCGGCAGAGTTCCACCTCTGCCAGTCGAGCCCCGCTTTGTCCAACTTGTTCCCCACTCCCTGCTGGTCATTCCCCACCGGCCCCTCCCCGCCGGCGACCTCGCCGCCGGCAAGAACACGCCGGGGCCAAGCAACCGGGCAGTGTCGAGGCCGGGCAGGGACGTGTCTGTGTGAAGAGAACTCCTCCCAGGGGTCTGAGCGCAAAAAGGCCAAGACCCCCCCCCCCCCGCTTTGTCCAACTTGTTCCCCACTCCCTGCTGGTCATTCCCCACCGGCCCCTCCCCGCCGGCGACCTCGCCGCCGGCAAGAACACGCCGGGGCCAAGCAACCGGGCAGTGTCGAGGCCGGGCAGGGACGTGTCTGTGTGAAGAGAACTCCTCCCAGGGGTCTGAGCGCAAAAAGGCCAAGACCCCCCCTCTAGTGGATCTATTATTTCATGTGTGTGTGTATTCTGTCTTGCAAACTTCATAGAAAATCATAGAAAAATCCAAAAATTGCAAAATTAGTTTTGTTGGAAACTAGATTTCAAGTCCTACAACTTTTGTTTATGAAGTTTGATATGAAACTAAATACTTTTGCATCTATTTTAAACCCAAGGTTAAAGGGTAGTTAGTACATAACTTCCACATGTATGCTTTGTTGCTTATGAAATTTTAACATGTAACTTCTATAAGCTGTGTGTAACCTTGTATTAAAATTTCAAACCTAACTTTGTTTGGTAGCTTAACTTTTTTTAAATTTAGGCGATTCAAATTGAAATATTAGCTAAGCATGTTCTATAGACCTAACTAGTCAAGATCTCTTTGTCATACTCTAATGCGTTAATATTTAGTGTATAATTAAGTTTCTAAAACTTTCTAACTTAAAGTTTTGAATTTAAGTTTGGAATTCAAATTCAAATTCAAATATTCTAGTTCCTATTGCAATAGATTCAGTGATATCCTCATGACTCTTTTATAAATGGTGATTCAAACCTAAACCCTTTTTATTTCATGAACTCTTGTGTGTTGACTTGGTTGAATTGTAACTTTTGTAATATAAGGTCCTAAATTCAAATCCCGTCTTACTTAAATTATTGCATCTCATATAGAATCAACGATGCTCGACGACGGAGATTACGAGCTGGTCTTAGGACAAGACCAAGGGTTTCCAGAAGACCCAACGCAAGTCGTCGAGGAACTAACTGAAGCCCCGAACCAAGGTTCGGAAGCCTCTGACACTCTTGCCCCCAACTCCACTCAAGAAGGCAAGCCCCGGACATATCCCACTACTTTATTTTCACTACAATCTAAGTCTATTTATCTATACTATGCATTACGTCTAGGAGTTGTGATGAAACCCTAGATGCATAAATCTTAGAAACCAATGTATTGAACCCGAGTCCTTATCGTATTAGACGCTCTGCTAAATAGGGCCGGTATAAGTCGAGTGATTTCCTGTCACTCGCACGATATAGGAGTTGCATGTTTACTGTTTTGCAATCACTATAAGGATGACGGACAGGATCATGTGTTGTATCATGATCTGAGGTTTTACCCTGTCTGTTTTGTTAAAAGTTGTTAAGGTCGATATGTGTGGTAGTGGTGGCTAAGCGTTTGAACAGTACTAACCACATGCCGCGAAATATGGTAAAGTGGTAAGCCTAGCAACCAATCGGCCCGGCAAGTGGACATACCTCCCACCACTCGATCTTTATTTTATGTTCACACGCACCGACGTGTGGGAGTACGTTCTGCAGGCAGATAGGAATACGGTTTTGTAGTCGCACTACAGACGTATGTCCTGTACACATTGGGTGTGCGTATGGTCCTGCAGTCGCTTGTGGTGGCCTGTCCACGATCCGGAATGAAAGGCAAACAGTTGCTTCAGAACTATTGTTGGATGTTCCAAGCGTGTGAGTTAGGTTTACCCTTGCAAGGTTGAATTTTGATTCAGGAATCATCCGCCTCTCACGATGAATGAGACTGCTTATCCTTTCTGCCACATCGAGTAACAAGTGTAACTACTGATGAACAATTTTGAATGAATGATAATATCTACCTTGTTTGCTTAGTATAGGTGCTTACCTAGAATGGCAAATCAAAATAGAACCTGAAAACTAAAACTTGAAAGTAGATTATATTCTTAATTGCTTTTCCGCTGAAAATAACTCCGAACCTTTACAATGCCTTCATGAGTCTAGTTACGGGCTTAAGTATACCCAAACTCGGGTAAGCCTTGCTGAGTATTAGAATACTCAGTCTTGCTAGTATTATTTGCAGGTATAACTTTTGAGAACCCCACGGACAACCCTGCATGGCCGACTTCTGTTCCTTTTGGCTGGTCCGTGGAATGGGATCCGTCCCCGGCTGGCAGTGACCCTCCGGAGTGACACCAGGCCTTGGGCTGAGCATGGTGTCCACCTCTGCGGCGAGAGTAGTCGCATGTTTGTTTTCCTTCCGCTGTAAACATGGACAAGCCGTCTGGCTTGTCAGTTTAAACATCATTTGTATAAATTTTATTTGCAGTTGAACAAGGCTTGTAATAACATTTAGTTTTTTGTAAACTAAAAGTAATGAGTTGTACTGTGGTTGTATACTCACCTTCATGTGAAGTAAACCTGCATTGATCCTGTTGAACCGTGGTTGTATCGAGTGGAGACCCGACAGACCAATGGGTTACACCGTTTGAAGTACGTTGGAGCCCTTGGGAGAGGACTTGCGTATTTGAGCCGGTGTAATTCAGGCGGTTCTGCCACAATTTTGGAGACACTGTAGGGCTATATCCTCCTTGAGGCGGGCGGAAAACCAATCTGCCAGGTGGGGCATTCTGCTGCAGCGTTCTGAACTACACATTGGGAACAAAATGATACTTCGGTGACTGAGCACTCGAGGGTCCAGTGGGGGCTTTCCGTTTCTTCTCAGCACGATGTGCCATGATACAGTCCTCCTGGGTTAGGGCCATATTAACCAGCTCACTAAAAGTAGTAGCCTTAACAAGGTTCAGGCGTTCCTTAAGCTTGGTATTGAGGCCACGACAGAAACGATCCTGCTTCTTGGCATCATTATCAGTGTGATAACTCGCATATTAGCACAAATGATTGAAGACCTGCGCATACTGCAGTACTGTGCGGGTGCCTTGGGTAAGTGCCAGGAATTCATTCAGCTTTCGCTCCAACAGTCTTTCAGGAATATGATGTGCCCTGAAGGCAGTCCGAAATTCCTCCAAGGAAAGAACATGTCCAGCGGGCAGCATGGCACAATAGTTATCCCACCAAATGCGGGCAGTGCCACGAAGTTGCTGGGCGGCAAAGTGAGCTTTACTCGAGTCCGCACAAGGTATAGTAAGAAGGGCGAACTTCGATACAATAGTACGAAGCCAGGCATCAGCATCAAGAGGTTCCTCCGCTTTACTGAACAATAGGGGCTGGGTACTGAAGAAATCTTGATAACTTGCCACATGAGGGTTGAGGTCATCATGACCTCCTCGTGGTTGTTGGCGATGCTGGTTCTGTTGTGCCTGCACTAGAAGATTGAGAAGCTTAGTCTGTCGTGCCATAACCTCCGCTAGATTTGGTGGTGGCGGTGGCGGTTGTTGAGAACCGCTGGCCTGAAACCTTCAGGGCTTCCACGCGTAACGCCAACCATCTGAAAAAATGGATGATGTCCACTACAACAGGTTATTCTTGCTTCCATTATCAGAGGTATGATGCATGGCACAACATATCAAAACAGCATAAGAACGATGATGGGCATGCACAATGAGTTTGAGAAGTGTATACAATTCACGTCCACCTCATCCAATCAACTCAACAGTTATAGATAGGAAGGAGAATGGATAAGGATGATGATTGTAAAACCCAACTGGTGGTCTCCATATAGTACATACTTCTGGTAGTCTTTAAAGTACATAAACAACTAGAGTTCAACTACTATAAGCCATGATGTTACAACAAATGGCCTTATCCTAGTGGTCATATTACATCCCTCTTATTTACATATGCTACATCTTAGGACCATAACATGAACTACACCATTTTGCCTAAAAGTCATCTAAATTGCCCACAGACGACGCACTCCTAGAAGAAGAGTCATCATCCTAAGGATTGGGCTCTGGATCTCCATGTTCCGAATCTATCTGTGATACGCCTTCAATTTCCTCAGATTCTTCTTCTGATTCTTCCTCTTCTTCTTCCAGCTCATTGGGCACAAGAGGAGGCATGTGCTGTTCTTGGAGCATCTCAATATGTCCAATGGCGTCACCTAATTCTTGGTTCAAATCATGGACTTGTTCCTGCAAAAAGTCAATTACGGTGTTGCGTTGGAGAATTTGAGCATCATTCTCCAAGATCCGCACCTCCAGATGCCCAATAGTAGTATCTCTCCTGACAATTCCTTGACCAAGCGAATGAATCTGGTCATCCTTCAGGGTAAGGTCCCTATGAAAATCCTAGGCCAGATTCACCATATCGTCCATACACCTTTGCTTAAGTGACTGGAGGCGGTACTGAGCGTTCATATACCTGATCACTGCCCTGAGGGTCTCCTTGGCTAGATCTCCAACTAAACGTCCGAGATAAGTTGTTCTAAAGACCCACTCAGCATCGTGTGCACAAACTGCCGGAAACAGTCCGATGGGGTAAGCTGCTACCGCATTCGGATGTTGTTCACAAAAAGTGGTGATAGCCTTGAGGGCTGCTGCTTCAAAAGCATCCATGAGATGATATCCAACAACCTCTATCTTAATAGATTGCCATTCTAGGGTAGGATGATGGGGAATAGTGACAGTGGCATGACATCGAGGGACTCCGACTTCAGTAAACTCACGACCCTTATACTAGGGTGGATCCGGGTAGTGATGAATACGAAGTGTATCCCACATAATTCTCGAAAACCCTTCCCAATACAAGCAATCAGTGTGAGCATATCCCTCAGCATCCCAATAGATCCTCTGAACATCTGCCATCTGAATCAAAAGGATTCAAATTATAGATAGGATATAAATTTCCTAAAGTTTGAAGAAGGCTGTGGAAAAATGTGAGTCAAGCTCATGAAATTGCTGGATTGCATCATAGTGTCTATCTGGCTGAGAACTCACAAGATAAAGGGAACGAGACATCTGATTCTAGTAATAGTAAAGATTGGATATCAGATGGATATTATAAATCTTGAGGATGGAATGAAAGATGCCAAGATACGAACCCTATAGCTGTTCGTATGACCATTTCAAGACTGCACTTGTGAATAACAACACTCTAGATATCCTTATGACAGCATAAACACGAATTCTATCTTACAAACAATAATTCAAAGATGCATGCACGTACTACATCCTCACAAACAAAAATAACTGCCCAGTAATCTTGGTCTTACGTGGTTAGTTACGGTGGCATATTATAGGTACGTCTCTCCTTATAATATCTAGTCGACAAATCCTAACCTTTCAGAACCTATCGAATCGTGGTTAGCGTACCTGCAGAAAATCACAATTGTATATCGTGGACCTTTCATGCCAGCACATCATGAAAGCATCCCCAAACATTACTATTCGCTATAGAAACAACATCTGTACAATTACCGCCGTACAGACAACGTTAACATACGTTATCAAAACAACATATTCACGGGGATACCGCAAAAATGCGGGGGTATGAACAGCGATCACCATACCCTGTGCCTAACCATATACTCCCAATATAACCAACTGAAGTTGATATATTGGCAGCATCTCAAGTAGGCCACTGCTTGAGATACAGCGTTCGGTTCGCATCACCGACGGGAAGGCTAACTCTCTAGTTAGCTGAGGATCCTTACCTTTTTACCTTTGCGATGAGAGCGTCATTACAAAATATAAGGTTGAATGTGCAAAAATTTAAGTTTCAACAAAAAAGTAGTGCTGGAAATTAGAGTTATGTATATAGTTATACTATAGCCACCTCTAATTCCCTTATTAACATCACCCTAGGACTTTACGTACTAAGCACAATCCTTAATGGAACCAACATAGTTTTGTAAAATAGTTTATTGGTCCAATTTTATTGGTCCGATAAAACCACCTAACTCAGGATCAAAATAAGGTACCTCGCACGAAGGCAAGTCTAGAGATACAAACACCGATAATTTTACATCACTGGCTTAATATTACATTAATTTCTAATATATAGTAGTAAGATCTAACTAGTAAGAATTTATACAAAGCCATTTAAAAGAGTGAGTATTTGTAGCGAGAAGTAAAATACGACACTATTAGACGTCGCCGAACGGATATCGAGCTAAGCCCAAGATAAACATCACTCGGAGGAACCTGTGTTGGCCGGGGACGGATCCCATTACACGGACCAACCATCGGGAAGAGCATAGGGCCAGGGCACAGGCAGAGTAGAGTCCTCAGGGAGATTACCTGAAATATAGTTAAATTTGCAAGACTAAGTATTCTAATACTCAGCAAGCCTTACCCATTTCATGGTATACTTCGCCATGTAGCTAGACTATGAAAGCTTTGTGAACAGTTCTGGGTTTGTCTTTTGCTGAAAAGCACCAAAGAGTAGGTCCTTAATTTTCAAATTTTAGCTTTCAGATTCTATTTGATTTTCCATTCAAGGTAAGCAACTATAACTAGTCAAGCATGGTAGAATCTTTTAAACAAACATCATTTTTGATAATCATAAGGTTGCTCTTATTACTCTATGTGGCAAAGGGATCAAGCAGTCTCGATCTCCGCAAGAAATGGATGATTCAGAATCGGATTTTTAAACTCACATGCTTGGAACATTCAACGATTGTTCTGAAGCAACCGTTTGCCTTTCATTCCGACTTGTGGAACGGTGCCACCACAAGCGACTGTAGGACCATACGCACATCAAATGTGCAGGACGTACGTCTGTAGCATGACTACATGATCGTACTCCTGTCCGCTGTGCGGAACATACTCCTGCATGTTGGTGCGTGTGCGAAAAACCATATTACGAGTGGTGGGGGGTATGTCCACTCCTCGGGCCGATCAGTTACTAGTCTTACCGCTTACCCATAATTCACGGCATGTGGCTAATACTTTCAAATGCTTAACCACCGCTACCACACACTGCAACCTTATCAACTTTTATTAACACAGACGGGGTTTTCGCCAAGGTCATGAATCATAATCACAACCCCGTCCGTTATTCTTATAGTGATTGCAAGAATGTAAACATTGCAACTCCTATAAAGCTCGCGAGTGACAGGCAATCACTCGACTTCTACCGGTCTTATTAGCATAGCAGCTATTCGAACTCAAGTTCTAATATACAGTACATAGGATTCTAGGAATGTGCAACTAGGGTTTCTATACAACTCCTAAGAACTTAGATGCATTAGTACAATAATTAAATTAATATTTAAATTGTAGTGTATGAAAATAGGGTGTATGTCCAAGGCTTGCCTTCGCTGGCGGGGCTGGGGTTAGAGATGTTAACACTAAAACTTTCCAAACCGGGGTTTGGGGCTTCAGTTAAATCTCCGATGACGTTTCCGGGGTCTTCAGAACTTCCTTCTTCTGGTTCCGGGATTAGCTGATAATTTCCATCAGCGAGAGTTGTCGACTCTACATGATATGCAAATATTATACTTTAAGGAATACATACACTTTCATTTCAATTCATGATAAAGTTGCAATCCAATAAACAAATATCCTATTTAGCAAACCTATTATCTACTTCCCTATTGGGCAATCATTTCTCGAGTATGAACTAGACTACCTAATTGCATTAAATGATATATTTAGTTACCCTAATCAACCAACTAATTGCATTAGATAGCATGGGGTTGATCCTAATTCACCAAACTAATGCCATTAAACACCATTAGTGGATTTTAGGAACTAGACTAATTATTCTTTAAGTATGGGGGTCATTATTATTAAATACTTTTTGTTTTTGACCAAATAATCAAACCCTAAGTTAGGAGTGATTACAAATACTACAAAAATTAGTATAAACAGAACTAATTGAAATAATCTCATCCTAAAATTTTTAGAATATTTTATGTAGTACATCAATGAGAAGAAATATTTCAATTAATTAGCACCTAGAAAATGTTTTATTTCCACAGATCAAACCACTATAGTACTGGAGCTATAAATTTAACTGAGTATTGGTGAAGCATGAATAAAGCTTCTATAAATGTATCAGAATTTAATCTCCACAGGAAAGTGGTACAAAAATAAAAAAATCAGCACTATTATTTCAAGATCTATTTATATCTAAATTTCCAGATAATTTCAGGTGCTGAAATTTTATGGACATGTCAAGCAACTCAGCAACATCATTCAAAAATATTTTCATAATTTTTCATGGACAGGATCTAACGTAATTATTCATTCTCGAGATAGAACCCTGGTTTTTCACAGAAAAGACCCTAATAAGATTGAAATCAAAGCAATCAGGTCCTTGGCCGGAGTAAAGCAAGGGACAGGGAGGGAAACGACGGTGTTCCAGCGAGGTGGCTCACCGGTGATGGGTCGGAGGTGGGGGAGGAGCTTCAGGGGGTCGAGGCGGTTCACCCGAGCTACTTGGCGGGGGCTAGGACGGCCGGAAGGGTGGGTTCCACAGCGACCCAGGACGGCGGCGAGAGGGATCTCGATGGCAAGGTGGATGCGGTGCTCAAGGGTGGTGATGGAGGGGCTGGCGAGCTTCACGGGATCAAGGTGAAGCTGCTAGAGGTGCTGGTCTGGCTCGAGAAGGGGCGGGGCGAGCTGTCCACGGCGGCCCGAAGCGGCGGCAATGGAGCTCGACGGCGGCAGCGTTCTAGTGGCACAAACATGAGGGAATGGAGAAGAATTGGCTATGAAGCTTCAGTGGGGTGTAGTGGTGCTGGTGGAGCACGGAATTGTGGGTGTGGGGCGGCGGAGGCGGCTAACGACGGCGAGCAGAGTGTGCGGCGGTGGTCCGGCGGGGTTGTGAGCGGAGAAGAAGCCGAAGAAGCGAAATGCGGTCGCGCGAGCGGATAAAAGTAGTCGAAGGGGGCTCCTGGACGTGCGATGGGGCTAAGAAGAGGCATGGTGAGCCGGAGCAGCTGCTGTCGACCGGCGGTGCGACGTGGCGGCTTCGGGTAGCGGCGGAGCGGCGTGGCGTGCGCGGGAGAAGACAGTGGGAAGGTGCTGAGGCGGTGGCTGAGCTCCCTTGCGACACGTGGAGCAGTGCTGAAGCAGGAGCTGGCCTTGAGCGGCGCGGCAATAGCGGCCAGCAGTGGCGCTGCTGCGGTGGCAGAGGAAACAGAGGAGGAAGAAAGAGGAGGGGAGATCCTAGGGTCCTATCTGCAATTAGAGGAACTACAGGGACTTCACTGTGAAACCAAATTTCCCACTATTCTAAAGCTCAAATGAGAAAATGGTCAAAATAAAAGTTGTAGAACTTTTTAAAAACTATAAGTTTGCTTTAAGGTTCAAATTCAAAAACTCAAAGAATAAGGTTTTATTTTTGAACTCTTGGGCTAAATTCAAAATTATCAAGTTTTTGTCCTATTGAAGGCAAATTTCATTAGATTTTGGACCTAAATACAAGTTTTTATGCCAAGTAGTTATGACTAACATTCTTACACTATGACCCCTAGTAGAAATGAAAGTTACATTTGTAATTCAAAACCTTTGCACAAAAGGACTTGTATTTTTGAGAAATTACACATAAACCCTTATTCTCACACATTTCACTCAATTTCACATAATTCAATACATACATTACAATTGCTCCCTCTTTTTGCTACATTTAGACACCTAGGGTGTCACAACTCGCTTGTGACGTCTACTGTATGTGCGGACTTGATCCTGGCGCACATATGGGATGGATTCGATTATCTTTTCCAAACCAGGTGTGACAGAAGTGGTAGCAGAGCAGTGATGACTGTAGGACATTAGCCTAGTTAGTAATGGTCGAATTTTAAGGCTCATCTTGCTTAGTAACATAGCTTCTGCTTGCTTGCTTTTGAAAACTACTTATTTCTTGGTTATATTACTACTTTTTCCTCCTTGAACTCATGCTTGTCTCCCAAGTGTGCTGATATTTACAAAATGCAATCTTGCTTTAAGGTCACCAATAGCATTTTCTAAATGTACTCTATCTTGCGCTGCCCTCACTTTTATTACATATGGCCAGAAACAAGCAGACCGCCCGCAAAAGCACCCATGGACCGCCGCATATGATCCATCACCCACAGGAGGTGTCTAACCAGGAGGACAACTACTACTACAACCATCCTAATGGGTTATGGGTGGACACCGACACTGAGGAGGAGCCCATGGAGTTGCCGGAGGACCATCCTGAGGTCTCAAGTGGCAGCAATGAGGGCCCTGCAGGAGGAGACGGTGCTGATTCAGGTGCCGCAGGCGGAGATGAGGATGACGATGGTGACGACGACTCAGGTGCACCCGATGGTGGTGACGATGACCCAGATGATGATCCAGAGCCAGCCGCCACCACAAGCCCACCGTCACCCGAGTCCCACTATGAGAAGCAAATACTTCACTTGGACTCTACTGAGGGTCCATTCCCCGCGCTTCTCTGGAGGGCCATGCAGAGGATTGGCTTCCCGCTGATCTGGAGGGCCACAGCAGGAGGAGGAGTGGTTGGTGGCAGTGGTGATCTGTGTTCTGGATGAGAGACCTGACTGCCGGGTGGAGTACTACAAGCACATTGATGAGGTGCCCAGGAGGACCTTGGACGCAGGGACCAGTGAAGCCGCCAGGAGAGCGCTTTACTTTCTCTACCACGCTTACAAGGAGGAGATTCAGGGCACTGAGTTCCAGCTGTTCCCACGGCGCTTGAGGGGAGCCACCTGTGCACGGATCCCTTCTCCATCCCCTGGGACAGGGAGCTTGCTCATGGACACTATGCAGGAGTTGGTCGCTACCCTCAGTACGGATCTGGATGCCGCTGGAACTGAGATCCAGGAGGTCAAGAGGAAGATGAGGAAGACCATCAGGGAGAAGGTGATTCTGGAGGCTCGGCTGAGGGGAGATCCGAAATTACCCCCGGAGTACAACAGCGATGAGCCGAGGGAGTACCTGCCAGAGTCACCTCCTCGTAAGCGCGTCCACTATGGAGAGCCCGGCTATGGCACTCGCTATTGTTAGAGAGGATAGATTTAGGAAATTAAGATAGGAGTATATTTTCTTTTTAGGTAAAAGTTTTCTAAGATTCTTTTGTAATCGCTAGTCCGAACGGTCTTAATAGTGTGTTAATTTAGATTAATGAGAAAGTGTGCTTGGTTTTGTGAAAACAATGTGATTTGGATCTTTGTAATGATTGCAATAAATTGTGGAGTAATGACCACAATTATATCAAGTTATTAATACAAATAGATAGTTTAGTAAGAGCTTGGGGTTATCTATTTTCTTTACTATCTTTATCTTATCCTTGCTCATACCCCTTTTCTATGATTAATTTCATGAGTCTCATTTTTCTAACCAATTAGATGGTGAACACCAGGTCCGGGTTAGGATGTTGTGTTCGGTATGTTTCTCGTCAACTCAGCACCTGCATCTGTTTTATTTGATTCTGGGGCATCGCATTCCTTTATTTCTGCTCAGTTTGTTGCAAAACATGGCATACCCATGCATTCCATGCCCAACCACATGGTAGTTAGTTCGCCTGGGGGAACTATGAAAGCCTTGTATCGGTGCTTAGGCGTCAATTTCAAGATTGTGGGCAGAGAATTTCGTGCAAACTTTGTGGTGCTGGATTCCGAGGGAATCGATATTATACTCGGGATGGGATGGCTGAGCAAGGTTGATGCAGTGATTCAGTGTGCCAAAAGATCAGTACTTCTCACTAGCCCACAAGGTGAAAGATTCGAGTTTGTTGCAACACTTCCGTCGGCAGCAGATTGTGAAGTGAATCAGTTGAAGGTAGATTCGATTGAGGACATCAGAGTTGTCTGCGAGTACCCGAACATCTTCCCTGATGACTTATCAGGCATGCCCCCTGAACGTGACATTGAATTCATCATAGATCTTCTACCTGGTACTGCACCTATTGCTAAAAGGCCATATCGAATGTCAGTTGGTGAATTAGAAGAACTTAAGAAACAATTGAAAGAATTGTTAGACAAACAGTTCATTCATCCTAGTTCTTCACCTTGGGGAGCACCTGTGATATTCGTGGGAAAGAAGGATGGTACACAAAGGATGTGTGTTGATTATAGGGCCTTGAATGAGGTTACCATCAAGAATAAGTATCCACTACCTCGTATAGAAGATCCGTTTGATCAATTGAAGGGAGCCAGGGTATTCTCCAAGATTGATTTGAGGTTAGGGTATCATCAGTTGAGAATATGACCCTCAGATATTGCCAAGACAGCTTTCACTACCAGATACGAGCTTTATGAATGTACAGTCATGTCATTTGGGTTGACTAATGCTCCAGCTTACTTCATGTATCTGATGAATAAGGTGTTCATGGAGTATCTTGACAAGTTTGTGGTGGTGTTCATTGATGATATTTTGGTGTACTCCAGGAGTGAGGAGGAACATGAGGGACACCTGAGGCTTGTTTTGCAGAAACTCAGGGATAACCAGTTGTATGCGAAGCTCAGCAAGTGTGAATTCTGGTTAAAGGAGGTCTCATTCCTTGGTCATGTTATCACCAGACGAGGTATTGCAGTGGACCCAGGAAAGGTCAGAGATGTGTTGAATTGGGAACCACCAACGATAGTGGCAGAGATCCGGAGTTTCTTAGGACTCGCGGGATATTACTGGAGGTTAATAGAAGGCTTCTCTAAGATAGTGAAACCTCTTACATCGCTACTAGAGAAAGACAAGAAGTTTGTATGGTCAGAGGCATGTCAGAATAGCTTTGATGAGTTAAGAAAAAGATTGACAATCGCACCGGTGTTGGCTATGCCTAATGTTTAGAAGAGTTTTGACATCTATTGTGATGCTTCTAAGTAGGGTCTTGGCTGTGTGTTGATGCAAGAGGGACACGTGATTG
This sequence comes from Panicum hallii, assembly GCF_002211085.1. Taxonomy (NCBI): domain Eukaryota; kingdom Viridiplantae; phylum Streptophyta; class Magnoliopsida; order Poales; family Poaceae; genus Panicum; species Panicum hallii. The sequence goes on along the minus strand of NC_038043.1, from coordinate 21,728,936 downwards.
CATATGCGTCCCGTCAGTTGAGAAAGAATGAGCAGAACTATCCTACACATGACTTGGAGTTAGCAGCAGTGATACATGCCCTGAAGATATGGAGGCACTATTTGCTGGGTCACAAATGTCAGATATACACCGACCATATGAGTCTGAAGTATATTTTCACTCAAAATGATCTCAACCTAAGACAGCGAAGATGGTTAGAGCTAATCAAGGATTATGATCTGGAGATACACTATCATCCAGGGAAGGCAAATGTGGTTGCCGATGCCTTGAGTCGCAAGAGTCATGGAAATGCGATCATGGTTAGCCAGATGCCTTGGGAGTTGTACGAAGAGTTTGAACGGCTCAATCTGGGGTTTGTCGCTCAAACGGAAGGAATCACTTTAGAGGTAGAGCCGACCCTCGAACAAGAGATAAGGAAGGGTCAGCTTGAGGATCCTAAGATACGGGAGATAAGGGAGATGATAGAAGCAGGCAAGGCACCATACTTCACCGAAGATGAATAGGGAACAATATGGTTCAGAAAGAGGATATGTGTGACCAATGTGGATCACTTCCGAGAGAAAATTATGCAGGAAGCTCATGACTCGGCTTATTCTATCCATCTAGCAGTACCAAGATGTATCAGGATTTGAAGGAGATATATTGGTGGTATGGTATGAAACGTGATGTTGCAGCTCATGTGGCACTATGTGATGTGTGTCAGCGGGTCAAGGCAGAACATCAGAGACCAGCCGGTTTGTTACAACCATTGAAGGTGCCAGAATGGAAATGGGAAGAAATTGGTATGGATTTCATTGTGGGGTTGCCACTCACACGAGATGGTTATGATTCCATATGGGTCGTAGTGGATCGATTGACCAAGGTGGCCCACTTTATACCAGTAAAGACTATTTATACCGGGGCACGATTAGCGGAGTTATACATCTCTCGGATTGTGTGTTTGCATGGGGTACCCAAGAAAATAGTGTCGGTTCACATCTCGATTTTGGCACAAGCTGCATGAGTCAATGGACATGAAGTTGAACTTTAGCTCCGCTTATCATCCGCAAACTGATGGATAGACAGAAAGGACCAACCAAGTGTTGGAAGATATGCTTAGGGCTTGTGCCCTAAAACATGGATGCAGTTGGGATAAGAGTTTACCGTTCGCAGAGTTCTCTTATAACAATAGTTATTAGGCCAGTTTGAAGATGGCATCATTCGAGGCATTGTACGGCAGGAAGTGCAGGACTCCGTTGTATTGGAGTGAGACAGGTGAAAGCCAGTTGTTCGGGCCTGAGATCATTAAAGAGGCTGAAAGATAGGTACAGGTTATCCGGGAGAATTTGAAAGTGGCACAGTCGAGGCAGAAGAGTTATGCAGATACTCGGCGACGAGAGTTGACTTTTGGGGAAGAAGACTATGTGTATCTGAAGGTGTCACCTATCAGAGGTTTGCTCAGATTCAAGGTCAAGGGGAAACTGTCGCCTTGTTACATTGGCCCGTTCAGGATCTTAGAACGGAAAGTCGAGGTGGCTTACCAACTAGAGTTACCTGCGCGATTGTCAGACGTGCACAATGTCTTACATATATCACAGTTGAAGAAGTGTTTGAGAGTACCCGAGGAGCAGTTACCACTGGAGGAACTGGATGTGCAGGATGATTTGACTTATATGGAACACCCGATAAAAATATTGGACATAGCAGAAAGAATCACCCGGAGTAAAAGAATACGGATGTGCAGGGTTCAATGGAGTCACCATGCAGAGGATGAGGCTAGTTGGGAACGAGAGGACGAGTTACATGCAGAATTTCCCCAGCTCTTTGCTAGCACAACCGAATCTCGAGGACGAGATTCCTTTTAAGGGGGGTAGGTTTGTAACACCCTAATTTTTAAACTAGAAGTTTAAAATAAACTTTGTTAGGTCTTGTTTAAAATTCATAAGGTTTCATTCAAATTCTTTTGAATTTAGAACATTTACTTCACTTAATAGTATTTTATTTATCTATAAAAAGAAATATAAGGAAACATAGATTTTGTGCATTTCATGCCCTTTGCATTGTTTTATTGGTTGTGTTCCATTTGAATTTAAACTTCAAATTGAAATTCAAAATGCATTTGAATAACATTTATTTCCCTCCCTTTTTTCTTTTGGGCCGGCCCATTTTGCTTTCTTCTTTTCCTCTTTTCTTTTCTCCCTTTGCAGCCCGGATGATGAGGACATGTCTCCTTTGCATACAATGCAAGGACCGATCACTAGAGCACGTGCACGACAGTTGGATCTCCAGGTACGTTCTAACCTTGTCAATTGTTTTGTTAGAACTTACGCTTGGTTCCATGCATGTGTTATTGATTAGGAACAACGGAGAGAACCAGCAAGGACGTCCACACCAAGGAGGAGTCCATGTCCAACTCGACTTCGACTCCACCTCGGATTCCAGAACCTTACTTCACCAAAACTGACACCCTGGCCACATACGGAGTTGGATTCAGAAGTTCTATATATGGTTGGAACCAGAATTTCATAGAGCTTCCAATGGCATTGGTCCCACCTCAAAATTCCTTCTGAGTCGACGGGAATCATCGATAGAAGTGGGCATCCAGAATCTAACAGGGTGTTGTGTCACCGTCTTTTAGGCCGTTGGCCCGTGTACCATGTTGAAGCCCGTTAGGGTTGCGTCTAGGGGACTTGCACGCCCCTAACTCCCTTTTATTCAGTAGCCATTGCCACCTTAGGGTTTGGATTTTGCTTAGATTCAATCTGTCATCAAACATTGTCGCCGTTCATTGGTTTGTGAGACTCCACCTCGTAATCAAGTCTGTTTGATTACATCTCCTGTTCTTGCTTGTGTTCTTGATTGCACTTGCAGGGATAAGCCTCCGTGGTGAGCTCATTTGTGTGACATGGGTGATAACCAACGGAGCAGTGGTGTAGTGATTGCGGGGTTCTATTTGTTCGGAGCCTTGGATCATCAACGTCGAGTTCTCCACCAATCAAGTTTACTGTACCTCTAGGAAGATCGGGAATCAACCTCCTATCACCGGCCCACGGCCTCCCTCTCCCCCTTCTCTCCCTTCCCTCCCACACACGACCCATCCACTCCCCTGGCCCAGACCACCCCACGCGCGCCTCTCTCTTTATCCCTCTCGCGCAGATAGGCGGGGCCCGCCTGTCACGCCCTTCTTCCTCCCCGAGCCCGACTTGGGTCTGAGTCCGAGTCTAGTCCTCCCCCGTGCTGTCCCCACCGCAATCCACCTCGGGCCCGCACGCCCAGGAGCCGCCGCTGCTCCTATTTAAAGCCCCGACCCCAGCCCTAGCTTTCCTCAACCCGTAGCCGCCGCCTCTGCTGCAAACCCTAGCGCCCGAGCCTCCTCCACCGCCGCCATCGCCGCCACGTTCGGGAGCTCGCTGCGCTGCTATTTCCTCCCTCCCCACCGTCGAACAACCCCCGTAGGAGTACCACAGTGGGGTAAGGGTGCTTGCACACCACTCCTTTCTCTTTCTCTCTCTCGCTTTCCCCATGCCCGCACGACCTCACCGAGGGTTCCCCGCCGCCGCTCACCGCCGGCCACCGTCTACAGCCGCTGTCTCTCCTTCTTAATCCCTCAATTGGTTTTCCCTTCACGTGCGCTACCTCCCAGTCCAGATCCGAGCCTTAGCCGTGGCTGGGAATGCGTTATCGCGTTTCCCCAGCGAAGATCCACTGCACGCCGCCCCCGGACCCGGCGCCGGCGCTCCACCGCCACCGCTCCGCATAGCCCCGCGTCCCTGGCCGTTGGATCTAGATCCAACGGTTTAAATCTAATCCAACCCGAGTCAAATAGATCTGATACCGGTCAACCCATGGTCTTTTTGCAGTTTAGCCCTTAAGTTTTCTGGAAATCAACCCGCAGACCATGTTAGTTCAAAAGTATTCACGAATAGATCCTTTTTCTTCTGATTAGGCCCCTGACTTATTAAAATATAGAACCCGCAGTCCTAGATCCTTCTATTTTACAATCTAACCCCGAGGTCTATGGTTTAATTATGATCTAGCCCTTGGTTTCTTCTGTTAGACCCCTTCTATTTTCAAATCTTTCCCAAATAAGCCACTGGAATCATGTTTTAGACCTAATTTCTCCGTTTTAATTCCGTTTTTATCGATTCTTGCGCTCACGCGATCCTTACAACATATGCAGTAGCTTTATTATATTATTTTGTTCCTTTTATATTGATTGGTGTATTGTTTCTTATTTATTATATTTATTTGCTTGTATGTATTTGTGTGCTACGATAGACGATACGCAGTTCGAGGGTCCGCAAGAGCTGAACTTTGAAGACATTCCCGAGCAGCAGCAGTTCGTTAACCAAGGCAAGTGGTCCTTGATCATACTCCAGTCCTAATAATATTATAAATACACCTTTACTTTATATGTATGCATTGTCGGGGTATAGCTCGGTCCTCTTGAGGCATATTGTTATATGTGGTCCTTGGCTAAGGTGTTTCCTCATTAGGGAGAGTTATGACCGCTTTGACTTGAAACCTTAGTGGATTGTTATAAGTTAGGGAATCTTTGTAAAGGCCTCGTAGTGAATCCCTACCACTCACCTTGGAAGTGTTTAAGGGCTTTGCAAACCCGGGCGTCAAGGGAAACATGAATTGTGGGTAAAGTGTATAGCCTGTGCAGAGTGAAAACTAATATATCAGTTGTGCTCACGGTTAAGAGCGGCTTGGACACTCACATTACAATTAAACTTAAAGATGATCTAAATCGATGGTTCTTGTTTATTTATGTACTTATTTGTGTAGTGGATTAATTTACCTCAAATAGTTTGTTGAAGGGTTGGTATATATTTACACTTAGCTAATGCTTGCCTAATTAAAACTTGACCAACTAAAAATGCTTATCACAGTCAAACCATGCCAGCTTTTTCTTGATCATAGCGTTGCATGTCATATAATTTACTCCACTTGCTGAGTACTAAACATAAGTGTACTCACACTTACTTTATTAAAAACAATGCTGCTTAGAACAAGGTAATTGTTCTGTGTTTCCTGAAGATTTTGAAGAATACTAGACGTATGTCTCCCAGCCATCTGCCTGTGAAGTTGGAAGTCCGCTGCTATTTATCGACGTTTATTTATTCGTTTAAGATTAAGACTGTCGGTCATGTAATAAAGTACTATTATACTCTATCTCGTTAATATATTATTTCGAATATTCGCTTGTGATGTCTACTGTATATGCGGAACTTGATCCTGGCGCACATATGGGATGCATTCGGTTACCTTTTCCAAACCGGGTGTGACAGGTGTCATCTTAAAACTGGCCTAATAACTGTTGTTGTAAGAGAACTCTGCGAACAGTAAACTCTTATCCTAACTGCCTCCATGTTTTAGTGCTCTGGCCCTAAGCATATCTTCCAATACTTGGTTGGTCCTTTCTGTCTACCCATCAGTCTGCGGATGAGGAGCAGATCTGAAATTTGACTCCGTGTCCATTGACTCATGCAACTTCTGCCAAAACCGAGATGTGAACTGAGTACCTCTGTCTGACACTATCTTCTTAGGTACCCCATGCAGACACATAATCCGGGAGATGTATAACTCCGCTAATCGCGCCCCTGTATAAGTAGTCTTCACCAGTATAAAGTGAGCTATCTTGGTCAATTGATCCACTATAACTCATATGGCTAGTCTCTGATGTTCTGCCTTGACCCTCTGACACACATCACATAGTGCCACATGAGCTGCAACATCATGCTTCATGCCATACCACCAGTATCTCCTTCAGATCCTGATACATCTTGGTACTGCCCGGATGGATGGAATAAGCAGAGTCATGAGTTTCCTGTAAAATTTTCTCACGAAGATGATCTACATCGGGCACGCATATCCTCTTTTGGAACCACACCGCTCCATGTTCATCTTCTATGAAGTCAGGTGCCTTTCCTGCCTCTATCATCTCTTTTATCTCCTGAAACTTAGTATCCTTAAGCTGACCCTTCCGTATCTCTTGCTCGAGGGTCGGCTCTACCTCTATAGTGATTCCTTCCGTATGAGCAACGAACCCAAGATTGAGTCGTTCAAACTCTTCATAAAACTCTCGAGGCATCTGGCTAACCATGGTCGCATTCACATAACTTTTGCGACTCAAGGCATCGGCAACCACATTTGCCTTCCCTGGATGATAGTGTATCTCCAGATCATAATCCTTTATGAGCTCTAACCATCTTCACTGTCTCAGGTTGAGGTCATTCTGAGTGAAAATGTACTTCAGACTCTTGTGGTTGGTGTATATCTGACATCTATGACCCAACAAGTAGTGCCTCCATATCTTCAGAGCATGTATCACTGCAATCACGTGTCCCTCTTGCATCAATACACAGCCAAGACCCTGTTTAGAAGTGTCATAGTAGATGTCGAAACTTTTGCGAATGTCAGGCATGGCCAACACTGGTGCGGTTGTCAATCTTTTCCTCAACTCATCAAAGCTGTTCTGACATGCCTCAGACCATATAAACTTATTTTCTTTCTCTAGTAGTGATGTAAGGAGTTTCACTATCTTAGAGAAGCCTTCTATAAATCTCCTGTAATATCCCGCGAGTCCTAAGAAACTCCAGATCTCTGACACTGTCGTTGGTGGTTCCCAATTCAACACATCTCTGACCTTCCCTGGATCCACTGCAATACCTCCAACTATGATAACATGACCAAGGAATGAGACCTCCTTCAACCAGAATTCACACTTGCTGAGCTTGGCATACAACTGATTATCTCTAAGTTTCTGCAGAACAAGCCTCAGATGTCCCTCTTGTTGCTCCTCATTCCTGGAGTACACCAAAATATCATCGATGAACACCACCACGAACTGGTCAAGATACTCCATGAACACCTTATTCATCAGATACATGAAGTAAGCTGGAGCATTAGTCAACCCAAATGACATGACTGTGTATTCATATAGCCTGTATCTTGTAGTGAAAGCTGTCTTGGTAATATCCGAGGGTCGTATCCTCAGCTGATGATACCTTGACCTCAAATCAATCTTGGAGAATACTCTGGCTCCCTTCAACTGATCAAACAGGTCCTCTATACGAGGCAATGGGTACTTGTTCTTGATGGTAACCTCATTCAAGGCCCTATAATCAACACACATCCTCTGTGTACCATCTTTCTTTTCAACGAATATTACGAGTGCTCCCCAAGGTGAAGAACTAGGATGAATGAACTATTTATCTAACAATTCTTTTAGCTGTTTCTTAAGTTCTTCTAATTCACCAACTGACATTCTATATGGCCTTTTAGCAATAGGTGCAGTACCAGGTAGAAGATCTATGATGAACTCAATGTCGCGTTCAGGGGGCATACCTGGCAAGTCATCAGGGAAGATGGCCGGGTACTCATAGACAACTCTGATGTCTTCAATCGAATCTGCCTTCAACTGATTCACTGCACAGTCTGCTGCCGATAGAAGTGTTGCAACGAACTCGAACCTTTCACCTTCTGAGCTAGTAAGAACCACATATCGCTTTGAACAGTGAATAACTGCATCGTACTTCACCAACCACCCCATTCCGAGAATGATGTCAATACCACTGGACTGCTGACTATCGGATTTGTACAGAATTCCCTTCCTATAATCTGTATTTTTACCCCAATTCACCGATACACAGCCCTCATATTTCCCCTAGGTGAATTTACTAATGGAACTAGGCATGGTGCATAGGGGGAATGGAGTACTTAGCAACGTACTTAGCAGAGATGAATGTATGCGATGCTCCAGAATCGAATAAAATTGATGCAAGGGCTGAGTTGACGAGAAACATACCGAACACCACGTCCTGAGCCTCCTGAGCGGTCTCCGTGGCCACATGATTCACACGCCTGCGGACCAAGTTCTGCTGACCCTTGTTGTTCTGCGGCATCTGGTTGTTGTTCCTAGGCTGCTGCTGCTGTGGGGTCTATCTCTATCCACTATTCTTGGGATAACCCTTAGCATAGTGTCCCACCTTGCCACCGGTGGGAGCAGGGGCATTGTTCCTCATCGGTGTTCCCGTAGGAGTGCCCTGGCGATTCTGTGGAAAGTTAGGATGCTGCACTGACTGACCGGCATGCTGAGCTTGCTGCTGCTGCTGACCCTGTTGGTTGGAGCGTTGGTACTGATTCTACCCCTAGTTGGCATTCTGTCCTCCTGGGCGGAAAGGTGTTCCTTGCGGGGGTGTGAAACGAGGGCGGGAATTGTTGTTGAACAGCCCTGATGACTCAAACTTTCTCTTCTGCTGCACCCATCTCCTTGCGAGCATGCTCAACCAGGATGGCATTGTCCAACATCTTCTGGAAAATTCTCGAAAGTATGCACCATCAACTGATACTTGATTGGACCAATCAGACCCTTCCTAAAATGATCCTGCTTCTCTGCATCATCGGCTACATCTGCGAAAGCGTAGCGAGACATTTGGATGAACTTGTCCTGGTACTCACTCATAGACATAGACCCTTGTTTCTGCATAAGGAACTCTTTTTTCTTGAGCTTCATCAGACCCTTGGGTGTGTGGTGCTCCCTGAACTGGTTCCTGAACCCCTGCCACGTGATGGTGTTGGGGGCATCATGGGCTGCGGTTTAAGCATCCCACCAATCTGCCGTGGTCCCTTCCAATCTGCCTGATGCATAAAGGACCTTCTCCCTGTCAGTACACTGGGCGATGTTCAGCATTTTCTCCACCATCTTGATCCAGTCATCAGCTTGCAGAGGATCAGATGAGTGAGAGAATGAGGGAGGTTTGTGGCTCATGAACTCCCTGTGCCTATCTCTTACTGGTGGTGGTGGAGGTGGTGGAGCTTGGTTCATCTGAGCCTGCATATTGGCGATAGTGTTTGCCATGTTGGTAAGCAGCTGAGTCTGGGCGGCGAGAAACTGCTCCATCCCTGCAGGTGGCGCCTGGTGTGGTTGACTTGGTTGAGGATCGGGGTTGGTGTTGTTGCTTGTTCCCTATCACGGCACTGCAGGCTGATCAACTCCTGACCCGGACCTGGTGTTCACCATCTGATCGGTTAGAAAAATGAGACTCATGAAATTAATCATGGAAAAAGGGTGTGAGCAAGGTTAAGATAAAGATACTAAAGAAGATAGACAACCCCAAGCTTTTACTAAACTATCTATTTGTATTAATAACTTGATATAATTATGGTCATTACTCCACAATTTATCGCAATCATTACAAAGATCCAAATCACATTGTTTTCACAAAACGAAGCACACTTTCACAATAATATAAATTAAACACACTATCAAGGCCGTTTCGAACTAGCGATTACATAGACTCTTAGAAAAAACTTCTATCTAAAAGAAAATACTCCTATCTTAACTCCTAGATCTATCCTCTCTAACGATATTGAGTGCAGTAGCCGGGCTCTCCGTAGTGGACGCGCTTGCGAGGAGGTGAGTCTGGCAGGTACTCTCTAGGCTCGTCGTTGTAGTATTCCGAGGGTAACTCCGGATCTCCTCTCAGCCGAGCCTCCAGTATCGCCTTCTCTCTGATGGTCTTCATCAGCTTTCTCTTGACCTCTTGAATCTCTGCTCCGGCAACATCCAAGTCTATGCTGAGAGCGGCGACCAACTCCTGCGTAGTGTCCATGAGCAGGTTTCCTTCCCCAGGGGGCGGGGTAGGAATCCGTGCACAGGTGGCTCCCCTCTTTTGCACAGTGGAAACTGCTGAAACTCAGTGCCCTGAATTTCATCCCTGTAAGCATGGCAGAGATAGTAGAGCGCTCTCCTGGCGGCTTCACTAGTCCCTGCGTCCAAGGTCCTCTGGGGCACCTCATCCAAGTGTTTGGAGTACTCTACCCGGCTGCCATGTCTCTCATCCGAAACATAGATCACCACTGCCACCAACCACTCCTCCTCCTGCTGGGCATTCTTGAACAAGTGAGCTTCATAGCATGGCATCAGCGGGAAGTCAATTCTCTGCATGGCCCTCTAGAGAAGCGCGGGGAATGGACCTTCAGCAAAGTCCAAGTGATGTATCTACTTCTCATAGTGGGGCTCAGGTGGCGGTGGACTTGCGGCGACGGCTGGCTCTGGATCATCATCTGGGTCATCATCACCACCATCGGATGCACCTAAGTCATCGTCACCATCGTCATCCTCATCTCTGCCTTCGGCGCCTAGATCGGCACTGTCTCCTCCTGCATGATCCTCATTGCTGCCACTTGAGACCCCAGGATGGTCCTCCGGCAACTCCATGGGCTCCTCCTCAGTGCTAGTGTCCACCCAGCCTCCTTCAGGATGGTTGTAATAGTAGTAGTCGTCCTTGAGTATCACATACTTGGGCTCCGTCTGCTCGGACCTCTCCTGGTTAGACACTTCCTGCGGATGATGGATCGGATGCGGCGGCCCACGGGTGCTCTTGCGGGCAGTCTGCTTGTTTTTGGCCATCTGTAGCAAAAGTGAGGGCAGCGCAAGATAGAGGATATTTAGAAAAATGCTATAGGTGATCTTAAAGCAAGCTTGCATTTAAAAAAAATATCAACACACTTGAGAGACAAGCATGAAGTCAAGGATAAAATAATAGTGATATACTCAAGAAATAAGCAGTTTTCAAAAGCGAGCAAGTTGAAGCTAGGCTACTAAGCAAGACAAGTCTTAAAATTCGACCATTACTAACTAGGCTAACGTCCTACAGTCATTACTGCTCTAATACCACTTCTGTCACACCCGGTTTAGAAAAGGTAACCGGATGCATCCCATATGTGCGCTAGGATCATGTTCCGCACATACAGTGGACGTCGCAAGTGAATACCCGAAACAATGCATTAACGAAATAGAGTATAATAGTACTTTATTATATGACCGATAGTCTTAATCTTAAACAAATAAATAAACATCGATAACTAGCAGCGGACTTCAACTTCACAGGTAGATGACTGGGAGACATACGCCTAGTATTCTTCGAAATCTTCAAGGAACACCGGACAATTATCTTATTCTGAGCAGCATTGTTTTTAATAAAGCAAGTGCGAGTACACTTATGGTTGGTACTCAGCAAGTGGAGTAAATTATATGACATGCAAGGCTATAATTAAGGAAAAGCTGACATGGTTTGACTACGATAAGCATTTTTAGTTGATCAAGTTTTATTAAGCAAGCATTAACTAAGTGTAAGTATATACCAACCCTTAAACAAAATATCAGAGGTAAATAATCCACAACATAAATAAATAAATAAATAAGGAACATCGATTTAGATCATCTTTAAGTTTAATTATCATGTGAGTGTCCAAGCCGCTCGTAACCATAAGCATGGCTAATATATCAGTTTTCACTCTGCAGAGGTTGTACACTTTACCCACAATTCGTGTTTCCCTTGATGCCCGGGTTTGCAAGGCCCTTAAACACTTCTGAGGTGAGTGGCAGGGATTCACTACGAGGCCTTTACAAAGATTTCCTAACTTATGACAATCCGCTAAGGTTTCAAGCCAAAGCGGTAATGAGGAAACACCTTAGCCAAGGACCACATATATCAATATGCCTCAAGAGGACCGAGCTATACCCCGACGATGCAACCCCTATTGCCCTTTCGGTAAGATTATCATAAGCTAAGGTTTCTAATTAATTAGCCAAGACCAGAGCCATGTAGTATTGTGGTTGCACTGTTTTCCTAGGTGGTTCTCCATGTTCCAATTAATACAATGATCTTAATTATCATCAATAGAGTACTCCATAACATGTGTAAACTAGTATAACATGATTTTCAGGTTACCCAACCAAAATCTAAGTAAAAGCAACTAGTGTAGCTACAACATAAATATAATAACCCAGGTTTAATCAAGGAAGTTCAAAGAAACTAGGCACATCCTTAATCCTGGATCCATTATATTATAGACACATGCATGCATATAAAGTAAATGTGTATATTTATGAAGTTATTGGGACTGGAGTATGATCAAGGACAAGTTGCCTTGTTCAACGAACTGCTGCTGCTCGGGAACATCTTCAAATCTTGGCTCTTGCAAACCCTCAAACTACGTACCGTCTATCATAACACACAAGTACATACAAGCAAAATAATGTAATAAAGCTACTGTATATGTCGTAAGGATCGCGTGAGCGCAAGAATCGACGAAAATGGAGTTAAAACGGAGAAATTAGGGCTCAAATATGATTTTAGGGGCTTATTTGTAGAAGATTTGAAACTAAAAGGGATCTGACCGAAGAAACCGAGGGCTAGATCATAATTAAACCTTAGACCTAGGGGTTAGACTACAAAATAGAAGAAAAAGGATCTATCCGTGAATACTTTTGAACTACCATGGACTGCGGGTTGATTCCTACAAAACTTGAGGGCTTAAGTGCAAATTGGCCACGGGTTGACCGGTACTTGGAGCTGTTGACTCGGGTTAGATTAGATCTAATCCGTTGGATCTAGATCTAACGGCCAGGGACGCGGGCCGGCGCGAGGCGCCGACGGCGGTTCTGTGCTGCGGCGAGCGGCGGTGAGCGGCGGCGCATCACCGAGGAAACACGTACACGCGCTCCTAGCCTCGGTTTCGAGTGCGGTTTGCACTGGGAGATAGCGGGCATCACAAGTAACTAATCTAGAGGCTTTGGAGGCGGCGGAATCGGCTGCAGCGGCAGCGCGGCGGCGAGCAGCGGCTTGGGATCGACGGTGAGGCCGTGTGGGCGCGGGGAAGCACGGGAGAGGGAGAGAGGCGGTGTGCGAGTACCCTTACCCCACTGCGGTGCTTCTACGGCAGCTGACGGAGGAGAAGGAATGGTGGAGCGGCAGCGCGACGTGCGGCCGAAGCTCATCAATGGCATGCGGCGGCGAAGCTCGGGGTGCTACGGCTTCACGGCAGGAGGTGGCGGCTGCGGCTTGGGGATAGCTAGGGCACGGGCAACTGTGGCTGAACCCCTAGGCGTGCGGGCCCGAGGTGGCGCACGGGTGAGGCGGCGCCGGGACGGACGCGGCCTCGAGCCCGAGTCTGGCTCGAGGTTGGGGATGACCCTGGCGGGTGGGCCCCAACTGTCAGCAGAAGAAAGAGGAGAAGGGAAAGAAGGGCCAGCGTGCGGGCGGATTGGGCCGGGAGGAAAGGTTGCTGGGCCGCGCGGAAAGAAAGAAAGGGGAGGAGAAAGGCCGCCTAACTGGGCCGTGGGGAAGAGAAAGGAAGGCCGGCTGGGCTGGGCCGCAAGGGAAAAATGGGAGAGGAAAAAGAAAAAGGAGAGTGGGCCGGGCCCAACTAGGAAATAAGAGAAAAAAGAAATGCATTTAAATGCATTTGAATTCAAATGAAAAACAAACAATAAAACAATGCAATGGGGCATCAAATGTACAAATCCTATAGTCCCTTATATTTCTTTTTATAATTTGTTAAATTGCCATTAATTCATGATAAATGCTCTAAAATCACAATGAGAAGATAAAAACCTTATGGTCCTAAGAGAATTCTAGCAAAATTTAATTAAGTTTCTAATTTCAAAATTAGGGTGTTACATTTATTGTATCCATGATGTATTATGATGTGAACTAGGGTTCCTAATCTTCCAAAAGGTTCTGTTAACTCTTGATTTGGTGGAGTCGTAACACAATTTGATCCGGCTTCTGAACAACACGTTCCGAACCCCGCAATCACAGCACCACATCTCCTCAGGTTATCGACCGGTGCACAACCGACCTTGCCAAGAAGGCTAATCCTTGCCTACGAATCAAAGAATAGAAGCAAGAACAAAGAAGAATGCAACGAAATTTGCAGATGTATGATTAACTCATGAAGTTGGGGTCTCACAAACCGACGAACGGCAAAATTGTTCTTGATAGATTAATCTAAGCAAAACCCCAAACCCTAACTTGGATGACTCTACTGAATATAAAGTGTTTAGGGGCGTGCAAGACACCTGGATGCACCGCTAATGGGCTCCAATACGATACACGGGCCAACAGCCCAAAAGACGGCGGCGCAGCACCGAGACAGATTCTAGACGTCCACTTGATTTAATGATTCCCGTTGACTCAGGCATCATTTAGTCGTGGGCTCGGTGCCATTGGAAGCTCTATGAAAATATCTTTGCAACCATATGTCGAACGTCAGAATCGGACTCCGTATGTGGCTTGCGTGTCAAATCTAAGGTAGACTCCTTCTGGACTCCGAGGTGGACTTCAAGTTGAGTTGTATTGGGCCTCCAAGTGTCTTGGACATCCCTTACTGGCCTTGTCTGACTCCAAGCTCCTCTCCACGCATCCTCTGGTCATCTCCTTCATTCCTAATCAAAATATGATTAGGTAGTAATCTATTCTCAAGATCATAATAGGAAGTGTTTAGGAACGAGCTCACCTGTAAATTCAATTGTCTCGTGCCAGCTCCAGTGATTGGACCTTGAATGTCCAGCGTAGTGTTATGTGCATCCGAAGGAGTGAAGTGCTCATCATCCTCCCCCTCTTGAGTTGAAGTCATCCTCGACTCAAGTGCATCTGCTTCCCCCAAGTATGACCTCAAATCTAAAATGTTAAAGGTAGGACTAACCCCGAACTCAGGAAGCAACTAAAGTTTATATGCATTATCATTAATCTTCTCAATTATTTTAAAAGGACCATCAGCTCTACGCATTAACTTTGACTTCCTCAAATCTGGAAAACGATCCTTTCTCAAATACAACCACACTAAATCACCTTGTTCAAGTTTAACTTCTCGTTTACCTTTACTACCAGCTACTCTATATTTTTCAGTCATCTTTTCAATGTTGTGCTTAGTTGTTTCATGCATTTTCAAAATAAAATCAGCACGGTCTTTAGCATCACTATGAATTCTCTCACCATAGCCGAAGGTAGAATATCAATAGGAGCACGGGGATTAAAACCATACACTACCTGAAAAGGACTTACCTTTGTGGTAGAATGCGTAGCCCGATTGTATGCAAATTCCACATGAGGTAAACATTCTTCCCGCATCTTCAAATTCTTCTTCAAAACAGCCCGCAACATGGCACCCAAAGTTTGGTTCACCACCTCTATTTGACCATCAGTTTGTGGATGATAAGTGGTAGAAAATAATAATTTGGTACCCAACTTGTTCCACAAAGTATGCTAAAAGTGACTCAAAAATTTTGCATCACTATCTGAAACAATAGTAGCAAGTATACCATGCAAACGTACAATCTTTTTGAAAAAGTGGTCAGCAATATGAGTAGCATCACCATTTAATGACATGGTATAAAATATGCCATCTTAGAAAATCGATCCACTACAACAAAAATGCTATTCCTCCCCCTCTTAGTCCTAGGCAATCGCAACACAAAGTCCATAGAAATATCTGCCCAAGGAATAGAAGGAACAGGAAGAGGCATGTATAAACCATGTGTATTCAACCGAGACTTAGCTTTTTGACATGTCGTGCAGCGAGCAATGAACCGCTCAACATCTCTCCTAATCTTAGGCCAATAGAAGTGTGAGGCCAAAACATCCTCCGTCTTCTTAGCTCCAAAATACCCCATCAATCATCCTCCATGCGCTTCCTGTATCAACAAAAGACGAACAGAACTAACTGGAATGTACAGGTGGTTAGCTCTAAACACAAATCCATCATTGATCACAAACTTGTTCCATGTACATCCCTCTTTACAATTCAGCAACACATCGCTAAAATCAGAATCAATCGCATATTGGTCTTTTATTGATTCAAGTCCAAAAATCCTACAATCAAGTTGGGACAGCAAAGTATATCATCTAGACAAAGCATCGGCAATCACACTATCCTTCCCTTTCTTATGTTTGATGATGTAAGGAAAGATTCGATAAATTCAACCCATTTAGCATGTCTACGGTTTAGATTATTTTGTGAACAAAGATACTTAAGCGATTCATGATCAGAATGCATAACAAATTCTTTAAGCCACAAATAATGATGCCACATTTCTAAAGAACGTACAAGAGTATACAATTCCTTATTATACGTAGAATAATTCAGAATAGGACCATGCAATTTCTCACTAAAGTATACAACAGGTTTACCATCTTGCATCAAAACACCACCAATGCCCACTCCACTAGCATCACATGCAAGCTCAAAAGTCTTATCAAAATTTGGAAGTTGCAGCAATGGCGCATGCATAAGCTTATCCTTCAAAGTGGCAAAGGACTCTTCTTGTACTTTTCCCCAATGAAACACCATACCTTTCTTTGTCAACTCGTGAAACGACGCAGCAATGGTGCTAACATTTTTTACGAAGCGGTGATAGAAACCGGCAAGACCAAGAAAACTTCTCACCTATGTGATGGTTTGGGGTAGCAGCCAGATCTCAATGGCTTCAATTTTCTTCTCATCCACCTCAATTCCCTATGGAGTAACAACATAGCGAAGGAAAGAAACTCTATTGGTGCAGAAGATGCACTTCTCAAGGTTAGCAAACAAATGTGCATATCTCAAAGCATTAAAAACAAGACGTATATGATCCATGTGTTCAACCAAAGACTTGCTGTAAATTAATATATCATCAAAGTAAACCACCACAAATCGACCAATGAAGGCCCTCAAAACCTCATTCATCAAATGCATGAAAGTACTAGGTGCATTAGTTAAACCGAAAGGCATTACTAACCACTTATACAACCCGAATTTGGTTTTAAAAGCTGTTTTCCATTCATCTACAAGTTTCATCCTTATTTGTGGTAACCAGTACGCAAGTCAATCTTTTGAAAATTATAGAGCCACATAATTCATCAAGCATGTCGTATATCCTAGGAATAGGATGATGATATCGAATAGTAATATTATTGATGGCTCTGCAATCAACACATATACGCCAAGTACCATATTTCTTAGGAACCAAAAGCATAGGAACAGCACAAGGACTAAGACTCTCACGTACATACCCACAGTCCAAGAGGTCTTGGACTTGTCGCTGAATTTCCTTAGTCTCCTCGCGGTTGGTTCTGTAAGCAGCACGGTTTGGCAAAGTGGCTCCCGGAATCAAATCAATTTGATGCTCTATCCCTCTCATAGGTGGTAGCCCTGGGGTATCTCAGCTGGAAAAATGTCCTCATACTCCTACAAAACGTTAGTGATAGCAGGAGGCAAAGAGCTAGCAATATCATGAAGTGAAAACAACACTCGTTTGCATATCAAAGCATAGCATACATCTTCATCAGAAATTTCAGCAAGGTCACATTTTGTTGCAAGCATAATTCCCCCTTTAATTTAATTCCCTCGGCCTTCGAATTAGGTGGTGACTTCTCTTTTTTAGGTGGGAAAATAGAATTAGCAACTTGCTGGTTTTCAGATTTAACATTGTTCGAACTGGCAGCTCTTTCCTTATTGGCTTCTACAATTTTAGCAGGGGTCAACAGAACCAAAGTAATTTTTTTCTCTTATGCATAAAGGTATATTTATTACTCCTACCATGGTGTGTAGCATCATTATCATGTTCCTAAGGATCCCCCAACAAAAGCGAACAAGCTTGCATAGGTACCACATCACAATCAACAAAATTAGCATAGGCACCAATAGAAAAGGAAACTCTGCAAGTTTTTGTTACCTTAGCTTTTCTAGAGCCATTAAACCACTGAATATGGTATGGATGTGGATGCGGTCGTGTGGTCAAGCCAAGCTTCATGACCAAATCTGAACTCACTAAGTTGTTGAAGCTTCCTCCATCAATAATCACACATGCATGACGGTTCTTGATGACCAAGAAAATCTGGAACAAGTTGTGGCGCTATAGCCTTTCAGGCTGCTGAATTTGCGTGCTGAACACACGCTGAACAATGATATTCATGTGGCCCGAAGTATCTCCACCATCAAGGACATGGTCCTCGGCGTCATTGGCAGCAACATCATCATGTTCTTCTTCTTCTACGTCGGAGATGCTGATGTAACCTTCATCTTCTATCGGCACATATGCCCACTGACTTGGGCAATCCTTCTTCACGTGGCCAATCCTATGGCAGCGATGGCACTGAAAGCGGACAGTGCATCCTGTCGAGGCAACGGATGAGGAACTTTTGGCAGGAACCTACAAAGAATTTTTGCCTGAATTTACAGCACGTGTGGAAGGCTTGTTTGGTGCAGCAGGAACGCCACTCGTGGCAGGTCGTTTGGCTGCTGATGTGGGTGTTCGAAAGCTGGAGAGCTTGGCTGGCCCCGAATGCACTGGCGTACGTGGCGCAAAGGATGTCCGGGCGCTGGTCTTGTTATGTTGCTCACATCCCTACAATTCCTTCTCTGCAAGCATAACACACTAGAGCAACTGGTTGATAGTATTAAATTCTTTATAGTCAACAATATCCTGAATTTCCTGCCTCAAACCAGGATAGAATCGACAAATATAATCCTCGGTTCTCTCCACTATGCTACAATGCATCAAACCTTTTTGAAGCTCACCATAGTAGTCCTGCACAGATTTATCTTCCTGTTCTAAGCACATCAATTTCTTACGCAGGTCTCTAGTATAAGATGGTGGAACAAATCTATCATGCATAGCAACCTTAAGTTCCTCCCATGTACTAGGTGAAGTGCCCTCTGCAGGTAAACTAGTCCACCAAATGATTGCAAAGTCTTGAAATTCACCAGTGGCTTGTCTAACTCTATGTGGCTCAGGAAAAAGGTGGGCACTAAATTTTTTGTTCTGCTGTCATCTCCCAATCAAGATATCCCTCAGATCATAATGTCCCAAAAAAGTAGGTATGGTAAATTTAATCTTAGCATAAGGATCATTGGGAACATGATTATGATTACCAGTACCGCCCATACCTGTGGTGTTATTGCAAAGATGATGTCATAGCTGCGCTTGTCATGTAGCTACGTGATCTATATTACCATGGGCATCAAACACCTCATCCTCGGGGTGTCCGGTGTCTTCAAAGGTTGGTTGACGAGTTTCCAACGTAGCAATCCTATCGGCTAGCATGGATACCCTCCTGTCCAACCTCTCAATGATGTCTCTAAGCTTAAGTTCAATGAACGCGTCGGTGATGGCCTTGACGACCGTCTCCTTCATATCTTTCTAAGCATTGTCTACAGCAGATTGTAGTTGCTCTTGACTGACACACTTGTTGAAGTCCTTAGGAGTGTTATTTCCATCGTCATGTAGCATTGTAGACACAAGAACAACAACAAACAATAAAGGTTATCCCTAATAATCTACTATGCAAGGGTAGTGGTGCTTCTCAATCAACACATCAAAAGGAAACACCTTACCACAAGGCAAAGGATACCTGGGAGATATAGCCCACGATAGCAAGGGTCAAAAACCTGTGTTATCCAGAAGTAGTATGTGGAGCTATAGGAAGGCAAAGTATGTGAGTGGAACACAATTCAATAACAGATAGCAATGCTGAATAAATATCCGAATTGCTTATCCTTGGTTGCTGGTCTACTCGTATCCTTATAACAGTAGTGTCAACAAGTAAGGAGCAAGAAAGAAATAATGAAGATCAGCAAAGATACGATATAAGTAAGTAACCAGCAGCGCACACGATATCGGCAAGTGTATCCTCTCTACGTGCCTCCTGTTTTGTCTTTTAGCCCTAATAGAAATCAAATTTTTTATTTTTTCTTTTATTTTGCTGATATTTTTTTTATCAACCAGAAGCACGAGAATAGAAACACCATAAAGTATTAGCTCAGTTTGACGTAAGATGTGATCCGTAGAAAATCACGAGCTTTCTTTAAAACGGGTGGTGAAACTTCTGAGCGGAAATAGACAATCTTCTGAATTTTTTGGAAAATCTGAGTTCATCAAAGAAGGCTAATCCTTGTTTGCGAATCGAAGAACATAAACAAGAACAAAGAAGAATGCAACCAAATTTGCAGATGTATGATTAACTCACGAAGTTGGGGTCTCACAAACCAACGAACGGCGAAACTGTTCATGATAGATTAATCTAAGCAAAATCTCAAACCCTAACTTGGGCGACTCTACTGAATATAAAGTATTTAGGGGCATGAAAGACCCCTGGACGCACCCCTAGTGGGCTCCAATACGATACACGGGACAACAGCCCAAAAGACGGCGGCCCAGCACCGAGACAGATTCAGGATGTCCACTTGATTCGACGATTCCCGTTGACTTAGGCATCATTCGTGGGCTTGGTGCCATTGGAAGCTCTATGAAAATATCTTTCCAACCATATGTGGAACATCGAAATCGGACTCTATATGTGGCCTGGGCGTCCAATCTATGGCAGACTGCTCCTGGACTCCGAGGTGGACTCGAAGTTGAGTTGTATTGGGCCTCCAAGTGTCTTGGACGTCCCTTGCTGGCCTCATCCGACTCCAAGCTCCTCTCCACGCATCCCCTGGTCCTCTCCTTAATTGCTAATCAAAATATAATCATTAGTTAGTAATATATTCTCAAGATCATAAAAGGAAGTGCTTAGGAACGAGCTCACCTGTAAATTCAATTGTCTCACACGAGCTCAAGTGATTGGACCTTGAATGTCCAGCGGAGTGTTGTGTGTATCTGAAGGAGTGATATCCTCATCATATTATTTGTTCATTGAATATCCATGAAAGGCGACTTGTATTGATTGGCAAGTATGTGAATTGTTTGTGAACTTGTATGGTTATTCTAAAGTTGTTCCTAGTCGAAGTTCATTAGACATGAATATTAAACTAGCACATGTATTAGTTGATGACTGTGTTTCACAAGTCATAGATATGGAGATGTCAAAACTAATAATGTGGGTGCATGTATGACATGAGGCTGGACCGACCCAACTCGAGAAATAGTGATTTCTCATTGCACAATGTGTACGCTGTGTCCTTAGTCCTGAGATTGTCGCATGTACTCAAGATGTGAACCGACCTACTTAGGAGCCTTCAAATGCTACTCCGTAACTGGGTAGTCATAAAGGTGTTTCTCGGGCTTATCAAGAAGCATATTGTGAGACATGGTCAGTCAAGATGGGATTTTCCCCTCTCTGCTTGAGAGAGATATCTCTAGTCCCCTCGAGTGATCGGATCAAGAAATGCATGGCCATGCTAGGGTTAAGTGTTAACCAAGAATTCCGAATCATGGCATCAAGAAAGAAAGGTCAGCTTGGAACTAGACCAAATATCATGAGGCAAAGGGAATAGCATGTATATGAGATTGTGATGGCTCATCTGATATGATCTTTGGGCACGTATAGGAGTTGACACGTCTTGCTAGAGGCCGCTGTCAACTATTGGTCGATTAGGATTACTCAGGCCATGTCTGTTCATGTGTGAGCCCATAGGGTCACACACTTAAGGGGCTAGAAGCCTAATGAGGATATGATCCGAATTAGACTGGGCTTAGGTGCACTAATGGGCCTTGGTTAGGAAGCCCATTAGTGGGCGCCTATAAAAGAAGGGGTGGGGGTGCATGAAGGGGCTAACCCTAATTCCACGCTTGCTGGCAGCCGCCTCCCATGCCCGTGCCCACGGTTGCGCTCGTGGACCTAGCAGCCCGGAGTGCGACGCTTCTTCCCCGTACGTGTGGATACCTTGGAGGTGTTGCATTTGCTACACGAGGATGAGCCGCACGTTAGGTCTTGCAACTGCACTGCCGGTGACCAACTTCCCTACCCGACGGGGTATAGAAGTTCCACACCTGCGCGTCTAGTGGTAATTCCGTGATCTATAACAGCAGTTTTCCTGGTTTATGCGATGGAAATTTTTGTTTATTGCTAGCATAGCCCATCTCATATCCCTTCAGTGGTATCAAAACCGTAGCTGCTTTGTTATAGGTTCAGATGTGTGCATATGGAGATATGCATGGATGTAGATGAAACCCTAATCCTATTTCGTGTCCTCGCTATGATGGTTATCAGACCCGGGTACATAGGACTATACACATGGCATACTTTTCCTAGGATACGGGATAGGACATGGCCCACGCTCTACATCTGTTGTAACTACTCATAATGCAGTAGGATTACTCGTACAGTAGTGAAACAAGTCGGACATGGTAAGAAACTATCCGAGAAGTACTCGGGTAGGACTCCTGGGCTTATACCCGAATAGAACCTCCGTGTAAACCTGTCCCCCCAGACTATATAAGGGCGGATAGGACCCCCACGGGGAGAATCATCGTCAAAGGCAATACAAACCACACAGGACATAGGGTATTACGCACTCAGCGGCCTGAACCTATATAAAACCTTGTGTTCCTTTGCACCTTCAAGTTCCTGATCTCTGACACCCTACCTACAAACTCACCACCTCGGGGGTATCCCTCGGTGGGTGAGGCAGTAAAACACCGACAACTGGCGCTAGGTAGGGGTGTTCATCGAGCATCTACTGGAGAACTTGATGGCATCTCTTAGCTTCACCGGCAATGATGAGGACATCTCTCCTTTGCACACAATGCAAGGACCGATCACTAGAGCACGTGCGCGATAGTTAGATCTCCACGTACGTTCTAACCTTGTCAATTGTTTTTCAGAACTTATGCTTGGTTCCATGCTTATTTTATTGATTAGGAACAATGGAGAAGACCAGCAAGGACTTGGAGAAGGCCAAGGAGTCAAGGAGGAGGAGCTAGGATGTCCACACCAAGGAGGAGTCCATGTCCAACTCGACTTCAACTCCACCTCGGATTCCAAAACCTGACTTCACCAAAATTGACGCCTTGGCCACATACTGAGTCGGATTTGGACGTTCTATATATGGTTGGAACCAGAATTTCCTAGAGCTTCCAATAGCACCGGATGTCAATGAGAATCGTCAACACAAGTGGGCGTCCAGATTCTGTCAGGGTGCTGTGTCACCGTCTGTTGGGCCGTTGGCCCATGTACCGTGTTGGAGCCTATTAGGGTTGCATCTAGGGGACTTGCACACCCCTAACTCCTTTTTATTCAGTAGCCATCACCACATTAGGGTTTGGGTTTTGCTTAGATTTAATCTGTCATAGAATAGTGTTGCTGTTCATCGGTTTGTGAGACCCCATCTCGTAATCAAGTTGTTTGCTTGCATCTCCTATTCTTGTTTGTGTTCTAGATTGCGCTTGCAGGGATAAGCCTTCATGGTGAGATCATTCATGTGACACAGTTTATAACCAATGGAGCAGTGGTGTAGTGATTGCGAGGTTCTGTTCGTTTGAAGCCTTGGATCATCAACGTCGAGTTCTTCACCAATCAAGTTTACCGTACCTCTCGAAAGATCGGGACTCAACCTCCTATCAAGTGTTATCAGTTATCAGGTTGCCCGTAAGGTATACTCATGTGCCTTTAGATTCATTTTGTTTCTGTCCTATAGTCCACAAAAAAGACATAAAAATTTTAACTCGTTCCGACCTACAACCCTCGCTCAGCTTTTTGCACAATTTAGTTTCGGAGTCCGTAATTCCAAGTTCGTGTCCTAGGTTGAGTTTGGTTGCTGGTTTAGATTTGTTTTAGTTCAGTTTTGTTTCTTCCATCCACTGCCATCCACAAAAAAATCAATCTACAAAAATTTTTCATCCACCACCGATCCACCGATTCGTATCCGATTCAGTTTCCACCGCCACAAAACCTAATTCGGATAGTCCTTAAAATGGGCATAACTTTTCGCTCGGAACTCGGATTGAGGTGAATTGTTTTCCTCGGAAAGCCCTAGAAAAGTTGCACATACGATTCATTGGCGGTGCTAGGTTCAGCATTCTGAAAAAATTGAAAAAAAATTAGGAAGGCACTTGATTCGGGCTCCAAAGTTCCAGCACCAGTTTTGCCAAATGCTCCTGAATTTGTACCGATAACATCTTTCATCACTTTCAACTGATATTTGGTTCTGTTCATTCTCTTGTACCCCTGGTTGAGAAAAAAATATCAAAAAAATAAAAGAAAAAACAAAAGTTTGATTCCTACTAGTGCTAAAAGACAAAACAGGGGTAAATTGCTGTTTTTCTGTGTGCGCTGTTGGATACTTGCTGATATGCCTTTGTTGTTCATCATCTTTCATCCTTTTTCCTTACTTGCTGCCAGAATTGTTCTAATACATTTTTAGGCCAGCAACTAGGTCAAGTTCTTTGGACACTTATTCAGCATTGCTATCTGTTACTAACTTGTGTGGCATATACATATACTGCATTTGAGCCTTCCCAAGCTCCACCTTCTCCCGAGCAGAACAGGTAACCTTTGCAATCACACTCACTCTCTTTGTGTTGTCATACCAGTCACCGTTTGCCACCTACAGTGCTGGTAAGACACTTGTAAGAGCGGGGTAAGACGCATCTTACTGCTCGTTTTCCACTTCCACTTCAGAGAGTGTAGTCGTAGGGTTCACAAACTTTTGCCTTCATTTCTGTTTTGTTCTAACCATGACAGGAAAGGCGCCGATGGACGAGACCTCTCCTTCTACACCTTCGGATGATAATGAGTGCGTGTCCCATATGGAACTAAAAGACATGATGCGGGCGATGACTGACACTTTCAACAAGTACCAGACCACTACAACAGCCACCTTTCAGAGGATACAACAGCCACCTTTCAGAGGATTCATATAAGTGTTGATGGTCTTGCCGCACGGCTGGACATGGTGGAGGCTCGTTTTCCCCACCATGCTCCACCCCCCATCGTCCCTGCTGCCGGTGAGTTCGACGATGATGAGGTTGATGCACAGCAGTGCCGTCGCATTCTACGTCATCATCAAGGAATGGGAGGTAATGGTAGACATCGTCCTCATGCTTCTGAGCAAGATAATGATCCTTATGATAAGATTAAGTTTTCCATTCCACCATTTTATGGATCTTATGATGCTGAGACTTACTTGGATTGGGAGATGATGGTAGAACAGAAATTTAGCTCCCATCTTGTTCCTGAGCGTCATAGAGTTAGACAAGCCACTAGTGAGTTTAAAGATTTTGCTATCATTTGGTGGAATGAACTTGTCAATGCACGTAATGCCCCACAGACATGGACTGTGTTAAAAGAAGAGATGCGCGCTAGGTTTGTTCCTCCATCATATAGATGAGATCTTCATAAGAAATTACAATGCTTTAATCAGGGTGACATGTCTGTCCAAGAGTACTACCAAGAGTTGCAGAAAGGTATGCTTCGCTATGGGGTAGTTGAGGATTAGGAAGACCAGATTGTTAGGTTTTATGGGGGCTTGTGGCGTGAGATCCAGGACATAGTTGATTATAAGGAATATCATTCTATACAATGTTTGTTTCAGCTTGCTATGTTGGCAAAAAAAGAACTGCAGGGTCACCAACAGCAGCGGCGGAACAACACCTTCACGCCACGGCAGCTTCCGGCGCCAGCCAAAGCGGCGCCCTCCTCGAGCGTACGTGCGGCATACACTTCCCTCCACCGGTGTTGTACACAGCACCGCACCTTCAACATCAAAGGGACAAGACAGCAGCAAGTCCCATACGCCTCCTGGTGTTGCAGCAAAGGCTATGGTGCCCAACACTTCCACTGGTCACACCTCCGACATCAAGTGCCACCGCTGCTAGGGATTTGGCCATATGCAGCGAGATTGCCCTAGCAAACGGGCGATCATTGCTACTGCTGAAGGTGGGTATGTTAGTGCTTCTGATATTGAAGATGAAAATATTATTGCAGCTAACATTTCAGGTTCCGATGACGGTGCTGAGGAGATTGTTTGTACATCTGCAACCAACAACTACAGGACCTTAATTGTGCACCGAGCTTTGTCGGTGTTTAACCGGCTGCCCACCGTGGGATATACCCAAGGTGGTAAGTTTTGGGTGAAGGAACGCCGAGATCAGGAACTCGAAGGTGCAAGGAACACAAAGCTTAGACAGGTTCGGGCCGCAAGATGCGTAATACCCTACGTCCTGTATGGTGGTTTGTATTTCCTTTGGTGTAGAATGACCTAGTGATCTTCCGTTTTGAGAGGGGTCCCTGACCTCTCTTATATACCCGAGAGGCCAGAGTTACAAAGATGCTAACCAACCTCCGCTGAGGAATCATACCAGAACATATCTCGAGTAGATCCCCTCCGTGTTGGTTAGCTCTATCTCCTATTTAAACGGGATAAACAAGAGATAAACAAAATGAATAAGAGACAAGATGAACTTAATCTCTTAGACCTCTTTAAACTATGTTAAGTGCCCAGCCTGGTGGCCCCGGGTCTGACAAGCCCCCGAGCTCTTCGTAGCTGAGTACTGCAGTCTTATTGAGTACTTTCGAAGCACTCTTCGACTTCTTCTGAAGCTTCATCTTGAAAACCTTCTTCGAGTACTTGCTTGACTGCATCGAAGCTATGAGGTGCTCATGCCCCGAATTTTTGTTATGGTGTGCGATTTAAAAATTGCACTCCATATGGAGTAGCCCTCGAGCCTTAGGTTGAATCGGAGAATGAGACTGAGGGTCCCATTTGTCCGTAATCCTGCTTATCCTTCAAAATTTTTGAAAAATAAGTAGTCGATGCCACGTATCCCGCAGCCCCCGAGCCTTGAATCCAAATCCCACAAAATTTGGAGTTAAGGATCCTACAACCGTGGCATGCAGGCAAAAAATGACAACCTGCGAAATTACCAAAATGATGGCACAGATGATGGGTATTAGATTATTATTTCAAGAAACCCTTTTTTTTCGGGCCAACTAACCCTGAAAAATGGTTAATCGAATATTTGAATCCAAACATTCCATCCAATGACCCCTCAGATTCAGAATATTCTCGGAAGTGACTCCTGAACTTCAGAACAGTAACTTTCCCCACCCCGCTGGTTATTTAACCCCGCGATAATAGCAGGAAAAAACCGTGCTTTCAACCCGCATTCCGCCAAAAGCCACCAAAATCCCCAATCTGAGCCAAGCGCCGCCGCCATCCCCCCTAGGAGATTCTCCCACTCCAACCTCCCCGCCCCTCTCCCTGCAGCCCCCGAGCATCTCGTGGCCAGCGCATCGGAGATGGCATCCAAGAAGTCAGAGATCGAGGAAAAGAGGAAAGAGGCGGAGCCATCAACCGCGGAATGGACACACAGTAAGTGCTCCCTCAACAATCTGAACAAACTAGTTTCCGAGGGGTTGCTGCAAGAGAAGAACCTTGTCAACTGGCGCCCCTCATACCGTGAACCTTTCCCCATGGACAATGTCGACGAAATTGTCACATTCCTCCATTTTGCCGAACGGGGGTTGGCCCTCCCCACTTGTTCCTTCTTTCGTGGCCTTCTTTATTATTACGGGCTTGAGCTCCATCACCTCAACCCTAACTCCATTTGCCACATTTCCATTTTCATCCATTTCTATGAAGCCTTTCTCAGAATCGAACCCCACTGGGATCTATTCCGCTTTCTCTTCCGCATCAAACCCCAGCCTACCACGAAGAAACTGTCTGTAGTAGGGGGCGCCGGCATCCAACTGCGACAGCAGGCCGGCGAAAAATACCTTTCATACAAATTCCCCTCAAATCTTCTTGGATGGAAAAACCATTGGTTTTACATCGAAAACCATGCTCCCCATCTTCCGACGAAGTCGAACAGACCCCCGGTAGTGAGGGGAGAATGGAACCTTGAACCCTCCGGCGGAGAAATGGATCAAGTTAGAGAGCTGCTGGACGTCATCGAGGCACAGAAGAAGAAGGGAGTGACCGGCGCCTCCGTCATGTTCACATTTTACAAACGCCGCGTCCAACCCATCCAGCAGCGCAATCACCTGGGCTTCGAGTACACAGGCCCCGCTGATCCTTCTCGCATGTGCGCAGAGGATTTGCCCGACGACGTCGCGCTCCAGCGGGTACAGCGGGTGCTGCTAGACGTGGACGCCGTGCCGTACTGTCACACCCGATTTATAAGAACATAAATCGAGCAATCATATATGCGCCAGGATCAAGTCACGCATATATACAACAGATTATCAAGATATCACAACACATGTCAGGAATAACATTAATATAAATCGTAAACGAATCATAAATGAATTATTTTATTACAACCGAATCAAGAATCGGTTCAAGAGTTGCGGAAGCGTAAAAGAGATACACGGAGAGCTGGGCGCCACAGGGACGTCGACTGGGAGACAAACGCCTAGAAGTCGTCGAAGCCGCTGACGTAGTCCTCCACGTTGCCGGGCACTGAGCAGCAGTCGAAGATATCCAAAATAGAATAGAAGAGTAGAGAGGCAAGTGTGAGTACAAACTCGTACTCAACAAGTATAACACGAGCATGAGGCTCTAAGGTTAGCTGACTTAACTGCATTAGCTTTTAGCCTTGGCATATTTTATTAAAGCTAATTACTACAAGTGGATGAATTACCATAAACCCAATTGCATAATAAATTAATCAATATTAATTAAGAACTTCTGAGATCCACCCAAACCAACCACCCGGGGAATCGCCCTCGTCAAAGGTTGACAACCCCACTAATCAGACGGAGGATCTGGGCCGCTCATGACTGTGAGCACAGCTGATATATCAGTTTTACACTCTCGAGAGGTTGCACAACTTTACCCACAAGTCGTGAGCTACGCTAGTTGTTCATCACACTTCCTTAGGTGAGATGGCTAGCAAGCACACTACGAGACCGTTACAAAGGACACGTTGGTAAGGTGTAACCGCTAAGGATTCTGGATCAGCGACGATGGGGCCCACCTCCGGGGGTACAAGACACACAGCACAGACCAAGCCGGAGGAGCAGGGACCATTGAAGCTTACCACCCCTCTTGCCCACGCAGGTAAGTTACTCCCGAACCAAAATGACCTAATTAGTAAGTCAAGACCGTCCCATACCAGTCTTGTGGTTGCGCGGTTGTCCCAGGTTGTCGCTCTATGAACCGGTCCTTATGGAGAGTGGCCAACCAAGCACTAAGCACCATGCTGGCCCCCTAAACCATGTTTCTAACAAAACATCTTTTAAGGACGCACAAACCACTCAAGCACACAGCACAGAGGGTCGGCTCCAGAATTAAGTTGCATAAGACCATTAATCAAATTAATTAAAAAGGACCAAGATATGTTGTAGCGCAGCAACCTAGCACAACTAACCAAAATGCAACCCAAGGGATATATATGAAGGATATAAAGGTGGCTAGGAAATCCTTATAGGCATACAGAATTAAAATGCAGTATGAAATTGTATTTAAAAGTGATAGGAAGTTCATGTTATACTTGCCTTCCTCGTACTCTCCCGGCTGCTGCTCGAACTTCTCGGAAGACGGCTGCTCCTGGTACTGCTCCAAAGGCTCCGCGTCTACTCACGATCGTCAAACATAGTCCACACATACACACATGCACAACAATAGCAAAATATAAGAAAACAGTACAACATTACATAGAAACAGCACACAAAACTAGTCTAAAGCTATTCTACGTGTTACAACGATCGCGTGCATATAAAGAACACCTAAAACGGAGCTAAAACGTGAAAACGGCGCTTAAAACAGGATCCAGGGACCTAATTGTAAGAAAAACAGGACTTCCAGGGGCTTCTGGACAAAAACCGAGGACTAAAACGTAAATAAAGCATAGATCTAGGGGCTAGCTCGAGAAAACTCAAGAGATGGACTGCGGGTTCAAAATCCAGAGAAACCAGGGGGGTCCGTGCAAGATTCTGGGTCATTCTGGAATTATTTCTCAACTAACTAGGACTGCGGGTTGATTTCCCGGAATCCCGAGGGCTCTTTGGCAAAAGCGGCAGGCCGAACCGGTACGCTTTAATCTGGAGCGTTGGATCATGATCTGATGGCTCGGATTAGATCTGCTACGCGAAGGGGTATGCGCGGACCTCACCCGTCCGATCGGGATCTAACGCGCCAGGGCCTATCATAATGGAAATCAAATCCCACGCGCCGGATCAGGAACGGACGGCTCAGATTCAAAGCAAAGGTGAACCGGTATCTTCTAATCCGGATCGTCGGATCGCGATCCGGCGGCTCCGATCTACTTCGGCTCGACCTAATCCTGTCCGCTCACCTCGCATCCTACGGCTCGGGCAGATGGGCGCGTGGGACGGCGGCGCCGGCCACCGGAGCTCGGCTCCCGCGGCGGAGGCTCGCCGGCGATGGCCGATCTTGGCCGTCCGGCCTCCATCTGGGACGAGATCAAGTCCTGGAGGTCGAGCACGACGTGGGGAACTCGTCTAGGCGCTCAGGAAGGCGGACTAGGGCTCGGGTAGGGGATCCCCACGGCGAGGGCGGCTCGGGGCGGCGAACACGCCGGCGTGCGCGCGTTCCGGGCTCGGGTGCGGCCTACGGCCTACGACAACTGGCGCAAAAGGAGCAGGGGATGGAGGAGGAGCTCACCAAAGTGTTGTAGAGGGCGGGGCTACAGCGGAACAGGGAGGTCGACGACGACCGGCGGAGGAAGCGGGCGGCACTCGTGGGCAGGTGGCAGCAGAGAGGCTCGGGCGCCCGTGACCGCACGGATTGGTCGGGGAACTTCCTGCGAAGGTGGAAGAGGGGTCATGGAGGCATGGAGCTCACCGACGACGAGCAATTGCGGCGGCGGATGAACCTACCCGCGGTGGAGCTCCGGGGCAATTCGAACGGAGGAACGGCCCGAGGTCACAGATGAAGGGCTCAGGAGCTCCGGGGTGACGAGGCGGTGCCGATGCGCAAGCTCTCGCTGGCTGTGGTGCGGTGGAACGGCGTGCCCACGGTGGCGCAGCGGAGAGGGTGCGGCGGAGGAAAAGGGGACCGGCGGCGCTGGGGATCCTCGGGCAACGCAAGAGCTAGGGTTAGGGTTCGGGGGGCTGCCCTTTGTACAGTGGCGGAGCCACACTGGCGTGCGGGCCCGGAGCAGGGGGGGTCGCCGGAGATCTCGGAGGGGGGGCCGTTACGCCGGGGAAGAAAGAGGAGAGGAGGAAGAAGCGCTGACGCGTGGGGCCCGACGGTCAGAGGGAGACGGGGGAGAGCTGGAGAGGGCGAGCGCGCTCGGGCTGAGGGAGAAAGGTGGGCCGGGGCGCGGCCCACGCGAGAGAAGGAGAGGGAGGGAGGGTGGAGCTCGGGCTTGGCCCACGCGGGAAGGAGGGGAAAGAGGAGAGAGGGGGAAAGAGATGGGCCGAGAGAAGAGCCGGCCCACGGGCTTTGGTTGCTTTCCTTCTTTTCCTTTTCTTTTTCTATCCTCAAACATTCAAACAAAACCATTCGAATTCAAATGCAAATTGAATTCAAACCTATGAACTCAACACAAATAAAATAATGCTGCGGCATGAATGTACAAACAATTTAATCCTATGATAAATTTTATTTCCTTGCGTTATAAAATTACTTTAAATTCGAGATAATTTAGAGAGAACGCTGGAAAATTTATTCAAGCCCAAATAAATTTATTAAAAAATTTGAGGAAGTTACCTTAGGGTGTTACAAACCTACCCCCCTTACAGGAATCTCGTCCCGAGATTCGGATAGGCTAGCTAGCAAAGAGATCGGGATATGTCTTCCTCAGCTCATCTTCTCGCTCCCAAGTAGCCTCATCCTCCGTATGATGACTCCACTGAATACGACACATCTTGATCTTCTTGTTTCTAGTAATTCTCTCAGATGTCTCCAGAATCTTCACCGGATGCTCGATATAGGTCAGATCCTCCTGCACATCCAACCCTTCTATCGGTGCTTGCTCTTCTGGCACTCTCAAGCACTTCTTCAGCTGAGACACGTGGAACACATCGTGCACTCCTGAGAGATTGAGTGGCAACTCCAGACGATATGCCACCTCACCTTTCCGTTCCAGCACCTTGAACGGACCAATGTATCGAGGAGCTAGCTTCCCTCGTACATTAAACCTGCGGATTCCTCTCATCGGCGAGACCTTCAGATATACATGATCACCCACTGCAAAGGTCAAATCTCGACGACGCACATCCGCATAGCTCTTCTGACGAGTCTGAGCGACCCTCAGATTCTCTCGCACCTGCTGTACCAACTGTTCGGCCTCCTCAACAATATCCGGACCAAACACCTGCCTCTCACCAATCTGATCCCAATACAGCGGAGTCCTGCATTTCCGACCATACAGAGCCTCGAACGGGGACTTCTTCAGACTGGCTTGATAGCTGTTGTTATAAGAAAACTCTGCATACGGCAGGCATTTATCCCAGCTGGTACCATACTGAATAGCACAGGCTCGAAGCATATCCTCCAACACTTGGTTGGTCCTCTCTGTCTGCCCATCTGTCTGAGGATGATAAGCAGTACTAAAGCGCAGCTTCGTATCCAACGAATCATGCAACTGCTCCCAGAACCGTGAAGTGAACTGAGATCCTCGATCAGATATAATCTTCTTCGGAACACCATGCAGACAGACGATCCTGGAGATGTACAACTCTGCGAGTCTAGCACCGGAGTAAGTAGTGTTCACCGGGATGAAGTGAGCAACCTTCGTCAACCGGTCCACTACTACCCATATGGAGTTGTACCCTTTCTGAGTACGAGGCAAGCCAACGATGAAGTCCATAGTGATCTCCTCCCATTTCCACTCTGGAATCTTCAACGGCTGCAATAACCCTGCTGGCCTCTGATGCTCTGCCTTGACACGCTGACAAGTGTCGCAGATAGCCACGTACTCCGCAACGGAACGCTTCATTCCAGACCACCAGAATCGTTCCTTCAGGTCGTAATACATCTTCGTACTGCCTGGATGGATAGAATATGCTGTATCATGAGCCTCACTCAGAATCAACTTCCTGAGATCTGCTACATCTGGCACACATATACGACCCTTGTACCACAAGGTACCCTGATCATCCTCTCTGAAATAAGGAGCCTTGCCAATCTTGAGCAACTCACGAATCTCCTGCAGCTTCTGATCTTCCTTCTGATACTGCCTGATCTCAGCCTCTAGAGTGGGTTCCGCCTCGAACGACGTACCCGAGGTGTGATGCAAGAAACCCAGACTCAACTGCTCAAACTCCTCGCATAACTCCTGAGGCATCTGAAAAGCCACGGCCATGTTAACATAGCTCTTCCTCCTCAGAGCATCTGCTACAACATTGGCCTTGCCCGAATGATAGTGAATCTCCAAGTCATAATCCTTGACCAACTCTAGCCATCTTCTCTGTCGCATGTTCAGCTCACTCTGGGTGAAAATATACTTGAGGCTCTTGTGATCGGTGTAAATATCACACCTCTGCCCAAACAAGTAATGCCTCCATATCTTCAGAGCATGCACAACTGCGGCTAACTCCAGATCATGAGTGGGATAATTCAGCTCGTGCCGGCGCAACTGCCGCGAAGCATAAGCTATCACTCTGCCATCCTGCATCAGAACGCAACCAAGACCATCCCTCGAAGCATCACAATACACTGTGAACCTCTTGCTCTGGTCTGGCAGAGTAAGGACTGGCGCCGTAGTCAACCTCTTCTTCAGCTCCTCGAAGGCCTTCTGACGCTCATCAGTCCAAGAGAAACCCACATCCTTCTCCAGCAAGGAAGTCAAAGGCTTCGCAATCTTGGAGAAATTCTCAATGAACCTCCGATAATAGCCTGCTAAGCCCAGAAAAGAGCGGACTTCCTTCACCGTCTGTGGTACAACCCAGTCAAGCACATCCTTCACCTTCCCGGGGTCCACAGCAATACCTCCCTTGGAGATAACATGACCGAGGAACGGAACCTCGTCAATCCAAAACTCGCACTTGCTGAGCTTGGCATACAGCTTGTGCTCTCTGAGCCTCTGCAACACAAGCCTGAGATGCTTCTCATGCTCCGCTTCTGACTTGGAATATATCAGGATATCATCAATAAATATCACCACAAAGGTGTCCAGATAATCCATGAAAACCTTGTTCATCAGATGCATGAAGAAAGCCGGAGCATTAGTCAAGCCAAAGGACATGACCGTATACTCATAGAGCCCATACTTGCAGGTGAATGCCGTCTTCGGGATATCCTCAGAACGAATCTTCAGCTGGTGATAACCCGAACGCAGATCAATCTTCGAGAATACACAAGCACCCTGAAGCTGATCAAAAAGATCCTCAATACGGGGCAATGGGTGCTTGTTCTTGATGGTGACCGCATTCAGATCCCGATAATCGACGCACATTCTCTTCGC
This sequence comes from Panicum hallii, assembly GCF_002211085.1. Taxonomy (NCBI): domain Eukaryota; kingdom Viridiplantae; phylum Streptophyta; class Magnoliopsida; order Poales; family Poaceae; genus Panicum; species Panicum hallii. The sequence goes on along the minus strand of NC_038043.1, from coordinate 21,695,086 downwards.
ACCATCCTTCTTCTCTACAAGCAATACAGGAAAAGCCCAAGGAGAGAAACTGCGACGGATATAACCCTTAGCTAGCAACTCATCGACAGTCTTCTTAACCTCCTCATGCTCGACAGGAGCCATACGATAGGGCCTCTTAGCAATAGGAGCTGTGCCAGGCAAGAGATCAATAGAAAACTCAATATCGCGATCAGGCGGCATACCTGGCAAATCATCCGGAAAGACATCCGGGAATTCAGACACCACGCGAATACCATCCGTGGGTCTAGCCTCCATTTGATGAAGAAATCCAGAAGGCTCTGTGGCACCAACAGTGACCTCCTGACCATCTGGTGCTGACAGAAGAACTGTCCTCTGAGCACAATCTATCCGGACTCCCCACTTAGCAAGAGTCTCCATCCCGAGGATCACATCAATACCCTTGGAGTCAAGCACCATCAGATTCGCACTGAAATCTACCCCCCTTATAGCCACACTGACTCTAGGACAGAAGACATGAGACCTCAACTGCCCTCCCGGTGAAGATACTATCATGCACCTCTTTAATGTGCTAGTAGGGATGCCATGATGCTCAACAAAAGACTGGGTGATGAAAGAATGCGTAGCACCAGTATCAAAAAGCACTGTAGCAGGATGGGCATTAACCATGAACGTACCAATAACCACGTTGGGAGCCTCGGCCGCTGACTCGGCCGTCACGTGGTTCACCCTGCCCTGAGCTGGGGCCTTGGGCGGTGCTGCATGGCCCTGCTGCCCTGCCTGCGCCTTCCGAGGGCAGACGTTGGCGTAGTGCCCGGGCTCGCCGCAGTGGAAGCACACTCGAGGAAGTGCAGCGGCCTGCTGCCCAGGAGGAGGAGTGGGCGCTCCCTGCCTCTGAGCTGGTGGAGCCGGAGGCGCCGGAAGCCTCTGACCCTGTCCCGCCTGCTGCTGCTGCTGAGGACGAGGCGGAAACTGCTGCCGCTGCTGGTACTGCTGGGGCGGCCTCTGCTGCTGCTGCTGCGGATGCTGGTAGCGGGGACGAGTGTTGCTGCCCGAAGAGGATGGAGCCATCTTCCTCTTCTTATCCTCAATCTCCCGGCGCTTGCGCTCGGTGTTGAGGGCCGCATCAACCAGCTGGTTGAAGTTGTCGAAGCGGTGGTTCAGCAGCGCATACTGGATGTGATCATCCAGTCCCTCCTTGAAGTACTCCTGCTTGTCGCTATCACGAGCGACGTCAGCAGGGGCGTAGCGGGCAAGCTGAAGGAAACGGTCACGGTATTCCGTCACCGTCATCGATCCCTGAAATGACAACACAGATAACAAGGATAGAAATCGCTCAATGCGTCAGGCTTACGAAAGAAATCAAGGATGGATCAAGCTCAAAAAGAATGGTAGGGAATTCCGTTAAATTTTTACCTGCTTAAGGGCACGGAACTCCTTCTGCTTCATCTTCATGATGCCCTCAGGAATGTGATGGTTCCTGAAACGCTCACGGAACTGGTCCCACGTGAGAGCGTCACGATCCCGAGCTGGGTAGGACTCCCACCAGTCAAGAGCGGAGCCTCGCAGCTGCCCTGCGGCGTAAAGGACTCGCTTCCGGTCGTCGCACTGCGCAACAACCAACTGGCGCTCCACCGAACGAAGCCAGTCGTCCGCCTGGAGTGGGTCCGTGGCGTGAGAGAAGGTCGGCGGGTGACCTCTCAGGAAATCCGCACGCCTGTCACGGGGCTGAGGCGGCGTAGGAGGCGGTGGCTGAGCATGGATCTGCTGCAAAGCCTGAACGGTGTTGTTCAGGGTAGCCATCATCTGCATCTGGAGCTGGAAGAACTGCTCCGGGGTCAGTGGTGGCGGCATCGGCAGCGGCTGGCCAGTATTCTGGTTGTTCTGCTCCTGCTGGTCAGAACCGGAACCGGTGCGCCTGGTGTTCACCATCTGATTGCAACAAACGGAATTTATGAGAATAAGATATCGTGCCACTGCGGGAATGAAACTTCGGAAGGATATGACAGAAAGAAAAAGAATATAGGTTTTACCCCCAACGTTCTAACTCAATTTTATTATTTAGTTCAAGTTGGGTTAGGTCGATTTGCATGAACAAGTTTAACTACTAGCCTATGCAGTCAACCAAAAATCCAAATCAAACATTTGCACAATAACAAACATTCAATATTCACAACTTAGTCGAGTTTTCCACACTACTCGACTAACACACTCGTTCTAGCGTATTTTCCATCGGGACGGCCCTACTTATAGCTTATAAGACTAGGCGATTCAGGCCAACGTCTACGGAAAACTCAAGCTACTTCTCAGAAAAGGCGGGGAAAACAGCAAATCGAGGGCTTAAGACTCAAGGAATAGAAGCAGAATCATGATGGTTGAGGATTTGCGGAGGCAAGCAAGCAAACAGAATTCCTAAACTCGACCAATTCTACCTAGGCTTCGTCCTACAGTCGACCTGGCTCTGATACCAATCTGTCACACCCGATTTATAAGAACATAAATCGAGCAATCATATATGTGCCAGGATCAAGTCACGCATATATACAACAGATTATCAAGATATCACAACACATGTCAGGAATAACATTAATATAAATCGTAAACGAATCATAAATGAATTATTTTATTACAACCGAATCAAGAATCGGTTCAAGAGTTGCGGAAGCGTAAAAGAGATACACGGAGAGCTGGGTGCCACAGGGACGTCGACTGGGAGACAAACGCCTAGAAGTCGTCGAAGCCGCTGACGTAGTCCTCCACGTTGCCGGGCACTGAGCAGCAGTCGAAGATATCCAAAATAGAATAGAAGAGTAGAGAGGCAAGTGTGAGTACAAACTCGTACTCAACAAGTATAACACGAGCATGAGGCTCTAAGGTTAGCTGACTTAACTGCATTAGCTTTTAGCCTTGGCATATTTTATTAAAGCTAATTACTACAAGTGGATGAATTACCATAAACCCAATTGCATAATAAATTAATTAATATTAATTAAGAACTTCTGAGATCCACCCAAACCAACCACCCGGGGAATCGCCCTCGTCAAAGGTTGACAACCCCACTAATCAGACGGAGGATCTGGGCCGCTCATGACTGTGAGCACAGCTGATATATCAGTTTTACACTCTCGAGAGGTTGCACAACTTTACCCACAAGTCGTGAGCTACGCTAGTTGTTCATCACACTTCCTTAGGTGAGATGGCTAGCAAGCACACTACGAGACCGTTACAAAGGACACGTTGGTAAGGTGTAACCGCTAAGGATTCTGGATCAGCGACGATGGGGCCCACCTCCGGGGGTACAAGACACACAGCACAGACCAAGCCGGAGGAGCAGGGACCATTGAAGCTTACCACCCCTCTTGCCCACGCAGGTAAGTTACTCCCGAACCAAAATGACCTAATTAGTAAGTCAAGACCGTCCCATACCAGTCTTGTGGTTGCGCGGTTGTCCCAGGTTGTCGCTCTATGAACCGGTCCTTATGGAGAGTGGCCAACCAAGCACTAAGCACCGTGCTGGCCCCCTAAACCATGTTTCTAACAAAACATCTTTTAAGGACGCACAAACCACTCAAGCACACAGCACAGAGGGTCGGCTCCAGAATTAAGTTGCATAAGACCATTAATCAAATTAATTAAAAAGGACCAAGATATGTTGTAGCGCAGCAACCTAGCACAACTAACCAAAATGCAACCCAAGGGATATATATGAAGGATATAAAGGTGGCTAGGAAATCCTTATAGGCATACAGAATTAAAATGCAGTATGAAATTGTATTTAAAAGTGATAGGAAGTTCATGTTATACTTGCCTTCCTCGTACTCTCCCGGCTGCTGCTCGAACTTCTCGGAAGACGGCTGCTCCTGGTACTGCTCCAAAGGCTCCGCGTCTACTCACGATCGTCAAACATAGTCCACACATACACACATGCACAACAATAGCAAAATATAAGAAAACAGTACAACATTACATAGAAACAGCACACAAAACTAGTCTAAAGCTATTCTACGCGTTACAACGATCGCGTGCATATAAAGAACACCTAAAACGGAGCTAAAACGTGAAAACGGCGCTTAAAACAGGATCCAGGGACCTAATTGTAAGAAAAACAGGACTTCCAGGGGCTTCTGGACAAAAACCGAGGACTAAAACGTAAATAAAGCATAGATCTAGGGGCTAGCTCGAGAAAACTCAAGAGATGGACTGCGGGTTCAAAATCCAGAGAAACCAGGGGGGTCCGTGCAAGATTCTGGGTCATTCTGGAATTATTTCTCAACTAACTAGGACTGCGGGTTGATTTCCCGGAATCCCGAGGGCTCTTTGGCAAAAGCGGCAGGCCGAACCGGTACGCTTTAATCTGGAGCGTTGGATCATGATCTGATGGCTCGGATTAGATCTGCTATGCGAAGGGGTATGCGCGGACCTCACCCGTCCGATCGGGATCTAACGCGCCAGGGCCTATCATAATGGAAATCAAATCCCACGCGCCGGATCAGGAACGGACGGCTCAGATTCAAAGCAAAGGTGAACCGGTATCTTCTAATCCGGATCGTCGGATCGCGATCCGGCGGCTCCGATCTACTTCGGCTCGACCTAATCCTGTCCGCTCACCTCGCATCGTACGGCTCGGGCAGATGGGCGCGTGGGACGGCGGCGCCGGCCACCGGAGCTCGGCTCCCGCGGCGGAGGCTCGCCGGCGATGGCCGATCTTGGCCGTCCGGCCTCCATCCGGGACGAGATCAAGTCCTGGAGGTCGAGCACGACGTGGGGAACTCGTCTAGGCGCTCAGGAAGGCGGACTAGGGCTCGGGTAGGGGATCCCCACGGCGAGGGCGGCTCGGGGCGGCGAACACGCCGGCGTGCGCGCGTTCCGGGCTCGGGTGCGGCCTACGGCCTACGACAACTGGCGCAAAAGGAGCAGGGGATGGAGGAGGAGCTCCCCAAAGTGTTGTAGAGGGCGGGGCTACAGCGGAACAGGGAGGTCGACGACGACCGGCGGAGGAAGCGGGCGGCGCTCGTGGGCAGGTGGCAGCAGAGAGGCTCGGGCGCCCGTGACCGCACGGATTGGTTGGGGAACTTCCTGCGAAGGTGGAAGAGGGGTCATGGAGGCATGGAGCTCACCGACGACAAGCAATTGCGGCGGCGGATGAACCTACCCGCGGTGGAGCTCCGGGGCAATTCGAACGGAGGAACGGCCCGAGGTCACAGATGAAGGGCTCAGGAGCTCCGGGGTGACGAGGCGGTGCCGATGCGCAAGCTCTCGCTGGCTGTGGTGCGGTGGAACGGCGTGCCCACGGTGGCGCAGCGGAGAGGGTGCGGCGGAGGAAAAGGGGACCGGCGGCGCTGGGGATCCTCGGGCAACGCAAGAGCTAGGGTTAGGGTTCGGGGGGGCTGCCCTTTGTACAGTGGCGGAGCCACACTGGCGTGCGGGCCCGGAGCAGGGGGGGTCGCCGGAGATCTCGGAGGGGGGGCCGTTACGCCGGGGAAGAAAGAGGAGAGGAGGAAGAAGCGCTGACGCGTGGGGCCCGACGGTCAGAGGGAGACGGGGGAGAGCTGGAGAGGGCGAGCGCGCTCGGGCTGAGGGAGAAAGGTGGGCCGGGGCGCGGCCCACGCGAGAGAAGGAGAGGGAGGGAGGGTGGAGCTCGGGCTTGGCCCACGCGGGAAGGAGGGGAAAGAGGAGAGAGGGGGAAAGAGATGGGCCGAGAGAAGAGCCGGCCCACGGGCTTTGGTTGCTTTCCTTCTTTTCCTTTTCTTTTTCTATCCTCAAACATTCAAACAAAACCATTCGAATTCAAATGCAAATTGAATTCAAACCTATGAACTCAACACAAATAAAATAATGCTGCGGCATGAATGCACAAACAATTTAATCCTATGATAAATTTTATTTCCTTGCGTTATAAAATTACTTTAAATACGAGATAATTTAGAGAGAACGCTGGAAAATTTATTCAAGCCCAAATAAATTTATTAAAAAATTTGAGGAAGTTACCTTAGGGTGTTACACGTACGTGCCCACATTGTTTTCCACATGAAATCCACCCAAACCAGTAAGAATTCAACTTCCTTTGCTGAAGATGGACGCTTTTGCACCGTTACTTAAGTGAAGAACTTTTTGCAGGGACACACGGAGCTGTACAGCAGCTACCCGCCGCAGCCTGACATCCCCCGACCAGATCACCTCCTCCCCTCTGCAGCCGCTGCAGCTAAGAAGGCTCGCCTTGCTGCAGCTCAACGCAGCAGCGAGTCCACCAGAGGCGCAGGTTCGCAGGCGGGAGAAGGAGCCGAAGGAGAATCGCGCCAGGACAACTCCTCTGACCAGAGCGTGGAGTTGACCGGCGCTTTACCACTGGTGCCAAAGGGCCATCGACTGGTGCGCAAATGCAAGGCGCAAGAAGTTGAGTCCTCTAGGTACTGATTTGCCGCTTTGATGAGTTGCTAAGTACCAATAGCACTGAATACTAACAGTATCCACTTGTAGCCTTCCTGCTCTGCCCCCCGGGACCGAACCCGACGGGATGGAAATGGGCCCATCCGCCATCGCTGCGGTGACCATTGCTGTGGCGGGGACAACTCAATCGGCCGTTCAAGCCTCGCCGTCGGCAACAGAGGCTCCGCGACGGGCCTTGCGGGTGAAAAAGGCCGCCAAAAAGAAGTCGACACTGTGAGTTTTCCTCCATCGCTTGAAAATCTTGCTCTTGCCAGCTTGGATAACGACGACTTCGACGTCATCAGGGCTGCGAGCGCGGTGTAGCTTCAGCTGGGCCCGGGCACGACTATTGCAACCCCGGAGCCATCAACCCGGGCTGATCCTTCCAGTGCGGAGCCGGCCCCCGCTGCTGCGGCCTCCGAGCCCTCAGCGCCCGGAGAGCCGACACCCCCGGAGCTGGAACCCGAAGTGGATGCGACGCTCCTCGACTTGCCGCCTCCCAAGCTCCAACATGGCGAAGCCGAAACCGGTGGCGGAGAACAAGTCGAAGCCCCTGATGCTGTGCCTACTGATGGCACAGGCAAGCGTTTACCCGCCCGTGGCCTGCTGCCGGGGCCTGGGCACAGTGTATTGACCACTTTTGTACTTGCAGGTGTCTGGCAACCACCGCCCGAAGACATCGCAGGGTCTTCGAGGAACCCCCGTGAGGTATTGAGGGCTGGGCCGGGGTACAAGAACGTCATCACCACCGACCTGGTAGACGACACCTTGCTGTCGGCTGAAAATTTGAGGACCTTCAAGAGCACCTTCAAGGAACTATACGATTTCTCCATGGTAAGACTTGAGTGATATTCCGGTTGTGCACATTGATGGGCTGTTTTGACCCGATTTCCGCCCGTTGCGCAGCATGTAATCACCAAATCCCAGAAGAAATCGGAGAGGCTCGGTGCAGTTGTGAATGATGCGAAGGAGTTAGCTGCCCTGGACAAGCCCATCTCCGAGGAGAAGACAAAAAATTGCTATCCGCAGCGAGAGCTTGATATACTAAAGCAGGAAAGAACTCGAGAGGTTCGGCTGCTCAAAAATGACCTGAAAAACCTCGAAGGGGCCAACTCCGAGCTCCAGAAACAGCTCAAGGAGCAACAAGCGGAGTACCAGGAGCAGCTCAAGTTAGAGAAGAAGGCGCACCAAGGTAGGCCCCCGCTTCCCTCGAGTACTTTTTCTTTAGTAATTTCCCTTGGTTGCTGAAATATCCTCACCGCAGAGCTTAGGAAAATAATAAAATACAAAGAGGAGCTGCTTACTGACATGAAGAATATGCTGTATCGCCGTACAGATGATGTTGAAAGGCTGTAGAAGGTAATCGGTGACACTGAACGGCAGTTCGTCGACTGCCTTCAGCAGATCAAAACGCTGGGCGAGAAGGATGAACGGCAGCAGAAGGAGCTAGGGGACCTCAGGGGGGCCGCCCAGGAGCTGGTGGATATGGTGAATCCCCCAGAAGAAGGCGAGGCGAGCCCGCAGCCCCTGCTCGAGCGACTCCGCGAAGCCCCGAAGAAAGTGCTCAAATTCTTGTCTGAGGCTCCGGTCGCATGCGTTAGCAACGCCCTTGCGTATGTAAAATCCTTCTTGCCGAACGCGTAGCTGGACATTTTTGCGCAGGGAATGGCAGCAGACTGCACGGATGAACAATTCGACAAGTACGTGTGAGAGGCTCAACCTGTAGCAGAGCGAATTGTACATAATGTACTGCAGGATTAGGGTGTGAGAAACAAGTAATCATTCCCTTATGTAAATACTTCACTTGATATCTCTACTTGTTTGCGTGCTTAGCTGAATTGGGGTCCAGGCTTACAAGACTTAAGTAGTAGACGCTCCTTGGGTGCAACGACCCGAAGGGGAGCTAATATTCGTCTAACAGATTAACCACAACTCGATCGAGCGGGTCCAAACTTGTTAGGAAAGAACGCGAGCATCGTCATGAGGTTGCCATGCGTAGGGCAGAAAAACAGGACTACCCCGAGTGCGGCGACTCTGAGTGTAGTCGAAAGTCGCTCCTGCTGTGAGCGTGCTCCGTAAGCTAGGCAGGACCCGAACGGACGGATCGAGCTTGCTAGGAGCAGGCGCGGGCGGTGCCGTGGGTTTGCCGTTCTTTTTGGCAGAAATAAAACTGTTCTGAGTGCGGCCACTCAAGATGTAGTCGAGATAGCTCTTTATGCGAGCCTTTCCAGCGTACTGGGTGTAAGCCAGTTGAGCGGATCGACTGTGTCGGAGAAATGCGACTGCTGTCGCGTGCGACCATCCAAGGTCACGGCGGAACTCGATATGTAGAGGGGTTGGCCGAAGTCGAGGGTTCCGTCAGGAACGGGAGTCAAAAGGAGATGATCGTGGCCGTAGCCCCCGCATCATTCACGACAAGAAGTCGATTTATAGTTGTGTCTGCACGCGACCATGGCTGTCGTGGAAGTAAAAAGGAATGTACAAACCGGGTCATGTGGCTCATAGACTCCAAATTGATTCGGGGAAAGGAGACCTTCTGAGCCCTTGGGGATTTAGCGATCGCCGGGCCTCGACTTAAGGGTAGAATTTGCGCAGGTTCTGAACGTTCCAGGAGTTTGGGACATCATGACCCTCAGGAAATTGTAGTTGATAAGACCCTGGCCTTGTAACCTGCTTGACGACGAACGGGCCCTCCCACCTTGAGTTTAGCTTGTGTAGGCCAGATTCATCTTGAATACGACGCAAGACCAATTCACCAACATTGAATGACCGCTCCCTGACATTGCGATCATGATATCGCCGGATCCCCTGCAGGTACCGAGCTGACTGGATAAGAGCGGTGCAGCGAGCTTCTTCCACAGAATCGAGCTCTAACTGCTGCGCCTCGTCCGCCTCACCGTCGTTGTACATTTCGACCCTTGGAGACCTCCACATGATATCGGCTGGTAAAATGGCTTCGGATCCATACACAAGGAAGAAAGGTGTTTGTCCTGTGGCTTTGGACGGCTAAGTCCGAAGCCCCCAGATGATGTGTGATAGCTCGTGCACCCATTTGCCTCCCTTCTTGCTGTTCTCATCATAAAGTCTCTTCTTGAGGCCGTCAATGATCAGGCCGTTCGCCCTTTCGACTTGTCCATTGGCCCTTGGGTGTGCAACCGAGACATATTTAACTGCGATGCAAGCATTCTCGCAGAACTCCCAGAACTGGTTTGCCGTGAAGTTTGATCCCAAGTCTGTGATGATGGTGTTGGGGAAGCCGAAACGATGCAAAATATCTGAGATGAAGTCGACGACTCGATCTGGCGTGAGCTTGGCTATCGGCTTGTACTCGATCCACTTGGTGAACTTGTCGATGGCCACCAGCACATGGGTAAAGCCACCTGGCGCCATCGTGAAGGGCCCGATCATGTCGAGACTCCAACAAGCGAAGGGCCTGGGAGTCGACTAGAGCCTGTGACTTGGTGAACTTGATTCTCCCTCCATTCAGCCATGAAGTCGACTAGAGCCTGTGACTTGATTGCAGTGTGTGGCTTGAAGTCGATTGACAAAGCCCCCAGTTCCACTGCCCACTTGGATATGCGCCCCGTGGCATCTTGATTATGAAGAATATCCGCCAGCGGGAAGTCCGTGATCACAGTGATCTTGTACTCGTCGAAGTAATGGTGTAGCTTTCTGGATGTGATTAAGATTACATACAAGAGCTTTTGAACAGCTGGATACTGTACCTTGGATTCGGAGAGGACTTCGCTGATGAAGTAGACAGGCCTCTGCACTCCAAACGCATGGCCTTCTTCGCCTCGCTCGACTACAATAGCACTACTGACAACATGAGTTGTTGCCGCGATGTAAAGTAGTAGATCCTCCCCTGGCAACAGTGCTGTAAGGATCGGAGGAGACTGAAGATGATGTTTCAGATCCTACAAGGCCCGCTCAGCCTCCTCCGTCCATTGGAACTTATCCTGGCGTTTCAGGAGCTTGAAGAAAGGTAGTCCTCTCTCCCCGAGACGGGAAATGAACCTGTTCAGGGCCGCCATACAACCCGTTAACTTCCGCACATCCTTGATTGTGGTAGGAGCCTCCATATCAGTGATGGCCATGATCTTTATAGGGTTGGCTTCAATGCCCTTGTTGCTGACGATGAACCCGAGCAATTTCCCTGGAGGCACTCCAAAGACGCACTTGGTGGGATTGAGTTTCCACCGAAATCTGCGCAAACTGCTGAATGTTTCCTCCAAATCTGCAATTAAGTCACTGGATGCCTTGGTCTTAATGACGACGTCATCCACATAAGCCTCAACATTCCGGTGCAGCTGATCCCCGAAACACATCTGGATCGCACGCTGGTAGGTTGCTCCTGCATTCTTCAACCCGAAGGATATTATTTTGTAGGCGTAAGTCCCGTACGGGGTGATGAAGGCAGTCTTGATTTGGTCCTCCTCCTTGAGCGCGATCTGATGATAACCTGAGTAACAATCAAGAAAACAAAGAAGGACACAACCAGCCGTCGAATCGACAACTTGGTCAATGCGCGGCAGCCCAAAATGGTCTTTTGGGCAATGCTTGTTGAGATCAGTGTAGTCGACACACATTCTCCATTCATTGTTCTTTTTCTTTACAAGAACGGGATTCGCGACCCACTCTGGATGGATTACTTCTTTAATGAATCCAGCCGCGAGAAGTTTGGCGATCTCCTGTTTAATGGCCTCACGCTTGTCGTGGGAAAACCTCCGCAAGCGTTGCTTTTTAGGTGTAGCCTTCGAATGTACATTCAAAGTGTGCTCGATCAACTCCCTGGCCACCCCTGGCATATCCGCTGGTTTCCATGCGAATATGTCTCGGTTAGCCCGAAGGAAGCTGACGAGCGTGAATTCCTATTTGTCACTTAAGCCGGCACCGATGATAGCGGTCTTAGATGAATCTCCCTCCTGAAGCTGGATCGACTTGAGGGCCACGTCATCAGTCGACTGGATGCTCAACTTGCTGGCCTTCTTGGAAGGAATCTCCAGCCTGAATTGGGAAAGCTGCTACGCGGCCGCGAGTACTTCTCCCGAAGCACCTGGCACGCGAGTAGTCAAAGCATATTGGATCGCCTCCTGATTACAGTCATATGACTTCTTCAGGTTGCCGCGGAGGGTGAGTACCCCACTGAGTCCTGGCATCTTAAGAAGCAAATAGACATAATGTGGCACTGCCATAAACATGGCGAGTGCCGGTCGACCCAATATAGCATGGTAAGAAGATTCGAAGTTAGCCACCTCGAACTTGATGAACTCGGTACGGTAGTTCTCCCGCGTGCCGAAGGTGACTGGGAGGACCACCGTACCCAGCAGGTGTGCCGCGTTACCTAGGACGATGCCGTAGAAGGGAGACTTACTGGGAACCAGCATGTCCTTGAAATCCAGGCCCATTTTCTTCAAAGTGCTGACGAAGATGAGATTGAGCCCGCTCCCGCCATCGATTAGGACCTTGGTGAGCTTGACCTCCACCACCACAGGGTCCAGGACCAAAAGGAACTTACCGGGCTCCAAAAAGCTCGTCCACTGGTCGTCGCGGGAGAACGAGATGGGGACCTCCGACCAACGGAGTGGTCGTGGTACCGCCGGCTCGATGGACAAAATCTCCTGGAGGAGTAGCTTCTGATCCCGCCTGGAGACAAAATCCTCGTCTCCCCCAAAGATGACGTTGACAACTTTTGACGCGTCTTGAAACTTCGGGTTGCGCCCGTGGTCCTCTTGATCATCATCCTCGGGTTCTTTGTCAGCAGGCTTCTTGTTCTTCTTTTCGCCACCGGAGTTGCTGAACGTCCTCCGAAGGTGATAGCAGTCGATGGCGGCGTGGCTGGCGCCCGGATGCCATGGGCACTTCTTCTGTAGGAGCTTCTCGAACTCCTCCTGTGTCGTCGACTTCTTGCCCCGCGAAGGATGATCGATAGCCGCGATGACATCATCTGGCTTTCGCTTCCGGGGTGGCCCCGAAAAGTCCCGCTGGCCTTTGTCGTTGCGGTTATCGTTTGGACACCTCAGGTTGCTATCCTGACGCCGCGGGAACCGCTCCCGCATCTTCTCCTCCTGTTTGGACCAATTGTGCATCATATCACGAAGGCCCGCAACAGTCTTTGGCCTGTTCCGCCCGAAATCCCTGTAGATGCCCGGGTCGGTGATGCCATTGTAGAAGCAATCGATGATGTCGTCCTCCGAAATGATCGCGATAGTAGCACGAACGTCGAAGAAGCGATGCGTGTAGGACCGCAGGAGCTCGTTACGTTCTTGCTTGCACTGGGCAAGATCGTGTCGAGTACCTGCACGGGCAATCGCTCCCTGGAAATTGTCGATGAAGACCTTCTTAAGTCATTCCCACGAGTCGATGGAGTTGCTGTCGAGGCTTTCCAGCCAAGTGAGCGGTGCAGGGTCCAAAGCATCGGGAAGTGGATGACTTTGGTGATGTTTGAACCCCCCACAACCTCAATAGCTGTGGAGTAGCAACGTAGCCACTGCTGAGGGGCTAGCTTGCCGTCGTACTTGGTGATGCCGATCGGCTTGAAGCCCTCTGGGTACTTGTAGCTGCTGAAACAAGCAGAAAAAGCAGGGAATCGATCGCTACAGTCAGTACCTTCAGTCTCGACTTCTTCGCGGACCTTGCGCCTGGAGGAGATCACGTTCCGCGCGTCGCGACCTTCATTGATGTGCTGGCGCAGGTCCTCCGAAGGAGGCCAATGATTAGCCTGTCGCGGGTGACCCCCTTGCGGTGGCTGTTGCCTCTCGCCAGGGGCCTGGCTCCCACGCGCATTGTCGTTGCTGATCTGGTATCGAGGACGGCCGCTAGCCGTTCGGCTGTGAGCCTGACTTCGACTCTCGCCCACGCGCTCCTCCCGGATGGTGGGCGTCGGGTTGTGTTGATCCAGCTGGATCCAAGCCCTCTGCGCGTAGAGGAGTGCTTGACGTACCTCCGGATCATGGCTGCGCTCGAGGATGGCCGTCACCCTAGCGATGTTGGCCACCGGAGTCCTGAAACCCCGCTCACTTACGGCGGCGAACTCAGGGTCAAGCTCGCGATGCATAGATCGCCTATGCTCGTTGGCCCTCCTCCGCCGGATTGTGCGGGCCCTGTTCCTGGCCCTCCGCGCCTCTCGATCGGTGTCATTCTCGTTGCCAGCGTTGGCCGTGATCTCATCTTCGGAGATCACTTCAAAGTTGATGATGGGAAGATCCCCATCGTCCTCACCTTCTTCGGCCATCAGCACCTGGCGGGACGAAAGGTCATGAGAGCTTTCGTCGACTAGTTCAGTCGACCCCTTCGCCACAGTGGCCAAAGGCCTGCCCTCTTGAAAGGGCAATGGCTCGAGGTGAGCCACAAGCCGTCCCTCTGCCTCGAGTACATCGGAGAGCATCATGCCTCTCCAATGCACAATGCGCCCCTTCTGCAGAGAGGTGATCTCCAAATCACCAGGACCGGAACAACCCGAAGCCCCCCGACACGCGGTGGCTTCAGGCTTTTCACCCTGGAGCAGCAGGTCCAAATCCTTCTCTAACATGGAGAGGGACCTGTCGGTGTTGGCCTCCTGAAGATCAGTGGCCGGTTTGCATGAGCCGAGTTGAGATCGACCATGCGGATCCCTAGATTGGAACAAGCCCAAACCAGGGGAAGTTGTCGCAACACCCGAAGAAGTCGAGCCTGGAGCAGACTCCATCTCGATCTGTGCTGCGGAAGTATGGAGCGGCAAGTTGTCGAGCTCGTCGACAAACTTGTCGAGGCCGCTGCGAGGATCCGCAGCGAAGGTTTTTGGCTTCATGTCGACGAGGAATCGCCGAAAGTTGCCCGCACCATCTGCGATGCAAACCCACGAGCCAAAAATGAATGTCGTACCCTGAGAGGGAACTGACCTGATGAAACTGAAAGATGCCATCGAGCTCGCCGGTGGATCTTCGACGCGCTCCCCTACCTGGTGCGCCAGCTGTCGGTGTTTAACCGGCTGCCCACCGTGGGATATACCCAAGGTGGTAAGTTTTGGGTGAAGGAACACCGAGATCAGGAACTCGAAGGTGCAAGGAACACAAAGCTTAGACAGGTTCGGGCTGCAAGATGCGTAATACCCTACGTCCTGTATGGTGGTTTGTATTGCCTTTGGTGTAGAATGACCTAGTGATCTTCCGTTTTGAGAGGGGTCCCTGACCTCTCTTATATATCCGAGAGGCCAGAGTTACAAAGATGCTAACCAACCTCCGCTGAGGAATCATACCAGAACATATCTCGAGTAGATCCCCTCCGTGTTGGTTAGCTCTATCTCCTATTTAAACGGGATAAACAAGAGATAAACAAAATGAATAAGAGACAAGACGAACTTAATCTCTTAGACCTCTTTAAACTACGTTAAGTGCCCAGCCTGGTGGCCCCGGGTCTGACAAGCTTTGAGCGCCACGATTGGAGAGGACAACATACGCCAACATCACAACCTTTTCAACATAGTTCTTGTCGTCAAGGACTGCCGTGTGCATACAATCATTGACAGAGGTAGCTGCAACAATTTGGTGAATGTTGAGGTGGTCAAGAAGCTTGGCTTGACCACGCGGGAGCATCCACATCCTTATCACATTCAATGGTTTAACAACAACGGTAAGGTAACGGTAACAAAAATAGCAAGGATACATTTTTCAATTGGGTCTTACCATGACTTAGCTGATTTTGATGTGGTGCCTATGGATGCTTGCTCTCTTTTGTTGGGATGTCCTTGGGAGTTTGGTACTAATGCTATTCATTATGGTAGATCTAATAAGTATACTCCCATGCATAAGGGCAAGAAAATTATGTTGCTGCCAATGACTCCCATGGAAATTGTGCAATTTGAGAATGAGAAAAAGAATAATGCTAAACAAAAGGGTATTTTCAATTTTGAAAATCAACAACCTATTAAGTTAAACAATCCTATTTTGTTTGCAACTAAATCTGATCTTGATGAGTTATCTGCCTCTACTGGACCTTGCTATGCTTTAGTGTGCAAACATGCTTTATATTCCATTGAGGTTGCATCCATTGCTTTTCCACCTGTTGTTGCTAACCTTTTGCAGTAGTATATGGATATCTTTTCATCGGAGCTACCCCCTGGATTACCGCCTGTGCGAGGCATTGAGCACAAGATGGATTTGATTCCAAGGGCGAGCTTGCCAATCTGTGCCGCCTATAGGACCAACCCCGACGAGACTAAGGAAGTTCAGCGACAAGTCCAAGACCTTCTGGACCGCGGGTACATTCGTGAGAGTCTTAGTCCTTGTTATGTTCCTGTTCTTTTGGTTCCTAAGAAAGATGGCACTTGGCGCATGTGTGTTGATTGTTGAGCCATCAATAACATTACCATTTGCTATCCTATTCCTCGTTTGGATGACATGCTTGATGAGTTGAGTGGTTCTGTTATTTTCTCCAAGATTGATTTACGTAGTGGATATCATCAGATTTGTATGGCTTTAGGGGATGAATAGAAAACTGTCTTTAAAACCAAGTTCGATCTTTATGAATGGTTAGTCAAGCCTTTTGGTTTAACTAATGCGCCCAGCACTTTCATGAGATTGATGAACGAGGTTTTACGTGCTTTCATTGGTAAATTTGTGGGGGTTTATTTTGATGATATCCTTATTTACAGCAAGTCATATGATGCACATCTTGAACATTTATGTGCTATTTTTAATGTCTTGCGCGATGCACGATTATTTGGTAACCTTGAGAAGTGCACCTTTTGCACGGATCATGTGTCTTTTCTTGGTTATGTTGTTACATCGCAGTGCATTAAGGTGGATGAGGCAAAGATTGTTGCCATCACAAGCTGGCAATGCTCCTGTACGACCATGCCAATGGTCTTGCCGGAAATTAATTTTCCCCGACTAGAAGCAGCCTGAAGCACCTGTACCACCTGCACGGAAATCAACTGCATAATCAATGACTCGATCGACGACTCGGAACCCCTCAAAACGAATCCCCCTCGATCGGAGGTCCTCTACCACAAGTTGGAGAAGGATTGGGATCATCTACGATAAGTCTAAGGAGCATTTGGATGGTCTACAACAAGTTGGGGGAGAATTTGGATCGCCTACTGCAAGTCGGAGGAGGATTTGGATAGTCTACTTCAAGTTAGAGAAGGACCAGCCAGCATCTATCTAATGGTTCCCATCCCCGTCGACTACTCGGACTTCATCAACAACGCCATACCTCACCAAACGGCCACCACAGCTTGATGGCATCTCAATCATGGTAGGGCGGGCTAGGGCATCGGAAGGACATGAGTCCTCCAAGCTACCCGGCTCAGCCCACCCTTTTTAGCACCTTAGTCCTGGTAGGGCGGAATAGGGCATCGTAAGGGAATGGGTCCTCCAAGCTACCCGGCTCAGCCTACCCCTTTTTGCGCCTCCATCCTGGTAGGGTGGGCCTAGGCATAGGAAGGGCACGAGTCCTCCAAGCTATCCGGCTCAGCCCACCTTTCTTCACCTACAACTTGGTTGGGTGAGCCTAGGCATAGGAAGGGCACAAGTCCTCCAAGCTACCCGGCTCAGCCCACTTTTCTTCGCCTACAACTTGGTTGGGCGGGCCTGGGTATTGGAAGGGCACAAGTCCTCTACGATATCCGGCTCAGCCCACCTTTTTGCACTACAATCTTGGAAGGGCAGGCGAGGGTATCGGAAGGGCATGGAGCCCTCCAAGCTACTCGGCTTAGCCCACCCTTTTCTGCGCCATCAACCCCGACAACTAGTCGGGCCTATCACCGTTCCAAAAGGCAGGATGCTTGACTCCCGGACGACTACTTTGCCATCACCAGGGCACTTGGCGACCAGTCGGGAGCGAGACTCACACCACCAGTGACCAGTTGGAACTGATTCCAACTAGTCGGGATCATCAATAAACCGACGCAGCTTCATCAACAAGTGACACTACTTCGTCGGCAAACACCAACGAATCAAGATCACCAATCACCATCGAGAAGACTGAGACCCGACTCAAGGAGGTTTTATGGAGATCTTTAGGGAATTTGTTTAACCATTGTCTCGAGTTTTATCTCGACGCAAGGGGTTTCCCAAAGAATTTGTTCAAACACTCGGTCAGGAGATCAAGGAGTTCACCCAAGATAGGGCATGTTCGTTCATCCTTACTTTAGCACCGTATGAACTGTCTTGGCTTGCCCAAGGTACTCCTTCGGGCTAACTAAGATATCTTCGGATGGCAACTTGCGACTTGTCTTGGCCCTCCTAAGGAGTTCCTTTGGCCTAGCCGAGTCATCCTTGCTCAAATGATTACTTCTATACCAACGCAAGTATAGGATTGCGTTGTCCCTTCCTTTGGGCCAACCGAGACTCATCTTGGCCCGCCCAAGGAACTCATCGCCTCACGTGAAAGATCTCTTCATCAATCCCTTAGGGCCAACCATGATATTTTCACAAGTCAACATGTGCATTTGCATGGTCCGCCCAAGGATGTGATGGAAGCTACTAGCAAGATTTATTTCTCCCTCATTGACTTTTAGTCATCTTCATATACTTCCAGTACAACTCCATTTTACTAGTTCTCGACTAGTACTACGCGTAGTCTACTGAAGGGCCTCGCTCCCATATTTTCGGTATAACTCCGTTTTACTAGTTCTCGACTAGTACTATGCGTAGTCTACTGAAGGGGCCTCGCTCCCATATTTCCAGTATAACTCCATTTTACTAGTTCTCAATTAGTACTATGCGTAGTCTACTGAAGGGGCCTCGCTCCCATATTTCCAGTACAACTCCGTTTTACTAGTTCTTGACTAGTACTACGTGTAGTCTACTGAAGGGGCCTCGCTCCCATATTTCCAGTATAACTCAACTAGTTCTCAGCTAGTACTACACATAGTTTACTGAAAGGGCCTCACTCCCATACTTCTAGTAATGCTCTGATTACTAGTTACCGACTAGTATTCTATGTTACTGAAGTGGTTAATCCCATACTTCCAGTAACGTTCATGCTACTAGTCTCTGACTAGTACTTTATGTTACTTAAGGGGCCTCACTCCCATCCTTTCAATATTTCTCCGTTTACTAGTTTTTGACTAGTTATACATGGAGTTTATTGTAATGGCAATGCTCCCATCATGGTTTCATGTCTATCAGTTACAACATACTTTTATGTTTACCTTGCAGGACCGTGCTGCTGGGTGAGTTGGACTGTCACATCTGGTTTTAAGGATAAAACCGAATGCATAACTATATGTATGACAGGATCAAGTTCCATACATATAGTAACTTCATGAGTGAATAATCAGCAATAGTATCACAAAAAGATAAATAAACGATTAAAATACTATCAGAGTTATACAATTTATCCTGGAAACGAAGGCTTCAACTTCACAGACAATCAACCGGGGGTTGCGTAGGCCTAGAACTCAGCATCATCTTCAAAAGACTTCAGATCAACTTTCTCTTCTGAGCAGCAATTATAACAAGCGTGAGTACACTTATGGTTGGTACTTAGCAAGTGTTGGTAATTATATGACATGAAGGCCAAAAGTAAGGAAACGCTGACCGACTTACTGCAATAAGCAATTTTAGTTGGTCAATTTTTATTAGCACCTGATTACTAAGGTATAAATTCATACCAAAACCCACATTAGAAGAGAGAGAAGAGATATAGCATAAGCATATCCAAAACCATATACATGGTTCACGATTTAATTCATCTTCAAGTTCATTAATCATGAGGGTCCAAGCCGCTCTTAACCGTGAGCATGGTTGATATATCAATTTTCACTCTGCAGAGGTTGTACACTTTATCCACAATTCATGTCTCCCCATTTGCCTGAGGTAGCTAGCCTCTTAAACACTTCCGAGGTGAGTGGCAAAGGATTCACTACGAGGCCTTTACAAAGATTTCCTAACTTATGACAATCCGCTAAGGTTTCATGTCAAAGCGGTCATAACTCTCCCTAGTGAGCTATACCCCATCGATGCAACCCCTCTTGCCCTTTCGGTAAGATTATCATAAGCTAGTGTTTCTAATTAATCAGCAAGACCAGAGCCATATAGTATTGTGATTGCACTGTTTTCCTGGGTGGTTCTCCACGTTCCGATTAAACATATGATCTTGTATTAACAACGCATAACGCATGAACATGGATGGAACAGGTGTAGTATCATCATTATTATCATCATGGTTATATATTATTTCCAAACCGGAACCAGTTATAGCAACTAAGCATAAGCTACCCAATATAAAGGTTAAACCCAGGTTAGTAAGGGATGATCATAAAGACTAGGCATATCCTTAATTAGGATCCATCAGGTTAAGCCACATGTATGCATAAAGAAAAGTTGTATTTATTCTAATTGTTAGGATAAAAGAATGATCAAGGAAACACTTGCATTTCTTTTACAGAATAGCTACTTAGAGTCTTCAACTCTTGTTCTTGAAACTCTTAATCTTCAAAAGTCTTCGATCGCACTCCTTCTAATGTCACACAAACATCGGACCCAAGCATAGAAGCAAGCAAGCTAACAAGAACAACTAAGAACAGATACAGCAAACAAAAGGAAAGCTTTAAAAGAAGGTACAAAAGGATAGAGCTCGCTGCTACGGTCATGAGAATGAAAGAAACGCGGAAAACAGAGCTACAATAGAAAAGAAACAGCTATTGGAAGATTTATGTTATAAAGAGATAAAAGAACTATAAGCTTCATTTACTTTAATTTAGAAAACTAATGTAAAGGATATTTTGAAAGAAATATCTAGATTATTATTAGCTCATATTATATTTGCATTTATAAAAATGAAGTAGAACTTAGTCCAATTTTATTTATAATTGTCTAGGTATAAATTACACTAGTTAAACAATTAATTAGCAAAGAAGTTGTGAGAACATCTAAACGCATAACTTCGTATGATTCGTGTTGAACTAACAAATTATAATTAAGACACATTTATGCTGGTATTAATCAAGTTACATTAATTAAGAAAACCGGAGTATAGATCAAATTGGATTTTAATTGGGAAAACTAGATGAGAGGTCATTAATCAAATTAAATCTATATTAATTTTAAAAATAGGAACTATGGTACAACAGCACTACTAAATGATAGCTTAGGGTTTTAGAAGACTAACGCAAAAAGAACAGATCGAAACGATCTAAAACGAGGAAACTATGCACGAAACAAGGTTGCAAGGACCTAGTCACGATTAACTATAGATTTCAGGGGCTAACAGGGAAGATCTGCAAGACACACAAACAGTGCTCACAAATTAGAAAAACTTTAGGGTTAGATCTAAAAAAGATCATGGTTAGGGATGTGTTGTAAAGATGCAATAGATCTAGGGGGTTTTCTGCAAAGTTTGCAAGACACAAGATAGAATAGGAAATTACAGCTTTCCCGAGAGGCTAATCTGCAAAAAGCTTTGCAGCACATAAATGGAGGATGGCGGCTCTGGTTAGTTGAAATCGTGTCGATTTCGAGCATGGCAGACCTAGGAAATTGGGGGAAACGAAAGAGGAGAGGTAGGGGGTCCAATTTGATGCCTTACCCGCAGCGGAGGAGCACCGAGGCGATCGGATTTAGGAGCCAGAAGAGGCGGCGGCGGTCTGCTCATCTTCTATTCCTAGGCGGCGGCGCTGGGCAGGGGCAGCTTGCAAGGGGAGGGTGTGGCTGCAAGGGGTAGGGCGCAGCTGTGCAGCAGGGCAAGGGGCAATGGGGAGGCCAGTAGGGGCGCGTGCAGGGAGGCGCATAGAGGGGCAAGCGGAGCAGGGGGATGGCGATGCAGGGGAGAGGGGCGCGGCAGTGCTGGCCGCAGCAGCAAGGGAGCGAGGGCTCAAGTGCTCGGCCTTGCGAGTAGGAGGGTCACACAGTGCAGGGGGAGGTCATAGGGGGCACGGCGATGGCGGTGCTCTGCTGCGGCTGCGCGGGAGAGAGGTGACGCAGGGGGCTATGGGGAACAGGGGTTCGTGGTGGAGGCCTAGGGCCGGCAATGCAGAAGGGGGATGCGCGGGGTTGCCTTTTTATAGGGTGAGGAGGCTGGGCTGGTGGACTGGGCAGCACGCAGGTCAGGTTGGGCTGGGCCGAAGGCCAAAGCGGGTGCTAGGTAGGAATGCCGAGCTGGGCCGGGGAGTTCGGAGACCAAGGTTGAAAAGAGAAACGAGCTATTCGAAGCTGTACAGGATGTTCGAGAGCATGAAATAGAAAAGAGAGAGGGATCGAGTGAGCTGAATCTTTTTATTGAACACGGACGGTTGGGCTTGCGTGATGCGCAAACCAAGGCTAGCAATGCCAGCCATCTAGTCTTGGATGAAATCCAAAACAGCACATGACGAACAGCTAGCTCGGTCAACAGGTGACATACAAGAATACGATGAGGTCAGGCATGTACAAGAATGCAAGAATGCACGCACTAGAAAGCTGAGTTTGGCATGACATAGCTTTCGTGTTGAGGAAGGAAAAAGAGAGGATGGGGATGGTGGTGGCCGAACTGGGTCGGATCAGGTTTAGGTGTTGGCAAGTCAGAGGTCAAAGTCATGTACCAACAACGCAGGTCGCCGAAGCTAGCATTTACGACACCGGAGCATTGTCGGAAAACATCGAAATCAAGCTATGGCTCCTTTTCGTGCGTGATTTGATTAGGGAGAAGGACTAGATAACGAGAAACTTGATGGGGCATCTTAGGGAGTCGGAGAGGATAGAGTTAAAAGGATGGACAACAAAAAAATGGCTCGGTCTGACTACGAGATAAAGAAAGAAAGAAAGAAAGAAAGAAAGAAAGGGCAATGGAAAGGCTTCTAGATAACTCTAGCTTGGCGAAGAAAGATGATCAACAACGAGTGGCGGTCAGGTAGCTTGATGAGTTATTAAGCTTCGGAAAGGAAAGGCAAAAGGCGAAAACATGGGTGTTCGCTTTGGTACCTCAAGAAGAAGCTTTGATTTACTTTTTATCGTCAAAATGCGACAGATGACGAGATTACTGCGGTGACCGAACTCAACAGCACGATTCTATGGTCTTGGGGGCGAACTGGACCAAAAATAAATTAAGTCTAGCTTGAGATGAGAAGAAAAAGAATTCATTTTCCAAAAGATATTTTCAAGATTAAAATTAATCTAGAAAAGTCCAGATAAATCTTTTAAACCATGAAAAATATATCCTGAAGAATCCCAAAAATTTCGGGGAAAAATCTAAGACACGACGAGTCCAAATAAAATACTCGGAGCCCAAGAAAAAGATTTTAGAGCTTTCCAATAAATGTATTCAACTCCGATCAGTTGGCTTCATCAACAATCACCAACGACTACTCTGATTTTGCGAGACCGCTTGCCTACGCGTCGCTGAGTACAATGACTACTCGTCGGATTCATCTCGGACTAGTTGGGTTCATCAACACCCGTCGGTGACCACTGGACTTCGTGAAGAATGCACGGTGACACGGCGACGACTACTTCGACTACTCGTTTGGTCTTCAAGACTAGTCAAAGACAACTATGCTTGACAACACACGAGCGACTACTTCGACTACAAAATTCACCTGCATGCTAGTCGGAATTGACTTTGCTCGGTGATACGCTGGCGGCTGCTTCCAAACTAGTCGGAATCGACTTCGACTAGCCTACTCCATTGATAGTTCAAGATTCAGTGGCAACTTGGCCAATACCTGGCTTGGGGGCTGACGCCACTGACTCCTTGGTATATACTATGCGACTCATCTTGCTCCCAGGCTCGAGGGCTGAATACGACACGGCTTTCAGCAATGAAGATTGCATGCCATGATTCTTTGGACCCTTTATTCTAAAACTTGGGGATTTGGATTCAAGGCTCGGGGGCTGCGGGACACGTGTCATCAGTGACTTATTTTTCAAATCTTGTGGAAGATATAGACAGAAGACTCAAGATTGAATTGACCCTCAGCCTGATTCTACGAGTCAACCTAAGGCTCAGGGGCTACTCCATATGGAGTGCGAGTTTAATCACATCCCATATAAAAGAAGACAACTACTCGGGGTTTGAGCACCTCACAGCCTCAACGCAGCCATCAAAGTACTCGAAGCACACCTTCAAGATGAAGTTTGGGACAACTTGAAGATGCGTTCAGAAGTACTCGGACGCCTGCAGTACTCGGCTATGAAGAGCTCGGGGGCTTGTCAAACCCGGGTACACGGGACTGTACACATGGCATACTTTTCCTAGGATACGGGATGGGACATGGCCCACGCCTAACTAGTCGTAATGCAGTAGGATTACTCATACAGTAGTGAAAGTAGTCGGACACGGTAAGAAACTACTCAAGAAGTACTCAGGTAGGACTTCTGGGCTTGTACCCGACTAGGACTTCCATGTACACCTATCCTCCCCAGACTATATAAGGGCGGACAGGAACCCCACGGGGAGAATCATCGTCACAGGCAATACAAACCACACAGGACGTAGGATATTATGCACTCAGCGGCCCGAACCTGTCTAAAACCTTATGGTCCTTTGCACCTTCAAGTTCCTGATCTCGACGACACCCTACCTACAAACACACCACCTCAGGGTATCCCTCGATGGGCGTGGCGGTAAAACACCGACAATGGTCATGTAACGACATACTCGTA
The DNA here is from genome assembly GCF_002211085.1 of Panicum hallii. Classification (NCBI taxonomy): domain Eukaryota; kingdom Viridiplantae; phylum Streptophyta; class Magnoliopsida; order Poales; family Poaceae; genus Panicum; species Panicum hallii. Next base: position 21,671,117 of record NC_038043.1, on the reverse strand, counting down.
CCGGTTGGGTATCCGCCATCGGACTTAAGTGATACACGTAAACCCAGTCAAAGCAGGCGAAGATCAGTGTGATTGGTTGAATTGAAACTGAGGATGAATCACCAGATGCATATGATGCGTGGGGTGGCAGATTGGATCTACTATCGGGTTGAGAAAGTTGTAGAAACATGCTATTCGGTAAAATAGTCATAACTTTTGCGTATGAACTCAGATTGAGGCAAATTTTATATGAAAATTCATCTACAGAAAATTTTACACATGAAATTCAACCCTTTGTTTTGTTTTTGCTGAAATTAGATTTCCCAAAATTGGCTTGGAAGATGGAGTTTTGGGCGTTCGAAGTTTAGATGTTGTTGCGCCTAACTTGGTTTTGCAGGATCATTTGTGATCGGTATGGCCCTTATGTGTATGTGATGCATGTATGTAATTTTCATGACCTGCTTGTCGTGAGTAATGCAATAGGGCAGGAGCCAGATGTATTGCCAATTTGTGTAATGGCCTGCGTGCCAACCTGTTATGATCTGATCCGACAATGTAACTAGAATTCGGTAGTTATAGTTCTTGGAGTTCTTGTCACTTGTAGGATGTCGCATATGGAACATGGAGATGGAGAGCATCATGGTGGACATATTCTATGGAGATGGAGATCACCATGTGAATATGGGCCATACTGATTCATAACTATGAGTTTGCCGTTCTTATCGTTTTACTTCTACTTGTGATAATGTGTAGACCGATCGATCCCTCGCAATGTTTAAGTTTAAATGGCCTCCCAACTAAACCTTGCTCCATCGCGTGTCTTGTACAATTAGTGGTGGGTCTATGAAATTAGGGCGCCACTAGTTTTCCTTGACTTGATGAGTTTGTATCAGATACTTGCACGCATAAAGGGTTGGAAAGCTTAAGCAAGGTCATCTTAACGGTTAATGTCACACCCGATTTATAAGAACATAAATCGAGCAATCATATATGCGCCAGGATCAAGTCACGCATATATACAGCAGATTATCAAGATATCACAACACATGTCACGAATAAAAGCGTATAAATTATAAAATGAGTATCTTTATTACAACTGAATCAAGAATCAGTTCAAGAAATGCGGAAGCGTAAAATGAATACATGAAGAGCTGGGCGCCACAGGGACGTCGACTGGGAGACAAACGCCTAGAAGTCGTCGAAGCCGCTGACGTAGTCCTCCACGTTGCCGGGCACTGAGCAGCAGTCGAAGATATCCAAGAGAACAGAAGAGTAGAGAGGCAAGTGTGAGTACAAACTAGTACTCAACAAGTATAACACAAACTATGAGGCTCTAGGCTAGCTGACTCAACTGCATTAGCTTTTAGTCTTGGCAAATTTTATTAAGGCTAATTACTACAAGTGGATGAATTACCATAACCCAATTGCATAAGAAATTAATCAATATTAATTAAGAACTACCGAGAACCATCCAAACCGAACCCACCCGGGGAATCTCCCTAGTCAAAGGTTGATAACCCCACTAATCAAAAGGAGGATCTGGGCCGCTCATGACTGTGAGCACAGCTGATATATCAGTTTTACACTCTCGAGAGGTTGCACAACTTTACCCACAAGTCGTGAGCTACGCTAGTTGTTCATCACACTTCCTTAGGTGAGATGGCTAGCAAGCACACTACGAGACCGTTGCAAAGGATCACGTTGGTAAGGTGTAACCGCTAAGGATTCTGGATCAGCGACGACGGGGCCCACCTCCGGGGGTACAAGACACACAGCACAGACCAAGCCGGAGGAGCAGGGACCATTGAAGCTTACCACCCCTCTTGCCCACGCAGGTAAGTTACTCCCGAACCAAAATGACCTAATTAGTAAGTCAAGACCGTCCCATTCCAGTCTTGTGGTTGCGCGGTTGTCCCAGGTTGTCGCTCTATGAACCGGTCCTTATGGAGAGTGGCCAACCAAGCACTAAGCACCGTGCTGGCCCCCTAAACCATGCTTCTATCAAAACATATTTTTAAGGACGCACAAACCACTCAAGCACACAGCACAGAGGGTCGGCTCCAGAATTAAGTTGCATAAGATCATTAACAAATTAATTAAAAAGGACCAAATGTGTTATAGCGCAGCCACCTAGCACAACTAACCAAAATGCAACCCAAAGGATATATATAAAGGATATAAAGAGGCTAGGAAAGTCCTTATAGGCATACAGTATTAAAATGCAGAATGAAATTGTATTTAAAAGTGATAGGATGTTCATGTTATACTTGCCTTCCTCGTACTCTCCCGGCTGCTGCTCGAACTGCTCGGAAGATGGCTGCTCCTGGTACTGATCCAAAGGCTCCGCGTCTATTCACGATCGTAACAGCAATACATGGGCCACACATGCACACACATGCAAACAATAGCAAAATATAAGAAACAGTACACCAATACATTAGAACAGCACATGAAACTGGCCTAGAACTATTCTACGCGTTACAACGATCGCGTGGATATAAAGAACACCTAAAACGGAGCTAAAACGCGAAAACTACGCTTAAAACAAGATCCAGGGACTAAACTGTAAGAAAAACAGAACTTCCAGGGGGTTCTGGGCAAAAACCAGGGGCCTAAACGTAAATAAACCCTAGACGCAAGGGCTAGCTAGCTAAAAACCCTAGGCTGGACTGCGGGTACTAATCCCTGAAAGCGTGGGGGTCTAAACGAATAAAAACAGGGCTGGACTGCGATTACTTTTGAATTAAAATGGACCGCGGGTTGATTTCCCTAAATGACAGGGACTCTTTAGCAAAAGGGACGGCTGAAGGGGTAAGATCTGTTCTGGGCCCTTAGATCCGGATCGGGCGGCTGAGATTAGACTCTTAAAGCGAAGGGGTATCTGTGGATCTGGACGCTTGGATCTTGATCGGAGGGTGCTGGTCCAATAGGCAAGCGAGATCTAATCCTAGACCTCCACTACAGATCGAGCGGCTGAGGCTTTCCGGCCGGCTCTGGCGGCGGCGGGCGCTTGGACGCGGCGGAGGGCGGCGGCGCTTCGCCGGAGAACACGCGATCTCACGCTCTCGTTGTTGGTTTGAGACGGAGTCTGGTCAAGAAGATGGAGGAGCGCACGGGGAATCATTTTGGGGGAAAGAGGGACGGCCAACTTGGCCGTGGCGACCGGGCGGCGGCGAGCAGAGGCTCGGGGCGCCGGCGAACCCGCGCGGCTGCGGGTGCCGGTGGTGCTGCGCTCCAGGCTCACGGGCGTGCAACGGGTCGGAACCATCGGAGCAACGGAGAGGAAGGGCGGGGAGACGGCTCACCGAGGCCGGAATTGACCGGTCGCGCGGCGAAACAGAACCGGCGGCGAGGGCTCCGTAGAAATCCGACCGCTTCGTGGGCCGGAGTCAAAGAAGGCGGCCGCGGGGAGGTTCCTGGTGCTCGGGTGGAACTCCTGCAAGGTCCGGTCGGAGCTAAAGCGCAGGGGAGCGGCGTACCCGCGGCGGCGGAGCTCTGCCCCGAGCGGAGGCAAGGCGGCGGCGCGTCTGGAGTTCGTGCGGGGCGGCGCTGGTGGAAGGAGATGGGTTCAAGGGTGGCGCAGGGAGATAAGAAGGGCAGGGCCAGGGGTCTCGGGGAGGGTTGCGGCGGGGGAGGGCCGGGGATCTCGGCCGTGCTACGGCGCGGCCGTTGCGGGGAGGAGTTGCGGAAGGAGGGGGATGACAGGTGGGGCCGCCCTGGCAGCGGGAGGAGAGGGCGCTCGGGTGGGGAGCGGAGGGAAAACGGGCCGGGCGGCCGTGCGCAGCCCACGCGGGGAGGGAAGAGAAGAGGGGAGAGCTGGGCCACGGGAGGAAGTGGGCCAGGGGAGAAAGAGCCCGTGCGGGAGAGAGGGAGAGGGGAAGGATGTTGGGCTGGGCTGCCTGCTTTTACTCTTTTCCCTTTTCTTCTTCTTTCCTACACTCAACTAATTCAAACAAAACCAATTGAATTCAATTTACATTTTGAATTCAAACCTATAAACTCAGCACAAATAAAACAATGCTGCGGCATGAATGCACAAACACTTTAATCCTATGATAAATTTTAATTACTTGCGTTATAAAATTACCTTAAATGCGAGATAAATTAGGGAAAACTCCGGAAATTTTGTTTGAGCCCGAAATAAATTCATTAAAATTTAAAGAAATTACCTCAGGGTGTTACAGTTAAGTACCTTGGGGCATAAAGGTTGCGAGCCGAGACATGGAGATGTCACCCAACAACAAGAGTCATATGTGATATGATTAGCAAAGAGTCGCTTACCGATCTAACTGTCTTCTAGAGGTGATGCTAAAGCTCACTAGTCGACTTGATAGTTGTGGATCTTGAATCACTAAGTATCAATGGAGGGATATTGATTTTAGTGGGAGTAGATTCTGTTAAATGTTTAATGTGATTTACTTTATCATGGATACGTTTGTCTTAGTATTTTTGCATTATTATTTTGTTGTAGATCAATGGGACCTGGCACCACCACATCTTTTACTTTGTGTTCGATCCTTGAGAAGGATAAGTTGAATGGGACTAACTATACAGATTGGATCCGTAACTTGAGAATTGTTCTCAGGGCTGAGAAAAAGGAAGATGTTCTGGATACCCCATTACCAGAAGAGCTTGCTGATGATGCAACTGCTACTATGAAGAATGCTTACAATAAAGCATGTGACAACAATCTTGAAGGGAGTTGCCTTATGCTCGCTTGCATGGAACCCGAGCTGCAGATGCGGTTTGAGACAAACCATGAGGTGTAGGATATGATCGTGGCGCTTCAGGACATGTTCCAGACATAGGCCAGGACTGAAAGGTTCAATGTGTCCAAGGCCTTTGTTGAGAGCAAGCTGGCAGAGGGCGCAGCAGTGGGGCTGCATGTGACCAAGATGGTTTGTTCACGTAGAGGTTGGAGAAGCTGGGCTTCCCACTTGGCCAAGAATTGACCACTGATTTCATTCTTACATCTTTATCGCCGAGTTATGGGAACTTCATCTCGAACTACCACATGGACAGGGCTGAAAAGGGCTTAAATGAGCTATGCGGTATGCTCAAGACAACAGAAAGTGACATCAAGAAGAGCACGGGCGGTGGCCATGTGATGGCGGTCCAGAACAAGCCTAACTTCAAGAAGAAGGGTACTTCTTGGAAGAAGAAGGGCAAGGCTAAGGTTGAGAACCCCACACTGAACCCAGATCCTAAGGCTAAAACTGGACCAGCTGCTAACACTGAGTGCTTTCACTATCATGAAAAAGGGTCATTGGAAGAGAAAATGCAAGGTGTACTTAGCTTCTTTGAAGAACCGCGGAAGTAAGAGTACTTCAAAATCAGGTACCTTTACTGTTTATGTTATGGATATTTTGATTGCTAATTCTTTTGTCAATTCTTGGGTATTTGATACTGGATCGGTTGCTCACATTTGCAATTCGATGTAGGGGCTGACAAAAAGTAGAAGTCTGACAAGAGGAGGAGTTGATTTCCGTGTGGGCAATAATGCAAGAGCTGCTGCGTTGAGCATCAGGACGATGCAACTCCACCTCCCGTCAGGATTAATTATGGAGTTGAATAATTGTTATTTTGTTCCTAATTTGAGTCAAAACATTATATCTCCTTCGTGTTTGATGATGGATGTTTGTGAGTGAAAACAATGGTTGTGTGATCTCTATGAATGATATGTTTGTGGCTTCTGCGCCTATTAAGAATGGATTGTTTGTCTTAAGTCTTGATGATTCACCTATCTGTAATGTAAGTGCTGAAAGGCTTCGGCCTAATGATTTGAATCCTTCCTATATGCGGCATTGTCGTTTGGGTCATATAAGTGATAAGCGCATGAAGAAGCTCCATTCGGATGGACTTCTAACTTTGTTTGATTTTGATTCATACGAGACATGCGAAGCTTGTTTCCTAGGCAAGATGACCAAGACACCATTCATAGGTTTTCCCGAGAGAGCATCGGACTTGCTAGAACTCATACATACTAATGTGTGCGGACCAATGGGCACAACGGCTAGAGGAGGATTCCAATACTTCATAACTTTCACTGATGATTTGAGTAGATATGGCTATATCTATTTGATGAAGCATAAGTCTGAAACCTTTAAAAAGTTCAATGAATTTTAGAATGAGGTTGAAAATCAACGTCGCAAGAAAATTAAGGCCTTGCAATCTGATTGAGGAGGTGAGTATTTGAGTCATGAGTTTAGCAATCATCTGAAGAGCTGCAGAATTGTTCCACAACTCAGGCCGCCTGGAACACCTCAGAGAAACGGTGTGTCCGAGTGACCTAATCGAACTTTGTTGGACATGGTTTGGTCGATGATGAGCCAGTTAGACCTACCATTATTGTTTTGGGGTTACGCTCTAGAAACAGCAGCTTTCACACTAAACAGGGTACCGTCTAAATCCGTAGTTAAGACACCATATAAGATATGGACTGGGAAGATTCCTAGCTTGTCTTTTCTGAAGATATGGGGATGTGCAGTTTTTGTCAAGCGACTTCAGTCGGTCAAGCTAACTCCCAAATTGGATAAGTGCATATTCGTGGGATATCCAAAGGAAACTTTAGGTTATTAATTCTACAACCGATCAGAGGGCAAAGTGTTTGTTGCTCGAAATAGTGTTTTCTTAGAGAAAGAGTTTCTCAAGAAGGAGAAAAGTGGACAGAAGGTGTATCTTGAAGAGGTTCAAGATGAGCCAATCGGGCAAGATTCAACAAGTGAAGCTAATGTAGCAGAACAAGTTGAGATACCCGTGGCAAGAGAAGCACCACCGCAGCCACGAAGGTTGGCAAGGCTCCGCGTGGCGCGCGAGATATTATTGTTGGACAGTGATGAACCTGCGACATATACAGAAGCGATGATGGACCAAGATTCCAAGAAATGGCAGAGTGCCATGAGATCCGAGATAGATTCCATAGGAGAGAATCAAGTTTGGAACTTGGTTGACCCGCCTGATGGTGTTAAAGCCATAGAGTGCAAATGGATCTATAAGAAGAAGAAAGATATGGCTGGAAATGTTCACTTCTATAAGGCTCGACTTGTCACAAAAGGGTTTAGACAAGTTCAAGGAGTACGACAAGACATTCTCTCCTATAGTGATGCTTAAATCTATTCGGATCATTCTAGCAATAGCCGCATATTTCGATTATGAGATATGGTAGATGAATGTTGTCGGTGTTTTACCAGCTGCCCACCTAGGGGTATACCCAAGGTGGTAAGTTTAGATGAGGAGATGTCAAGATCAGGAACTCGAAGGTGCAAGGAACACAAGATGTAGACAGGTTCGGGCCGTGAGGCGTGTAATACCCTACGTCCTGTATGGTGGTTTGTATTCCTTACGGTGTAGTATGATCTGGAGATCTTGTTTTGAGAGGGTCCCTGTCCTCCCTTATATATCTGAGAGGCCAGGGTTACAAGGATGCTAACCAACACCAGCCAAGGAATCGTACCACAACATATCTCAAGTAGATTCCTTCTGTATCAGTTAGCTTTATCTCCTATTTAAACAGGATAAATAAGAGATAAACAAGATGAATAAGGGATAAGACGGATTTAATCTCTTAAACCTCTTTAAACTACGTTATGTACACAGTCCCGTGGCCCCGGGTCTGACAAGCCCCCGAGCTCTTCGTAGCTGAGTACCGCAGGCTTATCGAGTACTTTCGAAGTAGTCTTCGGCTTCTTTTAAAGCTCCGTCTTGAAGTCCTTCTTCGAGTACTTACTTGGCTGCATCGAAGCTATGAGGTGCTCATGCCCCGAATTATATTTTTAATATGGTGTGCGATTGAAAAATTACACTCCATATGGAGTAGCCCCCGAGCCTTAGATTGAATCGGAGAATCAGGTTGAGGGTCACATTAGTCTTGAATCCTCCTTACTTACCTTTTCAATTAAACTTGAAAAAATAAGTAGTCGATGCCACGTATCCTGCAGCCCCTGAGCCTTAAATCCAAATCCCCCAAATTTGGAGTGAAGGATCCAAAAGTCATGGCATGCAGTGCAAAAAATGTCCACACGGTAAAATACCAGCATGATCGTACAAATGATGGAAATTAGATCTGAAATTTGAAAAACCCCTCTCTTCGGGACAATTAACCCTGAAAAAATGATTAATCGAATATTTAATCCAAATGATCCGCCAAATGACCCCTCATCTGCGGAATATTCCAAAAACGACTCTTCAACTTCAAAACAGTAAACTTTTCCCCAACCACTGGTTATTTAACCCCGCGTTAACAGTGAGAAAAGACTGTGCTTCCAATCTGCAATTTGCCAAAAGCCACCAAAATCCCCAAATAGAGCCGCACTCCGCCGTCATCCTCTTGGAGAAATCCCAACCCCCCAGATCTCCCCGCCCCTCTCCCCGCAGCCCCCAAGCAACTCGTGGTGAGCAGATCCGGAGATGGCGCCCAAGAAATCAGAGAAGGAAGGAAAGAAGAAGGAGGCGCAGCCGACGACCGGGGAATGGACACACAGTAAGTGTTCCCTCAATGATCTTAATAAACTTGTCTCCGAGGGGTTGCTTCAAGACAAAAATCTTGTCAATTGGCGCCCCTCATTCCGCGAACATTTCCCCATGGAAAATATGGACGAAATCATCACATTTTATCATTTTGGCGACCGGGGTTTGGCCCTCCCCTCTTGTTCTTTTTTCCGTGGCCTCCTTTACTACTACGGGCTTGAGCTCCATCATCTCAACCCAAACTCCATTTGCCACATCTCGATTTTTATCCATCTCTGCGAAGCCTTCCTTGGAATCGAACCCCATTGGGATCTTTTCTGTTACCTCTTCCACGTCAAACCACAGCCCACCACAAGGAATCCTTCCGTTGTAGGGGGCGCCGGCATCCAACTGCGACAGCAGGCTGGCGATAAGTACCTATCATACAAATTCCCCTCCAACATTCCCGGGTGGAAGAACCACTGGTTTTATGTCGAAAACTATGCCCCCCAACTCCCAGAGGAACTATGAGACGAAGCCGCGCTCCTCCGAGTCCAGCGGGTGCTGTTAGACGTGGACGTCGTGCCTTACATCCTAGGATTATTTTCCGCATGAAGTCTGCACAAACCTGTGAGTATTCGACTACTTTTTGTTGGGAACAACTTCAGTTATGCCTCTACTAACTAAGAACCTTTCTGCAGGGCCACACCGAATTGTACTGCAGCTACCCGCCACAGCCCGACATCCCTCGGCCAGACCACTTGCTCCCCAGCGCATCTGCCGCAGCGAAGAGGGCTCGAGTAGCTGTGACTTTGCCCAGCAGCGAGTCCACAGAGGATGAAAGATCCCTAGTGGAGAAGGAAGCTGAAGGAGAGGCGAGAAGGGACAACTCCTCCGGGCCAGCTGTGAAGTTGACCGAAGCTCTACCTTTGGTACCACAGGGTCGTCGGGTGGTGTGCAAGCGGAAGGCGGAAGCAGTCGAATCTTCCAGGTATTGGTTTGATGCTTTGTTGAATTGCTAAACATCAATATTGTTACATGCTGACAGCGTCCATTTGTAGTCCTGCCGCCTCTGCACCCAGGTCCGAGCCCGAAGAGATGAGAGCAGTTCCATCTGCCACCATGGCCGTTACCATTGCCGTGGCGGGGACCACGCCACTAGCTGGTGAAACCTCCCCGCCAGCAACAGAAACTCCACGATGGGCCTTGCAAGTGAAGAAAGCTGTCAAAAAGAAGTCTGCACTATAAGTTTGTGTTTGGTTGCATAATAAACATTATGCTCTTTTTGACTTGTATCATAACGGACTCGACTTCATTAGGGCTGCAAGCGCCGTGAAGCTCCAGCTAAAACCGGCCACGACTACCCCAGCCCCCGGGTCATCAACCCGAGCAGAGTCTACAGGCGCAGGGCCAGCCACGGCTGCTCCAGCCCCTGAGCCATCAGCCCCTGAAGGGTCGGCGCCCATGGAGCTAGCCCCTGAGGCGGACGCAACGCTGCCCGACTTGCTGCCTCCCGAGCTCCAACAAGGCGAAGCCGGAGCCGGTGGTGAGGAACAAGTTGAGGCCCCTGATGCCGCTACTACGGATGGCGTGGGTAAGCATCTGACCGCCCACGGCTAGCTGCCGAGACCCAGGCGCTATGTGCTGAAAACATTTGTACTTGCAGGTGCCCAGCAGCCACTGCCTGAAGAAGCCACCGGGACATCCAGGAGTGCTGGTGAAATACTGAAGGCCAGGCCCGGGTACAAGAATGTCATCAACACCGACCTGTTGGATGACCCGATGCTGATGGCCGACAACATAAAGACCTTCAAGAAAACTTACAAGGAGCTATTTGATTTTGCCATGGTAAGACCTAAGTATTTGTCTGTTTGTACACATTGTCGAGTTGTTTTGACCCAATCTCCACCTTTGCACAGAATGTGATCACCCACTCTCAGAAGAAATTAGAGAAGCTGAGAGAGGTTGTGAGTGGTCACCAAGAGCTAGCTGCCCTGGACAAGTGCATCTCCAACGAGAAGTCGAAGAACTGCTATCTGTAGAGGGAGCTTGACATGCTAAAGCAGGAAAGGACTCGAGAGACATGGCTCCTCAAGAATGACCTGTGAAACCTCGAGAAAGCCAACTCCGAGCTCCAAAAGCAACTCGAGGAACAAAATAAGGCACTCGAGGAACGAAAGAAGGCGCACCAGGAGCAGCTCAAAGAGCAAAAGAAAGCGCACCAAGGTAAGCCCCTGCCTCCCTCGAGTACTTGCACTTATCAATTTATCCTGGGTTCTGAAAAAACTCTTCACCACAGAACTTAGGAAAATCTTAATGTGTAAAGAAGAGCTGCTTACTGACGTGAAGAACCTGCTATATCGCTGTACAGATGATGTCGAGAGGCTGCAGAAGGTGATCGGCGACACTGAACAATAGTTCGTCGACTGCCTTCAGCAGGTCAAGACGCTGGGCGAGAAGGATGAGCGACGACAAAAGGAGCTGGAGGACCTCTGGGGGGCCGCCCATGGGCTGGTGGACATGGTGGATCCACCAGAAGAAGGCGAAGCAGGTCCGCGGCCCTTGCTAGAGTGACTTCGCGGAACCCCGCAAAAGGTGGTCAAATTCCTCTCAGAAGCCCCGGTCGCGTGTGTCAGCCACGCCCTCACCTTCGTGAAGTCCTTTTTGCCGGAGGCGCAACTAGAAATATTTGCTCAAGGAATGGCTGCGGATTGCACCGAGGACCAATTCGACAAATACCTCCAAGAAGCCCAACCTATAGCAGAACAAATAGTACAAAGTGTGTTGCAAGATTAGGGCGTAAAAAATAAGTACTCATTCCCCTGTGTATATATTTTATTTGATGTCTCCACTTGTATGTGCCTTGGCTGAATTGGAATCCAGGTTTAGAGGCTAAGTAGTAGACACTACCCTGGGTGCAGTGACCCTGGAAGTAGCCATAGCTCCAAGTAGGAACTCATCTAACAAGTTAGCCAGAACCCGATCGGGCAGGCCTAATCCTGTTAGGAAAGAACGCGAGCATCGTCGCGGGATTGCCGTACTTAAGGCAGAGAAAAAATGAAGCTACCCAGAGTGCATCGACTCTGGATGTAGTCGAGGTCGCTCCTCATATGAGCGTGCTCCACGGGTAGGAACCAGACAAACGGATCGAACTTGTTGGGAGCGAACGCAGGCATCGCCGCGGGTCTGCCGTGTTTTTGGCGAAAACTGAAACTACCCTGAGTGCCATGACTCAGGATGTAGTTGAGGTGGCTCTTCATGCGAGCCAATCCAACAAACTGGGTATAAACCAGTCGAACGGATCGATCTTGTTGGGATAAATGCGATTATGTCGCGAGCGACCATCCAAGGTCGCGGCGGAAGTCGATTCGTAGAAGGTATGAACGGAGCCGAGGCCTCCGTCAAAACTTGAAGTCGATAAGATATGAACGTGGCCATAGCCTCCGTAAAATTCATGACAGGAAGTTGATAAATGATATATGTGGCTGTAGCCTCCGTATGTTCACAGAGAAATTTACAACCCGAATCTTGTGGCACATAGACTCCAAATTGATTCGAGAAAAAGAGACCGCCTAAGCCCCCGGAGATTCAGCTATCTCCGGACGTCTTCTCATGGGTAAAACTTGCGCAGGTTCTGGATGTTCCAAGAGTTCGGAACATCTTGGCCCTCAGGATATTCTAGTCAATATGACCCTGGTCTTGTGACCTTCTTGACGATGAACGGACCTTCCCACCTTGAGTTGAGCTTGTGTAGGCCAGACTCGTCTTGGATGCGACGTAAGACCAAGTTGCCTATGCTGAATGACCGTTCCTTCACGTTGCGATTGTGATATCATCGAATCCCCTGCAGGTATCGAGCAGACTCAACAAGAGCGGTGCAGCGAGCCTCTTCAACAGAATCGAGCTCTAGTTGCCTTGCCTCGTCCACCTCGCCTTCGTTGTACATTTCAACCCTTGGGGATTTCCACATGATGTCGGCCGGCAGTATGGCGTCGGATCCGTACACGAGAAAAAATGGAGTTTGTCCTGTGGCTTTGGACGGCTGAGTCCGGAGCCCCCAAATGACGTGTGGTAACTCATGTATCCATTTGCCTCCCTTCTTGCTATTTTCATCATAGAGTCTCTTCTTGAGGCCATCGATAATCATGCCGTTCGCCCTTTCGACTTGTCCATTGGCCCTTGGGTGTGCAACAGAGACATATTTAACCTTGATGCATGCATTCTCACGGAACTCCCAGAACTGGTTGGCCATGAAATTTGATCCCAAGTCCATGATGATGGTATTCGGGAAGCCAAAGCGGTGCAAGATATCACAGATGAAATCAACAACCCGATCTGGTGTAAGCTTGGCTATCGGCTTGTACTCGATCCACTTGGTAAACTTGTCGATAGCCACCAACACTTGGGTGAAACCGCCTGGCGCCGTTGTGAAGGGCCCAATCATATCAAGACTCCAGCAAGCAAAGGGCCAGGATGGCGGTATGGTGATGAGGCTGTGAGCTGGAACATGAGACTGCTTGCCGAAGAATTGACAATTTTAGCACCTGCGCACCAGGTCCTCCGCATCGAATACTACGGTGGGCCACCAAAAACCGGCCCTGTATGCTTTCCCCACCAGCGTTCTTGAAGCTGCGTGGTTGCCGCAGACACCTTCGTGTATCTCTCGCAGTATGTTGTAGCCATCTTCCTTTGTGACTTACTTCATGAGGACACCTGACCGGGCGCCGCGCCAGTAGAGCTTGCTGTCGACTAGGACAAAGCCCTTACTTCTACGCATGATGCGAGCTGCATCTACACGTCCATCCCCGCCGGTAGACTTTGGTCCCGGATGAAGTCGATAAAAGCCTCTCTCCAGTCCTCACCTCGTGCCATAACCTCCCGATTGGGTTGTTGAGGACTATCATCGGTGGTTACCTGTGGCGAAGACTTGACGGATGGCAGCTTGAGCTCCTGGACAAAGACTCCCGGTGGAACCTGAGCACGTGTTGACCCCAGCTTGGACAAAATATCTGCGCCAGCATTGTGCTCCCGTAGCACATGATGAACCTCCAGGCCGGAAAATTTGTTTTCCAACTTGCGCACTTCCTGTACGTAGGCGTCCATCATCTCCTTGTTGCAATCCCACTCTTTGTTGACTTGCTGAACAACAAGAAGAGAATCGCCATACACAAGTAGACGCTTGATCCCTAGTGTTATCGCCAAACGATGCCCGTGAAGCAAGGCTTCATACTCGGCTTCATAGTTGGATACCTCCCACGGATCTGAAGGACATACTTTAATTGTTCGCCCCGTGGAGAAATAAGCAGAACTCCGGCACCACCACCATCAAGCTTGAGGGACCCATCAAATTACATGGTCAAGTGCTCTGGCTTGTCGACTAGGGATGGAACTTGATTCTCCCTCCACTCGGCCATAAAATCAACTAGGGCTTGAGATTTGATTGCAGTGCGTGGCTTGAAGTCGATTGACAAAGCCACCAGTTCCACTGCCCACTTTGATATACGCCCTGTGGCATCTTGATTATGAAGAATATCCGCCAACGGGAAATCCGTGATCACAGTGATCTTGTACTCGTCGAAATAATGGCGCAATTTTCTTGATGCGATTAAAATTGCATATAAAAGCTTCTGAACGGCCGGGTACCGTACCTTGGATTCGGAGAGTAACTCACTGATGAAGTAGACAGGCCTCTGCACTCCAAATGCATGGCCTTCCTCGCCTCGCTCGACTACAATAGCACTGCTAACAACATGAGTTGTTGCCACAATGTAAAGTAGTAGATCTTCCTCCGGCAATGGTGCTGTAAGGATCGGAGGAGACTGAAGGTGATGTTTCAGATCTTTTAGAGCCCGCTCGGCCTCCTTCATCCATTGGAACTTATCTTGGCATTTCAGGAGCTTGAAGAAGAGTAGTCCTCTCTCCCCAAGTCAGGAGATGAACCTGTTCAGGGCTGCCATGCAACCTGTTAACTTTTGCACATCCTTGATTGTGGCCGGAGCCCCCATATCAGAAATGGCCAACATCTTCACAGGGTTGGCTTCAATGCCCCGGTTGCTGACGATGAACCTGAGCAATTTCCCTGAAGGTACTCCAAAAATGCACTTGGTTGGGTTGAGCTTCCACCAAAATCTGCGCAGACTGCCGAACGTTTCTTCCAAATCTGCAATCAAGTCATCAGAATCCCTGGTCTTGATGACCACATCATCTACGTAGGCCTCAATGTTCCGATGCAGCTGATCTGTGAAGCACATCTGGATCGCACGCTGATAGGTTGCTCCTGCGTTTTTTAACCCGAAGGACATCGTTTTGTAGGCATATGTCCCGTACGGGGTGATGAACGCTGTCTTGATTTGGTCCTCCTCCTTGAGCGCAATTTGATGATATCATGAATAACAATCAAGGAAGCAAAGAAGGACACAACCAGCCGTCGAGTCGACAACTTGGTCAATGTGCGGCAGCCCAAAATGACCTTTTGGGCAGTGCTTGTTGAGGTCAGTGTAGTCAACACACATTCTCCATTCATTATTCATTTTTCTTACAAGAACAGCATTAGCTACCCACTCTGGATGGATTACTTCTTTAATGAATCCAGCCGCGAGAAGTTTAGCTATCTCCCGTTTAATTGCCTCACGCTTATCGTGAGCAAACCTTCGCAGGCGTTGCTTTTTAGGCACAGCCTTCGGGTGTACATTCAGACTATCCTCGATCAACTCCCTGGTCACCCCTGGCATATCTGCAGGTTTCCACACAAATATGTCTCTGTTAGCCCGAAGGAAGCTGACGAGCGCGAGTTCCAATTTCTCACCTAAGCCCGCGCCGATGACAGCCGTCTTAGATGAATCACCCTCCTAGAGCTGGATCGTCTTGAGGGCCACGTCATCAGCCAACTGGATGCTCGACTTGCTGGCCTTTCTCGAGGGAACCTCCAGCCCGGACTGGGAGAGCTGCTGCGCGGCCGCGAGTACTTCGCCGGAAGCATCTGGCACACAAGTAGTCGAGGCGTACTGGATCGCCTTCTGATTGTAGTCATACGACTTCTTCAAGTCGCCATGGAGAGTAAGTACTCCACTTAGTCCTGGCATCTTGAGAAGCAAATAAACATAATGTGGCACTGCCACAAACTTGGCGAGTGCCGGACGACCCAATATTGCATGATAAGAAGTTTCGAAGTTGGCCACTTCGAATTTGATGAACTCAGTGCGGTAGTTCTCCCTCGTGCCGAAGGTGACTTGGAGAACTACCGTACCAAGTGAGTGCACCGCGTTACCTAGGATGATGCCGTAGAAAGGGGACTTGCTTGGAACCAGCATGTCCTTGAAGTCCAGGCCCATCTTCCTCAGAGTGCTGGCGAAGATGAGGTTAAGACTGCTCCCATCATCGATGAGCACCTTGGTGAGGCTGACCTCTGCTACCACAGGATCCAGAACCAGGGGGAACTTGCTGGGCTCCGAGAAGCTCTTCCACTGATCGTCGTGGGAGAACGAGATGGGGACCTCCGACCAATGGAGTGGTCGTGGTACCACCGGCTCGATGGACATGATCTCCCGGAGAAGCAACTTCTGGTCCCGCCTGGAGCCGAAATCCCCATCTCCCCCGAAGATGACGTGACAGTCTTCGAAGCGTCCTGGAACTTCAGGTTGCGCCCTTGGTCCTCTTGGTCGTCATCCTCAGGTTCCTTGCCCAAAGGCTTCCTGTTCTTCTTACCACCACCGGAGTTGCTGAACGTCCTTCGGAGGTGGTAGCAGTCAATGGCCGCGTGGTTGGCACTTGGATGCCATGGGCACTTCTTCTGCAGGAGCTTCTCAAACTCCTCTTGCATCGTTGATTTGTTGCCCCGCGGGGGATGATCCATAGCCGCGATGAGATCATCTGGCTTACGCTTTCGGGGTGGACCCGAATAGTCCCGCTGGCCTTTGTCGTTGCGGTTGTCATTTGGGCATCTCAAATTGCTATCTTGGCGCCGTGGGAACTGCTCCCGCATCTTCTCCTCCTGTTCGGACCAATCGTGCATCATATCACGAAGGCCCGCAACAGTCTTTGGCCTATTCCTCCCAAAATCCCTGTAGATGCCTAGGTCAGTGATGCCGTTGTAGAAGTAATCGATGATGTCGTCCTCCGAGATGTTCGCGATGGTGGCGAGAACGTCGAAAAAGTGACGTGTGTAGGACCGCAGGAGCTTGTTACGTTGCTGTTTACACTGAGCAAGATCGTGATGAGTACCTACGCGAGCGATCGCTCCCTGGAAGTTGTCGATGAAGACCTTCTCAAGTCGCTCCCAGGAGTCCATGGAGTTGTTGCTGAGGCTCTCCAGCCACGTGAGCGGTGCAGGGTCCAAAGCCATCGGGAAATAGACGACCTTGGTGATATTGGAGCCCCCCGTGACTTCGATGGTCGTGGAATAGCAACGTAGCCATTGCTGAGGATTTTGCTTGCCGTCGTACTTGGTGATGCCGATCGGCTTGAAGCCCTCAGGGTACTTATAGCTGCTGAACCATGCAGAGAAGGCTGGGAAGCAGTCACTGCAGTCAGTTCCTTCAGCCTCAACTTCTTCGCGTACTTTGCACCTAGAGTCGATCACGGACCGTGCATCGCAGTCTTCATTGATGTGCTGGCGCAGGTCTTCTGGAGGAGGTCAATGATTGTCCTGTCGTGGGTTACCCCATGGAGGTGGCTGCTGCCTCCCGCCAGGGGCCTGGCTCCCGCGAGCGTTGTCGTTGTTGTGGCTGGGCTGATGTCGAGGGCGACCGCCAGCCGTTCGGCTGTGAGCCTGGCTCTGACTCTCATCCACGCGCTCCTCCCTGATAGTAGACATCGGGTTTTGCTGATCCAGCTGGATCCAGGCCCTCTGCACGTAAAGAAGTGCTTGACGCACATTCGGATCATTACTGCGCTCGAGTATGGCCGTAACCCTGGCAATGTTGGCCACCGGGTCCTGAAGCCCCGTTCACTTACTACAGCGAATTCAGGGTCAAACTCGCGATGCATAGATCACCTGCGCTCGTTGACCCTCCTCCGCCGGATTGTGTGGGCCCTGTTCCTGGCCCTCCACGCCTTGCGATCGGCGTCGTTTTCATCACCGGTGTTGGCTGTGCCCTCATCTTCGGAGACCGGATCAAAGTCGACGATGGGAAAACCGCCATCGTCTTCGCTTTCTTCTTCCATTAGCACCTGGCGGGAGACGAGCTCATCAGAGCTCGCGTCAACTAGTTCAGTCGACTCCTCCGCCACGGTGGCTAGCGGCCTGCCCTCCTGGAAAGGCAAAGGTTCGAGGTAGGCCACAAGTCAACCCTCAGCCTCGAGTAGATCGGAGAGCTCCATGCCCCTCCAATGTACAAGGCGCCCCTCCAGTATGCAGGTGATCATCAGATCACTGGCGCCAAAACAACCCAAAGCCCCCCGACATGCGGTGGCTTCAAGCCCTCCAGACTGGAGCAAAGAGTCCAGGTCCTTCTCTAACGTAGAGAGGGACCCGGAGACGTCGGCCTCCTGAAGATCAGTGGCCGGATTGTGTGAAGCGAATCGGGATCGGCTACGCGAACCCTTAGATTGGAATGATTCCAACCCAAGGGAAGTTGCCGCAGCGCCGGATGAAGTTGAGCTGGAAGCTAACTCCATCATGATCTTTGCAACGGATGCATGGATCGATAAGTCGTCGAGATCATCAACGAACTTGTCGAGATCGCTGCGAAGATCCATCACGGGAGTCTTTGGCTTCATGTCGATGAGGAATCGCTAGAAATTTCCCACACCATCTGTGATGCAGACCCACGAGCCAAAAACAAATGTCGTGCCCTGAGAGGGAACTGACCTGGTGAATCGGAAAGATGCCATCGAGCTCGCCGGTGGATCTTCAACGCGATCCCCTACCTGGCGCGCCAGTTGTCGTTGTTTTACTGGCTGCCCACCGAGGGGTATACCCAAGGTGGTAAGTTTAGGTGAGGAGATGCCGAGATCAGGAACTCGAAGGTGCAAGGAACACAAGATGTAGACAGGTTCGGGCCGCGAGGCGCGTAATACCCTACGTCCTGTATGGTGGTTTGTATTCCTTAGGGTGTAGTATGATCTGGAGATCTTGTTTTGAGAGGGTCCCTATCCTCCCTTATATATCCGAGAGACCAGGGTTACAAGGATGCTAACCAACACCAGCCAAGGAATTGTACCAGAACATATCTCAAGTAGATTCCTTCTGTATCAGTTAGCTTTATCTCCTATTTAAACGGGATAAATAAGAGATAAACAAGACGAATAAGAGATAAGACACACTTAATCTCTTAAACCTCTTTAAACTACATTATGTACACAGTCCCGTGGCCCCAGGTCTGACAGATGTCAAAACAGCTTTCCTGAACGGAAACCTGGATGAGGACGTGTATATGATACAGCCCGAAGGTTTTGTCGATCCAACAAATGCTGGAAAGGTATGCAAACTTCAGAAATCTATTTATGGGTTGAAGCAAGCATCTCGGACTTGGAATATTCATTTTGATGAAGTAGTCAAAGGGTTTGGTTTTCTTCAGAACAAAGAAGAAGCTTGTGTTTACAAGAAGGAAAGTGGGAGCTCTGTTGCATTTCTGATCTTGTATGTAGATGACATATTGTTGATTGGGAATGATATTCCTATGCTGGAATCCGTAAAGACTTCACTGAAAAATAGTTTTTCTATGCAGGACTTAGGGGAAGCCACATACATTCTGGGCATAAGAATCTATAGAGATAGATCCATAAGGCTTATTGGATTAAGCCAAGATACTTACATCGACAAAGTGTTGAAAAGTTTCAGCATGGAACAATAAAAGAAAGGGTTCTTGCCTATGTCACATGGTATACATCTCAGCAAGACTCAGTGTCCTTCGACAACTGATGAGCTGGATCACATGAGCAAGGTTCCATACACTTCGGCAATTGGATCTATCATGTACGCGATGATAAGTACATGCCCAGATGTCTCATATGCTCTAAGTGCTACGAGCAGGTTGATCCAAGTGAGAGTCACTGGACACTGGTGAAAAACATTCTTAAGTACTTCAGTAGGACTAAAGATGTGTTCCTAGTGTATGGAGGTGAAGAGGAGATCACTGTAACGGGTTGCACTGATGCTAGCTTCCAAACCGACAAAGATGATTCAAAGTCACAATCAGGATTTGTGTTCACATTGAATGGTGGTGCTGTAAGTTGGAAAAGTTCCAAGCAAGATATGGTAGCTGATTCTACAATGGAATCCGAGTACATTGCAGCTTCGGAAGCTATAAAGGAAGGTGTTTGGATGAGGAAGTTCCTCATTGAGCTTGGTGTGTTTCCAAATGCGTCCAGCCCATTGAACCTCTACTGTGACAACAATGGGGCAATAGCATAGGCTAAGGAGCCAAGGAATCACCAGAAGAACAAACATGTACTGCAAAAGTTTCACCTCATACGAGAGTCTGTTAGACAAGGTGAGATCAAGATATGCAAGGTACACACGGATTTGAATGTTGCCGATCCTTTTACAAAGCCTCTTCCGTAGCCTAGGCATGAAGCATACACAAGTGCTATGGGTATTAGATATCTTCTAGATTAGACTCTAGTGCAAGTGGGAGACTGTTATAAATATGCCCTAGAGGTAATCATAGAGATGATCATATTTCATTGTATCCATGATGTATTATGTGTCCATTGAATATCTATGAAAGGCAACTTGTATTCATTGGCAATAATGTGAATTGTTTGAGAGACTCTTTACTTGTATGGTTATTCTAAAGTTTTTCCTAGTCGGAGTTCATGTATGGACACACATGAATATTAGACTAGGATATGTATTAGTTGATGACTGTGTTTCACAAGTCATAGACATGGAGATGTCAAACTAATAATGTGGACGCTTGTATGACATGAGGCTGGACCGACCCAACTCGAGAAATAGTGATTTCTCATTACACAATGTGTACGATGTGTCCTTAGACCTTAGATTGTTGCATGTACTCAAGATGTGAACCAACCTACTTAGGAGCCATCAAACGCTACTTTGTAACTGGTAGTCATAAAGGTGGTTATTGGGTTTGTCAAGAAGCATGTTGTGAGATATGGTCAGGGATTTGCCCCTCTCTACTTGAGAGAGATATCTCTGGGCCCCTCGAGTGATCGGATCAAGAAATGCATGGTCATGCTAGGGTTAAGTGTTAACCAAGGATTCCGGATCACAGCATCAAGAAAGAGAGGTCAGCTTGGAGCTAGACCAAATATTGTGAGGCAAAGGGAATAGCATGTATATGAGATTGTGATGGCTGGTCTGATATGATCTTTGCATGCGCATAGGAGTTGACACATCTTGCTAGAGGCCGCTATCAACTATTGGTCGAGTAGGAATACTCAGACCATGTCTGTTCGCACGTGATCCCATAGGGTCACACACTTAAGGGGCTGGAAGCCTAATGAGGATATGATCCGAATTAGACTGGGCTTAGGTGCACTAATAGGCCTTGGATAGGAAGCCTATTAGTGGCTGCCTATAAAAGAAGGGGTGGGGCGCATGGAGGGGCTAACCTAATTCCACACCTGCTAGCAGCTGCCTGTTCCCACACCTGCACCCACGGTTGCCCTCGTGGACCTAGCAGTCCGGAGTGCAACGCTTCTTCCCTATATGTGTGGATACCTTGGAGGTGCTGCATCTGCTGCACGAGGACGAGCTACACGTGAGCAGGTCTTGCAACTACATTGCTGGCGATCGACTGCACTACTCGACGCGCTATAGAAGTTTTGCACCCGCACGTCTAGTGGTAATTCCATGATCTATAACAGCAGTTTTCTTAGTTTATGCGGTGGAAATTTTTGTTTATCGCTAGCATAGCCCACCTCATATACCTTCAACTACAATGGTATATCTGTGCTTGTGGATTTATTCTGTAAACCTTAAGACATACCATCACGGTAGTTCTGGCTCCATTGCCTGGGACTGACAATCCCGATGATAATGTTAAGAAATACCAACAACATGTCTGAGCTCGTTCAAGCTCGGACGAATAGGGGAGAGTCTCGAGTACCTCATATACGGCAGCCAGATTGGCCGAAGGCATGGCGAATATGTTTTGGTCATCACACTCCAGGATGAAGTCATCGTCAAGGTTCCGTGGAGTTGGTGGAGCGGGTCGGTGAGGGAGAACCCTAGGGTGGTGACGGTCGGCGGCGAGTAGATTTGCTTCGGGGTTGTCGAGAGTGGCTTCATTGTCATGATGCATTTCATGAAGGCCATTGCGGTGGAGATGCTGGCGCCAGGCTTCCTCATCCTCGCCGTTGATGGGCTCCTCGTCAGCGGAGACCACTGAGATCTTGCATCAGTCAGGTGAGTTCGCGGGGTTGGGTGGATGGGTGAACAACACCTCCTTGTACTCGGCTTCAGGTCCTAGGACCACTTCAGATCTAACCTGGTGAACGCTATGTTCGACCAGATTAGAAACACGAAGACTTTCCATAGATAATCGGATCTGGTCCGAGTAAATGGTGGAGTTGTTGCGGAACCCAAATAGGCTCTGGCAAGCCAAGTCATTCGGGTGGCAGAGTGCAGCCTCCGTGAGCTCGATGCACTCGGAGATGGAGTGGCTCGCACGATCCACGCCGGAGAGGACATCGTTGATGTTGATCCAGGGGCGGCGAGTCATCGTGATGCGACTCTAGGCTGGAACATTGTTGGAGAGCTCATTGTGGCAGAACCAACCTGAATTACACTGGCTCAAGTGCGCTGAAACTTCCTCGAAAGGCAGCAAGGACTCCACTGCAGTTCAAACAGTGTAACCCCATGGTCTATCGGGTAAAGTTCCGATGAAACCACCTAACTCAGGATTAAAATAAGGTACCTCGCATGAAGGTGAGTCCAGAGATACAAGCATAGACAATTTTACATCACAGGCATAACATTACATTAGTTTCAGATATTTATAGTAGTAAGACCTAACTAGTAAGAATTTATACAAAACCGTTTAAAGGGTGAGTATCTGCAGCGGAAAGTAAAATACGATACTATCAGACGTCGTGGAACGGATATCGAGCTAAGCCCAAGCCCAACATCATTCGGAGGAACCTGTGTTGGCCGGGGATGGATCCCATTCCACAGACCAACCATCGGGAAGAGCATAGGGCTAGGGCACAGGCAGAGCATAATCCTCAGGAGGATTACCTGGAATACAGTTAAATTTTCAAGACTGAGTATTCTAAAACTCAGCAAGGCTTACCCGTTTCATGTATACGTAGCCATGTAGCTAGACTATGAAGGCTTTGTGAAAAGTTCTAGGTTTGTCTTTTGCTGAAAAGCACCAAAGAGTAGGTCCTTAATTTTCAAATTTTAGCTTTCCAATTCTAGTTAATTATCCCTTCTAGGTAAGCAATTATAATTACTCAAGCATGGTAGAACCTTTTAAACAAACATCATCTTTGATAATCATAAGGTTGCTCTTATTACTCTATGTGGCAAAGGGATCAAGCAGTCTCGATCTCCACGAGAAATGGATGATTCATAATCAAATTTTCAAACCTTACAACGATAAACCTAATTCACACGCATGGAACATCCAACGATTGTTCGAAAGCAACCGTTTCCCTTTCATTTCGACTCATGGATCAGTGCCACCACAAGGACTGTAGGACCATACGCACACCCAATGTGCAGGACATACGCCTGTAGCGCGACTATATGACCGTACTACTGTCCGCTGTGCGGAACGTACTCCCGCACGTCGGTGCGTATGCAAAAAACCAAATTACGAGTGGTGGGGGGTATGTCCACTCCTCGGGCCGATCGGTTACTAGGCTTACCACTTACCCATAATTCACGGCATGTGGCTAGTATTTTCAAACGCTTAACCACCGCTACCGCACACTGCAACATTATCAAAATTTTATCAACACAGACCGGGTCTCTACCAAGGTCATGAATCATAACCACAACCCCGTCCATTATCCTTATAGTGATTGCAGGAATGTAAACATTGCAACTCCTATAAAGTTTGCGAGTGACAGGCAATCACTCGACATCTACCAGTCTTATTAGCATAGCAGCTACTCGGACTCAAGTTCTACTATACAGTACATAGGATCCTAGGAATGTGCGACTAGGGTTTCCATACAACTCCTAAGAACTTAGATGCACCAGTACATTAAATCAATATTTAAATTGCAGTGTATGAAAATAGGGTTTATGTCCGGGGCTTGCCTTCGCTGGTGGGGCTAGGGTTAGAAATGTCAACACTAAAACTTTTCGAACTGGGGTTCGGGGCTTCGGTCAAATTTCCGGTGACGTTCCCGAGGTCTTCAGAAATTCCTTCTTCTGGTGCCGGAATTAGTTGATAATCTCCGTCAGTGAGAGTTGTCGAGTCTACATGATATGCAAACATTATAATTAAGGGAATGCATACACTTTCATTTCATTTCACGATAAAGTTGCAATCCAATAAATAAATATTCTATTTAGCAAACATATCATCTACTCTCCTACTCGGCAATCATTTATCGAGTACAAACTAAACTACCTAATTGCATTAAGTGACATGTTTAGTTACTCTAAGCAACCAAACTAATTACATTAGATAGTATGGGGGTGATCCTAATTGACTAAACTAATTCCATTAAACACCATTAGTGGATTTTAGGAACTAGACTAATTATTCTTTAAAGAAATGGAGTCATTATTATTAAAAACTTTTATTTTTGATCAAATAATCAAACCCTAAGTCAGCAGTGATTACTAATACTACAAAAATTAGTATAAACAGACCTAATTGAAATAATCTGATCCTAAAAGTTTTAGAATATTTTATGCAGTAAATAAATTAGAAGAAATATTTCAATTAATCAGCACCTAGAACATGTTTTATTTCCACAGAGCAAACTACTGCAATACTGGAGCTATAAATTTAATTGAGTACTGGTGAAGTATATGAAGCATCTGTAAATTTATAAGAATTTTATCTCCACAGTAACAGTGTTAAAAAAAATAAACAAAATCAGCTCTATTATTTCAAGATCTATTTATATCTAGAGTTCCAGATAGATTCAGGTGCTGAAACTTTATGGACATGTTAAACAACTCAGAAACATTTTTCAAAAATATTTTCTTAATTTTTCATGAACAGGATCTAGCATAAATAAATTAACCTTAAGATTCTTGATAGATCCCTGGCTTTTCACAGAAAAGACCCTAACAAGATTGAAATGAAAGCAATCAGATCCTTGGCCGGATTAGAACAGGGGACAGGGAGGGGAATGGTGGCGTTCCAGTGAGGTGGCTCACTGGCGATGGATCGGAGGTGCGGAAGGAGTTTCAGGGGTCGAGGCGGTTCACAAGAGCCGCTTGGCGGGGGCTACGACGGCTGGAAGGGCTGGTCCCCACGGTGACCCGCGATGGTGGCGAGAGGGAGATCGACGGTGAGGTGGATGCGGTGCTCAAGGGCGGCGATGGAGGGGCTGGCGAGCTTCACGGGAACCAGGCGAAGCTGCTAGAGGGGTTGGTGTGGATCGAGAAGAGGCGGGGCGAACTATCCACGGCGGGGCGGAGCGACAGCAATGGAGTTCAACGGTCGGCGGCGTTCAGGTGGCGCGAGCATGAGGGAATGGAGAAGAACTGGCTATGAAGCTTCAGTGGGGTGTAGTGGTGCCGGGGAAGCATGGAATTGTGGGTGTGGGGGCGGCTGAGGCGGCTGACAACGGCGAGCAGAGAGCGCGGCGGTGGTCTGGCGGGGTGCTAAGCGGAGGAGAAGCCAAGGAAGCAAAATGCGGGCGCATGAGCGGATAAAAGAAGTCGAGAAGGACTCCTGCACATGCGGCGGAACCAAGAAGAGGCACGGGTGAGCCGAAGCAGCTGCTGTCGACCGGCGGCGCGACGTGGCGGCTTCGGGCGACGGCGGAGCGGCGTGGCATGCACGGGAGAGGACAGCGAGGAGGCGTTAAGGTGGTGGCAGAGCCTCCTGGCGACGCGTGGAGCGGCGCTGGAGCAGGAGCTGGCCTCGGGCGGCGTGGCAACGGCGGCGCTGCTGCGGCGGCAGAGAGAAAACAGAGGAAGGAGAAAGGGGGGATCCTAGGGTCCTATCTGCAATTACAGGAATTACAGGAACTTCACTGTAAAACAAAACTTCCCACTATTCTAAAGCTCAAATGAGAAAATGGTCAAAATGAAAGTTGTAGAACTTTTTAAAAACTACAACTTTGCTTTAAGTTTCAAGTTCAAAAACTCAAAGAATAAGGTTTTATTTTTGAACTCTTGGGCTAAATTCAAAATTATCAAGTTTTTGTCTTATTGAAGGCAAATTTCATTAGGTTTTGGACCTAAATGCAAGTTTTTATGCAAGGTATTGATAACTAACATTCTTACACTATGACCCCTAGTAGAAGTGAGAGTTACATTTGTAATTCAAAACCTTTGCACAAAAGGACTTGTATTTTTGAGAAATTACACATAAACCCTTATTTTTACACACTTCACTCAATTTCACATAATTCAAGACATACATTACAACTTCTCCCTTTGTTTGCTACATTCAGACACCTAGGGTGTCACAACCTTACCCCCTAAAAAGAATCTCGTCCTGAGATTACGGGAATGAAATGATACAACTTGGAAGATAGATACCTAAGGAGTCTTAAGGAATCCGGGGAAGTTCTTCTGAAGATAGTCTTCAGTTTCCCAGGTGGCTTCTTCTTCAGTATGATGATCTCACAAAATTTTATACATCTTAATCTTCTTTCTTCTAGTGGTTCTCTCCTTGGTATCAAGAATCTGAATGGGTTGTTCGGTATAAGATAGATCAGGCTCGATCTTGATGGCTTGTGATTCAAGGATCTTAGTAGGCACTTTGATGCACTTCTTAAGTTGAGATATATGGAAGACATCATGAATGGCTGCTAACTAAGAAGGAAGATGAATTTTGTAAGCCACTGGGCACAGGCTTCGGTGATTTCAAAAGGTCCGACATATCAAGGTGCTAACTTTCCCTTTATGCCGAAACGTTGAACACCTTTGGTAGGTGATACTCGAAGACAGACATAGTCTCCTACTTGGAATTGCAATGGTTTTCTCCTTTGGTCTGCATAACTTTTCTGTCTAGACTGGGCTGCCTTAAGATTTGGCTGGATAATCTTAACCTTATCTTCAGCTTCGGTAACTAAGTCTGGTCTGAAGATTTTGCGTTCACCCATTTCAGACCAACTCAAAGGAGTTTGACATCTTCGACCGTACAACGCCTCAAATGGAGCCATTCAAAGACTAGACTAATAGCTATTGTTATAAGAAAACTCGGCCAAGGCTAGACATTTGTCCCAGTTCGTACCATATTGAATGATACAAGCTCGGAGCATGCCTTCAAGAATCTGATTAACTCGCTTGATTTGTCCATCAGTTTGTGGATGGTATGCAGAGCTTCGAATCAGCTTGGTTCCGAGAGATGATTGCAACTGCTCCCAGAAGCGTGCAATGAATTGTGCCCCTCGATCAGAAATGATTGTCTTAGGGATACCATGCAGACGAATAATTTGATCGAGATAGACTTCGGCATACTTCTTAGCAGTATAAGTTGTATGCACAGGGAGAAAATGTGCTATTTTGGTGAGTCTATCAATGATTACCCAGATGGAGTCATGCTTCTGAGATGTGTTGGGAAGGCCAATGATGAAATCCATACTGATGTCTTCCCACTTCCAAGATGGAATAGGCAGTGGTTGGAGTGTACCTGATACCTTCAGATGACTGGCTTTGACTCTCTAGCAGGTATCACATTTAGATACATACTTAGCAATTTTCCTTTTCATCCTGGTCCACCAAAAGTTTCGCCTAAGGTCTTGATACATTTTTAGTACTACCAGGATGAATAGAAAACTTGGACAGATGTGCTTCATCAAGGATTTGTTTACGTAGTTGATGGTTCTTAGGTACAACAATACGATTGTTGAACCGTAGAACTCCTTGATGATCAGTGTGGAAACACTTATATTTTGCTTCTCCCTGAGATAGTTTCTGTTTGATAATTTTGATACCTTCATCATGCAATTGCGACATGATGATTCTATCTTGAAGGGTAGGTTCAATTGATATAAGATTCAGACTACCTTGAGGAATAATTTCCAGATTGAGTTTCCTCATTTGATAGCATAGGGTTTTACTGAAGACTTCTATAGATAAGCAATGACAATGTGCCTTGCGGCTAAGTGCATCCGCAACCACATTAGCCTTGCCGGGATGGTAGTGTATTTCAAGATCGTAGTCCTTGATGAATTCTAACCAGCGCCTTTGCCTCATATTTAAGTTGGCTTGAGTGAAGATATATTTGAGCCTCTTATGGTCAGTATAAATATTACACTTGGTGCCCATAAGGTCTTGTCTCCAAATCTTGAGAGCGTGAATAACAGCTGCTAACTCAAGATCATGAGTTGGGTAATTTTGTTCATGATTCCGGAGTGCTCTAGAAGCATAAGCAATAACCCGGTTGTCTTGCATAAGCACACAACCAAATCCGGTTCCGGAAGCATCACAATAGACATTAAAAAGCTTGGTATTATCTGGCTGAGCCAATACTGGAGCAGTGGTTAGAAGTTTTCTCAATGTATAAAATGCTTCTTCACACTTATCATCCCAATGGAATTTAATCTCCTTCTTGAGTAGCTCAGTCATAGGCTTGGCTATCTTAGAGAAGTTTAGAATGAATCAACGATAATATCCTGCCAATCCAAGGAAGCTACGGATTTGATGGACTGAAGTTGGAGGTTTCCAATCCATAACTTCCTGAACTTTAGTTGGATCAACCGATATGCCTCCACTGGAGACAGTATGCCCTAGAAATCTCACACTATCAAGCCAGAACTTGCATTTAGAGAATTTAGCATAAAGGCGGTGATCACATAGTCATTGAAGAACGATACGTAAATGATCAGCATGATCTTCTTCAGTCTTAGAGTATATCAGAATATCGTCGATGGAAACCACATTGAATTTATCAAGCTCCGGCATGAAGACTGAATTCATAAGATACATGAAGTATGCTGGTGCATTAGTGAATCTAGAAGACATAACCAGATATTCATAAAGTCCATATCTGGTCGAGAAAGCTATTTTTGGAACATCACTAGGCTTGATTTTGATCTGATGATAACCAGAGCGTAGATCAATCTTAGAAAAGACCTTGGCTCCAGCTAGTTGATCAAACAAGATGTCAATGTGGGGAAGACGGTACTTATTTTTGATAGTGACCGCATTGAGGGGACGATAATCGACACATAGCCTTAAGCTATTGTCCTTTTTCTTAACATATAGGGCGGGGCATCCCCAAGGTGAAGCACTTGGGCATATGAAACCCTTATCAAGAAGATCTTGAAGTTGTATCTTTAGTTCAGCCAGTTCATTAGGCGGCATACGATATGGCCTCTTGGAAATAGGAGCTGTGCCAGGTTGGAGCTCAATAACGAGCTCGATGTCCCGATCTGGTGGCATCCCAGGCAAATCGTCTGGAAAGACATCGGGATACTCACAGACTATAAGAATATCTTCTAATTTGATGTCTGTGGTTGCATAAACACAAGAGTAGAAGTACTCTTGTTGGGGTAGATAGAGGGTAGTAGCTCCATTATATGGTGAGTCAATCTTAATAACTCGGGAAGAGATATCTAACAGCACTTTATGTTTTGTCATCCAATCCATCCCAAGTATAATATCCATACCCTCTAAATGGAGCAAAACCAAATCAGTTTTTATTACCTTACTACCCAACTGTATTGGCACATATCTAATCAGTTGATTGGAACTAACCTTTCCCCCAGGGGTAGAGATCACATACAGCCCCTTGGTTTGATAAGAATCAAGTTCCACTCGGGCACTACACTTGTTGCTAATGAAGCTATGGGTTGCACCAGAATAAAATAGGATAATAACGGGTTTATAGTCGATAGAAAATATACCCGTCATTATGGGGGCTCCTTCTAGAAGTTCTGCAAGGGTGGCGAAGTTGACTCGCCCTTGCCGGACTTGCATTACTTGTTTCTTGTCCTTTTCGTGGTTGTTCTGATTAAAACCCTGCCCTTGATAAGGCTTCCTGGGCCGAGGACAATCCTTGATAAAGTGATCCGCACTTCCGTAGTTGAAACAGCGATTAGTGCTGCTCCCCTGCTGAAACTGTTGAACATTTGGCCTTGGGCCAAACTGTTGCAGCTATTGCGGAGGCACTGAAGGTCTATATCATCCATGCTGTTGAGGCGGGTGGAAAACCAATCTGCCAGGTGGGGCATTCTGCTACGGCGCTCTGAACTACCCATTGGGAACAAAACGATACCTTGGTGACTGAGCACTCGAGGGTCCAATGGGGGCCTTCTGTTTCTTCTCGTCACGATGTGCCGCGGTGCAGTCCTCCTGGGTTAGGGCCATATTAACCAGCTCACTAAAAGTATTAGCCTTAACAAGGTTCAGGCATTCCTTAAGCTTAGTATTGAGGCCACGACAAAATCGATCCTGCTTCTTAGCATCATTATCAGCGTGATAACTCGCATACTGGCACAGATGATTGAAAGCCTGTGCATACTGCAGTACCATGCGGGTGCCTTGGGTGAGTGCCAGGAATTCATTCAACTTCCATTCCAACAGTCCTTCAGGAATATGATGTGCCCTGAAGGCAATCCGAAATTCCTCCCAGGAAATAACATGTCCAGCGAGCTGCATGGTGCAATAATTATCCCACCAAATGCGGGCAGCGCCACGAAGTTGCTAGGCGGTGAAGTGAGCTTTACTCGAGTCCGGACAAGGTATAGTATGAAGGGCGAATTTTGATTCAATAGTACGAAGCCAGGCGTCAGCATCAAGAGGTTCTTCAATTTTACTGAACAATGGGGGCTGAGTACTGAAGAAATCTTGATAGCTTGCCACTTGAGGGTTAAGGTCATCACGACCTCCTCGTGGTTGTTGGCGATGCTGGTTCTGTTGTGCCTGCACTAGAAGATTGAGAAGCTCAGTCTGCCGTGCCATAACCTCTGCTAGATTTGGTGGTGGCGGTGGCGGTTGTTGATAACCACTAGCCTGGTCTGGCCTGAAACCTTCAGGGGTTCCACGCGTAGCGCCAACCATCTGAAAAACATGGAAGATGTCCATTACAACAGGTTATTCTTGCTTCCATTATCAGAGGTATGATGCATGGTACAACATATCGAAACAGCATAAGAACGATGATGAGCATACACAATGAGTTTGAGAAATATATACAACTCGTGTCCATCTCATCAAATCAACTCAACAGTCATAGATAGGAAGGAGAAATCAACTCAACATCTCATAGATAAGGACGATGATTGTAAAACCCAACTGGTGGTCACCATATAGTACATAATTCTGGTAGTCTTTAAAGTACATAAACAACTAAATTTCAACTACTATAAGCCATGATGTTACAACAAGTGGCCTTATCCTAGTGGTCATATTACATCCCTCCTATTTACATATGCTACATCTTAGGACCATAACACCAGCTGCACCATCTTGCCTAAAAGTCATCTAAATTGCCCACAGACGACGTACTCCCAGAGGAAGAGTCATCATCCTGAGGGTTGGGCTCTGGATCTCCATGTTTTGAATCTATCTCGGACACACCTTCAGTTTCCTCAGGTTCTTCTTCTGAATCTTCCTCTTCTTCTTCTAGCTCATTCGGCACAAGAGGAGGGATTTGCTGTTCTTGGAGCATCTCAATATGTCCAA
Source organism: Panicum hallii (assembly GCF_002211085.1). Lineage (NCBI taxonomy): Eukaryota > Viridiplantae > Streptophyta > Magnoliopsida > Poales > Poaceae > Panicum > Panicum hallii. Next base: position 21,640,009 of record NC_038043.1, on the reverse strand, counting down.
GGGCATCACCTAATTCTTAGTTCAAGTCATGGACTTGTTCCTGCAAAAAGTCAATTACGGTGTTGCGCTGGAGAATTTGAGCATCACTCTCCAAGATCTGCACATCCAAATGCCCAATAGTAGTATCCCTCCTGACAATTCCTTGACCAAGCGAATGGATCTGGTCATCTTTCAGGGTAAGGTCCGTATGAAAATCCTGAGCCAAATTCACCATATCGTCCATACACCTTTGCTTAAGAGACTGGAGGCGGTACTAAGCGTTCATATACCTGATCACTGCCCTGCGGGTCTCCTCGGCTATATCTCCAACTAAATGTCCGAGATAAGTTATTCTGAAGATCCACTCAGCATCGTGTGCAAAAACTGCCAGAAACAGTCTGATGGGGTAAGCTGCTACCGCATTCGGATGCTGTTCACAAAAAGTGGTGATAGCCTTGAGGGCTGCTGCTTCAAAAGCATCCACGAGATGATATCCAACAACCTCTATCTCAATAGATTGCCACTCAAGGGTAGGATGCTAGGAAATAGTGACAGTAGCACGGCATCGAGGGACTCTAACCTCTGTAAACTCATGGCCCTTATACTGGGTGGATCCGGGTAGTGATAAAGACGAAGTGTATCCCACAGAATTGTCGAAAACCCTTCCCAATATAGGCAATCAGTGTGAGCATATCCCTTAGCATCCCAATAGATCCTCTGAACATTTGCCATCTGAATCAAAAGGATTCAATTGTTAGATAGGATAGAAATTTTCCTAAAGTTTGAAGAAGGCTGTGGAAAAATGTGAGTCAAGCTCATGAAAATGCTGGAATGCATCATAGTATCCATCCGACTAAGAGCTCACAAGATAAAGGGAACGAGACATCTGATTCTGGTAACAGCAAAGATTGGACATCAAATGGATATTGTAGATTTTGAGGATGGAACAAAAGATGCCAAGATACTAACCCTATAGCTGTCCGTATGACCATTTCAAGACTGCACTTGTGAATAACAGCACTCTAGGTATTCTTATGACAACATAAGCATGAATCCTAACTTACAAACAATAGTTCAAAGATGCATGCACGTACTACGTCCTCACAAATAAAAAAACAACTGCTCAGTAATCTCGGTCTTACATGGTTAGTTACGGTGGCATAATATAGGTACATCGCTCCCTATAATATCTAGTCGACAAATCCTAACCGTTCAGAACCTATCGAATCGTGGTTAGCGTACCTGCAGAAAACCACAATAGAAATATATATCCAATGAATCTTTCATGCCAGCACGTCATGAAAGCGTTCCTAACTATTACTGTTCACTATAGAAACAGCATCTGTCCAATTACCGCCGTACAGACAACGTTATCGAAACAACGTATTCACGGGGGTATCGCAAGATGCGGGGGGTATGAACAGCGATCATCATACCCTGTGCCTAACCATATACTTCCAATATAACCAACCGAAGTTGATATATTGGCAGCATCTCAAGTAGGCCACTGCTTGACAAACAGCGTTCAGTTCGCATCACCGATGGGAAGGCTAACTCCCTAGTTAGCTGGGGATCCTTACCTTCTTACCTTTGCGATGAGAGCGTTGTTACAGAATATGAGGTTGATTGTGCAACAAATTTAAGTTTTAACAAAAAGGTAATGCTAAAAGTTAGAGTTATATATATATACATATACTATAGCTACCTCTAACTCCCTTATTAAACATCACCCTAGGGCTTTACGAACTAAGCACAATCCTTAACGAAACCAACGTAGTTTTGTAAAATACTTTTTTGGTCCAATTTTGTACTAAAAGCATTTTTTAAGGCAATTGATATCTCCGGTGTACACTTGTTAGTTCTGATACCAGCTGTGATAGAACCAACCTGAATTACACTGGCTCAAGTGCGCTGAACCTTCCTCGGAAGGTAGCAAGGACTCAACCGCACTTCAAATAGTGTAACCCCGTGGTCTGGCGGGTAAAGTCCTGATAAAACCACCTAACTCAGGATCAAAACATGGTACCTCGCACGAAGGCGAGTCCAGAGATACAAGCACCGACAATTTTACATCACAGGCATAATATTACATTAGTTTCAGATACTTATAGTAGTAAGACCTAACTAGTAAGAATTTATACAAAACCGTTTAAAGGGTGAGTATCTGCAGCGGAAAGTAAAATACGATACTATCAGACGTCGTGGAACGGATATTGAGCTAAGCCCAAGCCCAACATCATTCGGAGGAACCTGTGTTGGCCGGGGATGGATCCCATTCCATAGACCAACCATCGGGAAGAGCATAGGGCTAGGGCACAGGCAGAGCATAATTCTCAGGAGGATTACCTGGAATACAGTTAAATTTTCAAGACTGAGTATTCTAATACTCAGCAAGGCTTACCCGTTTCATGTATACGTAGCCATGTAGCTAGACTATGAAGGCTTTGTGAAAAGTTCTAGGTTTGTCTTTTGCTGAAAAGCACCAAAGAGTAGGTCCTTAATTTTCAAATTTTAGCTTTCCGATTCTAGTTAATTATCCCTTCTAGGTAAGCAATTATAATTACTCAAGCATGGTAGAACCTTTTAAACAAACATCATCTTTGATAATCATAAGGTTGCTCTTATTACTCTATGTGGCAAAGGGATCAAGCAGTCTCGATCTCCGCGAGAAATGGACGATTCAGAATTGAATTTTCAAACCTTGCAAGGGTAAACCTAATTCACACGCTTGGAACATCCAACGATTATTCCAAAGCAACCGTTTGCCTTTCATTCCGACTCGTGGATCAGTGCCACCACAAGTGACTGTAGGACCATACGCACACCCAATGTGCAGGACGTATGCCTGTAGCGCGACTACATGACCATACTCCTGTCCGCTGTGCGGAAAGTACTCCCGCACGTTGGTGTGTGTGCGAAAAACCAAATTACGAGTGGTGGGGGCTATGTCCACTCCTCGGGCCGATCGGTTACTAGGCTTACCGCTTACCCATAATTCACGGCATGTGGCTAGTACTTTCAAACGCTTAACCACCGCTACCACACACTGTGACCTTATCAAAATTTTATCAACACAGACGGGGTCTCTACCAAGGTCATGAATCATAACCACAACCCCGTCCATTATCCTTATAGTGATTGCAGGAATGTAAACATTGCAACTCCTATAAAGTTCGCGAGTGATAGGCAATCACTCGACTTCTACCGGTCTTATTAGCATAGCAGCTACTCGGACTCAAGTTCTACTATACAGTACATAGGATCCTAGGAATGTGCGACTAGGGTTTCCATACAACTCCTAAGAGCTTAGATGCACCAGTACATTAAATCAATACTTAAATTGCAGTGAATGAAAATAGGGTTTATGTCCGGAGCTTGCCTTCGCTGGTGGGGTTAGGGATAGAAATGTCAACACTAAAACTTTCCGAACTAGGATTCGGGGCTTCAGTCAAATTTCCGGTGACGTTCCCGGGGTCTTCAGAAATTTCTTCTTCTGGTTCCGGAATTAGTTGATAATCTCCGTCAGCGAGAGTCATTGAGTCTACATGATATGCAAACATTATAATTTAGGGAATACATACACTTTAATTTCATTTTACGATAAAGTTGCAATCCAATAAATAAATATTCTATTTAACAAACATATCATCTACTCTCCTACTGGGCAATCATTTATCGAGTACAAACTAAACTGCCTAACTACATTAAGTGACATGTTTAGTTACTCTAAGCAACCAAACTAATTACATTAGATAGTATTGGGGTGATTCTAATTGACTAAACTAATTCCATTAAACACCATTAGTGGATTTTAGGAATTAGACTAATTATTCTTTAAAGAAATGGAGTCATTATTATTAAAAACTTTTGTTTTTGATCAAATAATCAAACCCTAAGTCAGCAGTGATTAATAATACTACAAAAATTAGTATAAACAGACCTAATTTAAATAATCTGATCCTAAAATTTTCAGAATATTTTATGCAGTAAATAAATTAGAAGAAATATTTCAATTAATCAGCACCTAGAACATGTTTTATTTCCACAGAGCAAATTACTGCAGTACTGGGGCTATAAATTTAATTGAGTACTGGTGAAGCATGAATGAAGCTTCTGTAAATTGATAAGAATTTTATCTCCACAGGAATAGTGCTACAAAAATAAACAAAATCAGCACAATTATTTCAAGATCTATTTATATCTAGAGTTCCAGATAGATTCAGGTGCTGAAACTTTATGGACTTGTTAAACAACTCAGAAAAAATTTTCAAAATATATTTTCATAATTTTTCATGAACAGGATCTAGCATAAATTAATTAACCGTAAGATTCTTGATAGATCCCTGCTTTTCATAGAAAAGACCCTAACAAGGTTGAAATCAAAGCAATCAGATCCTTGGCCGGATTAGAATAGGGGACAGGGAGGGGAACGGCGGCATTCCAGCGAGGTGGCTCACCATCGATGGATCGGAGGTGGGGAAGGAGTTTCAGGGGGCCGAGGCGGTTCACAAGAGCCGCTTGGTGGGGGCTAGGATGGCCAGAAGGGCTGGTCCCCATGGTGACGCGCGACGGTGGCGAGAGGGAGATCGACGGCGAGGTGGATGCGGTGCTCAAGGCTAGCGATGGAGGGGCTGGTGAGCTTCATGAAACTAGGCGAAGCTGCTAGAGGGGTTATTGTGGATCGAGAAGAGGCGGGGCGAACTGTCCACGGTGGCGCGGAGCGACAGCAATGGAGTTCAATGGTCGGCGGCGTTCCAGTGGTGCGAGCATGAGGGAATGGAGAAGAACTGGCTATGAAGCTTCAGGGGGGTGTAGTGGTGCCGGGGAAGCACGGAATTGTGGGTGTGCGGCGACGGAGGCGGCTGATGACGGCGAGCAGAGAGCGCGGTGGTGGTCTGGCGGGGTGCTAAGTGGAGGAGAAGCCGAGGAAGCGAAATGCGGGCGGATGAGTGGAGCGGCGTGGCTTGCACGGGAGAGGACAGCGAGGAGGCGCTAAGGCGGTGGCAGAGCCTCCTGGCGACGCGTGGAGTGGTGCTGGAGCAGGAGCTGGCCTCGAGCAGTGCGGCAACGACGGCCAACGGCGGCGCTGCTGTGATGGCAGAGAGAAAACAAAGGAAGGAGAAAGGGGGGGGACCCTAGGGTCCTATCTGCAATTACAGGAATTACAGGGACTTCACTGTAAAACAAAACTTCCCACTATTCTAAAGCTCAAATGTGAAAATGGTCAAAATGAAAGTTTTAGAACTTTTTAAAAACTACAACTTTGCTTTAAGTTTCAAGTTCAAAAACTCAAAGAATAAGGACTTGTATTTTGAGAAATTACACATAAACCCTTATTTTTACACACTTCACTCAATTTCACATAATTCAACACATACATTACAACTTCTCCCTTTGTTTGCTACATTCAGACACCTAGGGTGTCACACTCATCAACTCGGCGGGTGAAGGAGCCTGGAAGGGTGAAGAAGCCGAAGTTAGATGCCATCAAGTTCGTCGAGAGGACCCTGGAGATCCCCCTACCTGGCGCACGAACTGTTGGATTTGTACTCGGGCGGCGCTGGAGCAGGAGATGGCCTCGAATCTTGCTGATGATCATCGACTTCTAGTATGGCCGAGCTAACAGATGTACGGTCGAATGAAAGTAACTCCGAGAGGTTCAGACTCTGAAAGAAGGTATAAAATTAATACGGCCAGGGAAAGGGAGATGCAAGCGGCTTGATGATAAAACATACCTGTTCCGAAGAAGGAGTGATAGCTGATGAAGAGACGATTGACTCCTGTGGATGCATCCTATGTGGAGAAGGAGTAACAACCGATGTAGTGGTAGTCGGCTCCTGCAGATGTACCTTTTCTGGAGGAAGACTAGTAGTCGACAAGGTGACAATCGGCTCCTGCGGAGAAGGACCGATAGCTGATGTGGTGATGATCAGCTCCTGTAGATCCTGAAGGCCGACCAAGGTATCAGCTGGCATTGTGGGGTCTTCTAGAGTCATCAGGATTGGATCCTGAAGGATGACTAAGGCATTGACCGTCATCAAAGGATCCTCTGGGACCTCTTGTGTTGGGTTTTCTTGGCGCGTTGGCTCTTCCCCGCTAGAAACATCTACGATATCAGCCTACAAGCAAGGAAAGAGCAGTTAAACCGAAATATACATGTTCAGAGGATCAGTTGTAAGAAGGACGATCTAAACCTGGTTGGCGATTGGAGCTTCTTGGTCAGTGGAAGATGGTCCAGCTTCTTTCTGAATCTTTCTGGCAGTCATCTTCCTCGCCTTCGTTTGGGCTCGGGGGGCAGCAATGTTAGAGGATCGCTTCCGCTTGGGAGTTGGTTTCATGAAGCTGGGCTAGATCTGCATGATGACCTTTGATGAGGGAGGTGCGTTTCTACCGAAAAGGACCACGGGGGCAACTGGTGAAAACTGGAAGGTAGAGCCATCATCGTTCCTGGGCTCCGGACCATCTTCCTGCTGCAGAGAAAATGAATAGAATTAGAGAAGGGGCGGTGTGGAGTCAGGAGGAAATATTCAACTGTTGGTAATACCTCTCCTTCAGGGGCTTCATATTCAGCGTCGATCTGTTGCAGCATCGGCCCCAGAACTTTCCAGAAGACATGAGTCTTCCACAATGACCACCAGCTCTCGAATCCGATGGCCGAAGAGGTGAACGAAAGGTCGACAGGGATTGGAAGGAGAAGATTAGTGAATAGGTTGTAGCATCTTTGGCTGGTAAGGGCATCAGGCAGATCAGCTGTACTTGTCATCAAATGGTGAAGGAAGAAGGTGGGGAGGAACCTGCCTGAGACCAAATTGCCGGGCTGCTATGACCGGCTGGTAGAATTTATAACCGGGCTTGATGATTAGGTTAGAGGTGCTCATACCAACTAGAAGGAAGCAAGGACGAATCATGATAGAATATAAAAGCCGAGTGCTATCATCATCGGCAAAATCAGCCAATCTAAAGGTGATTGGGTTCTCAAAAATTTCAGAATCAGTATAGGGAAGGAAGATGGAGTTGTCCAGACCCCTATAGAAAATCCTAAACTAGTTTGAAACTGCTGAGGGGTTCAATTTGCTACCAGGAATACTGTACAGGGCCTGACCGAAACTGGTACACCTAATTCGCCTCTCACTTTGATCTGGAAAGGAATTATTGGCCAAAACAGGGAAGTTTGGTATAAAGTCCTGAAAGTATAGGTGAGCCCATAACTGGATGAACCACCATGGACCACCGGTCCTGAGTTTCTTCTGGGTAAGTAGGCTCAAAGACATCAAGTGGAGATATCTGTAGACTTCTCCAAGGAACAATTTACCAAGGCCAACAATTTTACCTTTGGCCAGTTCATATGCTAGTGGTAGATAGTTCTTGGTTGGGGCAAGGGAAGGACCAAAGAATAAAAAGTGTTCCAACCAAAGATTCAGAAAGGTAGTGTGTTCCTTCTCAGTCACAGGACCTTTGGTTTTGATATGCTGGTTCAGGTATGCACCCCAGTTTGTGCACTCTGTTTTGGAGGATAGTTTGAAGGGGACTTCGGGCAGTCTGAAGGCAGAGGGGCAAGATGATGAAATCTCCAAACCAGTAATCTTCACTACGTCCAGGAGGGTTGGAGTCATCGGCCCATGGCCAAATAAGAATCAGTTCAAGGCATCGGACCAAAAGTAGCTGATGGTTTTTAGAAGGTTCTCATTCTTTTCAAGAGGGGATAGAGACAGAGATAGAGCATCGGCTATCCCTATGGTCTCCCATGTGGGCTGGTAGGTCTTTGCTACTCTGTTATACTAGGTCACCCAGCCCTCAGGAGGATTTGGCCAGGCATGTAGGCCGTCGGCCAAGAATCTAAATCTATGTTTTAGCTCACGAACGGAATTCGATTGGCCTCGTAAGAAATCAGATCTACGGGTTTCTCGTAAGAACAAGGCCCGAGACAAAAGGAATTGGGGGAAGAAAGATGCGGCAAGAGAATATATGAAACCTAAAGAATCAATAAAAGCCAAATAACCGGAGAAAAATCATTTAATGGTGCAAGGGATGTAGTAATTGCTGCATTAATTTAGCGAAGGTCGGAGTTTTACCTGGAGACCAAGGACGCCGGCATCGGCATTCGAAGATCCTGCCATTTGAAACTCCAATGAAGATCAAGAACCTAGAAACTGGATCTAGGGTTGGCGGTGCAAGTTGAGTGCGTGCTCTAAAAACTTTGGTCCGGGTTTTTGCGATTAGGGTTTATGAGCAAAGGGTTTTGGAGAATAACTTGGATTCGGGGAATCTTTGAAGATCTGTTTTGGGAAGGGTTCGGATTTAAGTGGAAAATGGAATTGATTTGAGAATCGACTTAGATCCGGATCAGCACTTTAAGGAAAGGAACCGATGTGTTGCCATCGGCTCCCAAAAGATCGGCTTCTTGACAAGTTGCGGTTAAAATAAAAGGATTTTATTTATAAAAGGAAAAGATTACAAAAGGGGAGCCGATTGCTCCTAGAGCCGACCCATCGGCTTAATCCTACGATCTACCACCAATAGGTGGCAGAGACTCTGCGGCGCTTGATCGGAGGAGCCGTGCTGGCGTCACTGTCGTCGTCGCCGCCATCATATCCACCACTGACGCTGCTAAAGCCGCTGCTGTCTTCAGCTTCTTCGTCATCGTCGTCATCATCATTGTCATCCTCTGATGATCCACCAAGAAGGTAGCCTGCTGCCCCGAGTCCTCTTCGGTTGATGAGGAATCGGCTTCTTCCTCCGAGGAGAAGAAGTCCTCATCCCAGGACATGTCGTCCTCGTCATATTCATCCAGCTCCCCGCCGAGGAGGAGGTGGAGGTCTTCACCATTGGTCAGGGATTCGTCATCCTCTGGCCAGGTCTGGAAGTCCTATTCTGGAGCGCAGGTCTCGTAGGCGGCAATGGGGTCGTATTCTGGAGTGGCTTCTTGGGTGGACTCGAACTCGAAGGAAATGGCGGAGGAAGCAGAGGAAGAAGAAGAAGCCATTACGAGAGAAGGAGAGTTGTGCGGTTGCTAATGGCTGAAGGAAGGGGATGGGAGAAAGAAAACTACCGAGGCCAGGTTTATAAAGATTGAGTGGAATATGAATCGGCACTGTGACGGTTTCCAAGGAGTTTGATGCAGAGCAGTCACATCCCCTGAAGTCAAAGAGGCACGCCTGTACGGATTTTGGAAGTCGAAGAGGCGGGGCGATGAAAAGGAAAAATGGTTTTGGAATAATTATTGCCGAAACCAGGGGGCATGTGTTATTGCCATAATTTAGCTAGGCTAGAAGGTGGGCTGCAAAGCAAGATGGGCTCAAAAGATAATCATAGTGGGCTTATGAATCAGCCCCTGTGCGGGCGTTTGAGGCCAGGATTGGCCATGTATCTAGATAGGTGTGTGTGTTTAAGATAGTTTAGATAGAGATAGTCAGGATTCGTGTCATGGTCAGTTAGGATTGGTTAGGGAAGGCAAGTCTCCAGACTATAAATATGTACCTTGGATTATGAATAAACAACGAACAAACAATCATTCACAACAACTCTCGGCGCATCGCCACCCCTGTTCTAGGGTTTCTCGGGTAAGTGCCGTGCAGCCCCGATCACGCTTCGTGTGATCAGGGCAGCATCGTTCTTGCCTGTTTACCTTTATGTTTCTTGTATTGAAGTGTTGTTGATGGCGAGTAACACTAGTTATCCTAGTGTTTATAGAGTATCATCGGCTCTTTCATGCTTTATTCATGCATCATTTGTTATCTGTAAACGCTTAGCTGTCCTTGGGCCCGATCTTGGGTGTGAGGGCAGCACCTTGCTCTATTTCTGATTAGTAGATCCAATCTGTTATGGTTATTCTTTGTTTTTCGAAGATTTAGCTTAACATCTGCATGACTAGGCCTTTCAAACGGATTGAATGTTCCGGCAGTACGTTTGATGCTTTGTATCAACCTAAAGAGGGATTGTTCCGGGAATCGGCTCTTTGTTGGTTTTTAGGCCTCTGTTTAGGTTGTTATTCTGTTACCTTTCGAATCTGTTAGGCTCAATTACGTGTAGGATGTTCCGGTTATATAGTGAAAGCTTTAGCCGCCATAGATCGGATTAGCTTACTAGTTACAAAGCAAGTTTTATTCTACCATCGAATGTGCGTGCTTTATTCAAATACTTAGATCCGATTTGACATTGGACACAATCGGCTCTTTACAGCTGATATTGGGAATCACCCAATGAGCCGATCACGGCTCGGACTAATGTTTACACGTGTCTATGCATGTAGGAAACTAACATAAATCACTTCCACACCTTCCTGATCAGGTACAAGGTCAGGTGGCACGCCTAGCAACCCAGATGCCAGGTCGTGTGTCGGATCTCGGGCCGTTGACCGAGGGACCGAGGCCCACCAGCAGCCCGGGAGCCTCCCAGCTCCTCATGTTGCCTGTCACTGCTCGCTGATGGGTTTTGACCGATAACAATTTGACACAGAGCGCTATTGTCCAACTGAACCTGCAGGACCTATGCCATCACTACAGCACAGCCGCTCAGCATCCGAGCGTCATGCAAGCTCCATCCCCTCGGATAGTCGCACCCCAGGAGGAAAACTCAACCCTAGAGAGAATGACAACCGCCATCACAACCAAGACAATCCGCACGCGGCCACGCAGACAAAGAAGTCCAACAGCCTCCATGTCAGTCGGGCAACCACCAGGTCGCAAGGTATCAGGCTGGTGGTCACTCTGCGGGAAGTCATGGCCACCATGGAGATCTCCGCAATTTGCCTACAGTCGACCTTAGGCAGAAGATCAACGAAGGCTGTGACGCTCGAGACATCATCGACTCGAGATTCCACGAGCGCAACGGTGATCCACACGACATCGATGGCAGTGATCGCTTCCTAGCTTTCACCCGCAACATCACCTCCCGTGACTGCCCAAGGGAATTCAAGCCAGTCAGCATCACCAAGCATGACGGCAAACAAGACCCATGGCAGTGGATTCGCTATTACTCCACCACCATTGAAGTGTCGGGCAGCTCCAACATGACCAAGGTTATCTACTTCCTGATGGCACTGGAATCCGCACCGCTCACCTGGCTTGAAAGCCTCAAGCTAGACTCCATTGACTCCTAGGAGGACCTGAAGAAAACCTTCATTGATAACTTCCGAGGCTCCATGCTCCGTGCAGGTACTCACCATGACTTGTCATAGGTCAAGCAGGAGGAGAACGAGAGCCTGAGGTCCTACGCCACGTGCTTCTTCGAGATGCGTGCCACCATCGCCAACATCACTAATGAGGATGTCATCCGCTGCTTCCAGAATAGCCTTGGCTTGAAGAACATCTACCACGACTTCAGCCACAATCGCCCTAAGACTATCATGGAGCTCCGCGACATGATGCAGGGATGGGCCGACCAGGAGGACGAGGAGAACGAGCGCTTCCCCAAGCGCAACAACGACAAGCGCAACAATGATAACCGCTCCGACAAAGGCTAGTGGAACTACTCGGGATCCTCCCAAAAGCGCAAGCTAGACGACCTAGTCACAACTACAGAGCGCAACCCGCGTGGCAAGAAATTGGGGAACTAGTAAGATTAATTCAAGAAGATCCTGCACAAGCAATGCCCGATGCACCAATAGTCCAAGCACACACTCTTCCAGTGCATCAGCCTCCGCAAGTCTCTCAATGCACCTCTCCCTGACGAGGACGAAAAGGGAAAGGACAAGGAAGACAAGGTGGGAGACAAGTCGGAGGCCAGGGATATCAAGATCCCAAGAACGTCTTCAATGTTATCTTCACGGTGACGGTGGCTTCCCTACCAAGCGTGCGTAGAAGCTTACTCTGCTCGAGATCTTATCTATTGAGCCAGCCATACAACGGCCCTTGAGATACAACAAGGTCCCAATTTCCTTCTCTCGAGAGGATCAGTGGACCAGCTTCTATGAGCTGGGAAAATTCGCGCTTGTTCTGGATCCTGTAGTGGCCGGCTCACAGCTCACTCGAGGACTCATCGATAGAGGGAGTGACCTCAACCTTCTTTTTGTGAGTACTTTGAAGAAGATGGGCTGGACATCTCCAAGATGCTCACCCCAAGCAATGCTCCATTCTATGGCATCGCTCCAGGAAACGCAGCTACACCGATTGGTTTGGTAACACTACTAGTTACCTTTGGGACAAAAGAATACTACCGTACGTAGTACATCAAGTTCGAGATGGCGAACTTCGAGTCCACATACCACGCTACCCTCGGCAGACCTGCTTTGGCCAAATTCATGGCCGTACCCCATTTTGTCTACTTGCTTCTAAAGATGTCAAGCAAGACAGGGGTACTCACCTTCCACGACGAATTGAAGGAGTTGTACAACTGCGATCAAGAGACAATCAAGTACACCTCAACTACGCGCGTGCTAGAACCTTCATCTGAAGTTTTCGCAGCCGCGCAGTAGATCTCCTTGTCGGAGATGGTGATTCCAGCTATACCTCCATAGAAGAAGCTGGGACAGTCGATGGTGAAGCCCAACACCAGCAACGTCGGTGTGAAGACCATCCAACTGCAGGACGGCAATGCATCTAAGACAACACTCATCAGTGCCGAGCTGGATGACAAATAGGAACTCACGCTCATCAACTTCCTTCCGGCTAACAAAGACATATTCGCGTGGAAGCCAGTGGATATGCCAAGAATTCCTAAGTAGATGATCAAGCATTGCCTAAAAGTCAATCCAAAAGCTACTCCCAAGAAGCAAAAACTGCGCTGCTATCAAAAAGGAGTTAGCAAAACTACTCGCGGCTGGCTTCATTAAAGAAGTGTATCACCTAGAGTGGCTATCTAACCCTATACTTATTTCAAAAAGAATAATAATTAATGGAAGTTGTGTGTGGATTATACCGATCTCAAAAGGCACTACCCAAAAGATCCTTTCGCGCTCCCATGCATCGACCAAGTCATCGACTCCATAGCTGGCTGCGTCTTGCTCTACTTCACTAATTGCTACTCAAGCTACCATTAGATAGCCCTCAAGGAAGAATACCACATGGATAAACAATTCAAGGAACGGTAACGCATGAAAGTAGGTAGAAAAATGCAATAAATATATATAATATATAACCCATAAATACTCAAATGAGATAATTAAAACTAAATCAATTTAGGTGGCAAAAAAGATCATGCTTAGCTTCTTGTCTTTATTTTCTTCCGGCTCAACCGCATACTGAACACCGGTCTTAGGCTCAACGGTGTCGGTGGGCTCAACGGGCTTGCTCTCCGGCGTTTTGGTCACTAGAATGCATGAAAGGATGCATATGTTAGCATGATACCATGTTTTTTTCATGAAGTGATATGCAATGAAGAGCGAATGGCACAACATGCAATGGTACACAAACATGAGCTACTATCAAAAACAACCAAGCACCAGAGAATTTAGCAAGAAAACCTAAAGTAAGAATTTAGCAAGAATATAGCAACAAGAAATTTACACAGCATGCATAAATCATGAATCAATTTGAGCATACGGAGAACATGAATAAGAACTCATGAAAGTTGGATTTGCAGCAAAACAAAATTCAGCTATTCTAAACAAGATAAATCAGAAAATACATGCAAAACACTTTAAATAATTCCTAGAACTTTACCACAGGAACTAGACAAGGAAACAAAACTAACATAAGTGTTTTCACCATTTTGTCATTTTTCAAGAAAGAGATATGCAATAAATAATACTATAGACAGCACACATGAAATCAAGCTAAAACCCTAATAAACAGTTGGGTTCCATCCAAAAAAAATTCACCACTAGATAGATCTTTTAATCAGGAATCTAATAAAGTTAAGTTTGTCATTTTTAGATCATTAGAGAAATTACCGAGAATTTAAATCACTTTTACAAAAATAAAGAATAACTAAATTACTGTAGCAGGAACATGCAAAACAATATTTTTTTACATAGTAGATCTAAACCTAAGGAGTCCAAAAAAACTAGCCTCATAATTTTTTGAAGCTCTACAAAATTTCCTATGGATTTTACAAGATCACAGCACATTAAAACTCTTAAAAAAACACTGATCTTCCTAGCTACAACCACCCCCAGGCACCGACAGGAGGACCCAGGAGTCAACCAAGCCTGCCAGGGTCAAGGGAGAGCCAGGGGCATAGCCAGCGTGTGCGAGCAACATGCATGGCACGGTCCGGGACGGGGTGAGGCTCACTAAGGGCTGGAGGGGTGACGAGCAGCGGCGTAGGGGTGGCGCGACAAGGAAAGGCGGTGTCGGCGGGAGAAGCTCGCTGGGGACTTGCATAATAAGGAGGAAGGGAGGGGATTAGGCCTCAAACGGATTGAGGAAGGTGAGGGAAAGACGCATGTGCAAGGAATCGCAGAGTTACTCACCGGAGGAGAGAGATTGACGGTGGCCGGAGTTGGGGAAGAAAGTGGTGGCGGCTGTCGGTGTTTTATCGCCTGCCCACCGAGGGGTATTCCCGAGGTGGTAAGTTTTAGGTAGGGTGACACCAAGATCAGAAACTCGAAGGTGCAAGCAACACAAGGTTTAGACAGGTTCGGGCCGTGATGTGCGTAATACCCTATGTCTTGTTTGATGGTTTGTATTGCCTTGGGTGTTGATGTTATTTTGAGGGGGTTCCTGCCCGCCCTTATATATCCGGGAGGACAGGGTTACATGAATCCTAGTCTGACACTAGCCTAGGAACCGTATTCGAGTACAACCCGAGTAGCTTCCTTCTCTATCGGCTAGTCCTACTTCGCATGCGAGTAGAGTACAACATAGATAAGGTATAGGACATGTCCTATCCCCTATTCCTGTATGAACTACGTTATGTACACAGTCCCGTAGTCCCGGATTTGACAAGCCCCCGAGCTTTTCGTAGTTGAGTACTGCAGGCTCCTCGAGTACTTCCGAAATAGTCTTCAACTTCTTTTGAAGCTCTTCTTCGAGTACTTCCTTGGCTGTATCGAAGCCATGAGGTGCTCATGCCCCGAATTACTTCTTTGATATGGTGCGATGAAAAATCGCACTCCATATGGAGTAGCCCCCGAGTCTTAGGTTGAATCAAAGAGTCAGGCTGAGGGTCATATTAGTCTTGAATCTTCCTTACTTACCTTTCGAATATATTCAAAAAATAAGTAGTCGATACCACGTATCCCGCAGCCCCCGAGCCTTGAATCCAAATCTATCAGGTTTGGAAAAAAGGATCCAAAAGTCGTGGCATGTAGTGAAAAAATGTTCCCTTAGGAAATAATTGGTGTGATGATATAGATGATGGAAGTTAGATTTGGAATTCGAAAAAACCCTTTTTTGGGACAATTAACCCTGAAAAAATGATTAATCGAATAATTTATCTAAAAAATCCACCAAATGACCCCTCATCTTCCGAATATTCCCTGTGATGACTATTCAACTTCGGAACAGTAAACCTGTATCCGGTCGCTGGTTATTTAACCCCGCGGTAACTTAGGGTAAAATCCGTGCTTCCAATCTTCAATCTGCCGAGAAATTTCCGAATCCCCAACGAGATCCGAGCTCTGCCTTCACCCCCTTTGAGAAGCCCCAAACTAGCCGAATCTCTCCGCCCCTTCTCCGCAGCCCCTGAGCAACTCGTGGCAAATAGATCTAGAAATGGCGCCCAAGAGATCCAATGAGAAGGATGGGAAAGGGAAGGATTCGCAGCCGCCTTCTGGGGAGTGGACTTACAGTAAGTGCTCCAATAACAATCTCCTGAATCTTGTTTAGAAGTGCTTCAGGAGAAAAATCTTGTCAACTGGCACCCTTCTTTTTGCCAACTTCTTCCCATGGAAAATGTGGACGAAATCGTCTCATTTTACCATTTCGCTGAACAGGGTTTGGCTCTCCCCACTTGTTCTTTCTTCTATGGCCTTCTTTATTTCTATGGGCTTGAGCTCCATCACCTCAACCCGAACTCAATCTGCCACATTGCTATTTTCATCCAATTTTATGAAGCTTTCCTTGGAATTGAACCCCATTGGGATCTTTTCCGCTTTCTTTTCCAGGTAAAACCGCAACCCACCTCCAAAAATCCATCCATTGTAGGGGGCACCGGTGTCCAGCTTAGGCAAAAAGCCGGCGACAGATACCTATCCTACATATTCCCCTCCAATATTCCTGGATGGAAAAGCCATTGGTTCTCCATCGGAAACCATGCCCCCCAACTCCCTGAAAGATCGGATAAGCCGCCTGTCGTGAGGCCGGAGTGGAACACCGAACTCTCCAAAGGGGATATGGATCAAGTCGATGAGCTGTGAGCCATCATAGCAGCCCATAAAGAAATAGGAGTGACTGGCGCGTCCGAGATGCTTGCATTCTTCAAATGCCGCATCCAACCAATCCAACAGCGCCATACGCTAGGCTTCGAGTACATGGGTGCTGAAGATCTATCTCGGATGTGTGCAGAACAGTTGTCTGACGATGCCGTGCTTCTCCGGGTCAAGCGTGTGCTGCTGGACGTCAACACGGTGCTCTACGTCCCGAAGTTGTTCTCAGCGCAAAATCCTCCAAAGCCGGTAAGTGTTCAACTACCTTGGAATAAGTTATGTTGTTCTGTAACCGCTGACTGAGAATTTGCTGTAGGGACACACAGAGTTGTACCGGAGTTATCCACCACAACCCGACATCCCCCGACCGGACCACCTTCTTCCTAGCGCCGCGGCTGAAGCGAAAAAAGCTCAAGCATCTGATGCTCTGCCCAGCGGTGAGATGACCCAGAGCGGGAGTCCATTGACAGAGAGGGCAACTGAAGGGAAGGCAAACAAGAACAACTCCCCCGGATCATCCGTGGAGTTGGTAGAAGCCTTGCCATTGGTCCCTTGGGGTCATCAGGTGGTGCAGAAACGCAAAGCATGTGTAGTCAAACCCACCAGGTATGGAGCCACTGTCTTATAGAATTGTCAAATCTTGTAGTTGTTGAATGCTTACGTTGTCTGTTTTGTAGTCCTTCTGCTTCTCCTCCTGACCCCAAGCGCCAAAAGGTAGTTTGCTGGGAATGATGTTCAAGCAGGTGGTTCCACAGAAACTGCTGGAACGGACCCGGCGACTACATCAGCAGGGGTTGTAACCGTTGCCGTGGCGGGTACCTTGCCATCAGCTGGTGTGACCCCGCCACCGGCAACGAGTACCGTGATTATAAAACCACGAGCACTCAGGCTGAAGAAAGCTGGCATGAAGAAGTCTTCGTTGTAAGTGCAGCTCCTTGTTCATAATGTATCTTCTATTCTATTTCGACTTGTTTGATAATATAACTGATTCTTCTTCATTAGGACTGCATCTGCTTTAGGGTTAAGCCAAAGCCTATCTCGGCTACTCCAGCCCCCGATGAGGACATGATGCTGCCCGATCGACTACCTCCCGAGCCCTAGCAACCCGAAGCCAGCGCCGGTGGAGATGAACAAGGCGAGGCCACTAATACCACTCCTGCGGATGGCACAAGTAAGTGTCTGACCCCCCACGGGTAACTGCTTAGATCGCAGACTTCATAGACTGAATGCGTTTCGACTTGTAGATGCCCCACAACCATCAACTGAAGAAGCTACGGGTACCTCAAGAAACCCTGGAGATCTGCTGGTGTCCGGGAGTGGATACAAGAACATCATCACAAAAGATCTAGTGGATGATCCTCTCCTGACGGTCGACAACATGCGATACTTCTAGAAGATCTCCAAAGAGATGTACAAATTTACCCTGGTAAGGCATGACTGCTCTTCTGCCATTATGCTTTGTCAAGTTGCTTGTCTCCTCAGTCTCCCCCTTATTCAGGATGTGGCCAAACTCTCCCAAGAAAAATCCAAGAAACTGAGAGCAGTCGAAAGTGGCCTCCGGGAACTCCAAGCGAAAGATCAACGCATATCAGAAGAACAGCGAAGGAACATATATCTTCAGAGAGAGCTCGACAAGCTGAAGCAGGAGCGGACACAAGAAATATGGCTTCTCAAGAACGATCTCTGGAATCTTGAGAAGTCCAACTCCGAGCTCCAAGAACAGCTTAAGGAGAAGAAAAAGGCGCACCAAGGCAAGTCCTTTGCTCGCTTGAGTACTTTCTCTTAGCAATTTGTCTTGAGTTCTGAAAACTATCTTCACCGCAGAGCTTAGGAAACTCTTAACATATAAAGAAGAGTTGCTTACTAGCATGAAGAATATGTTGTATCACCATACAGATGACATCGAGAGGCTGCAGAAGGTGATCGCCGATACAGAACAACAGTTCATCGATTGCCTTCAACAGATCAAGACGCTGGGCGAAGAAAAGGAGCAGCGCCAGA
The DNA here is from genome assembly GCF_002211085.1 of Panicum hallii. NCBI lineage: Eukaryota > Viridiplantae > Streptophyta > Magnoliopsida > Poales > Poaceae > Panicum > Panicum hallii. The sequence goes on along the minus strand of NC_038043.1, from coordinate 21,621,783 downwards.
AGGAGCTGGAGGACCTAAGGGGGGCTGCCCAACAGCTTATTGACATGGTGGATCCGTAGGAAGGCAGCGAAGCAGACGGGCGATCCCTACTAGAGCGACTCCTTGGAGCACCGCAGAAAGTCCTCAGTTTCATCGCCGAAGCCCCCATCACATGTGTCATCCACGCCCTAAGTTTTGTGAAGTCCTTTTGGCCTCAGGCTCAACTAGAGGTATTCATGCAGGGTGCGGCTGTAGACTGCTCTGAAGAGTAGTTCAACGAGTACCTCCTTGTAAAAACAAGTACTCTTCTCCTTGTAATACAGGATTGAGATATTGTAAAAACAAGTACTCTTCTCCTTGTAATAAATCTGTCATTGACGTCTATACTCATCTTTGCCTTATGATTTTCTAGATTATCCATGCTCATAGTCTAAGTAGTAGACACTACCCTGGGTGAAGCGACCCTGGGAGTAGTCGAAATAGCCCCTCATGTGAGCCCATCCAATAAGTTAGATAGAATCCGATCGAGCGGATCTAACCTGTTAGGAAAAAATGCGATCATCATCGCAACGACTGTCATGCTCATGGCAAGAAGTTGAAACTACCCCGAGTGCAGCGACTCTGGGAGTAGTCGATATAGCTCCTCATATGAGCCAGTCCAACAAGTTAGATAAAATCCGATCATGCGGATCCAACCTGTTAGGAAGAAAGCGATCATCATCACAACGACTGATGTGCTTATGGCAAGAAGTCGATTCGTATAAAACATGAACATGGCTATAGCCTCCGTATTTTAACAGAAAATTTACATTCCGAATTCTGTGGCACATAGCCTCCAAATTGAATCGGAAGAAAACCGCCTCGGCGCTTGGAGAATAGCAATCCCTGCACGTCTTCTTATGGGTAGAACTTGCGTAGGTTCTGAACGTTCCAAGAATTTGGGACGTCTTGGCACTCGGGGTACTATAGTCGATAAGACCCTGGTCTTGTAATCTGCTTGATGATGAATGGTCCTTCCCATCTCGAGTAGAGCTTGTGTAAGCCAGACTCATCTTGGATGCGGCGTAAGACCAAATCGCCTATACTGAATGACCGTTCTCTGACGTTGTGGTCGTGATATCGTCGGATCCCCTGTAGGTATCGTGCTGACTGAACAAGAGTGGTGCAGCGAGCCTCTTCGATAGAGTCAAGCTCTAGCTGCCTTGCTTCGTCTGCCTCGCCTGCATTGTATATTTCAACCCTTGGGGATTTCCACATAATGTCAGCTGGTAAGATCGCTTCAGAGCAGTAGACAAGAAAGAACGATGTTTGTCCTGTGGCTTTGGACGGCTGAAACCTGAGCCCCCAGATGACATGTGATAACTCGTATATCTACTTTCCTCCTTTCTTGCTGTTTTCATCATAGAGTCTTTTCTTGAGGCCCTCGATTATCATGCCGTTCGCCCTCTTGACTTGACCATTGGCGCTTGGGTGTGCAACAAAGACATATTTGACTTCGATGCACGCATTTTCATAGAACTCCCAGAACTGGTTAGCTATGAAATTTGATCCCAGGTCCATGATGATGGTGTTCGGGAAGCCGAAGCAATGCAGGATGTCGGAGATGAAATCAACGACTCTGTCTGGCGTGAGCTTGGTTATCAGCTTGTACTCGATCCACTTGGTAAACTTGTCGATTGCTACCAATACGTGGGTGAAACCACCTGGCGCCGTTGTAAATGGTCCAATCATATCAAGGCTCCAACAGGCAAACAACCAGGATGGTGGTATGGTGATAAGATTGTGGGGTAGGACATGAGATTGCTTGCCAAAGAATTGACAGTTCTGGCATCTCCGCACCAGGTCCTTAGCATCTGACACTGCGGTGGGCCACCAAAAACCAGCTCTGTATGCCTTACCAACTAGGGTTCTTGAAGCTGCATTGTTGCCGCATACACCCACATGTATCTCCCACAGTATGTCGTAGCCGTCTTCTCCTGTGACGCATTTCATGAGTACACCTGATCGTGCGCCGCGCCGGTAGAGTTTATTATCAACCAGGACAAAACCTTTGCTTCCGCGCATGACACGAGCTGCCGCTATGCTTCTTGAGTCCATCCCCGCTAGTAGTCTTTGGTCCCGGATGAAGTCGATATAAGCTTCTCTCTAGTCCTCTCCAAGCATCATAACCTCCCGATCGGGCTGTTGAAGGCCAGTATTAGTGGTTATCTGAGGTGAGGACTTGATGGATGGCTGCTTCAGCTCCTGAACAAAAACTCCCGCTGGAACTTGTGCACGGGTGGATCCTAGCTTAGATAGTATGTCTGCGCCAACATTGTGTTCCCGTATCACGTGATGAACCTCCAGGCCGGAAAACTTATTTTCCAGCTTGCGCACTTCTTGTACGTAGGTGTCCATTGTCTCCTTGTTGCAGTCCCACTCCTTGTTGACTTGCTGAACGACCAGAAGTGAATCGCCGTATACAAGTAGTCGCTTAATGCCTAGTGATATCATCAAACGTAGCCCGTGAAGCAAGGCTTCATACTCGGCTTCAGTATTGGATACCTCCCAAAGGATCTGGAGGACATACTTCAGTTGTTCATCTCTTGGAGAAATAAATAGGACTCCAGCACCGCCGCCATCGAGCTTAAGAGACCCATTGAAATACATGGTCCAGTGCTCTGGCTTGTTGACTGGAGTTAGAATTTGGTTCTCTCTCCACTCGGCCATAAAATCGACTAGAGCTTGAGACTTGATTGCAGTGCGTGGCTTGAAGTCGATTGACAAAGCCCCAGTTCCACTGTCCACTTTGATATACGCCCCGTGGCATCCTGATTGTGTAGAATACCCGCCAACGGAAAATCCATAATCACGGTGATCTTGTACTCATAGAAGTAATGGTGCAGCTTTCTTGATGTGATCAATATTGCATATAAAAGTTTTTGAACTGCTGGGTATCGTTGACGAAGTACACGGGCCTCTGCACTCCAAACTCATGGCCCTCCTCGCTGCGTTCGACTACAATGGCACTACTGACGACATGAGTTGTTGCCGCAATATAGAGTAGTAGATCTTCTCCTGGAAGTGGTGCTGTAAGGACCGGAGGTGACTGTAGATGTTGTTTCAGATCTTGTAGGGCCCGCTCGGCCTCCTCCATCTACTAGAACTTGTCTTGGTGTTTCAGAAGTTTGAAGAAGGGTAGTCCTCTCTCCCCGAGTCGGGAGATGAACCTGTTTAGGGCTGCCATACATCCTGTTAGCTTCTGCACATCCTTGATTGTGGCCGGAGCCCCCATGTCAGTGATAGCCATGATCTTCACAGGATTGGCTTCAATTCCCCGGTTGCTGATGATGAACCCGAGCAATTTCCGTGATGGTACTCCGAAAACGCACTTTGTTGGGTTGAGCTTCCACTGAAACCTGCGTAAGCTGCTGAACGTCTCTCCCAAGTCTGCAATCAGGTCGTCGGGATTCCTCGTCTTGATGACCACATCATCCACGTAGGCTTCAACATTCCGATGTAGCTGATCAATGAAGCACATCTGGATTGCGCGTTGATAGGTTGCTCCTGCGTTTTCCAACCCGAAAGATATAGTTTTGTAGGCATATGTCCCAAACGGGGTGATAAATGTGATTTTTATTTGATCTTCCTCCTTGAGCGCGATCTGGTGGTACCTCGAATAGCAGTCAAGGAAGCAGAGGAGAACACAACCCGCCGTCGAGTCGACAACTTGATCAATGCGCGGTAACCCAAAGTGATCCTTTGGGTAGTGCTTATTGAGATCGGTGTAGCCAACGCACATTCTCCATTCATTATTCTTTTTCTTTACAAGGACGGGATTAGCTACCACTTTGGATGGATTACTTCTTTAATGAAGCCAGCCGCGAGGAGTTTAGCTATTTCCCATTTGATTGCCTCACGTTTGTCTTGAGCAAACCGTCGAAGGCATTGCTTTTTGGGCACAGCCTGTGCGTGTACATTTAGACTATGCTTGATCAGTTCCCTAGGCACCCCTGGCATATCCGCTGGTTTCCATGCGAATATGTCTCGGTTAGCCTGAAGGAAACTGACGAGCACGAGTTCCTATTTCTCAGCTAAGCCTGCAACGATGACGGCGGTCTTAGATGAGTCGCCCTCTTGGAGCTGGATCATCATGAGGGCCACGTCACCGGTTGACTAGATGCTCGACTTGCTGGCCTTCCTCGTAGCCCCGAGTACTTCTCCTGAAGCATCTGGCACACGCGTAGTCGAAGCATACTGGATGGCCTCCTGGTGGTAGTCATATGACTTCTTCAAGTCGTCTCGGAGAGTGAGTACCCCACTTCGTCCTGGCATCTTGAGAAGTAAATAAACATAATGCGGCACTACCATGAATTTGGCCAGTGCCGGTCTGCCCTGTATGGCATGATAAGAAGATTCAAAGTTAGCAACTTAGAATTTGATGAACTCAGTGCGGTAGTTCTCCCTCGTGCCGAAGGTGACTAGAAGAACCACCGTGCCAAGTGGATGCGCTGCATTACCTGGGATAATGCCATAGAAGGAAGACTTACTTGGGACGAGTATGTCCGTTAAGTCCAAGCCCATCTTTCTCAAAGTGCTGGCGAAGATGAGGTTGAGACCACTTCCGCCGTCAATGAGTACTCTGGTGAGTTTGACTTCTACCACCACCGGGTCCAATACCAGGGGAACTTGCCAGGCTCCAAGAAGCTTGTCCACTGATCGTCGCGTGAGAACAAGATGGGGACCTCCGACCAACAGAGTGGTCGTGGTATCGCCGGCTCAACGGACATGATTTCTCGAAGGAGCAGTTTGTGTTCCCTCCTGGAATTGAACTCTTCATCACCTCCGAAGATGACGTTGATGGTTTTCGAAGCATCTTGGAACTTCGCATTGTGCAATTTGTCCCCTTGGTCATCCTCTTCGGGTTCTTTATCAGCTGGCTTATTCTTCTTGCTGCTACCGGGATTGCTGAAAGTCCTCCAGAGGTGGTAGCAATCAATTGCCACATGATTAGCACCTGGATGCCATTGGCACTTCTTCTACAGGAGCTTTTCGAACTCCTCCTGCATTATTGTCTTCCTGCCTCGCAATGGACGATCCACAGCCATAACGAGGTCGTCTGGCTTGCGCTTTCGGGATGGACCCGAGTAGTCCCGCTGGCTCTTGTCGGTACGATTGTCATTTGTGTGCCTCAGGTTGCTGTCATTGCGCCTTGGGAACCACTCCCGCATCTTTTCCTCCTGTTCGGACCAGTCGTGCATTATGTCATGAAGTCCTGCAACAGTTTTTGGTCTGTTCCTCTCAAAGTCTCTATAGATGCCTGGGTTGGTGATGCCATTGTAGAAACAGCTGATGATGTCTTCCTCCGAGATATTCACGATGGTGGTGCGCACGTCGAAGAAACGGCGTGTGTAGGACCATAGGAGCTCGTTACATTCCTGTTTACATTGAGCAAGGTCGTAACGAGTACCTCCACGGGTGATCGCCCCCTGGAAGTTGTCGATGAAGACTTTCTTGAGCCGCTCCTAGGAGTCGATCGAGTTGTTGTTGAGGCTCTCTAGCCATGTGAGCGGCGTAGGGTCCAAAGCCATGGGGAAGTAGACGACCTTGGTGATGTTGGAGCCACCTGCGACTTCTATGGTGGTGGAGTAGCATCGTAGCCATTGCCGAGGAGCTTGTTTGCCATTGTATTTGGTGATCCCGATCGGCTTGAAGCTCTCAGGGTACTTGTAGCTACTGAACCATGCTGTGATAAACAACACTCTAGATATTCACGAGGGACATGCTCACACCAATGCCTTGCATTGGGAGGGTTTTCCACGTCTCTTGTGGGAGTCACTTCAGTTGTTTAGCTACACCGAGCCACCGCAATATGATGGAGTGGAGTATAGTGAAGAGGGTGTTCCTCGGTGCAGAGTGAAGATGACTATTCCTCAGCATCCATCTCGATCCCTGTGGTAGCCCATCGAGATTGATGTGGTTGGTCATCGTCTACCAGATGCTTTTGAAGCAGCAGCTCTTGAAGCCATCAACATTTTCTGCGACCAGCATCCAAATGAACTTGTTGGGTATCCAATTGGTTTGTTCCCTACAGCAGATTCTCATGACCCCGAGTGAACTTTCCGAGTATCACACTTTGGACACTTACTAGGAGATTTGACAGAAGAGATGCTACGTGCCACAATCAGATACTTCAGCGCCGCGGTATGAGTCAAATGATCAGTTTAGCCCAAGGTTACCACAGAAACATTTACCGGCAGATTACTCAGATTGAAGAGCTCCAAGCCACGATCACCGCTAAAGATGAGGTTATCGCACAGCGGGATGAAACCATCACTCACCGAGAGGATCAGATCATTGAAAGTGATACATTAATCATTCAGTGCAACACTGTCATCGAGTTTCTCCAAGAGCAAGTTCATGACCTTACCCTTGAGCTTGACGACGCCATCGCCCATATCGGTATGCTTCATGACCAGCCGGCACCTCCTGTTGCACCTGAGGAGTCTGAAAGTAAAGATGAAGAAGAAGACCCGTAAGAGATTGAAGGAGTTTCTGATCTTGATTCCGAGCATGGAAATCCCGAACCTAATCCTCAGCCCAATCGTTCTTCTTCCGGCAGCCAATCTTCTGTGGGCAACCTCGACGATTTCTAGTCCCTTCCAAATCGTCGACATTGTAGATGCACTTAGTGTAGTAATGTGTGACATAGGGAGTGAGCAGTCTAGTTTGACCTAAGAGCCACTTGTTGTATTATATGTGGCATGTGTAGGCATGGCTTGACTTGTAGTTAGTAGACTACCAAGATGTAACATAGTAATGACTACCAATTTTTTATCTATAACCCGAGTTTCCTGTCCGGTTATCTGTTGAGCTATCTATCTTGTGTCTTGGATTTCTTTTCTTGCACTATCTCCATATATCTTATTTGGTGCGGTATATTTCTGAGAATGGAAGCAAGTATTGGTGATTTCTAATGGACATCTTCCGTTATTCAGATGGTTGATGCTATGCGTGGAACCCCTGAAGGTTTCAGGATGGACCAGGCTAGCGGTTCCCAACAACCACCACCACCACCAACAAATCTCGCAGAAGTAATGGCACGGTAGACTGAACTCCTTGATCAGCTAGTGCGGGCATAGCAGAACCAATTCTGTCATCAGCAACGAGGTCGTGATGAACCTCCCTCTGCTAGTTACCAAGACTTCTTCAGCACGCAACCCCCACTTTTCCATAAGGTTGAAGAGCCTCTTGATGCGGATGCATGGCTCCGCACTATTGAGTCGAAGTTCGCGCTATTGTCCGCACCATGCTCCGAAGCAAACAAGGCACTCTTTGCAGCCCAGCAGCTTCGTGGCATTGCTCGCATTTGGTGGGATTATTATGCCATGCAGTTAGATGGACATGTAGTCACATGGGAAGAGTTTCGGACCGCCTTTAGGGCGTATCATATTCCTGAAGGGCTCATTGAGCAGAAGCTCAATGAATTTTTAGCTCTTACCCAGGGAACCCACACCGTAATGCAGTACGCACAGGCCTTTAATCACCTATGTCAGTATGCGGGTTATCATGCAAACACCGATGCCAAGAAGTGAGATCATTTCCGTCGTGGCCTGAAGACCAAGCTCAAAGAATGACTGAATCTTGTTACGACAGACACTTTCAATGAGCTGGTCAACATGGAAATTATTCAGGAAGATTGCATTTTAGCCCATCGGGCTGAGAAGAAGCTGAAGATACCCACTGGACCCTCGACTGCTCAACCCCCAAGGTATCGGTTAGTCCAGAATACATCTCCACGAGCCCCACACCGAAACAATCAGTCAGGCAGATGGATAGCTAGACCCCCTCAGCAGTCTAGATTCAACAGGCCACCAGTGACTCAGCCTCAATAGCAGTAGCAACAGCTTGGATCAAGGCCGAACTTTCCGCAGTTCAACCAGGGAAACAACAACAATCGTTGTTTCAATTACGGCAGCTCATCGCATTTCATCAAGAATTGCCCTCAACCTAGGAAATCATTCCAAGGGCAGACTTCCAACCCGAGCAGCAAGGGCAAAGGCAAGAAGCAAACTATACAAGTCCACCAAGGGAGGGTGAATTTCACAACTCTCTTCGAACTTCCTGAGGGTGCACCAATAATGACAGGTACTTTCACTGTACACCATCAACCTGCAGTTATATTTTTTGATTTCGGTGCAACCCATAGATTTATCAGTCCAAAGTTTGGAACAAAAATAGGCTTGGATTTCTATCATACTAAAGGAACATATATGATAGCGACTCCTGGCGGTAAAATTTCTTCAAATCAAATATGTAGAGATGTGCCAATTCAATTGGGTAGCAACCTGATAAAGACAGATTTAATTTTGTTAAACCTAGAAGAAATGGATATCCTACTAGGTACGGATTGGATGACTAGGCACCAAGTATCATTAGATATCTCTTCCCGAGCGGTTGAGATAGACTCACCTAATTACAGAGCTACTGTTCTATATCTTCCATAGTGGGAGTATATCAACTCTTGCGTTTATGCCATAGAAGGGATCAAGCTTGAGGACATCCCTGTAGTATGTGAGTACCTAGATGTTTTTTCGGATGATTTGCCTGGGATGCCTCCTGATAGGGACATTGAGTTTATTATAGAGTTACTACCCGGTACAGCCCCAATCTCTAAAAGACCCTATCGTACGCCACCAATGAGCTAGCAGAATTAAAAGTTCAACTTCAGGACCTTCTTGATAAAGGTTTTATTCATCCAAGTGCTTCACCATGGGAATGCCCAGCCCTGTTTGTGAAGAAAAAGGATCATAGCCTCAGATTATGTGTGGACTATCGCCCCCTCAATGCAGAAACCATCAAAAATAAATATCCTCTTCCCCGCATTGACATCTTGTTCGATCAATTAGTTGAAGCCAAGGTATTCTCCAAAATTGACCTTCGCTCTGGATATCACCAGATAAAGATTAAACCCAGCGACATCCCAAAGATAGCATTCTCCACCAGATATGGACTTTATGAATATCTGGTTATGTCCTTTGGTCTTACCAACGCACCAGCATATTTCATGTATCTCATGAACTCTATCTTTATGCCGGAGCTCGATAAATTGTCATAGTATTCATCGATGATATTCTGATCTATTCTAAAAATCTAGAAGATCATGCTAGACATCTTCATATTATTCTTCAGAGATTGCGAGAACACCACTTGTATGCCAAATTCTCCAAATGTGAATTTTGGCTAGATACAGTTAAATTTTTGGGTCACACCATCTCTAGTGACGGCATATCTATTGATCCGAGTAAAGTCCAGGAAGTGATGGATTGGAAGCCCCTAACTTCAGTCCATCAGATCCGTAGTTTTCTTGGTCTTGCTGGCTATTACCGTCGTTTCATCCCAGACTTCTCTAAAACAGCTAAGCCAATGACAGAATTGCTGAAGAACGGAGTTAAATTCTCCTAGAATGAGAAATGTGAAGAAGCATTCCACACTCTAAGAGCACACCTCACTACTGCTCCAGTTTTGGCTCAGCAAGATAATTCCAAACCCTTTGATGTCTATTGCGATGCGTCGGGCATCGGACTTGATTATGTACTTATGCAAAACAACAGAGTAATTGCTTATGCCTCACGAGCACTCAGGACTCATGAACAGAACTATACTACCCACGATCTTGAGCTTGCAGCCGTTATCCATGCGCTTAAGATCTAGAGACATTATCTTATGGGTACCAAGTGCAACTTCTGCACTGACCATAGGAGTCTCAAATATATTTTTACACAAGCAGATCTAAATATAAGACAAAGACGTTGGCTAGAGCTTATAAAAGATTATGATCTAGAAGTGCACTATCATCAAGGCAAGGCCAATGTGGTTGCGGATGCATTTAGCCGCAAAGCGCATTGCCATTGTTTATCAATAGAAGCCTTCAGTGAAACTCTCTACTGGGAAATGAGAAAGCTCAATCTTGAAATTATTTCTCAAGGTAATTTGAATCATATAGCAGTTGAACCCACACTTCAAGATAGTATCATTAGGGCGCAACTATATGATGAAGGAGTCAAAATCATCAAGCAACAGCTAGCCTAGGGAGAAGAAAAGTATAAGTGTTTTCAAGTAGATCACAAAGGAATTCTATGGTTCAAGGGATGTATTGTTGTACCCAAGGACCATCAGCTTCGTAAGCAAATTCTGGACAAAGCACATCTGTCCAAGTTCTCTATGCACCCTGGCAGTACCAAAATGCATCAAGATCTGAGATAGAACTTTTGGTGGACTCGCATGAAAAGAGAAATTGCAAGATATGTCTTTGAGTGTGATATTTGCCAAAGAGTTAAAGCCAGTCATTTAAAGATTGCTGGTGTTCTTCAACCTTTACTCATTCCTTCTTGGAAGTGGGAAGATATCAGCATGGATTTCATCGTTAGCTTACCAAACACTTCCTAGAGGCATAATTCTATTTGGCTAATCGTTGATCGATTAACCAAAACCACCTATTTCCTTCCCATGCATACTACTTACAATGCTAAAAAGTATGCCGAGATCTATCTAGACCAAATTGTTCGTCTCCATGGATTACCTAAGACGATCATCTCTGATCGTGGAGCACAGTTCATTGCTCATTTTTGGGAGCAACTCCAACACACTCTTGGAACCAAATTAATTCAAAGCTCCGCATATCATCCGCAAACAGACGGACAGACGGAAAAGATAAATCAAATCCTAGAGGATATGCTTAGAACCTGTGTAATCCAATATGATAAAAATTGGGACAAATTCTTAGCTTTGGCAGAATTCTCCTACAATAACAGTTATCAGTTGAGTCTCAAAATGGCTCCTTTTGAAGCATTATATGGTCACCGATGCCGAACTCCTTTGAGTTGGTATCAAACAAGCGAACGTAAAATCTTTGGACCCAATCTTGTCACTGAAGCAGAAGAAAAAATAAAGATCATCCAAAGTGATGCAGCCCAATCTCGACAAAAGAGCTACATGGACAAATGAAGGCAACCATTGCATTTTGAAGTTGGTGACTTTGTATATCTAAGGGTATCTCCTACCCGAGGTGTTCAATGGTTTGGTGTGAAAGGAAACTCGCTCCTCGATACGTTGAACCTTTTGAAATTCTTGAAGCTTGTGGACCCGTAGCTTATCGTCTTCAACTTCCTTCTCAGCTAGCAGCCATTCATAATATCTTCCATGTATCTCAGCTTAAGAAATGCATCAAAATCCCTACCGAGGTCATCAATTTCCAAACCATCAAAATCAAGTTAGGCCTATCTTATACAGAACATCAGATCAGAATATTAGATACCGCAGAGAGAAGGACAAGAAGAGAAACAGTCAGGATGTTTAAGATCCAATGGAAACATCACACTGAAGAAGAAGCGACTTGGGAAACTGAATCTTATCTTCAGCACAACTTTCTAGAATTCCTTAGAGCCAAACCAAATATCTAATCTTCCAATTCCATTCTGTTCCGGAATCTCGAGACAAGATTCTTTTTAGGGAGGGAGGCTGTGATATTTCAGGTACTTAGGAGCTAGGCACACTAATTTCTAGTATGAATTTATGCTTGTTAGTATGAAGTTTGTGTTCGTTTTGATGAATGCCTTTAAAAACATAAATACACGTTAAAGGGTATTTCTGTAATATTGGAAAAAAATTAGGGTTCTTTTTGTACATTGTGTGTAAATGGAAGATAATTTCAAAATGTATGAAGGGCTAATTTGCAAATGTAAGTTTTTACTCTTTAACCACTGTAAGAAGTGTAAATACTCCAAGTCTTCATTGAAAAGGTAAAATTTATTTTGGATTTATTTGAAATTGAATGATTTATTGGCTTTTGAAAATAATTTCAAAACCCTAACTCTTTTGAAGTTGGCCCCTAAAGCAAAGTGGTAGATCCTTTTAAGCTCTACGCTTTTGATTTTGGGCATATTTTCATTAGAGCTATAGTTTGGAAGAAAATTTTATTTTACATTGAACTCCTTGAACTTTTACAAAATTTACAAACAGGTCCTTGTCTTCTTCCTCCTGCTTTCCCCTCTCTGTTTCTCTACAGCGCCGCCCGCCGCCCATCGCCGGCATTTCCCCTGGCTGCCAACTGCCCCCTCGCCGCTCTTCCCGCGCCACTTGGCCCTCAGTTCGCCCGCTCGCCGCTTGCCCAACCCCGCTGGCTCCTCCTCGCATGGACGCGTCACGCCACTGCCCGCCCGAGCTGCCACACACACTGTCGACTGCAAACAGCTGCTTGCCGCCCGCTCGCGTGCCTCTTTTTAGCTTGGGAACGCGCCCAGTGAACTTCTCCCTTCTTCTATTCCCTCACGCGCAACAGCATTCCTGCTCTTTTCCCCGCTCGACTACTTCGCCGGAGCTCCTCTGACCACCGCCGTCAGCCGCCTCCACCGCTCCTCCTCTCCAATTTCACGCTCCACCAGTATCGGCGCATCTCACTGCCCCTTCCTGACCCACTCTTCTTCCTCCTCCCATGCGCGTGCAGCCCAGAACGCCGCGCCGGCGATCTAACTCCCTGCCGCCGTCCTGTTTCTAGTCGAACCGAAGTTCCACCCCTTCTCCTCCCTCACCAAGAGCACCATCAACACCACATCTCCACGCCGAAGCTCCCTGACCGATTCCCCTTCGCCTTCCTGCACTCCAATCACCAGAACACTGCCGCCGCCCTCGGAACCTTGCCGCGCCGGCTCTGTCACTATTCAAACCGCCACCTCCGAGCTTCCCTTCTACGATTCCAACCACCCCCAAGTCCGCCATGAGCTCCTGAACCTTTTTCCCCACCTTCCCGTCGCTGCCGGTGAGCCTCCTCACCGAATTTTTATTGCCGCCGCCCGGCTTCTTTTGTTCAAGTCGATTAGGGACCCAATTGCAAGTCTCTATTTCTTTCTAGGGTCTTTTCTGTATAATGCCAGTAATTAATCAGCTACACGTCTGTAAGATACACGCCCGTCAGCTACACACCCATCAGCCACATGCACATCGGCTACACGTTGACCGGCTACACTTCTATCGGCTAGTTTTGCCGAAGAAAAATCAGGCCGATGCGCGCACAAGTAGTTACTTAGGTTAACACCTGATGCAGGTATTGGCTAGGTACAGCTGATATAGGACACATCAATCGGCTAAACATAGTCGATGCAGAATGCACAGATCGGACTTTTCCGATGCACACCCCAAATGGCTAGACAAGCTATCGGAAAAACATGCTATGAAGTAGATCCGATCGGCTCTGTATTAACCTTCACCAAACAGCCATTTTGAACAAAGTTTCAACATTAGAAACTCTGCTTATGTGGCAGAACCAACCTGAATTATACCGGCTCAAGTACGCGAGTCCACTTCCGAGGGCTCCAACGTGCTTCAAACGGTATAATCCCTTGGCCTGTCGGGTAACGTCCCGATAAACCACCGATACACAGGATCAAATAAGGTTACCTCACACGAAGGTGAGTCTAGAGATACAATCACCATCACATTTTACATCACAAAGGAAATTACGTTACAAGGGTTTCCAAAAGAGGTACGAAGATTTAAATTCAGAGAAAAGATTACAAGCTGTTAAAACTATGGTTTTTAGCAGCGGAAAACATATGCGATGATTTCAACTAATCGTTAAGACGGATGTCATGCTAAGCCCGAGCACGACATCGCTCGATATCACCAGTGCTGGCCGGGGACGGATCCCATTCCAAGGACCAACCTTCTGAAAGAACACAGGGCCAGGGCAAGGGAAGAGTAGGGTCTTCCAGACATTACCTGCAAGACATATAACTAGCAAGGCTGAGTATACTAATACTCAGCAAGGCTTACCCGGAATTGGGTATACTTAGCCCATAACTAGACTCATGAAGGCTTATAACAGCTCTGGGTTTAGTATCAGCTGAAAAGCAACTAAGAGTAGATCCTTATTTTTAATTTTTAGCTTTCAAGTTCTATGTGATTATCCATTCTAGATAAGCACCTATAACTAAGCAAGCAAGGTAGAGCTCTTAATCTCAACCATCAGTATTACTCATCGTATAGTTGCTCTTGTTACTCTGTGTGATAAAGGGATTAAGTAGTCTCAATCATCGTGAGAGGCGGGCGATTCTGAATCGAATTTAACCTTGCAAGGTAAACCTAACACACACGCTTGGAACACCACAGGGTCATTCCGAAGCAACCGTTTACCTTTCATTCCGACTCGTGGATCAGAGCCACCACAAGCGACTGCAGGAACATACGCACACCCAATGTGTGCAGGACATACGTCTGTAGCGCAACTACAAAACCCGTATTCCTGGTTGCCCTTGCAACACGTATTTCCCCAGTCGAACATAAGTAACCAGAAGAAGCAAAACGAGTGGTGGGAGGTATGTCCACTCCTCGGGCCGATTGGTTACTAGGCTTACCGCTTACCATATTTCGCGGTATGTGGTTAGTACTTTCAAATGCTTAACCCCGATCGGCACACACCGCGACCTTATCAATTTCAACAACACAGACGGGGTATCACCTCAACTATGATACCGCACAAAACTCCCGTCCGGCATCCTTATAGTGATAACAGGAATGTAAACATTACAACTCCTATATCGCGCGAGTGACAGGAAATCACCCGACTTCTACCGGTCCTATTAGCATAGCAGCTAGTCGGACTCAAGTGCTAGTATTCATCACATTGGTTCCTAGGGAAATGCAACTAGGGTTTCAAGCAATTCCCAAGAACTTAGTGCATAGAATACGTAAATAGATATAGATTGCAGTATAATTAAAATAGTGGGTTATGTCCGGGGCTTGCCTTTACTGGTGGGGCTGGGGTTAGTCAAGTTAATAACGTCTGAACTTTGGTTCGGGCCTTCAGAAAATTCCCTGACGAAGTTCTCGGGATCTTCAGAACAACCTCCTTCTGGTTCCGGGATTAGCTGATAATTTCCATCGGCGGGAGAGATGAGTCTACATGATATGCAAGATGAAGTTCAATGGATGCACACACTTTCATTTCAATTCATGGTAAAGTTGCAATTCAAAAGCTAATACTTAAGAACTCATGGTATAAAAAGGAATCTAAGCCTTGAATCATAGGCATTAACTCATGACTAAGCATTAATTTAATTGGAAACACGAATTAAAGTATTTAAATTTAAATTTAAAATTGAATGTAAACTCTAGATAATTAGGGTTATAAAGTTTGAAAACTTAAACACAATTTTATTGCATACTTAAAAGATTTTGACTAAAAGATCTAATTAGATAGGTTTTACTAAATAGACTTAACTAATTTTCATATAAAACGAATTGAATTAACAACTCACACAAATTAAATTATAAATCAAGATTAAGTTTGAAATTTCCATATCACTTTATATTTAAACAATGGAGGTTGCATAACAAAAATCATGATCACATAGTTAACTTATAGGTTTAAAATTGGAATTACGGATAGGATATTACATTCCCATGTCTTAGATTCAATTTAGATTCAAAAATATTTTGTTTCATATCAAAGTTACTTAATAGAAGTTGTAGAGTTCAAAACCTAGTTTCAAACAAAACTAGTTTTGTAATTTTTGGAATTTTCTACAACTCTCTATTGAATTTACAAGTCAAAAATACCACTCACATGAAATAACAAACATCCATTTACTTTTATTCTAAATACGGTACAAACTATCTATTTTCACAGCATGGTCATAAAACAAAAGTGATAGAATTTGAAATGGAGATTCAAGTACAACTGGTTTCATATTTTTTTGAATTTTCTACGATTTCCTAGGGATTTTACAAGTCAGCAGCATCACTTCACATGAAATAACAAGCACCTTTACACACAGGTCCTCGAACTGTACTGTTCCTATGGGTCTACACTTCGCAGAAAACCCCCTGAGTTTGCCTTAATTGCTGCACGAGGTTCCTTATCTGCAAACAAAACAGAGGAGGCGCTGGGGTCGATTCTATGGGGGAAAAGAGAATCCCGTACAGGGGAAAGAGCGCAAGGAGGCGCCTCACCAGATGGTCACCGGGGGGGGGGGTCGAGCAGCACATCAGGAGCCCATTTTGGGGGTCGCAAGGTGAGCAGGAGGGCCAAAAGAGAGTCCTCGGCGGTGGGGAGGTGGAGCTCGGTGGAGCAGACTGCTCCGGCCGGGGAGGGCAAGGCGGCGATGCGGTTCTGTCCTGGGGAAGGGCAGGGGTGGCGCAAGGATCCAGAGGCGAGGTTTGGGGCGGCCTGGACAAAGGGGCAGCGCACGGCAGGGAAGAGGAAGGAGATGGTAGTCTGGCGCAAGGGGAGCGGCAGCAAACAGAACGAGGGAAGGAAATTGAAGGCATCAGGAGGTGGGGAATTGCTAGTGGAGGCGGTCCTCTGTGGCGAAGCAGCTCAGGAAGGAGAGGGCCGCGGCAGGGATAGGCAGGAGGCGCACTGGAGGGAGGTGGCGTGGGGAGACCGGCCACGTATCAGCTCGGGCGACAACGGCAGACACGTAGGAGCGCGAGGAACGGCCACGGGGGCGGGCTAGGGCAAGGAGCAGGCCTAGGGCGCGCCTAGGGGAGAGAGGGGGGGGGGAAGGGGGGCTGCACTGCCGGCTTGAATTCCAAGAAATTGCGGCGCTGGAACAGTGAAAACAGGGAAGCAGAGGAGATTAACCAGAGGAAGAAGAAAGAAGGTTGGGGACGACTGGACCAAAATGCAATTTTTCAACATTCCAGGGACCTGTCTGTAAACCAGCGATAACTTTTAAACTAGAGCTCAAAAGGAAAAGTGTTCAAAATGAAAGTTGTAAAACTTTTCAAGCTCTACAACTTTGTTTTAGGGTTTGAATTCAAAAACTCAAAGTATGCATCTTTATTTTGAAACTTTGGACTAATTTTAAATTTTATAAAGATTTGTCCTTGTTACATATTTTACATACAACTTGGGCCTAATTGCAAGTTTTCCGAACTGTCATGATTACTTGCATTCTTATAATTTGGCCCCTAGTAACTTTTGAAAATTACTTTTGTAACTCGTGCATTTTACACAAAAGGACTCATATTTTTATAAAATTACACCTAGGGTCTTATTGCTACAAATACATCCAACCTTTTACAAATCAACACATGCATTACATTTCATACATATTATGGTACAATTGACACCTAGGGTGTCACAGCTTAAGTTTATTTTTTTCAAATCTTTTTGTTGTTTGTACAAATTAGTTAAGTCTTAAAGTGATGTGATGAATATATTCTTGTTGGATTGCAACTTTATCATGAAAACAAAATATTAAAATAATAACCATTTGCTTCAAATCATTACATATCATGTAGATTTGATGACACTCGCTGATGGTACCTACGAACTAATCCCGGAACCCGACGAGGGTATTTCTAAAACTCAAGTAAACGTCGCCGAGGATCTTTCCGAAGCCCCGAACCAAAGTTCGGAAGATACTGACATCATTGATCTCAGCCTCACCACTGAAGGCAAGCCCTGGTGCATAACCCAGTATTTTAAATTATGCACTTATATTGTTATATATCTATATCGTGCATTAGGTCCTAGGAGTTGTTATGAAACCCTAGTTGCATGAAACCTAGAAACCTATGTAATATTTTTGAGTCCTTATCGAGTAAATGCTCTGCTAATAGGACCAGTAGAAGTTGAGTGATTTCCTATCACTCGCACGATATAGGAGTTGATTGTTTACTTTTCTGCAATCACTATAAGGATCACGGACAGGGTTATGTGCAGTATCATGGCTTGGAATGGTACCCCGTCTGTGTTGATCAATTTGATAAGGCCACGGTGTGTGGTAGTGGTGGTCAAGTGTTTGAAAGTACTAGCCACATACCGTAAATATGGTACGCGGTAAGTCTAGTTCCTGATTGGCCCGGCAAATGGACATATCACCCACCACTCGAATTTTGGTTTATGTTCACACGCACCAATGTGTGGGAGTATGTTCTGCATAGCAGATGGGAGTACGGTCATACAGTCGCGCTGTAGACGTACGTCCTGCATATTGGATGTGTGTATGGTCCTGCAGTCGCTTGTGGTGGCGCTGATCCACGACCCGGAATATGAGGGGAATGGTTGCCCGGAAAGGAAAGTCTCCGAGTGTGTGAGTTAGGATCCCTTGCAAGGTTATGAAATTTGATTCAGGAATCATCCGTTTCTTGCGGTGATTGAGACTGCTTGATACTTCTGCCACATAGAGTAACAAGAGCAACAGTTGGTGGAATAATATTGATGTATGTTTTAATACCTACCTTGCTTGTCTAGTATAGATGCTCACTTAGAATGGCTTATTGAACTAGAATCTAAAAGCTAAAATATGGAATTAAGGACATACTCTTGTTATTTTTCAGCAAAAGCAAGCTAGAGCCTTTCAACCTCTCATGGTCTAGTTATGGGCTAAGTATACCCAATTGACGGGTAAGCCTTGCTGAGTATTAGTATACTCAGCCTTGCTAGTAATGTGGTTTTCAGGTATGTCATTCGAGGACTCAGTTGCTAGTTCTTCTTGGCCCTACACTTTACTGCCTGGCTGGTCCGTGAAATGGGATCCGTCCCTGGGCAGAAATGACTCTTCGGAACGACGCCATACTTTGGGCTAAGTATGGTGCCTGCTTTGCGACGAGTAGTCGCGTTGTTGTATCTTTTCCACTGCCATCTCTGAATAATGCTCATTAAAACTTGAAGTTTTTGAACAATGCCTGCATAAATTTGTTTTAGTTAGGTTTGTAGTACTCTACTAGAAACTGGTTTGTGCAGGGGGCTGCCGCGCGCCAACAGGAGGCTGACGCCGTGGCGCCGCTACTCTTGCTGGCCAACCGACAAGTGAACAGGCGTGGGAGAGGTGGGGCGGTGCGATTGACGGATGGGGCCCACTAGCAGGTGGGCCTGGAAGAGAGAGGAGGGGTGAATCGCTGTTTGAAATCCAAAATTCAAAACCTAAGGCTTCTCGTGCTCCAAAAATCACCAAATTTTACTAGAGTAAGATAAAACACTACTAGATTTTAGGTATATGGCAACGGCTACAGAATCATGGCGATAGAGCCAATATAGTTGCAATAGATATAAATTGCCACAACAAAAATTTAGTTGCGAGCCGTTGCAATTAGCTTTGAGGCAATAGGTGCTTTGCATCGGTATTTGTTTCATGTTGCGATACATGTAATTGCCACACAAAGAAGCATTGCATTAGCTAGTTGTTGCAACTTCCGATATCGTGGCAATACCATGTATTGCCACACAAGTTGTCCGTTGCCATATTATTTAGTTGCAACGGACTGACACTATGGCAATAGATTGTTTGGCCATGGCCAACATTGTGGCAATAGGGGGTATTGCCACACATATATGTAGTTGTGATTGATCCTATGGCAACAGAAACCATTTCATTGAAATAGACTATATTGCCATGATACATGTATGGTGGCAATAATTATTACTGCAATGGAAAATAGTTAGAAGCAAAAAATGATGCCACAACAACATGTTGTTTGAGGTTATTAACTATTGTAGCATCATTCAATAATGTGTGCAAAAGCATGTATGGATAGAACTAGAGTTGTGGCAATAGTATGTAGCAACGAACTACACTCGTTGCATTTAGAGTTTTTGCATCAGCCAGATCTATGTTGCAAGGCATATTGCATTTGATATATTTGGATAATATAAATCATATTTGGAAAAAAGAATTGTAAAAAAATGTGAAGTGTATCATCATGAATATGAAATGAATCCATCATCAATTGTGCCAATCGGTAAAAAATAGTATGTAAAGCGTCCAATACATTATCTGAATTGAAAATAGTTCATAGATAATCAACACTACGACGACATCTATCTTATGTAGGCTACATCAAACTTTGGTTAACATTGCATGATTCCTTATGTTGACCAAGAAAGGCATCCAAGTTCGAGTGATCCATCTAAGTTCAAATATCCTGCTGAAAAAAAAGAATTTGTATGCATCAGCAATACTCAGTAGCAAGTCATTCTTTTCGGAACAAATATGATAGAGACGAAAATAATTCTCAGCCATGACCAATTTACTGATGGTAGATAGAAATCTTATAATAGAGTTATAGTATCAATTCACCATAGGTAATGACATAGAATAATATATGACAAAGTAGACAAATAGATAGAATTGTATTGTGGCCTCAAGTTAGCAACCCTGGCGAAATTAAATAATCCAAGGGAACAGCAACACAGGGATTTCTATTTTTTTAAAAAAGACAACGACAGTAGCAAAGTTAGATAGAAAAATTTAGGATTTTTTTCTGAACTAAAACAAGTCCGCTCAACACCCTATTCGACTGAAATCAAACTTAACATCCACAGAGAATTAAAAAACGGTTAGCAGCCTACATTTATGTGCTAAAGCAGCTAGTTTGTCCCTACACTAGTTCAGCAATGATATATTCATGTATATTGACCAGGCCTAACTACTTTGATATTGAATCCCCCAATATGTGCTAAAGTAGTGTGATCTGAATTATAATTATGAAAGCTACCATAGAAAAAGAACAGTGTTAAAAGGAACATACAAAGCTAACAGCAGAGTCACCTCAGCTATTGCAATTCATGTATGCATATTCTGATCACATAAACAATGAGAAAAGGAATGCTCAGTTCTTACCTAACATAACTTATCACCTGATCACACATAATAAGTCATAGCTATGCTTAATCTGCTCCCAGGAGATGTACCATGGACCATTTCTTTCATTTTGTTGTTGGAAAATAGAAGCAGGTGAAGCAATTAGCAAAGCTACTAGCTATTGACTTCAATCAGAATATTGTCAAGATGAAAAATTCAGGATTTTTTTCTAAACTAAGGTACAAGTCATTATTAATGGACATAGAGTTTAGTTCGTAAAAAAATTTCCAAATATTTTCTAGAAATCAAATTTGCATTTTATACCTGTTGGCTTCTTGTCCGTACACGTTTTATAGCAACATTCATTAGTTGATGTGTAGAAATATAATTCTTGTTGTTTTGAGAAACACTTCACGTTGCCTTAAAAGCTGGAGTTTTTTAGCAGGTTTCTGAACTGTTGGTGTAGCTTCACTTGGGTCGATGCTTTTTGGGGTAGTCTGCATAGGAAGAAATTGTGGAAGAAACTTAGCTCATATTCCAATACCATCATGGGTGCAATCAATATCAAAATATTATTTACCTGAACTGTTCGGGTTTCGCACGCATTTGAAGTTGGAATATCAGCAACACTTTCCTCAACTGTTGGCGTAGCTTCACTTGGGTCGATGCTTTTTGTGGTAGTCGGC
Organism: Panicum hallii; assembly: GCF_002211085.1. Classification (NCBI taxonomy): domain Eukaryota; kingdom Viridiplantae; phylum Streptophyta; class Magnoliopsida; order Poales; family Poaceae; genus Panicum; species Panicum hallii. The sequence goes on along the minus strand of NC_038043.1, from coordinate 21,600,551 downwards.
ATATAAAAAGATAGTGGAAGGAACTTATTAGATCACATTCCAATACCATCATGGGTATGTCGATATCCAAATAATTTTTTACCTAAACTAATGGGTTCCTCTAGATCCTGCAAGCGCAGCCATAAATTCTTCTTCTTTGTTACTCTCTTCCTCTTTAAACTATTGCTATTTTTCTTCCAATCTCCTTTCACTTTCAGCTTCTTGACCTGCAAGTTTTTCATTTAACCTGACAACCTCTTCTTGTAGCTCAATATTTTTTTTTGTTGGCTGCATCTATAGCACGGGCTTGTTCTTGAAGTTGATGCTGCATGGATTCCCTCATTGTTACATGTTTAGACAAGTACCCATGACCATGAACAGTGGATGTTTTGCATCCTATGCTTTGCTTATAGCTTGACTGGAAAATATTATTTTCCTTACCAGTGGAGACGAAAGCAGGATCAATGCTGTATTGTCTCTCTACAACTTTAAACAATGCATCATCCTAAAGAAACAGCAGCAATGGAGTTAGAATTTCACTTCAAAAATAAAACAATTTATGACTCTTGCTGTGAGTGGTGCATTATTACTCACATATACAGCCCTAGATGCTTCGTCTGACCATTGCCCATTCTTCATGTGCATGCACATCCAAAGACTTAGATCACCTGGTTCTTCACCTGTTTCAGGGTCTCTCTAAGATGCCAACAATGTATCACATGAGTTGATTGTACACTTGTTAAGAAAGAACCATACAGAATACCATAGGAAAAAGAACCATAAAGTATGTCGTAGCATTACCTGCTCATCGCTAAGTTGGGAAAATGGTTTCGATCCCATGCAATGATTGGTCCTTTTTTTCTCACGGTTGATAGAGTTCCTGTTGCTAACCTTCTGCAAATTGTTGAAGTAACAACATATATTAGTACTCCACTGAACATATCGCACATGCATATAAGAAATGGAAATGAAAGGAAACGCTACCAGACCTTGAAATCATCACTTCCAAAGTACAAAATCAAGTAGTGTCACTCAATAATGTCTAAGTCTTCAGGCTTGTGTTTCATCCTTTCATCATAACTATCATATGCCTTGTATGTAGCACTCAATGTTGATCGCCATCCTTTGTACCGTTCCTTAGCTATGGCCCATATGTTTTCCTTTTGATCATCCGTGTTTTGTAGGTCCCACCGATTCTATTTATTTGAAAGCATGTTCAGAAGGTGAAGTATTTAGCTAACTGAAGAAAAATGTAGGCAACAATATTAAACAATCTGCATACCATTATATCAAGTGCTATAGAATTCTTCACATTTAGCTCTATATCTTTCCATTTTCGGACTCCAATAAGAGGAGCTCTTTTCCTAGTGAACATTACCACTTCATCAACAAACGAGCGAGCGTTAGGGGATGGGACCTCCAAGTCTTGATGAAAAATCAATTTTTAGTTTCTGGGAGCTGCTCTTTATTCTCTTTATGGCTGCTGCTAAACCCTTGGCTGCACCACGTCTACCTTTATTGCGCCCTTCATTGGAACCTGCTACGAAAACAATAAGTTGGATATCATGACACAATTTGAGCAGGGGAGATGAAGTTGTAAAAAAATGTAGGACGCATAGCACACCATGTCCTTTTCTTTTATTCCGCCGAGCATGAGATGGCAATTCTTTTTGTGGAGATGGGTTGCTAGCAAGACGTCCGTCATCAGGAAGATTGTCATCATCACTGTCATCATCATCTAAATATGATACTGCAATTAATGGAAGCATCAGTATATACAATTATATGGTTTGCGCAAGTAGTAATATAATTGAGTGGACAAACAAAGAATAGAGATTACAAATGTCTGGAAGAAATTCTTGATGCCTTAACCATTCTTTATATGTCTTTATGGTTTCATCCCTATAATCATCTCTGAATTCTGCATGTTATGGAAATGTAAGTTTATTGGTCAAAGCAACATGAAACTTAAATTAGTTGTGATGAGTGGAGGAACTTAACTTACCCGTATTTGGTTGATCTTGTTGCAGGTTCACAAACCACTCCTTGTAACCATCAATTGGTTCTTCTGCAGTAGGTACATCTATAGTTTTTTCTGTAGTTCTATCCCTTGGTCGCTTCATGGGTGTTATGCTCACCTCCAATTTGGTCTGTTGAACTGTTGTCATCACTATTATGAGTTTCCTCTCTCTCTCATTGGCAGCAAGCATGGCTGTTGTTTGGTTCTCATAATCAACCAAGATGAGGTTTGCTGTGTGATTGCCACATCGCTCCTTATAGTACAAGAAGTTCCACCCACTGTAGCCCAGTCTTGATTTTAGTAAAACCAAGTTGCAAAATGTGATATAAGCCCTATCACATTCGAGCTCGACGATTTCTGTATCCGGACGCGCCCCATCGCGATGGATAATTACAGTCCACATCTCACCAGTGAGACTGCATCAACAAAAATTCGGTCAAATTTAGTACATTATTTAATTGATGTTGTGGACACAAATCAATAAAGCATTAAGAGATATAGCTAATCTGATCGGAAAATAATTATTACAAATATATCTAATAAGATGAAAAGAATAACAATAAGAGGTATAGGCTGACCAGAAACCATCCATTAGAAATATATGAAATAAGATGAGATGAATGACTAGAAAATATTTATACATAACCAGCCAGAAAATATTTGCAATAAAAACAGAGATGATTTGCATATGGCCAGAAAACAATTAGAAGAGATTGATTGAGAAAGAGTAAGGAAAGTTCTTTCTATTCTCATGGACAACCCTGTCCTGAACAGGATAACAAGTACCTATACATACATGCAACCAAAAACACTCGTACTGCTACATGCATCTATATGCCCTGCGTCTGCCCTTAGTTTGGCTCTTGCAGGGATCTGAAATCCATGAATCTCTCCATAATAAATAGAGAGTCCAGATGCAGAACTAATTATAGGATTTCAGACCTAGATCATAGCGTACCTGCTGGTATGGGGAGGATCAAAAGATGCTATGTTGTCACCATTAATCCCATGGACCGGAGAAGGCAGACGACGACGTTCGCCCTTGGTCCCTTTGTCGCCGGCGGCACCAGCATCATGTGCCGATTCGTCCCCGGCGGCACCAAGAATAGGACTCCCGTTGGTGGCGGCGCCAGCAAATGGAGTCGCCATATGTTGTTGTTGCACCCCCCCTCTGCGCCCGGCCAGATTTAGATGGGAGTGCAGTCGTGCGGGAGTTAGGGGCCGGCCTTTTAGAAGGTTTTGTTAGGGGAATATTTAGGGGAATCTGGCGGGATTATCAGTATGTGGGAAAAAAATTGGAGGGGAGCAGCGAGAGTCCTGGCGGGATTAGGCCTGTCAGCCGGGTCATGCATGGTGTCATGGTGAGATCAAGTTATCATAATGTGAATTTTGGGATGTGTGTAAAATAAAAGTACGATCAACACAACCCAAGATATGTGGACAAAGTTCTGCCAAGTAAAAATTTGGATTGTCAATAAATATATGCATTTGGATTTAATCATTGTCAAGTGATCAAGTTTGTTCAAATATGTGGAAAATCATAAGTAGCATGAAAGGTACCTAGCTATGTGAATAAGGTTGACCGTGCCAAATTTTGCATTATAGATATATAAACATTTGCAACATTTGGAATGAGTTATCAAGTTTTCATAAGGTTTGGGTTATATCAGAAATGTGTTAGGGAGCGGGCCGTGGCTCAGCTCAGTTGGTCAGCTCTCATGGGTACGAGATGGCAACCAGAGTTCGAATTCCGTGGGTTACGTCTCTAGTAGAGTGCGGGACGGACCAGTCGGGATTTAAATCTCGGTCCCCATGCCACGATCTTCAGGGTGGCAGGAGGCTAATCTAGTCTTTGGCCTCTACTCAGAAACGTGTTTACTTATAAAATATGTTTATACTTTGTCAGACAAAGATGTTTGTATAATATTTATTTTAAATTTGTGGATAAAGATGGAAGCAAGTTTGACCAAGTCAAAATCTTGATTCTTAATATTATATACATTAGAATAATTGGAATCGAGTGATCTAGTTTGTTGAAATATGTGCAAAAACATAAGTACCATCAAAGGTACCTAGCTATTATGTGAATAAGGTTGAAAAAAATAGAGTGATCAAGTTTATTGAACTATGTGTTCAATAAAAATTAGTGAAAAATGGTATGGCTTGGCATCCCTATTTAGCTCGACCATGAAGTAAGAATGGAATATATTGATTGTTGTACAAATGTAACAAGTTGTACTAATGTATCATAAGTGGGTTGGAATTTTTAGTTGTTATGAACTATGTTGAAAATAAAATAGTACCAAAAAATGCGTAAACACAGAAGTATAGCTAAAAAAATGAAACATGGTTAGAATTTCGAGGAAAAGAAATTTAAAACGATGCTACAGCCCAAAAAAACCAGGGCAGCCAATAGGGCCAGGTAGCAAGAGAGATGGCTAAGCTATAATTAGTCAGGGAAATTCAAACCAGCATGCACGCCCGAGCCTTTAAGTTGAGCAACTGGAGCTTCAGCAAGCGAGGTGGGACTAAAGTGGTGGCTGTGCACCCAGCAGCGCTGGTGACATGAAGATGGGCCAGCGCAGGTGCCATGTATATGGGCCCCTTCCCCTTCCTGCGCCCGGGCACCGCATCCTTTCCCCTTCCCCTTCCTGCACCACATCCCTTCCTCCTCCTCCGGCATCCACCGCATCCCCACCGGCGATGCGCGAGATCCCCTGTGTAGGTCCGCACCAAAAAGAAGAAGGTGGTACTCTGTGTGGACTCATCCTCATCTGATGAGCCACGTGCATCCATCGGCAATAATTTCCACAAGGGGAAGTGCGCCCAAGCCACAGATCAGGGGACCTCTCAAAAAAAGAGGTGGTGCAAAATGATGTCTTCATTATATTATTGATTGACAAACCTTTTACTAGAAATTTCAACCAGTTAAACCATGTTTGTTAAACCTTTTACTTTTCATGTGATAATGCTTTTATGCACATGGGCATTGATAAATTGCAAAAATAAAATACTCTGATCAGGTCTGAAATAACATATCTAGTTCATTCTCATGGCCAGTTGTGCTACTACATTTAGAAATCAGAAGGTCCAAGGGCATGGATAAATTGCAAAAATAAAATATTCTGAGGTCTAAAATACTGAAACATATCTAGTTCCTCCTCTGCTGCTACATTTAGAAATGCACTATATGAAAAATGCACCATCTGGTCCTTCAACGTTAGAATTCACTGGTGCTACATATCCATCATCAATATAGTCGTCGGATGTGTCATCTTCTTCATCGTCTGCTATGTCAATAGCTGGTGGTTCAGGTATAGAATCAGCATGTGCCTTTTTAATAATAGAAGCATCACCAGTAACACCTTCAATACCTAACCTAGACCAATTTGTCAACTCTTCATGTCTGCATGAATCTATCATGTCATCCACTCCGACATCTAGTGAGTCAACATCAATTTCTCCCTCGTTATCTGTATGTATTGAGTCTGGCATGGCGAAAGAATTTCTAGGCTTCATTGTGATAACAGTGCACAAATCTGGTCTCTTGGTACCTTTCACATAAAACACCTGCTCAGCTTGTGTGCCCAAAATGTAAGGATCATTTAGATATCGCAATCGAGATGCATCAATGTCGATAATCCCATACTGATCTCTTTTAAATCCTCTACCTTTGCTCTTACTAGTAGCAGGTATGTCGTACCAGTTACATTCAAACAGGATGACTTCCTTTTGGGTTGGAAAATCAAGTGCATAAATCTTTTTAACAACACCATACCAGTTGATGTCGCCAGCACTACCATCACCTCTCACAGCAACACCACTATTCTGTGTACTCAGATTCTTCTCAATTTGAGCTGTTCGGAACAGAAAACCATTGATGAAGCATCTATTGAAAACTCGTGCATGGTCGTCTGGTGCTTGAGAAAGTGCATGTATCCCATCACTTGTTTTCCCTTCTGCATAGAGTTTGTTGATCTGCAAGCAGTAAATTTTTTCTTGTGCATCAACTGGCTAGTATACATGTGCACTACAAAAAGAGATGAAAATAATTAATTGTAGCTCACCGTACACTCGAACTAGCCTACAAATTGCTCCCTATGACGTTGCTCAACATTTCTGACTGACTGTTTCCCGAGTATATTCAAATGCTCACTACAGTGAAAACATAAGATGGCAACAATCAGTTAATACAAAATCATATATATAGCATACTGCAAAGATAAATAACTTAAAATTACAACTTGTTAATGGCCTCATCACAATTTGTTAATATCCAGTGCCTCATGCGCTGCACATATGTCTTAGGAATGGTCTCCAAGGTAAATCCTTTCTTAGTATAATCAATGTTGCCAAATATGCTTAGATGGTGGTTCATTTACGGTGGCACTTTCATGTCTCTCTGGACGTTTCATCTTGGTGTCAACATCTTCCAAGAAGCGAGAGCAAAATGTCATGCACTCGTCTAAGATATATCCCTCAGCTATTGAACCTTCAGGGTACGCTTTGCTCCGCACATAGCCTTTAAGCGTACGCAGATACCTCTCAATTGGGTACATCCATCTATAGCATACAGGTCCTCCTAGTTTAGCCTCTTCAGCAAGATGAATTGGCAAATGCATCATGATATCAAAGAAAGCTGGTGGGAAGATCATTCAAGACGACAAAGAGTTTCTCTAATCGAAATGCTCAGTTTATCTAACTCTTCAGTGCTCAACTCCTTTGAACATATTGCACTGAAGAACCTACTAAGCTCAATAAATGGGATAACAACCTCTTCTGGCAATATGTTACATACTGCAATGGTCAATAGTTTTTGGAATATAATGTGATAGTCATGAGTTTTAAGTCCAGAAATCTTACACCTCGTCATGCCCACGCATCTCTTGATATTAGAGGCATAACCATCAGGCATCTTCACACCTTGAAGAAATTTGCATAAATATGTCTTCTCATCCGGGCCCAGAGAGTACAATGGAGGAGGTAAAGTGTACTTGTCATTCTTCACCAAAGGATGTTGATCCTTTCTCCTGCCCAATTCTTCCATGTCCAGGCGAGCCTTTTCGCTATCCTTTGATTTACCAGTCATGCCAAGCAAAGTCCCTAGTATGCTCTCACAAATGTTTTTTAAATATGCATCACATCCAAATTATGCCTTACAAGCAATGTTTCCCAGTACGGCAGTTCAAAAAAAATACTTTTCTTCCTCCAGTTGTGCCATCCGGTTTCTTCCTCATGTTGCTTCCTCTTTTTTAGGCGTTCCCAAATGTCACTTGCTCAAAGCTTTCATACTGCTGCAGCACCTGTTCACCAGTCAACGGTAGTGGAGCCTCCCTGGTTTCCACCTTGTTGTTGAAGCTAATCTTGTTGCGGCGCCACTTGTGGCCCATTGGCAAAAAATGGCGATGACCCATGTAGCAGTGCTTGGACCCAAATTTCAACCATAAATAGTCAGTATCCTTATTGCAGTATGGACATGCAAACTTGCCTTTTGTGCTCCAGTCAGATAGCATGCCATATGCAGGAAAATCATTAATTATCCAAAGTAGAACTACACGCAGAGTGAAATTCTTTTTCACCTTTGCATCCCATGTCTCAACACTTTTTACCCAAAGATCTTTTAGCTCATCGATTAGGGGGCTGCAAATATACATCTATGTTATTGCATGGAGATTTTGGCCCTGGTATCAACATTGACATCATCCAGAATAGTTGTTTCAAACACAACCAAGGAGGCAAATTGTAAGGTATTAGGATCACAGGCCATATATTGGATGTCACATTCATCATCCCAAATGGATTAAAGCCATCAGATGCAAGACCCAACCTTACATTACAAGGATCCAATGCAAAATCCTCATACTTTTCATCCACGTGCTTCCATGCCATGGAGTTAGCAGGGTGTCATATTTTTCCATCTTGGACCAGTCCCTCCTTATGCCAACGCATATATTCAGATGTGCTCGCTCTCATGTATAACCTTTGTAGACGAGGAGTAACCGAAAAGTACCTCAAGATTTTCTGTGGAACACGCTTCTTTGGTGCAACATCACTACTCAACGCCTCCTTTTCAATTGAACTAGTCGTTTGCCATCTAGACTCACCACACGTTGGACATGTATCCATGTCAACGTATTCCTTCTGAAATAAAACACAATCATTGATGCATGCATGTATCTTTTGATAGTCCAGGCCAAGATCACGGACTTCCTTTTGCACTTTCTCTAAAGTGTCCAGAACACAGTGGCCTTCAGGAAGCACAAGCGAGAACAATTGAAGAATGGCCTCTAATGCACCGTTACTAAGACCAAACATGCACTTTATGTGAAGTAGCCTGACAATGAAATATACCTTAGTAGTCTCCTTGCAACCTAGGTAAAGTTCCCTTTGCGCCTCTGTTAATAATTTAAAGAATGCCTTGGCACTTTCATTCGGCTCTTCAGTTACACTACCCATGATGTCTCCATGTATTGCACCACTGATTAGTGAAGAAACCAGATCCCTCATAGAATCACAGTCACCTGTTGCACCGTCATTGCCAACCCCTTCACTAATGCCCTCAAATGAATTCTTTTCTTCTCCTTCCCCTTGGATAAAACTTTCAGAAAACCCTCTAAGAATCAAATGAGTTCTAACTTCTTTAATTGTTCGGTAGGACATTGTACAACATCTCGTACATGGACAGGGTGCCATTTCTCTTTTAGATGCACCAACAAATGTAGCCTCTATAAATTTCTTGAATCCTTTTTGCCACTCTTCTGTTTGTTGTGGCAGGCGCATCCAAGACCTATCATCACATGAAGACATGCCCCTCAATCTTTTCAATTAAAATGATACACTAATTAAAGTGATCAATGGCCTGCATATACAACAATGAAAAAGGCACTCAATTAAATAAATCTGTAATACAAATGTGTGTTTATACATAGAGTCCTTTGAATTCTTTGCCAACAAACAAGCAGTTTGAGAAATTGTGTGTTTATAAATTCCCAATTATTAGATGTTCTATACTGATGTTTACTGTATATGTGCTATATCTCACTTGCTATCGCGCAAGTTTTTAATTAAATTGAAACTACAAATGACATAAATTTCTTGAATCCTTTCTGCCACTCTTCTGTTTACTCTAGCAGGGGCATCCAAGACCTATAATCATGCAATGACATGCTTCCAAATCTTTTTTCAATGGAAGTGACACAAATTAAAGTGATCTATGGCCTACATGTATGACAAAGAAAAAGGCACACAATTAAATTAATCTGTAATAGAAACAGGTAACTAGAATGGGCTTCATCCAGAAAAACAAAAAAAAAAGAATTTTATGCAAAATTACTATGAAATCTTCACTGCGGGGCCCTAAGAGACAACATCGAGTCCTCTGACTTTTTCAGACAAGCAATTAAAAAAATTATGTGTACAAATTTCCAATTAGATGTTCTCTTTAACCAGGGCCCTCCACTACGGGAAAACAGGACATTTTCGTCGGCCACAGGCCGACGAAAATAGGCCTAATGCCGACGAAAATAGTCGTTTTCGTCGGCTTGCCGACGAAAATAGGCCGACGAAATAAACTTGACGAAAATAGGACTATTTTCGTCGGCTGCCGACGAAAATACATCTATTTTCGTCGGCCACAAAAGCCGACGAAAATACACCCCTATTTTCGTCGGCCAAGTTAGCCGACGAAAATAAGTTAGCCATTTTCGTGGGCTTACTTGGCCGACGAAAATACATGGAGTATTTTCGTCGGCCCGAGGCCGACGAAATTATCGCAGTATATTTTCGTCGGCCAGGTGGCCGACAAAAATACTGGGACCTCCAGCCAGCAGGTTCAGCTACCTGATGCCCTATATAGATCCTCCATCAACATACAATCAGATCATATTTATGAAATACATCAACATCCAATAAATATAATTGAAGAACGAGATACGATATCACATGATATCGATAACCTCCAAAGCAGTTACTTAACATACATATCCATAAGCATAACATATCCAAAGCAAGTTCTCCACCGAAGGACTTTCGACACGGTCCCCTGCTAGGCCTACTTAACATACATAACAAACATATCCAAAGCATAACATATCCAAAGCAAGTTATCCACCGAAGTACTTTCGACACGCTCCCCTGCTAGTCCTACATGGCAAGTGCAAGAGCCTACAATGCGAAAACACAAATCAAGGAGGAGGGGTAATGTTATGTCCGCTGCCGCAGTCACCTCCAGAAATGTTACGCGGTGCCGATGCTGGCGTGGACGGGCTGGCGGAAACTCCTCGAGGATGAGTACTCGTCGAACCCTGATTATAGAAAAAGTTAAATCTATTTAGTACGCATATGTAAGACAAGTTGAGCATTGCTAGTTATACGATATAATTACCACTTGTGGAGACGGTACACGCACAAATGGTACAAAATTCGGCGGTGGAGGAGGAGGCGAAGGAAGAGGTGGCAAATTAAATTGTGAGCCAAGAGTAGCCGCTAGCATTTCCTACAAACCAAAAGTAGATTAAATATCTTATAGCAATGAAAAGTGCATAAAGACTTGAAAAAATATAAAACTTGCATAGTACCTGAATCTGTCGATGCTGAGCGAAAAAATTTTGCATGTACTCGTGCTGTTGCCTTGCCCACTCCTCTTGCCTCTGCATCGCCTCTTCATGCTGCCTTATCTTCTCCTGCATTACAGTTTCCCTTTGACTTTGCTGTTGGTAGCCCCGAGAATTCTGAGTGGACTGGGAACACCTTGCCTCACTCAAAGCACCACTTGTATCAATAACTCCATTCAACATGCTAAACCTGCCATGTTTCTTCCCTCCCCCGCTTGAGTATAATGCACCGACATCCACATCACTCGTCCTCCAATCATACTCCTCCCCATGACGTGACACCATTTCATCGCCATATCTCGCCTTACCATTTAGACAACCAATAATAAGATTATATTGAAATCATCGCTTAATTGAAACCATATTATTTTACTAACCAGAGTCTGCGTGGCATTGTCACTGCAAAGCAAATCTGGCTGTGTAGGATCTGGGCCGTGGTGGCCTCGAATGTATGTTTCAATATAGCTTGGTGCCACCCCACTTTGTGCCTCCTGATAAAGAAAAAATTGTGATATTGCAAGTAAGCACATAGTAAACAAATTGAATAATAAACACGTACCATTCGACGAGCCAAACGAAGATGTCCATCAGCCCCATATCTCTGCGTAACCCGTGGTCCTGCTTGACGATTAGCTCTCTTCATTCTAGATTTTTCCACAAAGCTAGGTGAAGCCCAATAAGCACAAAGTGCTCGCCAAGCATCCGGACACTTTCTCAACCAAGGCAAACCGCTAATATCAGCTTCAAGGTACTCATCCTCTCGAAGATATATCTCAGAAGCACCCAATTTCTTGTTCATTTGTTGCAGCTTTATTTTCTTGTAGTACAAATAAACGCATTGTATACGAGCATTGGACATCATGTCCCTCACCACCTTCGTCGCTGCCTTGTCAAACACAGAACGAGCCCTATCTTGTAGGCACTGCTCCTCCTCCTCCGGCAAACGATACCTCTCCTAAAAAGAAAAATTAATTCATTAGTCAACTCATAAATGAATCAAATAGATATTAGTTATACAAGTTAGACAAGTTAAGATAAAAAAGTACCCAAAAGTCATTCCAAACTCTCGCTGCCGTCGTGACGCCCTGGTCATCCGATTGCAGCTTATAATGCTCCCACTTCAATGCAGGCTGAAGCACACCTCCAACTGTGACCATTCCTGGGTAGTGAAACCGACAAAGTGTTCCCAATGTTGCATTCACAGGTCTTAACCTATTTTTTCCCTCCCAACAAATATCGTCCCACTGCCTGCAATTAGAACATGTTATCCATCATGTTTCTTATTGGAACTATACAATATATTAAATAAAACAATGACAATAATAAAATATATTACTTACCAATCCCCATGTGGCCTAATCAGTCGACGATTTGCTGGATTGGTTGCTGCAGGAGTCATCACATTGTTGCCTCTAAATCTAAATGTGGTGTATTAGTTAGCTAGCTCATACAAAATTTTTCATGAAATGATTGTAAGTACCTGAACACAGTTTGTGCAGCAATATCCTCCTCTTCATCCTCCTCCTCCTCCTCCTCTGCATCTCCATCATCTCCATCCTCGCACTCTTCTCTGTCCTCGCACCCATCTCCCTCTCCGCTACCTCCATCGCCATCCACGTTCGTGACATATTCTTCCTCATCCGCACCCCTACCTTCCTCTTCTTGCTGTTCAAATACAAATATATATTTATTGTTATTAAAAAATAAATTACACATGCAAACTACATATGACTTACTTGCATAGCCTCATCTAGACATCGCTGAAGTGCACTTCTTCGGCTCAGATGAGAACTGCTGCCTCTAAAGAGAGAAGGCCTATCCGAAGATGCGGATCCATCATTCTTCTTTCCCTGACTCCTTGAAGACGAGGATACATCCTTCTTTCCCTTCCCCTTCCCCGAGAACATTCCATATGCAGGAAAATCATGAATAGACCAAAGAAATGCTACTCGCATATTGAAGTATTCCTTCCGACTGCTGTCATATGTCCTAACTCCATTCCACAAGTCTTGCAGCTCATCAATCAATGGTTCCATGAACATGTTCAAACGCTTACCGGGATTGTCAGGACCAGGTATAATGAGCGTCAAGAACACATACTCATCTTTCATGCATAATGATGGTGGAAGATTGTATGGAATTGTTATCACTGGCCAACATGAGTAGGGGGCAGCATTTGAGTTAAAGGGAGTGAAGCCATCAGTGGCCAACCCAACACACACATTCCGAGGGTCCCTTGCAAAACTTGGATCATAATGGTCGAGGGCCTTCCAAGCTGTACCATCAGATGGATGGCTCATGCATCCTGTATTATTACGAATTCCCTCTTTATACCATCTCATATGTTTTGCAGTCTTCAGAGACAGGTACAACCGTTGAAGCCTGGGTTTCAATGGTAGGTACCGTAACACCTTAACGGGCACACTTGTTATCTGCACACTTCCATCCTTTGTCACCACCTTCTTGTATCTGCACTTCTTACAAAACGAACAATACTTGAGATTTTCATTGTTCTTCCAAAATAACATGCAATTGTTCTCGCACACATGGATTTTTTGATACGGCATCCCTAAACCAGCTAACAGCTTCTTTGAGTAGTAAAAATCTTTCGGGAACTTATGAGGTTTCGGAAGCATGTCCGAAATTAAGTCAACAAGATCATTGTAACAACTTACTGAAAAGTTGTACTTGGACTTTATAGCCATTAACCGTGTCACAGCAGCAAGCTGTGATAAAGTAGTAGCCCCATGTAATGGTTCTTTTGATGATGCAAGCAGACCAAAATATTCCGGTACCTCAGCAGCATTCTCAACCTGTTGGACAAAATCATCCATCATTGCATCCATCCTATCTTCGTTCTCCTCAAAGCTATCAACTAGGTTGTACGGCTCCTGCTCCTGTGACTCCCCATGCTCATACCACCTCTTATAGTTCGGCATGAAACCCCACTTGCATAGGTGACGCTCCATATCAATCTTGATTTGATGAGAACAATTCTGACACTTGTTACATGGACACTTTGCCAAACCACCACCAGGAGACAAGGAAAAAACATGATCAACAAAAGCCTGTGTGTTGACCATCCACTCTCGCGTAGGTATTCCGTTACTTGTCCAACCATCATACATCCAACTTCGATCGTCTCTCATTTTCTCAAACTAACTACTTCACATCAAAGTGAGAAATATTACTTCATAAACGATACTAAGCAAACAATAATTATCTAGGAAATGTAACACAAATATTTTAAAAGTAATACAGTTTAAGAGTAATACAAATAATTATGTAGTGGACAACAATGCATCACTAAGTTTAATAGTTATTCGGTCAGTTCAAAACTAGCAGCAAAGAGAACGGGCAAGTATACCTGTGGGCCGCGGTGTGCCGTGGGTGCCTGCGGGGGCGGCAGCGGGGCACGGCGTGGGTCCTCAGCGGCGGCGGGGCCGCGATGCGGCGGAGGTGGCCGCAGGGCACAGCCGCGCGGGAGCCTGCGGGGCGGGCGGTCGCGGGCGGGGCAGCACGTGCCCGGGCGCGCGGGCGCCGGCAGGGCAAAGGGCTGCCACGCGCGGGCACGGGCACGGGCAGGGGCGCAGGGGCGCGCGCGGGTAGGGGCGCGCGGGCGCCGGCATGGCAAAGGGCTGCCGCGCGCGGGGGCAGGGCCGCACGGGCACGGGAAGGGGCGCGCGGGCGCCGGCAGGGCAAAGGGCTGCCGTGCGCGGGCACGGGCACGGGCAGGGGCGCAGGGACGCGCGCGGGCACGGGCACGGGCAGGGGCGCAGGGGCGCGCGCGGGCAGGGGCGCGCGGGCGCCGGCACGGCAAAGGGCTGCCGCGCGCGGGGGCAGGGCCGCACGGGCACGGGAAGGGGCGCGCGCGGGCAGCCGCGCGGCGCACGGGCACGGGCACGGGCAGGGGCGCAGGGGCGCGCGCGGGCAGGGGCGCGCGGGCGCCGGCACGGCAAAGGGCTGCCGCGCGCGGGGGCAGGGCCGCACGGGCACGGGAAGGGGCGCGCGCGGGCAGCCGCGCGGCGCACGGGCACGGGCAGGGGCACGCGCGGGCAGGGGCGCGCGGTGGCCGGCGGGGCGCACGGGGGCGGCGGCGGAGGCGGGGGCCGCGGGGCCGCGGGGCCGAGCCGCGCGGGCGGCGAGGGGCGGCCGGTGTGCGGCGGGCCGCACGGGGCGCACGGGGCGCGGGGGGGGGGGGGGGGGCGCGGAGGCTGGGGCTGCGGGGCGGCGCGGGGCGAAGGCGGGGGCCGAGGCGGGGCGCGCGCGGGGGCGGCGGCGGCGGCTGGGGCGGGGGCCGCGGGGCCGGGCGGCGCGAGGCGAAGGCGGGGACCGAGGCGGGGCGCACGGGGCGCGGGGGGGCGGTGCGGGCGGCGGCGGCGCGGAGGCTGGGGCCGCGGGGCGAAGGCGGGGGCCCAGGCGGGGCGCGCGCGGGGGGCGGCGGCGGCGGGGGCGGGAGGGCGCGGGGTCGGGCTGGGGAGCGAGAGGAAGAAAGGTGTGAGGGTGGGGGTACTGCGCGCGGTAGTTAGGGTAACTTTATTTTCGTCGGCCTAGGTTGCCGACGAAAATAGGACCCGTTATTTTCGTCGGCCACGAGAGGCCGACGAAAACAGGTCTCTATTTTCGTCGGCCGCCAGTCAGCCGACGAAAATAAGTCCTTTTTTTCGTCGGCTAGGTTGTTGCCGACGAAAATAGTGATATGTTTTCCTGTAGTGCTCTGCCGGAACTTTTGTTTGGTCATCTTTACCCTATAATACTACATCTCAATTCTATTAGAAAAAGCAACTTATTTAACACAAAGCGCACAAATAGTCCTAGTAGGTTTGTAGCAGATTTAATTTACTTCCTAATCTAAACTCACCTGCACACGATGAACAACGTCTATCCTTTGCCTTTCTCCTGCTGCCGCTCAAGCTATAATGTTTAATGAAAACTGTAAACGACAGAGAAAAATAGTCTTGGCACCATCTCCAATCCTATCCATTTATGCAGTAAACAGTAATAATATAAGCAGCATATTTAATTTACAATACCTAATCTAAACTCACATGCAGGTAGTACGTCCGTCGTTGATCTACTTTGGGGCAAATTGATAAGCTGCGGCCGCAAAGGCACACCGGCCAGGCGCACTCTTGCCCACCGGCCGACCAGCAGCACTAGCTGCTCTGCTCACGATGGCATGCTGCCTGGTCGTCCCTCCTCCGTGTGTCGTCCATCTCGACCACGGCACCACTACAGTATACTAGATCAATATAGTGAAATCGAACAAGTCCTGATCAATCTATTCTTTTCTTTGCGGGCCCAGTGTCACACCCGGTTTTTAAAGACCAAACCGAATGCATAACTATATGTATGCCAAGATCAAATTTCATACATATAGTGACTTCATCAGTGAATAATCAGCAACAGTATCACGAAAAGAGAATTTAAACACTATAAAGATTATCAGAGTTATACAGCTTATCCTGGAAACGAAGACTTCAAACTTCACAGGCAATTGACCGGGGGTTGCGCAAGCCTAGAACTCATCATCATCTTCAAAAGACTTCACATCACTTTCTCCTCTGAGCAGCAATTATAACAAGCATGAGTACACTTATGGTTGGTACTCAGCAAGTGTTGGGAATTATATGACATGAAGGCCAAAATCAAGGAAAGGCTGACTGGCTTACTGCGATAAGCAATTTTAGTTGGTCAAGTTTTATTAGCACCTGATTACTATGGTATAAGTTCATACCAAAACCCACATTAAAAGAGAGAGAAGAGATACAGCATAAGCATAACCACAACCATAAACATGGTCCACGATAACCACATCCATAACCATGGTCCATGATTTAATTCATCTTCAAGTTCAATTAATCATGTGAGGGTCCAAGCCGCTCGTAACCGTGAGCACGGCTGATATATCAGTTTTCACTCTGCAGAGGTTGTACACTTTACCCACAATTCGTGTCTCCCGATTTGCACGAGGTAGCCAGCCTCTTAAACACTTCCGAGGTGAGTGGCAAAGGATTCACTACGAGGCCTTTACAAAGACTCCCTAACTTATGACAGTCCGCTGAGGTTTCAAGTCAAAGCGGTCATAACTCTCCCTAATGAGGCAGACGCCTTACCCAGGAC
Source organism: Panicum hallii (assembly GCF_002211085.1). Lineage (NCBI taxonomy): Eukaryota > Viridiplantae > Streptophyta > Magnoliopsida > Poales > Poaceae > Panicum > Panicum hallii. The sequence goes on along the minus strand of NC_038043.1, from coordinate 21,583,817 downwards.
CATATCATACCCTCAAGAGGACCGAGCTATACCCCGACGATGCAACCCCTCTTGCCCTTTCGGTAAGATTATCATAAGCTAGAGTTTCTAATTAATTAGCCAAGACCAGAGCCATATAGTATTGTGGTTGCACTGTTTTCCTGGGTGGCTCTCCATGTTCCAATTAAACATATAATCTTGTGATTAACAACACAAAGAGCATGAACATGGATAAAACAGGTGAAACATCATCATTGTTGTCATCATGGTTATAAATTATTCCCAAACCAGAACCGGTTATAGCAACTAAGCAATAGCTACCCAACATAAATGTAAAACCCAGGTTGACAAGGAATGGTCATTAAGACTAGGCATATCCTTAATTAGGATCCATCAAAATTAGGATACATGCATGCATAAAGAAAAAGTTATATTTATTGTGATTATTAGGACAAAAGCATGATCAAGGAAACACTTGCCTTTCTTTTAGAGAATAGCTGCTCAGAGTCTTCAACTCTTGTTCTTGAAACTCTAAATCTTCAAAACTCTTGGATCATGCTCCTTCTAATGTCACACAAGCATCAGGCACAAACATACAAACAAGCAAACAAACAAGAACGACTAAGAACAGATACAGCAAACAATAAGAAAAGCTTTAAAAGAGCATACTAAAGAATAGGGCTCATTGCTACGGTCACGAGAAAGAAAGAAACGAGGAAAACGGAGCTAGGGTTGAAAAGATACAGCTATCAGAAGATTTATATTATAAAAGAAATAAAAGAACGATAGGATTTTATTTATTTTAATTTAGAAAACTAATGTAAAAGATATAAAAGAGAATATCTCTAATTATAATTAACTTTTATTATATTTGCATTTATAAAGATGAAGTAAAACTTAGTCAAATTTTATATACAATTCTCTATGTATAAATTACACTAATTAAATAATTAATTAGAAAAGAAAACTTGTGCGAGCATCTAAACGTCGAACTTTATGATTCGTGTTGAACTAAAAAAATTAAATTACAAACACATTTAAGTTCATATTAATTGAGTTAACATTACTTATGAAAACCGGAGAAAAGACTTAATTGGATTTTATTTCGGAAACTAGATGAGAGGATATTATTCAAATTAAATTGATATCTAATTTTAAAAATAGGAATTACAGCACAACAACGCTATTAAACGATAGCTTAGGGTTTTAGTAGACTAACGCAAAAAGAATGGATCAAAACGGATCTAAAACGCGGAAACTACGCATAAAACAGGGTTACAGGGGCCTATACGCAATTAGCTATAGACTTCAAGGGTTAGCTGAAAAGAAATACAAGACACAGAAAATAGGGCTCACAAATACAGAAAAGATTAGGGTTAGATCTGAAAAATTCCATGGTGGGGCTAGATTGAAAAGATGGAATAGATTTAGGGGGTTTTCTGCAATTTTTGCAAGATACAGAAAAGAACAGGAAAATTACATCTTTCTCCAGGGACTAAATTGTGAAAAGCTTGGAACAGCCTCCCATGGTGGCCGGCAGCCACTGTTCTTGAAATTCCCATCGATTTTAGCCACGAGAGAGCGCGGGAAGTAGGGGAAAAGAAAGAGGACGACGAGAGGATTCCATTCCATACCTTACTTACCACGGGGACGCATCGAGGTGATCGAATTTTGCGAAGGAAGTTGCGACGGCTGTCTGTTCTGTTCCTTCTGGGCGGCGCTGGTCTGGGGCTAGGGCGACGCAGGAGGAGGCGAGGCGCAGGAGGGTGATGCAGACCTGGCAGGGGGCGCAGGGTGCTGGCAAGGCCGGTCCACGGGGGGGAAACGCGACAAGGGCGGTACGGGGCAGGGAGCGGCGCACAGCACAGAGGCGCGCGGGAGAGGGAGGGAGCGGTGGCGCTGCCAGCCTGGGCGCACAGGGGAAGCGGCGATGCTCAAGTGCAGGGTTGGGCGGCGCAGCAGTGCTGGGGAGTAGGGCGAGGTCCTCCTAGGCGGCGGCGCAGGAAGGAAAAGCGACGCACAGGGGGCTAGGGCCGGCAGCAGCAACAGGGCACCGGGGTGGAGAGAGGCAATAGGGAAAAAGGAGGCGCACACTGGGATGAGGCGGCGCATCGGACTAGAGCTCGTTCTTAAGTCCGGATTGCCCATGGAAGGCGAGATTAGGATGACCAGCGGGTTCCACAATTTAGCGAGTAAAGAGAGGATAGAAGAGGTAACGGAAAGAGAAAACGAGATTGACCGAGTGAGTTCGGTTATGTGCCGAAACAGGTTCGAGTGAGGGCCGAACGTGAAAACGAGCTAACTGTGCTGGTTGAACATGAACGAGTTATTCTGGAGTGCGGAAAAGCGAAGGAAGGGTTCAGGCCGAGTCGTTGGGGCTGACGGCGATCGAACATCATCGAAAAAAATACCGAAGACGAGCCACGAGGCGTCGTTTTCAAGCATGACTTGATCGGAGGAAACGGTTAGAGGATCTGGAGCTCGACGGAACTTCTTAATGATTCGGAGAGACAAGATTAAAAGGATGTACAACAAGATATGGTTCGGTCCGACTACGATGAGAATCAAAATAGAAATATTTTCCAGAACACATTTTCAAGTTTAAAATAAATCTAGAAAAGTCCAGATAAATATTTCAAACCAAGAAAAATATATTCGGAAGAATCCCAAAATTTTCCGAGAAAAACTCGGGAGTTAATTTGGGTCAGGAGGATTCCAAATAAAATATTTGGGACTCAAGAAAAAGAATTTTAGAGCTTTCCAAATAATAAAATAAATGGATCTAGCTCTAAGATAAATATAATAATTGCTAGAAAAATCTTTAAAATTCTCGAAAAATTCTATTGATAGATGAACACATTGTAAAATATAGTCACATCCTAAAATTAAATATTTTAGGGTGTGACACCCAGGTGCTGGTTATTTGGGTCCACCTACATATTGAGCCAGCGAAATATATTTTGTTGCAATACAATTATTTATGGCCACAAATTAAATTAGCATATACCAAAAAGTATAATCGATGGCAATAGCATCATCTTCATGCAACCACAAAATTTTTTGTTGCAATATAGATAAATGTATTGCAATGCAAGTGTGAATTTAATGCAATGCAACAAATTCGTAGCAATATCATTTACTACTCGCAACCACTTTGAATTTGGTGGCAATAACCCTTACATATTGCAACAAAAATAAAAATTATAACAACGGATAATAAATGTTGCAAAATTATCTGCTGCTCACAACCATATTTCAAATGGTTGCAATTGCATCAATCAATTGCAACGGAATTACAAAATGGTTGCAATAACACCTATCTAATGCAACATATTTTGTGTTGTTGCAATGTGCTCTAGATTGGTCACATCAAATCAAACAAAATCGCAGTTTTTGAAACTTCCAAGAATTTTGTGCTTCGGGTCGAAGGTCATAAAATTAAGCAAAACTACTATAAAATCATCATTTTAAGTATAGTATTTGAATAAAATATTGGGGGGAACCTGTTGGGTATTTTAATGACTGCGAATAAATCCGCAAGCGCATGGATACCGTCGTAGCTTTCACCCGAGAGTATTCAAGGGAATCGAATCCAAAAGGAACGTGTGTGCACTAACTTCTAACTTAGTCAATCCAAGGACACACCAAGATAACTGGCGAGGATGGAGAGGATTCCTGAGGTAGCACTATAGATGAGTTAAGGGTCGATCTCTCAGGCAGAAATACTCACTTCAGCCACCGACTTACCCTTGAAATGGCCAGGAGACTCCGGCCAACAACTCAATGCTATATCCGAACATGATGGATTACAAAGGACCAACAGGGCTGTCCACCCATGCGGCCTACCTCTACAAACCGTGGGATATAAGGCAAACGAAGGTAACCCTTAGCCTAGATACCACGTCTACACTACTGATTACTACCACAATCTAACTACGTCTGGATCCCTGAAGCAAACTACGGCACTCTGTATAAATATAGAGCGACGAACCTGCGAGTAAGAGAACTGATCTCACTCAAGTATAAGTACTATGCAAGATAGGAATCACAAATACCAACTTACTTTACTCTGAAAGAAGCCAGTATCTGTAGAGGTACAAGATTGGAGAAGAGCGCCGACAGGCCCGATGCTTCCCCGAACTACTCCTCACCCTCCTACTCTAAGCACTAGCTAGGCAGCGCTTCATTTTTGCAATGGAGCACTACATCTTCCCTTGGTTGGTGTGTGTGAATGAGGGGGAGAGGGCCTCCTTTTATAGCCTTCCAGGGTGGTTCCCGCCATCTTCAAGTATGGAAAGCTTAGCCACAGCCTTGAGGAAGCGTAAGGGGTACTCCACATCAAAATGCACCTAGACGGGAACCCATCTGGGTTCGGCCGAACCTGGGGTTCGGCGGATCCCGGGTGGAGCCTCCCCAGCTCTACCTTCCTCTAGCTGGCTAGCAGGTGGGCCCTAGTGTTGATCTTTTGTGATTCGTGCCTTGGTGCGCCCATTTGGTCTGCCAGGTGGGCCCTCTTTGTAAGTGTGATGTAGGATAGGATCTTCTGCATTCTTTTGTTGCATCTTCTGCCTGTTTTCTTCTTATTCTGGACTTGTATCTGTGAAATGGCTTCATGGATAATACATCTGTGGAGCTAGGTTAGTGATACAAGTATGTGAGTAAATTAGGAATTCTTCTTTATTCCTGAGTATAGTTGATGGTTGGATTTTGCACTTAAGGACCGTCAACAACATCCCCACACTTAGCCCTTTGCTCGTCCTTGAGTAAAGGTTTGAGGACTATGATGGTCCATCTCCTCAAGTGGTATGATGTCTGCATATAAATTATTCCAAGCCTCACCTTTTCTTATGAACTTTTGAAGTGTCTACCAAGCCATCTTGCATAGTTGAGGTTAGAGTCAAGTCTTCCTTACTTCTCCTGCTCATATAACTTGGGTTTTTGAGAGAGTTTCAAAACAAACTCAGAATTGCTCCTCAAATGATTCTCTAAGATCGCTCAATGTGTTTGGTTCTTCACCATGGCATTGATTTTCCACTTTTCATCCTACTTCTAAAAAGGCGTTTGTGGAGCTTAGGGTAGGGAATGAAAAAGGAAGCGTACATGCATTGCATATATTTTTGAGTCATAAACCGAATCCGAGGAGAAGAAAGTCATGCAATCAAATCAAGATGTGCAGGTGTGTGGAATTTTTGAAAAACTTGAACTCCCTTTGGATGACTCTCTCTATGCTTTATTTCTTTTTGGGTATGGGCTGTCTTTTCTTTTTGTTCTTTTCCCCTTTTTTTCTCATGCTTTTGAGCATGTACTTATTTTCTTTTCTTCCTTTTGCATAGCACTTTTTTTGCAAAGGTGATTAGAGAGAGTCATAACACACATGGAGCATTTATTGGATGGATGGATGGCATGTTTTTGCATAACTTCTAGTGTAGAAGTCAGCATATGAAGGTGGAGTGTGCGTTGATCATGAAAGCATGAAAAGTTTGTTACAAGGGTCACAACAATTTGAAAATGCTCAATGCAATAGCATGTAGCTTAAGTATAAGGTTTTCAATGAGAGCAACATATGGCTTTGATAGGAATTCAACATCATTGAGGAGTCAAACTACTTATTTTTTTATTTGAAAGATAAATTTCCCAAGTACTTTGCTGAGAGAAGCAAGGTTCCTTTCATCATACCATATCTCATTCATCAACTACTTATATGACATGCTTTCCCTATGATATATTGTTCACAAGTAAAAGGAATATAAGCGAGTAATAAAGAATATGCAAGCCACCCATGGGAAAGGCATGTTTAACATGAGGAGATTGGCAAGGTTCATTGAGTTTAATTTTAGTGATCAACATGCAATTTGTTAAAATCAATAATTAGGGAGTTAGAAGGTTGTGTTGCACAAACCATCGTTGAAGAAGAAGAAGAGGAAACTGAGGGGAGTCAGAGGTGGTTTGGTCGACCTAGAGGTTCGGCCATCCTTCTCTGGATCCCATATGACTCGTTCTTCAGTGTACTAGGCCGTCTGATGTTGTGCAACATGTTGAGGGAGGATCTTGAATGAGTTTGTACCAGGTAAGCTTGAGAGATTTCCCCCACACTTATTTCTATACCTATTTTTATTCAACAAAACAAACAGAGGGTGGGAACAAAAACTCTACCAGTTTGAGTACCTGCGAGTTCAAACTTTTATTCACTCAAGGCACATGGAGTGAGTGAGGCGGCTCAGTTTCTTTTTGTTATTGTTTTATTAATTTATTTTTATAAATTTTAATCATGGCAAACTAGCCATGATGGGTAACTTAGCAGGGTGGAAACATGAGGTGAGGATACACGAAATGTGTGGGATACTTACCTGACCGATCTTCCCAAGCGTTGAACAAAAATACAAGAGTTAAGCTTTTTTTTTTGCTTGGTTACTCATGTATCTGTCTTCACATGGGACCAAGGAGCGTTGTATGAGTGTTGGAGTTATCGTACGCTGCTTCTTGGTTGTTTATTTTATTTCCTGCAAGAGGTTAGTGGACAACAAAAACTCGAAGGACGCTGGAGAAGTTTGAAAGGATTTCATTATTGCCTTGAGATTAGTTGTTCACATACGAATATCAAATTCAAAGATTCAATTAACATAGATCCCGAAATGCTTGTCAACATTTTATTTCATCATCATTTTTTTGAGAGACTCTTTTATTATGAAAAGTTTTTATTATTATTACTATTCAGCAAGACTCAAGCAAGGATGGGATAAAAATTGCTTGAACATAACAAAGGAGCATTTGGTAGCATGCACACAATGCACTTTGAAATGTGACTTATGCCTCCTTTGCATGTCATGCAAACTTTGTTATTGAAGCACAACTCGTGCCTTTGTTTATCTTCAATGGAAATTGAACTTGATGACTTTCCCATCAATTTTAAAAGTTTTCCTACAAGGGTTAGTCCACAAAAGATATGCACCTAGAGTTTTTGAAAGTAATAACTCCAAAGTTCTTTAACCAAAGATCAACACCATGTCAAATTTCATTAAAGAAGGCTATTTAACATAAGCACCACGCTTAATTTAAAAAGCCTATGGATGTACCAAACAAATACATCCAAACCGGAGCACACGAACGGAAACCAAGGAAGCAAGATTTTGCATGATCAAGCTTTGTTCAAATGGAGATAATTATGAGTAAAAGATTGGTGAATCTTACCCTCGCATCCCTAAATGTACATACCACCAGCAAATAGGGTGTATGTGTTGAAATTACAGTAGCGGTGACGTGCTCACATATTGTGGTCTTCGATTCGTGTGAAGCTTGCTGGCTCTCTTCTCACTCTTTCCTTCTTCTTTTTTTCTCTTCTCTCTTTTTTCTTTTCATAAGCAAGCTAGAGCTGACACCTTTAAACCAGGATACTCCTCGGTACGAACAGAACTTGCAGTGAAATGCTCACCGATTTCCCCCACACTTGGATGGTTGTGTGTCATGGCACCAAGAGTAAAGTGTGTGGTGCCGGTGTCTCCTTCAGAGTGTGTTCCGTCACCAAAGAGGACCAAGTGTACAATTAATGCAGCTCCCATATTTCTCGGGTGTCCTATGTCCCCTGCTCTTCTTAATCTTAACCTGAAATGGTTAGGACCAAGAATACCCGAAAGTGCATACTATCCTTAAAACATGTTCTTGCTTTTATTATTTGGGAGAAAGCTTTTTTATAAAAATATTTATTTATCTTTTAAAGATAATCCAGGCTATCTCTTAGTAGTACTTTGTTTATGGTCACAAGCTTGACTATGAGGGATTCCTTTTGCAGCTATCAATGGTGATGTAGTTCATGGCTTCTCCACCATTTGTTGATTTATTGTCTTTCACGCTACAAGGTTAGTGCACAAATACAACTACAAGCCCTGCATAGATATTATGATAAGCAAAATCAAATACATCCATCCAAAAGGGTTTCTATGATGGGGAACTCTGACATGATCGCATGACTTGTAGTGTCTTGGCACAACGGATGATAGAACTCATAGATATCTAGGATGAGCATGATCCTTGTGATGAATCAGAATGGAACTTCATGCTTATGGAGTGAGTGGCTTGATCTCTGGATAGAGCAACTCGAGAACGTTCATGGCCCCATAGTGAAAGAGGATGTGTAACTCTATGGGCCAAAGGAATGATTCCAAGTTTCGGTCATGAGGGAAATGAGTTTCTTTCAATTCATGCCCTCCTTAGGTGGAAAACTATGCCTTTCATCAAAGATGAATGTGGCGGTAAGGCAATCCATCCTAAGCTTCCAATAGAAGTCCAAATGAAATGGAGTGTGATTATAACTTCTAATGGGCATCAATCAAAATCAAGGAATAAGATGTGAGTTTTGAATCACTTGATTTGATTGGCATCGATCGGTAATCGAGGATAATGGTATGGTATTGTTTCACTCGATTCGATCGACATGGCCACTAAGATCCCTTGACCAATAAGATGAGCCCGACAAACTATGATACGATGGTCAATGTCAAAGCATATTCCTTGGTGTATACAAAACACCTCGGATGTTACCCTTGACACAGGAACTGTTGGTATTTCTTATGGTCCACAGATCTAATTCAAGTTTAATTCCGCAACCGCAAAGAATTACCATTGTAGCACTTCACCCGGGAGTATTCCAGAGTATCATAATTTATATTTTCCACGGGGAAGCAGTATGGCTAAGGCAATCGGCAAATAAATCTCAAGAATTTATCAAGACTTTAGTGAGCAACAACTCAGCAGGGGTAAGGTAGTGATAGATAATTGATAACAGTGACTTGGTCTAAACTAGATACTCGCACTAATAATTAAGTAAGCACTAAAGGTAATCAACTCAAGATAGATAGAAGATAACTTTATATTGAAAGCTCAAACTCTTACAAAAGAGTAAAGGAAATGATACAAGAGCTTATACTAGAACTCCCGAAGATGACTCCCGAACCCCGAGGCAAAGCTCAACTTGACTCTAACTCCCAACTACTACTAACCTAACTTAACTAAAGTAGAAGTGAAGTACATAGCTCCTCTTGGTGTGTATTGATCAATAGCACAGACCCCTATATTTATAGTGTTGAGGATGCTTGGGGGTACTAGTAGGCAAAAGATGAAGTTGGTTTGCTGTGGGCCTGGTTCGGCCGAAGCAAGTGGGTTCGGCCGAACCACTTGATCCACCGACTTCATCATCCCACGCTCTAGAATGTTCCTTGAGGTTGGTAATTCGCTGTCCGAGGTGGTTTGGCTTGCTTGGCAGACAAGAGGGTTCGGCCGAACCCCACCTAGGGCCGCAGCACCCTCCGTTGCACCGACATGATCCTTGGATGGTGTGTGATGCGTTCCTAGGGTGGGTTGCTGGTGGGTTTAGTTATTTCCTTTGTTTTTGTGGGCCCATGGATCCATGGGTGCTTCCTTGCATCCCTCAGATCAGATTGTCATAGAACCAATGCCTATGATGTGTTCTCTTTGTGTTTCCTTGCATGTGTGCGAAGTTGGACTGGTTTGGGCCTAACTTTGGTTCGGCTGAACCACTTGTGTTTGGCCGAACCAGAGTTTCCTCAGTTTGGGCAGAATTTTTGTCTGCTACATCCTGTTGTCGGTCAAAACCCACTGGCGAGCAGCGACAGACAACACGAGGAGCCAGGAGGCTCCCGAGATTGCTAGTGGGCCCCGATCCCTCGGTCAACGGCCCAAATCTGGCACACGACCTGGCGTCTTGATCTGCTAGGCGTGCCACCTGACCTATACCTGATCAGGAAGGTGTAGATGTGATTTCAATTAGTCTCCTGCATACACAAACACGTTCAAACATTAGTCCGAGCCGTGATCGGCTCTTCGGATGATCCCCGCAATTAGCTGCAAAGAGTCGATTATTCCCCGATATCATATTGGATCTGTTCGTTTAAGCATAATACACAAATTTGATGATAGTATAAACTTGCTCTGTAATCAATAGGCTAATTCAATCTACGACGGTTAAAGCTTTCACCACATGATCGGAACATTCTACGCATAGTTAAGCCTAACAAACACAAAAGACAACAGAATAGCAACCTAAACAGAGGCCTAAAAACCAGCAGAAAGCTGATTTCCGGAATCATCCCTCTTTAAATCAATATAAAGTATCAAACGTATTGCTGGATCATTCAACTCATTTGAAGGGCCTAATCATGCAGATCTCAAGCCAAATCTTTAATGAACAAAGACTAACCATAACAGATTGGATCTACTAATCAAAACAGAGCAAGGTGCTGCCCTTACACCCGAGATCGGGCATGAGGACAGCTAAACGTTTACAGGTAACAAACAATACATGAATACAATATAAAAAGCCGAGGCATCCCTGTAAGCGCTAAGGTAATTAGTGTTACTCGCCATCAACAACGCTTCAGTATGAGAAACACAAATATAAATAGGTAGGAATGATGCTGCCTCGATCATGCGAAGTGTGATCGGGGCTGCATGGCACTTACCCGAGAGAAACCCTAAAACAAGGGTGGCGATGCACCGAGAGTTGTTTTGCGAATGCTTTTTTTTTTATCCAATAACCTAGGATACATATTTATAGTCCGGAGACTTACCTCTCTTAACCAATCCTGATCGACTATGATACGAATCCTAACTATCTATATCTAAACTAATTTAAACTAGATACATGGCCAATCTGGCCTTAAACTGCCAGCGCAGGAGCCGGTTCGCAAGCCCATTATAATTATCCTTTGAGCCCATCTTGCTTGCGGCCCATCTTCTGGCCCAGCTAAATTATGGCGATAACACATCCCTGCGCCAAATACTCAACAAAACTCATGGAACATTATTAGTTCAAATAAAATAGACATGTTTCTTGTCATGAACCCAATTTTATTTCAAGAATGTGGTGGTCGATTATCGAGATAACGACCGCTAACAGGAACAAGATGGGCTTTCTTATAATACCTCTTCCATAAAATTGTGGTTGAAATAGACGAGTCATAATGATCCTTTTCTTTCAACCACTCCTTCCTCAACCTCCCTCGAGATATGGTCTCGAGGAAAATTAAGAAGAGAGCACCATAAGTGAATCTGGAGGTAGGATTTGCACGAAGTGCTCTTTCCTCAAGATTTCTGCTGTTCAGGAGAGGTACCTTTAGCAGAATTTTAGATATAATCGAGATGAAAGCTCGAATTCTGCTGACGATAGTCCTCAATTGCTCAATGCGCTCTCCTCCTAACAGGGCATCATCATGCAGATCGATCAGGGAGTAGTTTCTCGGATATGATCCAAGTTTCCTCCCCTTCGGATCCTTAAGCAAAAACAAGCCTTTAGAGAGGGCGTCAAGCTGTAGGCCAGTGTCCTTGGAAAGTCTGAACTGAAAGTGTTGAAGCAACACGTGCTCGGGTATGGATTGGACTGGGCAAATTTTGCATAAGAGCAGAGTAATGAGCCCATGCTGTGCCTACCAATTCCTCCTCTCGTAGGTGATGGTAGGGGTGCTCACAACTTATCCCTAAGAAGGAATTTTCCTGAACTATCTCTAAAAGTGAGGGATGAATCTCGTAGCCAGATGAGGAATTGGGTCTAGAAAGGATGGCTCTAAAGACTCACCCCAAAGGGTCCAAAGGTGTGTACGAGGATAACCTTTCATGTGTAGCGGGGGTGAGGATAGAGGTAACGAAAAATAAAAGATATGATTTTTTTTTGAAAAGAAATGATAAAGATACGAGGATGAAATAGGTTCGAAGAAAGATACAGCAACCGTTCCCCGGCAACGGCGCCTGTCAGACCTAGGGCCATGGGGCTGTGTACATAACATAGTTTAAATAGGCTTAAGATATAAAGCCTGTCTTATCTCTTATTTGTCTCATTTATCTCTTATTTATCTTGTATGAATAGAAGATAAAGCTAGTCGGTACAGAAGGAATCTACTCGAGTTGTATTTGGTTACGATTCCTTATCTAGTATTGGACTAGGATTCTTGTAACCCTGACCTCCCAGATATATAAGGGGGTAGGGACCCATTCAAAGCACAACATCAATGCCCAAGTGAACACAAACCACCATACAGGACATAGGGTATTACGCGCCTCGCGGCCCGAACCTGTCTAAAATCTTGTGTTCCTTGCACCTTCGAGTTCCTGATCTCGGCGTCTCCTCACCTAAACTTACCACCTCAGGTATACCCCTCAGTGGGCAGCCGGTAAAACACCGACAGTGATACAAAGCTTGTTGGGTATTTCAACAACTGTAGATAAATTCGCAAGCACACGAATACCTTCATTGCTTCCACTCGAGAGTATTCAAGGGAATCAAATCCAAATGGAACGTGTGTGCACTAACTTCTAATTTAGTCGGTCCTAGGACACACCAAGATAACTAGGTAGCACTACATATGAGTTAAAGGTCGATGTCTCTAGCAGAAATACTCGCTTCGGGCACTGGCTTACCCCTGAAATGGTTAGGAGACTCCAGCCAACGGCTCTACACTATATCCGAATGTGGAGGATTACAAAGGACCAACAGGGCTATCACCACCTACGGCCTACCACTACAAACCGTGGGATATAAGGCAAACAAAGGTAACCCTTAGCCTAGATACCACGTCTACGCTACTGATTACTACCGCAATCTAACTATGTCTGGATCCCCGTAGCAAACTACAACACTCTGTATAAATACAGAATGACGAACCTGCGAGTAAGAGAACTGATCTCACTCAAGTATAACTACAATGCAAGATAGGAATCAAAATACCAACTTACTTTATTCCGAAAGAAGCTAGTATCTGTAGAGGTACAGGATTGGAGAAGAGCGCCGACAGGCCCGGCCCTTCCCCGAACTACTCCTCACCCTCCTCCTACTCTAAGCACTAGCTAGGCAGCGCTTCCCCTTTTGCAATGGAGCACTACATTTTCCCTTGGTTGTTATGTGCGAATGAGGGAGAGAGGGCCTCCTTTTATAGCTTCCTAGGGCGGTTCCTGCCATCTTCAAGTATGGAAACTTTAGCAACGGTCTTGAGGAAGCGTAGGGGGTACTCCATATCAAAGTGCACCTAGATGGGAACTGTCGGTGTTTTACCGCCACGCCCATCAAGGGATACCTCCGAGATGGTGAGTTTGTAGGTAGGGTGACGCCGAGATCAGGAACTCGAAGGTGCAAAAGAACACAAGGTTTAGACAGGTTCGGGCCACCGAGAGAGTAATACCCTACATCCTGTGTGGTTTGTATTGCCTTTGATGATGATCGGGTGATCTTCTGGGTTATTCCCTGGATGATCACCGCATAATCCCTTGGAGGGGGTCCTGTCCGCCCTTATATAATTTGGGGGATAGGTTTACATGGAAATCCTAGTCGAGTACAGGCCCAGGAGCCCTACCCGAGTACTTCTCGAGTAGTTTCCTACCTTATCTAACTAGTTTCACTACTCTATGAGTAATCCTATTGCATTACGACTAGTTACAATAGATGTAGGGCGTGGGTCATGTCCCATCCGTATCCTAGGAGAAGTGTGCCACGTGGACAGTCCCGTGTGCCCGGGTCTAAGAAGCCACCGAGCTCTTTGTAGCCAAGTACTACAGGCGTCCGAGTGCTTCTGAAGGCATCTTCGAGTTCTAACTTCATCTTGAAGGTGTCCTCTGAGTACTTCCTTGGCTACGTCAAGGCTATGAGGTGCTCATACCCCGAGTAGTTGTCTTCTTTTATATGGGGCGCGATTAAACTCGCACTCCATATGGAGTAGCCCCCGAGCCTTAGGTTGACTCGCAGAATCAGGCTGAGGGTCAATTCAATCTTGAGTCTTCTATCTTTATCTTCCAGTAGATTTGAAAAATAAGTCATTGATGACTCGTGTCCCGCAGCCCCCGAGCCTTAAATCCAAATCCCCAAGTTTTGGAATAAAGGGTCCAAAGAATCGTGACATGCAATCTTCATTGCTGAAAGCAGTGTCTTATCCAACCCCCGAGCCTGGAAGCTAGATAAGCCGCATAGTATATGCATAGTAGTCGGTGGCGCCAGCCCCCAAGCCTGGGTATTAGCCAAGTTGCCGCTGAATCTTGAACTGACGATGAAGCCGACTAGTCGGAGTCGATTCCGACTAGTTTTGTAGGCGAGACGAGTAGTCGAAGTAGTCGCTAGCATGTCACCAAGAACAGTCAATTTCGATTAGCTTGTAGGCAAAATGAGTAGTCGAAGTAGTCGCCATCTTGTTGCCATGCATATTCATCTCTGACTAGTCTTGTAGGCAAAACGAGTAGTCGAAGTAATTGCTAGCGTAGCGCCAAGCAGAGTCACCTCCGGCTAGTCTTATAGGCGAAATAGTAGTAGAAGCAGTCACCAGCATGTCGCCGTGCATTCTTCATGAAGTCAAGTAGTGGCCAACGGCTGACGATGAGCCCAACTAGTCGGTGTCGAATCTGGCGAGGTGTAGTCAAGCATTCTCGTGAAGTAGAAGTAGTCGTGGGCGATTGTTGATGAAGCCAACTAGTCGGATTTGAATCTGACTTGCCCAGCAGCTCAGTCCAGATCAGGTCCCCTGCAAGGTAAACATCAAAGTATGTTTAACTGATATACATGATATCGTGTTGGGAGCAAATCCTAGCATTGTAAAATGCATGTAAAATTTTTCGCGTTGTACTCTTGCTGGGTTACATAATGACTCCAGGTAGGTAGCCTTTTACGCTAAGCACCTGATCCCTAATTACCGTAAACCATTGCATAGGGAGCTTGGCCGCATGCACGCGTAGTTGCATAGGCATACAGAAGAGTCGAGGTGTCACGATAAGCGTATGCTACCCGGGTATTGTAGCAACTATTGAGAGGAAACTAAATCTGTTGGCGCTACGTGAAAAAAGAGAATGCTCATGGAGCACACTTATAGAGTGTACCTCGATCGCCCGTGTTGCAGAACGGACCGTGCAGGCAATCAAGAACAGGCATGACATGGCCTCTGAAGAGAATGCATGTTGCACAAAAAGAATCCAATCCTGTGAAGAACGAGTCGGAAAAGTTATAAGTGACTTAGCTTGATTCGTGGACGATTGTCGACCAGCTGCAGCAACCGTCAATGGAGCCACGACAGTTGATAAAGCCGACTAGTCGAAGTCGATTTTGACTAGTTGTTGACGGTGTGAAGCCATCTCCCGGCTAGTTTTCTTGCCGAAACAAGTAGTCAGAGTAGTCGAATCACGCCCACTAATGGATGGTTGTCGATGAAACTGCAGCAGTCAACGATGGAGCCATGACGATTTGTTGAAGAAGCCAACTAGTCGGATTTGACCCCGACCAGTTGTTGGCCGTGCAGAACTAGTCGCCAAGAAGTTTAAGGCTCGTCCACGACCAGTTTCTAGTCGAGACGAGTAATTGAAGAAATCGTTGGCGATGCAGATTTGTCGAAGTAGTCGTAGCTGGTGGTAACAGCACGTCTGCGCTGTGGCACTAGCCAAAGTCGAGCCGCATCATCAGGGTCAGCGGTGACGGTGTGTCACAGTTGTGGCATGAGCAGAATTCGACTCCGTCACGTGTAAGAGCCGGGTTGGATGCACAGCGAAGTCGTTAATGTCACGGCAGGATGCTTGAGCAGATGCTATCGGCTTCCTGGTTTCGGTGAGGTAGTAGTTGAAGCCACCACCTCGTTGGTGATGCAGACCCAGAAGCCAAAGGTGAACGCCGGCGAGGTGGCCGACTCATCATTGGAATCCGAGTCGTAGTTGAGAACAGGGAGACTCTGACACGCGGTGGCTCCCTCGTCTCGAACCTTGAAGAGGCGATCCAAGTCCTCCTTTGAGTTGGGAAGAGACTTGCATCGTGAAGCTTCCTCAGATTTGTTTGAATTCGACCCGAGTCCTGGTGGACCACGACTTGAAGTCGCATCAAAAACGGACATGGTTTCGATCTGCCTGGGTAGATCGGGGAGCAGCAACTTGTCAAGATCATCGATGAAGGAGTTGAGGTTGCTGCGTCGAGTTGCTGCAGAGGCCTCCGGCTTCCTGGAATTGACTAGGTGGCTGATGAAGCCACCCAAGCCATTGGCAATGCAGATCCAGAAGCCGAAGGTGAAGGTTGTGCCCTCGCCGAGCACTTTGCTGGTGAAACTGAGAGATGCCATCGAGTTCTCCAGTGGATGCTTGATGAACACCCCTACCTGGCATGCCAGCTGTCAGTGTTTTACCGCCACGCCCACCGAGGGATACCCCCGAGGTGGTGAGTTTGTAGGTAGGGTGTCGCCGAGATCACGAACTCGAAGGTGCAAAGAAACATAAGGCTTAGACAGGTTCGGGCCGCCGAGAGCGTAATACCCTACGTCCTGTGTGGTTTTGTATTGCCTTTGATGATGATCGGGTGATCTCCTGGTGATTCCCTAGATGATCGCCGCATAATCCCCTGGAGGGGGTCCGATCCACCCTTATATAATTTAGGGGGGATAAGTTTACATGGAAGTCCTAATCGGGTACAAGCCCAGGAGTCCTACCCGAGTACTTTTCGGGTAGTTTCCAATATTATCCGACTAGTTTCACTACTGTACGAGTAATCCTACTGCATTACCAATAGTTACAACACATGTAGGGCGTGGGCCATGTCCCATCCCATATCCTTGGGGAAGTGTGCCATGTGGATAGTCCCGTGTGCCCAGGTCAGATACGAACCCATCTGGGTTCGGCCAAACCTAGGATTCGGCCGATCCTAGGTGGAGCCTCCCAGGCTCTGCCTTCCTCTGGCTGGCTGACAGGTGGGCCCTAGTGTTGATCTTTTGTGATTCGTGCCTTGGCGCGCCCGTTTGGTCTGCAAGGTGGGCCCTCTTTGTAAGTGTGACGCGGGATAGGATCTTCTGCATTCTTTTGTTGCATTTTTTGCATGTTTTCTTCTTATTTCGGACTTGTATCCACTAAATGGCTTAGTGGACAATACATCTGTGGAGCTAGGTTAGTGATACAAGTATGTGAGTAAATAAGGGCATTCTTCTTTATTCCTGAATATAGTTGACGGTTGGATTTTGCACTTAAGGACCATCAATAGCACCATTGCAGAATAAAATTTGAACTTCCATAACATCTATTCATTCACACAAGGCAAAATAAATAATCAAACTTATGCAAACATATGCACATGATGCTTTGTTATTCTTTGATGATGCTCATGATAATGTTGGTTAATTGTTAATCATGTTTAACACATTTGGGTTGTGACATGGCAGCTTTTCCTGGACTCATGGGCGGGCAGCGGCTCATCCATGGACTCGTAGATGAGCGGTGCTCTCCGACATCATGCAGCTCATCGGCAGTGTTCGTGAGATAAGCGAAGATTACCTGTATACATGACCTATTTGTGACGACAAGCGAAGATTGGCATGACTATCGTCACCGAAGGCCGCTCTTCGCGGGCATCGTGGCCCTGTGGCAGAGCCGAAGATCAGATGTGGCCGTCCTCGATGATGACTTTTTCCAAGACATCTATGTTGACATCCCTCTGGACACTATCACACAAGGGTACTCGCTGTTATTTAACATAGCATTAATCTACATACATCAGCGTAGTTTCATCTTGTGGCATATCGTGATGGAGAGATAGATGGCGGCTGGCGGAAACTTTCATGTTCAAGCAGCCGGCGGCAATCGGAACAATGCAGGACGTATGAAGCAAGCGCACGGTGCAACGATTCACATTTCATGTATCTAAGAATAGTGCCCCAGGGAGGCATTTAGTACCGGGTATAACCACCATGCAGGCATTAAAGTGCGCCATAGACGCCAGGGTGCAACGGCTAGATTCCACCCCCCCCCCCCCCCGGGCAACTTAATACCGGTTGGTGGCTCTAGCTGGTACTAAGTTCAGAGATGTAGTACCAGCTGGAGCCACTAGCCGGTACTAATCTACCTTCTATATATCAGCACCTTCTTCCTCCCTAAGCCCGAGCCAACATTTGATCGAGTTTGGGCTTCTTCTTCTCCATGTCATTTTAGAGAGGAGGTGCTACCCATTTTTCTCAAGATTTGTGGGGATTTCACTCATCCAAGTGCTCAAAACGTTAGCATCTTCATCCTCTCTTATTTGATGGTCTTTATGCTTCGTTTCATACTTTATAGTTACATAAATTTGTGATTTTTAGAATTAGTGAGAATGAGCATGAGTTTTTAATTTATACATTCATTTGAGATATATAGAAGTGATGACTTGAATTTGAGAGAAGGTTTTTTGGATAGTTTGCATATGGCAAATGTAGAATGATTTTTCAATTATTTTCAAGTGACATGTGTATATATCATTATGCTAATAATATTGTTCAAGTAGTTTTATTTGCCACGCGTATTTCCAAGTGTGCCATTATTGTTGATTCTTAATTTTGTTTAATCCGTAGAAATAGTTTTGCAACTACATCCATGACTTTTTTTATCATGCTAATATTTTATTATCAAATTTCATCGTTCACTATGTTAATATTTTAGTGTGAAATTTGAAAATAATATAGAATATGATGATGGAAATGCCACACCCGGTTTTTAAGGATAAAACCGAATGCATAACTATATGTATGTCAGGATCAAGTTCTATACATATAGTGACTTCATCAGTGAATAATCAGCAACAGTATCATGAAAAGAGAATTAAAAGACTATAAAGATTATCAGAGTTATACAGCTTATCCTAAAAACGAAGACTCCAAACTTCACAAGCAATCGACTTAGAACTCAGCATCATCTTCAAAAGACTTCACATCACTTCCTCCTCTGAGCAGCAAGTATAACAAGCATGACTACACTTATGGTTGGTACTCAGCAAGTGTTGGGAATTATATGACATGAAGGCCAAAATCAAGGAAAGGCTGACTGGCTTACTGTGATAAGCAATTTTAGTTGGTCAAGTTTTATTAGCATCTGGTTACTAAAGTATAAGTTCATACCAAAACCCACATTAAAAGACAAAGAAGAGATACAACATAAGCATAACCACAACCATAAACATGGTCCACGATTTAATTCATCTTCAAGTTAATTAATCATGTGAGGGTCCAAGCAGCTCTTAACCGTGAGCACAGCTAATATATCAGTTTTCACTCTGCAGAGGTTGTACACTTTACCCACAATTCATGTCTCCCAATTTGCCCGAGGTAGCTAGCCTCTTAAACACTTCCGAGGTGAGTGGCAAGGGATTCACTACGAGGGCTTTACAAAGATTCCCTAACTTGTGACAATCCGCTAAGGTTTCAAGTCAAAGCGGTCATAACCCTCCCTAATGAGGTAATGCCTTAGCCAAGGACCACATATATCAATATACCTCAAGAGGACCGAGCTATACCCCGACGATGCAACCCCTCTTGCCCTTTCGGTAAGATTATCACAAGCTAGAGTCTCTAATTAATTAGCCAAGACCAGAGCCATGTAGTATTGTAGTTGCACTATTTTCCTGGGTGGTTCTCCATGTTCTGATTAAAACATATGATCTTGTGATTAACAACAGAAGGATCATGAACATGGATAAAACAGATGTAACATCATCATTGTTGTCATCATGGTTATATATTATTCCCAAAACCATAACCAGTTATAGCAACTAAGCAATAGCTACCCAACATAAAGGTAAAACCCAGGTTGATAAGGAATGATCATAAAGACTAGGCATATCCTTAATTAGGATCCATCAAAATTAGGACATATGCATGCATATAAAGAAAAAGTTATATTTATTGTGATTATTAGGACAAAAGCATGATCAAGGAAACACTTACCTTTATTTTAGAGATTAGCTGCTTAGAGTCTTCAACTCTTGTTTTTGAAAATGTAAATCTTCAAAACTCTTCGATCACGCTCCTTCTAACGTCACACAAGCATTGGGCCCAAGCATACAAGCAAGCAAACAAACAAGAACGACTAAGAACAGATACACCAATCAAAAAGGAAAGCTTTAAAAGAGCGTACAAAAGGATAGGACTCACTGCTACAGTCACGAGAACGAAAGAAACGCGGAAAAGGGAGCTAGGGTTGTAAACAAACAACTATTAGAAGATTTATATTATAAAAGAAATAAAAGAACTATAGGATTTCATTTATTTTAATTTAGAAAACTAATATAAAAGATATAAAAGAGAAATATCCCTAATTATAATTAACTCATACTATATTTGTATTTATAAAGACGAGGTACAACTTAGTCAAAATTTTATATATAATTATCAATGTACAAATTATCCTATTTAAACAATAAATTATAAAAGAAATTGGTGAGAGCATCTAAACATCGAACATTATGATTCAAGTTGAACTAAAAAAATTAAATTACAAACACATTTAAGTTGATATTAATCAAATTAACATTAATTGTGAAAACTGGAGTAAAGACCTAATTGGATTTTATTTCGGGAAACTAGATGAGAGGATATTATTCAATTTAAATTGATATCTGTGATACTCAGGTAACTAGTATTATCACACCCTAAATTTTAGAATGATGTTGTGTGCAAAATGTGGTAAAAGTATGTTTAAAAATTTAAATGCTAAGAAAAAGGGTTGGTTTTATATAATTATAATTTAATAAAGGTCCTTAGTGATAAATAGATGAAAATGGGAAGTGGAATTCAAATACATAAAGGTTGTTTTGGCAAAAGTCAAAAAAACTTGTGTTTAAATCGCAAATATAGGTGAAACTACACATAGGATGTATACGTAGTGTAGTTTTTAAATAGGATTTATATAAAGTTTAGAAACTTTGCTAAGTTTTATATTAACTTCAAATCCTTAGCTTTTCTATGAATGAGCCTTAAAGCAAAGTTTCTCTCCCTCTCCTCTGTTTCTCTGCGCCGCGCCGCTGCCGCTCTGGCCGACCATGTGCGCCACCTCCGCTGCCTCAGCGCCGTCCTGCACCGGGCCACGTGCCCTTCCCTGCCTCGCCACCGCCTTCCCCGACCCCGCGCTGGCCGCCCCTGCCCTCTCCACGTCGCACCTGTTGCCTGCCCGAGCCGCCTCTCGCCACTGCTCGCCGCGCAGCAACCCCAGCGCCACCTCCTGCTTCCCGGTGATCCCACGTGTCGCTCTCCGGCCGGCCACTGCTGTAGTTCTCCTCGCTGCCTTCTTCTCCGAGCGGCCACGCCACCTCTGCTTCTGCCCGAGCTCCGCCGCGGTCGCCACGCACGCCGTCGATTCCTAACACTGCCTCTCGCCCGCTGTGTCCTCTCCAGTGACTTAAGGCACGTCTGGAGCCCCACTGCATCCTCTCTTCTGCTCCTGCAACCCCAATTTCACCGCCATTTTTCTTTCACCGAGCTCACTCCTCACCGGACCTCCGTCGCGCCTCCTGGCCACCGTCGTCAGCCACCCACACCACACCGGACTCCGATCCAGTGCTCCTAGAGCACCACCGTGACTCCCTGCAGCTCATCGACCCGCCCAATTTCGTTTTCTTGCACTTGAGCGCCATCCCCCACAGCGCCGGTGAGCTCCCGTTCCGCCGTCCGTTCGGCCTCACCGTCGACAGCCCTCACCGCCGCTCCCCACCCCCGGTCCAGAGCACAAACAGCATCCCCGTCGTCCGCTGGTGCTCCCTAGCCCATCCAAACTCGCCCCCGTGCACCGAAACAGCCGAACCGTAGCGCCGACGAGCTCCTTGCTCCGCTGCCGCTTGGCTTCGCCGTCGACCCGCTGATCCACCACTTCCTAGCCTCGACCGAGCACCCCTCGGCACCACATCACCATGTAGAAGCTTCTCGACTACTTCCCCACTGCCCTTCGGCACCCTAGCCACCGAAACACCGGCGACCCCCCTTGAAGCTCCGCTGCCCACCTCTGTTCGCCGTCATTACGCTGCTACACCTCCTCCCCGCCTCAGCCCCGACCACACCCGTAACCGCCGTGATTCGCTGGTCATTTTCCCCCACGTGCCCCTCGCCGCCGGCAAGCTATCTTGCCGGAATTTGGTCAGCCCTCGATCGGACCTCCTGTGTAGCCGGCCAGGGACACGATTGCAGGGTTTTAAAAGTTTCCAGGGGTCTACTTGTGAGAAAGTAGCACCCCTCTTTAAACACAATTCAGTCAATTTGTAAAATTTATAGGAATGTGTAGAAAAATCCAAAAATTGTCAAACCAATTTTTTTAGAATCTAGGATTCAAGATCTACAACTTTTATTAATAAAGTTTGGTTTGAAACTAAATACTTTTGAATCTATTTTAAACCTAAGTAAAAGGGGTATTTTATGCATAACTTTTGCATATTAACATATTTTCTTACGATTTTTGGTGTGCAGCATCTTTAGGTCATGTATGAGCTTGTGTAAAAGTTTCAAGCTTAATACTATTTTGTAGTTTAAGTTCTTTTGAACTTGTGCAAATCAAATTTAAAGTAGTTTGAATTTATTTAAACATGATCCTGTAGTTTAATTGTTTAAATCTCTTTATCATAACCTAAATTGCTGATAATTAGCTCATAATTAAATTTTCCAAGAATTTATAGTTTTATTTACTCAGGATTTGAATTTAAACTTGAAGTTTGAGTTTAAATCCAAATGTGTTAGCTTCTGTTTTCAGAAAATTGAGAGAAATTCACAATAAATTTATTTATTGAAGATAAGCTTAACTATAAAGACTAGTTTTCAAATTAAAAATCCAATTTGATAACTTAATTCAATAAAATAGGATAATTGGATTAAAATAACCATAATGAGTTTACATTCAAACCCCCTTGCTTCATGAGTATATATTGATTAATTTGTTGGATTGCAACTTTACCGTGAAATAAAATTTTTAACTCAAGCACCATCTCACTTAAATCATTGCATACCATATAGAATCGACGACGCTCGATGATGGAGACTATGAGCTAGTCCTGGAACAAGACCAAGAGATTTCTGAGGACCTAATAAATGTCGCCGAGACTCTAACTGAAACCCCAAACCCAAGTTCGGAAGTTTCTGACACTCCTGCCCCCAACCCCACTCAAGAAGGCAAGCCCCGATGCATACCCCAGCATTTCAATTTATTACCATTTTACTTATATATTATATATCTTGCGTTACGTCTAGGAGTTGAAATGAAACCCTAGTTGCATAAATCCTAGGAATCCAATGTATTGTACCCGAGTCCTTATCGCATAGACGCTCTGCTAAATAGGACCGGTAAAAGTCGAGTGATTTCCTGTCACTCGCGCGATATAGGAGTTGCATGTTTACTATTCTGCAATCACTATAAGGATAATGGACAGGGTCATGTGCAGTATCATGACCTGGAGGTTTACCCTGTCTATTTTTATAAAAGTTGTTAAGGTCACAGTGTGTGGTAGTGGTGGCTAAGCGTTTGAAAGTACTAGCCACATGCCGCGAAATATGGTAAAGCGGCTAGCCTAGTAACCGATCGGCCCGGCAAGTGGACATACCTCCCACCACTCATAATTTGGTTTTTCTCACGCACCGATGTGCGGGAGTACGTTCCGCACAGCGGACAGGAGTACGGTCATGTAGTCGCGCTATAGACGTATGTCCTGCACAATTGGTGTGCGTACGATCCTACAGTCGCTTGTGGTGGCCCTATTCCACAACCCGGAATGAAAGGCAAACAGTTGCTTTGGAACGACCTTTTGGTGTTCCAAGCGTGTGAGTTAGGTTTGCCTTGCAAGGTTTGAAATTTGATTCAGAATCATCCGTCTCTCGCGGAAATTGAGACTCCTAATTCCTTCTGCCACATTGAGTAAGAACTGTAACTATTGATGGAATAATCCTGATGAATGCTAATCTCTACCTTTCTTGCCTAGTGTAGGTGCTTACCTAGAATGGATAATCAAATTAGAATTTGAAAGCTAAAATTTGAAAGTAGATTATACTCTTTGTTGCTTTTCAGCTGAAATGAAACCCAGAACCATTTCAGACCTTCATGAGTCTAATTACAGGCTAAGTATACCCAATTCTGGGTAAGCCTTGCTGAGTCTTAGTATACTCAGTCTTGCCAGTAAATCTTTCAGGTATAACCTTCTAGAACAACACGGATAACCCTGCATGGCCAACTTCGGTTCCTTTTGGCTGGTCCGTGGAGTGGGATCCGTCTCCGGCTGGCAGTGACCCTCCTGAGTGACACCAAGCTTTGGGCTAAGTACGGTGTCAACCTTCGCGACGTGTGTAGTCGCGAATTTATTTTCCTTCTGCTGTAAACTCGGACAAGTTGTTTAGCTTGTCATTTTAAATACTGTTGTATAACTTTACATTAAATTTGAAAGAGGTTTGTAATAATATTTACATTTCTGTAAATTAAAAGTTGATGAGCTGTACTGTGATTGTAAACTCGCCTTCGTGCGAGGTAAACCTGCTTCGATCCTGTTGAACCGTGGTTGTATCGGGCGGAGACCCGATAGACCAATGGGTTGTTCCGTTTGAAGTGCGTTGAGTTATTATCGGCTGTATAGCGATGACTAGCGCACTTGAGCCGAAATAATTCAAGCGGTTCTGCCACAGCTGGTATCAGAGCTCTAGGTTTACTTTTACAACTGCAGTAGCTCTTAAAAAGTGCTTTTAAGATAAAACTTTGCTAAACAAATGAATTTACAACGTACGTTGGATCCGTTAAGGCTGTGCTTAGATCGTAAAGCCCTAGGGACTTATAAGAGAATTATCAGGTGGCTGTTAATGTATATATATATAGTTCTGTTCTAACTCGCAGCACTACTTTCTGTCAAAACTTAAATTTATGTACAACTCAACTTTACTTTGTGTAACGACACCTTCGGTGATAAGGTAAGAAGGTAAGGATCCTCAGCTAACTGGGGAGTTAGCCTTCCCGTCGGTGATGCGAACCGAACGCTGTTTCTCAAGCAGTGGCCTACTTGAGATGCTACCAATATACCAACTTAGGTTGGTTATATTGGGAGTATATGGTTCGGTGCAGGGTATGGCGATCGCTGTTCATACCCCCGCATTTTGCGGTACCCCCATGAATACGTTGTTTAACGACGTATGTTAACGTTGTCTATACGGCGGTAATTGTACAGATGCTGTTTCTATAGTGAATAGTACTGTTTGGGAACGCTTTCATGTCATGCTGCCATGAAAGGTTCAGGTTATTTATATGTGGTCTTCTGCAGGTACACTAACCACGATTGATAGGTTAAGACGGATAGGACTTATCGACTAGTTATTAATGAGAGACGTATGGGTAATGCCACCGAAATTAACCGCGTAAGTCTGAAGATATTCGGTAGTTGTTTTTGGTTGTGAGGTCGAATAGTACGTGCATGCATAATCCATCATCAAATAAACGAATGCAATGTATGTTTGGTTCTATTAAGGACGAATAGCATGTTGCTTATCTCTAGAATGGGTTAATAGGATTTTTGTGGTAGCTCTAAGTTGAGTACCTTAAGCATCCATCTGATTTCCAGTCTTTGCTGTTATCAGAATTGATTATCTCGTTCCATATACCTTGTGAGTTCTCAGCAGGGTAAATAAGTCTCACTATTTGCATTCTTGTTGGAGATGGCAGCCCCTTCCAACATCTTTTGGGATCCTGCAGGGCATCTCCACACTAATGCCTTGCACTGGGAGGGTTTTCCTCGTCTTCTCTGGGAATCACTAAGCTCGTTCCTTTATACTGAGCCCCCACAATATGATGCAGTGGAGTATCAGGAAGAAGGTGTTCATTGATGTAGAGTTAGAATGACTATTCCTCAACATCCCTTCCGCTCCCAATGGCAACCAATCGAAGTTGACGTGGTAGGTTATCGTATAGTTGATACGATTGAGGGTGCTGCTCTAGAAGCCATCTACCTCTTCTGCAACCAGCATCCAAGGGAAGTTGCCGGACAGCCTATCGGTCTATTCCTTACAACAGATCCCAACGATCCTGAGTGGAATCTCAAGGTAGTCCCTAAAAGTCACCGGTTGGAAGGCTCAACGGAAGAAGCGCTTCAGGGTACTATGCGGTTCATGAATGTTCAGCATCATTATCAACTTCTGCTACATCGCGGTATGGGTCAGTTGATCAATATCGCGCAAGGTCACTTCAAGAATACTGATCGACAAGTCACCCAGATTGCGCAACTTCAAGCCTCGGTGGCAGAGAAAGATGAAATCATCGCTGCCCGAGAGGAGACTATTCATCACCGGGAAGATCAAATCAACGAGAGTGATGCAATGATCACCCAATGCAACACGATCATTGAGTTCCTCTAGGAACAAATCCACGACCTCATCCTCGAGGTTGATGATGCCCAAGCCCAAATCAATGAACTCCAATAGCAGCCAGCACCTCCTACTGCACCAGCACCCGAAACCGAAGAAGAAGATCCAGAGGAAATTGAGGGAGTTTCAGACCTCGATTCTGAGCATGGAGATCCTATCCTTAGTCCCCATCACTCCTCTTCAGGCAGTCAGTCATCCGTGGGCAACTACGATGACTTTTAGTCTTGTTTGAGTTAGCGACATCCTAGTTGTAAATAGTGTAGAAAAGTGTGACTTCGGTAGTGAGTAGTCTACCTAGATCTAGAGCCACTTGTTGTATTAAATGTGGCATGTGTACTTATGAAATGACTTGTAGTAGTTAAAGTGCCCTGATGTAAGATGTAAGAACCACCAGTGTTTGTGTAGTAATCCAAACCCCATGTTCTACTATCTTACTTAATCTCTTTGCATCTGAAATAAGTTGATTGAATGGAGTATGATACATATCTTTTTGGCAACTGTATATCATCTGAAGTTAGGAGTAAGGATATGATTGATAATGGATATCTCCTTTGTTTCAGATGGTTGGAGCTACTCGTGGAACCCCGGAAGGTTTTCGGGCAGATCAGGCTAGCGGTTCCCAGCAACCGCCACCAGCCCCGCCAAATCTGGCCGAGGTCATGGCCCGACAAACAGAATTTCTTAACCAGCTTGTGCAGGCTCAAATGGGCCAATTCCATCACCAGTTCCGAGGCCGAGATGAACCCCCATCGGCCAGTTATCAAGACTTTCTCAGCACCCAGCCTCCACTATTCCATAAGGCGGACGAGCCCCTTGACACTGACGCTTGGCTCCGTACCATCGAGTCCAAGTTCGCCTTATTATTTGCCCCATGTTCCGATGAGAACAAGGCACTCTTTGCAGCCCAACAACTCCGTGGCACTGCCCGCATCTGGTGGGATAATTATCATCCATGCAGCCTACCAGTCATATCGTTACTTGGGACGAGTTCCGGACCACTTTTCGAGCGCAACACATCCCCGAAGGACTCATTGAGCGAAAGCTCAATGAATTTCTGAATTTGACTCAGGGAACTCGTACCATCCTGCAATACGCACAAGTCTTTAATCACTTGTGCCAGTACGTGGGATACCATGCGGACAATGATACCCGCAAACGAGATCATTTTCGCCGAGGCCTAAACACCAAACTTAAAGAACGACTAAATTTGGTAAGGGCCGAGAATTTCAATGAGCTGGTCAATATGGCCATCACTTAGGAAGACTGCATCTTAGCCCACAGAGTAGAAAAGAAAAGAAAGACACCCACAGGGCCTTCAGCTACACAACCGGCAAGGTATCGGTTGGTTCAAAACGCTGTTACCCGAGCACCGCCTCGAAGTAACATGCCTGGCAGATGGGTAGCTAGACCACCCCAGCAGGCACGATTCAAATGACCACCGACACCACAAATTCAGCAGCAACAACAACAGGGTCCGCGGTCGAGTTTTCCACCAGTCAACCAAGGAAACAACAACTATCGTTGTTTCAATTGTGGAAGCTCGTTCCATTTTATCAAGGATTGCCCTCAACCTAGGAAATCTTTCCAAGGGAAAACATCCAATCTAACCAGCAAGGGCAAGGGCAAGAGGCAAGTGGTCCAAGTCCGCCAAGGAAGGGTGAACCTCACCACTCTCTCCGAACTCCCCTAGGGGACACCAATAATGACGGGTACTTTTTCTATCAACCATCACCCAGTAATTGTTCTTTTTGACTCTGGTGCCATCCATAGCTTTGTCAGTGCAAAGTATGGGACTTAAATAGGCTTGGATATCTATCCTACTAATGGAGATTATAAGATAACAACTCCTGGTGGAAAAATCTTATCAAATCAAATCTGTAGGAAGGTACCACTTCAGCTAGGTAGTCAATTGATAAAAACAGACTTGCTTCTACTAGACCTAGAAGGAATGGATGTTCTTTTAGGTATGAATTGGATGACCCAGCATCAAGTGTCATTAGACATCTCTTCCCGAACTGTGGAGATAGATTCACCTGAGTATTCACCTACCATTCTCTATCTTCCACGACAAGAGTACATTAACTCTTGCACCTATGCTGCAACCGGGATCAAGTTAAAAGATATTCCTATCATTTGTGAATATCTAGATGTCTTTCCAGACGATTTGTCTGAAATGCCCCAAGATCGAGATATTGAGTTTATCATAGAACTCCAACCTGGTACAGCCCCTATCTCTAAAAGACCTTATCGTATGCCTCCTAACGAGTTAGCCAAGTTAAAAATCCAACTCCAAGACCTCCTTGATAAGGGTTTCATTCATCCTAGTGCATCACCATGGGGTTGTCCAGACTTATTCGTGAAAAAGAAAGATAATAGCCTTAGGCTATGTGTAGATTATCGTCCTCTTAATGCGGTGACTATCAAAAATAAGTATCCCCTACCCCGCATTGATATTCTCTTTGATCAACTAGCCGGAGCTAAAGTATTCTCCAAAATTGATCTTCGTTCCAGCTATCACCAAATTAAAATCCAGCCAAGTGACATTTCAAACACGGTCTTTTCCACTCGATATGGTCTATATGAATAGCTGGTCATGTCGTTTGGTCTTACCAATGCCCCAGCATATTTCATGTATCTTATGAATTCTATCTTCATGCAAGAACTCGATAAATTTGTTGTGGTCTTCATTGATGACATTCTGATCTACTCTAAAATTCTAGAAGATCATGCAAAACATCTTCATGTTATTCTTCAGCGATTAAGAGACCACCATTTATACGCCAAATTTTCTAAATGCGAATTCTGGTTAGATACTGTGAAATTTCTGGGCCATACTATCTCCGGCGATGGTATATCCGTTGACCCCAAAAAAGTACAAGAAGTGATGGATTGGAAACCTCCAACGTCAGTCCATCAGATCCTAGTTTTCTTGGTCTAGCTGGCTATTATCGTTGCTTCATTCCTGACTTCTCCAAAATAGCCAAACCTATGACCGAACTACTAATGAAAGGTGTTAAATTTTCTTGGGATCAAAAATGCAAAGTTGCATTTCACACTCTCCGAGATCATCTTACAACTGCTCCAGTCTTAGCTCAACCAGATGTGTCAAAACCCTTCGACATCTATTGTACCCGAGTCCTTATCGCATAGACGCTCTGCTAAATAGGACCAGTAAAAGTCGAGTGATTTCCTGTCACTCGCGCGATATAGGAGTTGCATGTTTACTATTCTGCAATTACTATAAGGATAATGGACAGGGTCATGTGCAGTATCATGAACTGGAGGTTTACCCTGTCTATTTTGATAAAAGTTGTTAAGGTCACAGTGTGTGGTAGTGGTGGCTAAGCGTTTGAAAGTACTAGCCACATGCCACGAAATATGGTAAAGCGGCAAGTCTAGTAACCGATCGGCCCGGCAAGTGGACATACCTCCCACCACTCATAATTTGGTTTTTCTCACGCACCGACGTGCGGGAGTACGTTCCGCACAGCGGACAGGAGTACGGTCATGTAGTCGCGCTATAGACGTACGTCCTGCACAATTGGTGTGCATACGGTCCTACAGTCGCTTGTGGTGGCCCTGTTCCACAACCCGGAACGAAAGGCAAACGGTTGCTTTGGAACGACCTTTTGGTGTTCCAAGCGTGTGAGTTAGGTTTGCCTTGCAAGGTTTGAAATTCGATTCAGAATCGTCCGTCTCTCGCGGTGAGACTGCTTATTCCTTCTGCCACATAGATTAAGAACTATAACTATTGATGGAATAATCCTAATGAATGCTAATCTCTACCTTGCTTGCCTAGTGTAGGTGCTTACCTAGAATGGATAATCAAATTAGAATTTGAAAGCTAAAATTTGAAAGTAGATCATACTCTTTGTTGCTTTTCAGTTGAAATAAAACCCAGAACCATTTTAGGCCTTCATGAGTCTAATTACGGGCTAAGTATACCCAATTCCGGGTAAGCCTTGCTGAGTATTAGTATACTCATTCTTGCCAGTAAATCTTTCAGGTATAACCTTCGAGAACCCCACGGATAACCCTGCATGGCCAACTTCGGTTCCTTTTGGCTGGTCCGTGGAGTGGGATCCGTCCTCAGCTGGCAGTGACCCTCCTGAGTGACACCAAGCTTTGGGCTAAGTACGGTGTCAACCTTCACGACGTGTGTAGTCGCGAATTTATTTTCCTTCCGCTGTAAACTCGAACAAGTTGTTTAGCTTGTCGTTTTAAACATTGTTGTATAAGTTTACATTAAATTTGAAAGAGGTTTGTAATAATATTTACGTTTTTGTAAATTAAAAGTTGATGAGCTGTACTGTGATTGTAAACTCGCCTTCGTGCGAGGTAAACGTGCTTCGATCCTATTGAACCGTGGTTGTATCGGGCGGAGACCCGACAGACCAATGGGTTGTTCCGTTTGAAGTGCGTTGAGTTATTATCGGCTGTATAGCGATGACTAGCGCACTTGAGCCGGAATAATTCAAGCAGTTCTGCCACAATATCTAATTTTAAAAGCAGGAATTATGGTACAACAACACTAGTAAACGATAGCTTAGGGTTTTATAAGACTAACGCAAAAAGAACGGATCAAAACAGATTTAAAACGC
This sequence comes from Panicum hallii, assembly GCF_002211085.1. Taxonomy (NCBI): domain Eukaryota; kingdom Viridiplantae; phylum Streptophyta; class Magnoliopsida; order Poales; family Poaceae; genus Panicum; species Panicum hallii. Next base: position 21,553,120 of record NC_038043.1, on the reverse strand, counting down.
GGAAACTACGCATGAAACAAGGTTGCAAGGACCTATACATAATTAACTATAGACTTCAGGGGTTAGCAGCAAAGAATTACAAGAAACAGGAAATAGTGCTTGCAAATTAGGAAAAGTTCAGGGTTAAATCTGAAAAATTCCACGGTGGGGCTTGATTGAGAAGATGTAATAGATCTAGGGTTTTTTTGCAAATTTTGCAATACACAGAAACTTACACGATAATTACAGAATTCTTTGGGCACTAAATTGCAAAAAGCTCAAAACAGACAGCAATTGTGATCGGCAGCAATTGCCAGGCACGGGAGAGCGCGAGAAGCGGTGTAAATGAAAGAGGACGACGAGGGGATTCGATTCCATACCTTACTTACCGTGGGGATGCATCGTGGCGATCGAATTTCACGGGTGAAAAAGGTGCCGGCCGTCTGTTCCGTGCAGTTTCTATGTTCATTGCGGCGGCCTATAGGGGAAAGCGGGCATGGGCGAGGGCAGCATGCAGGGGGCTGGCGACGGTGCCCTGGTGACAGGGGCACACGGGAGAGGGAGGGGGCGGCGTTGGGCGGGTCTGGACGCATGAGATGCAGGAGGTGCAGGGTTCTTGTCACACCCGATTTATAAGAACATAAATCGAGCAATCATATATGCGCCAGGATCAAGTCACGCATATATACAACAGATTATCAATATATCACAACACATGTCACGAATGAAAGCGTTTAATTATAAAAGGAATGTCTTTATTACAACTGAATCAAGAATCAGTTCAAGGAATGCGGAAGCGTAAAATAAATACATGAAGAGTGGGGCGCCACAGGGACGTCAACTAGGAGACAACGCCTAGAAATAGTCGAGTCCGCCGATGTAGTCCTCCACGTCGCCTGGTACTGAGCAGCGGTCAAAGATATTCCAAAGAGAACAGAAGAGAGGAAGAGGCAAGTGTGAGTACACAACTTGTACTCAACAAGTATAACACGAGTATGAGGCTCTAGGGTTAGCTGACTCAACTGCAGTAGCTTTTAATCTTGGCAAATTTTATTAAAACTATTTACTATAAGTGGATGAATTACCATAAACCCATATTGCATAAGAAATTAATCAATATTAATTAAGAACTACTGAGAACCATCCAAACCAACACCACCCGGGGAATCTCCCTAATCAAAGGTTGATAACCCCATTAATCAAAAGGAGGATCTGGGCCGCTCATGACTGTGAGCACAGCTGATATATCAGTTTTACACTCTCGAGAGGTTGCACAACTTTACCCACAAGTCGTGAGCTACGCTAGTTGTTCATCACACTGCCTTAGGTGAGATGGCTAGCAAGCGCACTACGAGACCGTTACAAAGGATCACGTTAGTAAGGTGTAACCGCTAAGGATTCTGGATCAGCGATGATGGGGCCCACCTCCGGGGGTACAAGACACACAGCACAGACCAAGCCGTAGGAGCAGGGACCATTGAAGCTTACCACCCCTCTTGCCCACGCAGGTAAGTTACTCCCGAACCAACATGACCTAATTAGTAAGTCAAGACCGTCCCATTCCAGTCTTGTGGTTGCGCGGTTGTCCCAGGTTGTCGCTCTATGAACCGGTCCTTATGGAGAGTGGCCAACCAAGCACTAAGCACCGTGCTGGCCCCCTAAACCAAGTTTCTAACAAAACATATTTAAGGACGCACAAACCACTCAAGCACACAGCACAGAGGGTCGGCTCCAGAATTAAGTTGCATAAGATCATTAACAATTTAATTAAAAAGGACCAAGTGTGTTATAGCGCAGCAACCTAGCACAACTAACAAAAATGCAAACCAAAGGATGTATATATAGGATATAAAGTGGCTAGGAAAGTCCTTATAGGCATACAGTATTAAAAATGCAGTATGAAATTATATTTAAAAGTGATAGGATGTTCATGTTATACTTGCCTTCCTCGAAACTCTCCTGCTGCTGCTCAAACTGCTCAGAAGATGGCGGTTCCTGGTACTGGTCCAAAGGCTCCGCGTCTACTCACGATCGCAACGCCAAAACATATCCAGCACATACACATACATGCAAACAAGGACAAAATATAAGAAACAGTACAACATTACATAGAAACAACACACAAAACTATGCTAGAACTATTCTACACGCTACAACGACCGCGTGGACATAAAGAACACCTGAAACGGAGCTAAGACGCGAAAACTACGCTTGAAACAAGATTCAGGGACCTATCTGCGAGAAAAACAGAACTTCCAGGGGGGTTCTGGGCAAAAACCAGGGACCTCAACGTAATTAAAGGCTAGACCTGGGGCTAGCACGTGAAAACACAGGGCATGGACGGCGGACCCAATTTCCAGAGAACTCAAGGGGCTCCGGTGCGAAAAACAGGACCTAGCTGGAATTTCTTCTGAACGAAGGTGGACTGCGGGTTGATTCCAAGGAAGTTCAGGGGCTCTTTAACAAAACTACCACAGCTGAAGGGGTACGCGGCTTCTAATCTGGGCGATTGGATCTAAATCGAACGGTTTAGACGCACTCCAGTTCGGACGGTCCGATCTGAACAGCGGAGTTCGGACTGGTCCGATCTGGACAGCGCGGTTCGGACTGGTCCGATCCGACGGAACGCGGCCGGCGGCGGGGGGGGGGGGTGGTCGCCGGAGACACGCTATCTTGCGTTCCCGAGGATGATTCACGACGAGGTCAAGCCCAGGAGACTCAGCACGACACGGGGAACCTAGCTGGGCACTTGCGGAGATGGACTTGGGCTCGGTTAGGGTGGAACGACGGCGAAGGCGTCTCGGGACGGCGGACAACGCCGGCGAGCGGCGTTCCGGGCACTACGGGTAGCTAAAGGCTACGACATCTGGTGCAAAAGGACCAGGGAGAGGGGGCGAAGCTCACCGAGGGGTTGTGGAGGCTGGATCTGCGACGGAAGGTGGAAGTCGATGACGACCGGCGGCGAAGAAGGTCGGGCTCCCGTGGATGTGTCGTTGCGGGGCTCCTCCTAGCTGGCGGCTCCTCCAAACTGTCTCATGCGGGACCTAAGAAGATGCCCAGGGGGTTAAGAGGGAGAGAAAGCCACCGACGACGAGCAATCGAGGTGGCGAAGGCCATTACCGACGCGCAAGCTCGACTCGATTCCCGGCGAAGCAGACGCTCACGGCTCAATTGCCAGCTGGGGGAGGTTCTAGACGACGAGGCGGACCTATTGCGGGGGTTGGCTGGGGCTGGGGTGCAGCGGGGCGGCCGGTCCACGGTGAAGCAGGAGGCTTTGCGCGGCAGAGCAAGCGGCGGCGGCGCTAGGGTTCGGGGTGGCTGCAGCGGGGTAGGGGTAAGGGCGCAGGGGGTTGAGGGATCCTATTTGTGGGGCGATGGGGCAACCTCGGCATGCGGGCCTGGCACGAGGGCTCACCGGAGATTTCGGGCGGTCGTTGCGCGGCCGGTAGAGGAAGGAGGAAGAAGGGGCCGACAGGTGGGGTCGAGTTGGGGGAGTGACTGAGAAAGAAGGAATGACTGAGAATAGAAAGAATGACTGAGAATAGAAGGAATGACTGAGAGAAAAAAGAATGACCGAGAAAAGAAGGAATGATTGAGAAAAGAAAGAATGACTGACTCACTTTCCTGTTTCCTCCTTTTTTTTTCAAACCAACTCGATTCTATTTGAATTCAACTCCTATGCACTCAACCAAATAAAACTTATGCACCAGCATGAATGCACAAACATGTTGAACCTAGAATAAATTTTAATTCTTTGTGAATTAAATTATAAATAAATGCAAGCTAGGCAGAATAAATCCTTAGAAAAATTACTGGAGCCCAATTAAATTCATTATAAATCTCGAAATTTTACCTTAGGGTGTTACAGTTCTGGTGGCGGCCTGTTCTGGTGGCAGCGGTGCTGCAGGGCGTAGGAGAAAGGAGGGCAGGGCAGGCAAGGCGCGTTGCAGGGCATGGAGGAGCGCGCACAGGGACAGGGACAGCCTGCAGGGGAATGAGGTGAGGCGCGACGCTAGTGTCGTTTTCAAGCATGACTTGATTGGGGAGAAAGGTTAGAAAATCGGGAACTCGATGGGACATCTTAAGGATTCAGAGAGGATAAGGTTAAAAGGATGGTCTGACTACGATGAGAATCAAAATAGAAATATTTTCCAGAACATATTTTTAAGCCTAAAATAAAGCTAGAAAAGTCCAGATAAATATTTTAACCCACGAAAAATATATCCGGAAGAATCCCAAAAATTCCAAGGAAAACTCGGGAGATAATTTGGGACTCGAGGATTCCCAATAAAATATTTGGGACTCATGAAAAGGAATTTTAGATTTTTCATAATAAAATTGGGATCTAGCTCTAGGATAAATAGAATAATTGCATGAAAGATCTTTAAAATTCTCGGAAAATCCCATTGATAGAGGAACACATTGTAAAAGACATTCACATCCTAATGTTAAATATTTTAGGGTGTGACAAGAAATGAAATTTGGTCCTTCATAATACTCATACTGTTTCGGCGTATTTTAAAAAATGAAAGTGTTTTCCAATCAATATGGCTTCTGCTACTGGAGGGAGTGGGGCCAGTGGGGGTGATCGTCGTTCGTCTCGAGGGAAGGGCAAAACTCCGGTAGGTCCTCATGAGAAGTCGAAGAAACCAGGAGCTTGGGTGAGAGCACATCTCCGTTATTTGAAAAAAGAACATGAACACTATGTTGCAAGGGATGAGGAACCTCCTTTTATTCTTGAGGACCTGTTGAGGCGCTATGCTCCATCACCACCGAACCCGGAGGTTCTAGCTCCACCATCTTCTTCTGCGCTAGCAAAAAATCCATCAGAGCATTCTGCTTTCCCACCGAAGGATGGTTGAAGACCTTTGTGTTGTTGCATGAATTTTTAAGTTGCAGGTTGGTTGTTGGGATATTTTTGTTTGTTATAATGGAATTATGTTGTGTTGACTAAATTGTGCTAGATGTTGAGAATACGAGAGATATTGTAAAGAATGCATTTTTTTAAGTTTGGTCCTTTGTCATAGTAATATCATTTCATCATATTAAGGAAGATGTGCATCTTTGATTATAGTTCCTTACTAAAAAAGTGTGAAGCCCAAACCCATTGACGTAAATTGCTCATCCAAAGTGTTCCTCAATGCAACAATATGATTGCAGATGGATCGACAATGGATCAACAATATGATTGCTTGATGGTGTGGATTAATGGCCTAAAGTCTTTTCTCAATGCAGCTGAGGCCCACGGGTCATCGAAAGGTTTCCTGCGCTGTCCATGCTGTATTTGCAGAAATAATAAGGAATCCTCTAGAAGAAACACTCTATACATCCACCTTATTTAAAGGGGTTTCATGGAGAACTATACGCTTTGGACCAAGCATGGTGAACCTGGAGTTCAGACGGAAGACGATGAAGATTGATGATGATGATGATGATGATGATGATGATGATGATGATGATGATGATGATAACAATCCAGACTTGCCTCACTTATATGAAGCGACTACCTTTGATGATGAACCAATGGACGAGGCTCAAGAAAATGCCGTAGAAGAGCAACCATATGAAGAACTAGGTCAGGTGTTGCTAGATGCACAGAAAGACAGTGAAACTGTGAAGGAGTCAAAGAAATTTGAGAAGATGTTGGAGGATCACAAAAGTTGTAGTATCCATATTGCAAATAGGGGCACAAAACGTTGGGTAGCACAATGGAGTTGTTGTAGTGGAAGGCAGCAAATGGTGTTACCAATAACGGCTTTGATGAGCTACTAGGAATCGTAAAGAACATGCTTCCCGAGGTTAACAAACTACCCTCGACAACATATGAAGCAAAAAATGTTGTTTGCCCTCTTGGATTGCAGGTACAGAAGATTCACGCATGTCCTAGTGACTGTATCCTCTATCATGGTGATGAAAATGAGAATCTGGATGCTTCTTCTGTTTGTGGCGTAGAGTGGAATAAGATAAGGCAAAATGATACTGGTGATGTCGGCAGAGAGACAGCCAAGAAAAAAATTCCCGCTAAAGTTATTTGGTATTTCCCTATAGTACCACGTTTGAAGCGCTTGTTCAGAAACAAGGCACACGCTAAGTTGATGCAGTGGCACAAAGGAGAGCGTAAGCAGGATCAGATGCTGAGACATCCCGCAGATGGGTCCTAGTGGAGAAATGTTGATAGAGAATTCTCAGATTTTGAAAAGGACGCAAGGAACATAAGATTTGGTTTAAGTACGGACGGAATGAATGAATCCATTCGATGAGTGGGGCAACAGTCACAGTACATGGCTTGTGGCTTTATGTATGTTCAACTTTCCTTCTTGGCTATGTATGAAGCGGAAGTACATCATGATGCCGGTGTTTATCTAAGGCCCAAAACAACCTGGCAACGACATTGACATATACCTAAGACTGTTAGTTGATGAACTTTTACTGTTGTGGAAGGAAGAAGGTGTACATATGTGGGATGAGTACAAACAGGAGACTTTCAACCTCTGAGCATTGCTTTTCGTAACCATCAATGATTGGCCTGCACTTAGCAACCTGTCGGGACAGTCAAACATGGGATACCAGGCCTACATCCACTATCTAGATGAAACCGACAGCTTTTATTTGAAAATTTGTTGGAAGGTCGTGTATATGGGCCACGTCGATTTCTTCCCCTCAATCACCCCTTAAGGAGCAAAAGTGAAACATTTTAAAGGGGAACCAGAAACTCGTGCTAAGCCTATGTTCCATGATGGAAGGCGTGTTTTCTCGATGATAAAGGATGTGCATGTAGTGTTTGGAAAGGGCCATGGCAGCCATGTGCATGTAGTGTTCTGAAGAAGTCTATATTGTGAGAGCTACCTTATTGGGAGGTCTTGGAGGTCCACAATGCAACTGACGTGATGCACCTAAGTAAGAATCTTTGCGTGAACCTAAAGGAAATGCAATGGAAGCAAAAGATACAATGGAAGCAAGGCGTGACCTTAAGGAAATGAAACAACAAGAATACCTACATCCTGAAAAGAGAGATAATGGAAAACACTACTTGCGTTCTGCTAGCTACACTCTTAGCAAAGAGGAGAAAGAAAGCATGTTTAATTGTTTGAACAGTATGAAGGTACCGTCCGGATACTCCTCGAATATACAGGGAAGAATAAATATGAAAGAGAAGAAGTTCACAAACTTAAAGTATTATGAATGTCACGTCCTGATGACACAATTGCTTCCAATTGCATTGAGGGGTACTCTACCGGAGAATGTATATTGGCAATCGTGAAGCTATGTGCCTTTCTCAATGAAATTTCGCAAGGCAATCGATCCAAATAAGCTCATAAAGCTACAGAATGATGTGGTCCAATGTCTTGTCAGCTTTGAGATGGTGTTTCCATCTTTGTTCTTTAATATATTATACATCTCCTCCTTCACATTATGAAAGAGATAAACATTCTAGGTCCCGTATTCCTACACAATATGTTCCCTTTAGAGGGGTACATAGAAGTCCTAAAGAAGTACGTTCGCAATCATTCTCGTCCAGAAGGATGTATCACCAAGGGCTACAGAATAGAGGAGGCCATTGAGTTTTGTGTTGACTTTATTGATGATCTTAGTCCAATCGGGGTCCCCATGTCATGCCATGAAGGGAGACTTAAGGGAAAGGGCACACTAGGGAAGAAATCTAATGCACATCCCTGACAATGAAATCCACAAAACAAACTTCACGGTTCTACAAAATTCATCCCTTGTGGAACCATATATGGATGAGCACATTAATATTGTACAGTTTGAAAACCCAGGGAAGTCTGAGGCCTGGATTACACGTCATCACAGAGATAGCTTTGCTGTTTGGCTCAGATGAAAATTCATGGGTGATGACAAGATTGATGAACAACTTCAATGGCTGGCTAGGGGACCATCAATCACAATCATGCAATACCAAGGGTACGAGATAAAAGGATATACATTTTACACAAGAGGCCAAGATGAAAAGAGCACGAACCAAAATAGTGGTGTGCGTATAGATGCAATAGGAAATGATGGAAAAAAGGACAGCTACCATGGTGTCATAGAGGAGATATGGGAACTAGACTATGGACCTTTAAAGATTCCTTTGTTTCGCTGCCAATGGGTGAATCGAGCTGGAGAAGGCATAATAATATAACGGTATGGGATGACAATAGTGGATTTAAAAAAGATTAGATATAAAGACGAACCATTCATCCTAGCAAAGGATGTAACATAGGTGTTCTATGTGAAAAACATGTCAAGCAAACCTAAGAAAATTCATGCCTAGTCCGACGATGAGCCAAAACTGAAAGTGCATCTAGGCCCCCTTGTGGGTTTCGGTGGTTGAATGACAACACAATCTAAGAACTAACGAGTTTGATGAGCTTTGGATACGTCTCATTGCAAAGAAGTGTACCAAGAGTATAATAACTCAAATTGAAGAAAGGGCAAGCAAATTGAAAAGGCAAAAGACACATAGTTGCAAGGGCTATTATATGGTCTCAATAATGGCTTGCTTGTATGAATGAGTAAAGATTGATAATGCATTGATATTTCCATCAAGAGGGAAGAAATGTGATCGAGAGCTTACTATAAAAATAGAAGTGAAGATTCTTGGTTGTTTGATCACAAATTTGGTATATGGATAAATATATTGAACAAATGGAATTCAATGAGTATAATGCATTGGTATTCTGATCAAGAAGGAAGAAGTGTGATTAAGAGCTTAATATTCAATAGAAGTGAAGATTCTTGGTTGCTTGAACACAAAGTTAATATATTGATCAATTTGTTGAACAAATGGAATTCAATGAGTACATATTATGGTGCAAGGCTACAAGTGATTTAAGATGGCAAGATGGTAAAGGGTTTGTAGGAACTTGGCTACGAGGTACTAATCGAGGGAGAAGGGCAAGCAAAGGGCTTGGCACCGATGAACCCATGCTAGGGTGAAGAAGCAAGTTAGTGCTAGCATTTATGGACCAATCAAGGTCATGGATAGTCACATGTTGCTAAGCATCAATCATGAGTAGTATAGCGAGGAAGTCATGATTAACCCAAATAATAAACATAAATGGCAACCCTGACTTGTGATATTTTAGGTACTTAGAAATTAGGCACATTAATTTCTAGTATGAAGTGGTGCTTAGTGTGTGTTTGTTTTGATGAATGCCTTTAAAAACTTAGATATACGTTAAAGGGTATTTTTGTAATATTTGAAAAATTAGGGTTCTTTTTGTAAATTGTGTACAAATGCGAGGTAATTTTAAAAATGTGTGAAGGTTTGATTTGCAAACGTGAGTTTTCACTTTTTAACCACTGTAAGAAGTGTAAATACTCCAAGGCTTCAGCAAAAAGGTAAAAACTTATTTTGGATTTATTTGAAATTGAATGATTTGTTGGTTTTTAAAAATAATTTGAAAACCCTAATTATTTTGAAGTTGGACCCTAAAGCAAAGTGGTAGATCTTTTTAAGATCTACATTTTGATTTTGGGCATATTTTCATTAGAGCTATAGTTTAGAAGAAAATTTTACTTTAGAGTAAACTCCAGGAACTTTTGCAAAATTTATGAACAGGTCCTCATCTTCTTCCTCCTGCTTTCCCCTCTCTGTTTCTCTGTAGCGCCGCCCACTGCCCATCGCCGGCATTTTCCCCGGCCGCCAGCTGCCCCCTCGCTACTCTTCCTGCGCCACCTGGCCCCCAGCTCGCCCGCCCGCCGCTTAAACAACCCCGCTGGCTTCTCCTCACATGGACGCGTCGGGGCCCTATCAACCGCCAGCAGCTGCTTGCCGCCCGCTCGCGCGTCATTTTTAGCTTGGGAACACACCCAGTAAACTTCTTCTTTCTTCTATCCTCTCGTGCGCACCGCATTCCTGTTCTTCTCCCCGCTCGACTACTTCGCCGGAGCTCCTCTGTCCACCACTGTCAGCCGTCTCCGCCGCTCCTCCGCTCCAATTTCGGGCTCCACCAGCACCGCCGCATCTTACTGCCCCTTTCTGATCCGCTCTTCTTCCTCCTTCCGTACACGCGCAGCCCAGAACACTGTGTTGGCGAATCTCACTCTCCACCACCGTTCTATTTCTGGTCGAACCGAAGTTCCACCCCTTCTCCTCCTTCGTCAAGAGCACCATCAGCACTACATCTCCACGCCGAAGCTCCCTGACCAATTTCCTTCGCCTTCCTGCATTCCAGTCGCCGGAACACCATTGCCACCCTTGGAACCTCACCGCGTCGGCTCTGTTTCTAGTCGAACAGCCGCCTCCGAGCTTTCTTTCTACGATTCCAACAACCCCCAAGTCCGCTGTGAGCTCCTGAACCTTTTTTCCCCACCTTTCCCTCTCCGCCAGTGAGCCTCTTCACTAGATTTTAATCACCGCCGCTCGACTTCTTCTGTTCAAGACGATTAGGGACCCAAATGCAAGCCTCTGTTTCTTTCTAGGGTCTTATTTGTAAAATACACGCCTGTCAGCTGCACACCCATCGGCCACACACCCATCGACTACACGTCGATCGGCTATACCTCTATCGGCTACTTTTGCTGAAAAAAATCACAGCCAATGCATATCCCAATCGACTAGATAAGCTATCTAAAAAGCATGCTGTGAAGTAGATTCAATCAGCTCTGTAGTAACCTTCACCAAATAGCTGTTTTGAACAAAGTTTTTACACCAGAAACTCAACTTAAGTTTATCCTTTTTCAAAAATCTTTTTGTTGTTTGTACAAATTAGTCAGGTCTTGAAGTAATTTATTGAATGAATTCTTGTTGGATTGCAACTTTATCGTGAAAACAAAATAATAACCATTTGCTTCAAACCTTTGCATATCATGTAGATTTGATGACACTCGCCGACGGTACCTACGAGCTAATCCCGGAACCCGACGAGGGTATTTCTGAAGCTCAAGTAAACGTCACCAAGCGTCTTTCTGAAGCCCCAAACCCAAGTTCGGAAGATATTGACATCACTTACCCCAGCCTCACTAGTGAAGGCAAGCCCCGGTGCATAACCCAGTACTTTAAGTTATGCACTCATATTGTTATATATCTATCTTGTGCATTAAGTGCTAGGAGTTGTTATGAAACCCTAGTTGCATGAAACCTAGGAAACTATGTAATGTTTCTGAGTCCTTATCGATTAAATGTTCTGCTAATATGACCGGTAGAAGTCGAGTGATTTCCTGTCACTCGCGCGATATAGGAGTTGATTGTTTACCATTTTGCAATCACTATAAGGATCATGGACGGGGTTACGTGCAGTATCATGATTTGGAATGGTACCCCGTCTGTGTTGATCAATTTGATAAGGCCGCAGTATGTGGTAGTGGTGGTCAAGTGTTTGAATGTACTAGCCACATACCGTAAATATGGTACGCGGTAAGCCTAGTACCTGATTGGCCCGGCAAGTGGACTTATCCCCCACCACTCGAATTTTGGTTTATGTACACACGCACCGGCGTGTGGGAGTACGTTCTACATAGCAAACGGGAGTACGGTCATACAGTCGTGCTGTAGATGTACATTCTGCATATTTGTTGTGCGTATGGTCCTGCAGTCGCTTGTGGTGGTGCTGATCCACGACCCGAAATATGAGGGGAATGGTTTCCCGGAAAGGAAAGTTTCCGAGCGTGTGAGTTAGGATCCCTTGCAAGGTTATGAAATTCGATTCAGGAATCGTCCATTTCTCATGGTGATTGAGACTGCTTGATACTTCTGCCACATAAAGTAATAAGAGCAACAGTATTGATGTATGTTTTAATACCTACCTTGCTTGTCTAGTATAGATGCTCACTTAGAATGGCTAATTGAAATAGAATCTGAAAGCTAAAATATGGAATTAAGGACATACTCTTGTTGTTTTTCAGCAAAAGAAATCTAGAGCCTTTCAACCTCTCATGGTCTAGTTATGGGCTAAGTATACCTAATTGACGGGTAAGCCTTGCTAAGTATTAGTATACTGTTGTCGATCGAAACCCACCGGCGAGCAGCGACAGGCAACACGAGGAGCCAGGAGGCCCCCGGGACTATTGGTGGGTCCCGGTCCCTTGGTCAACGGAAAAGATACAACCCACGCAGGAGGTACCGCATGGATATGTTTGTGCGTATATACTAGATGGTGGTAACCCGGCGCAACCTACGCAGAGAACAACTGGAGGGACATCTGTAGTCGATGCTGACAAACAGGCATGGTTGGCTACTTATGCGATAGGGCCGAATCATGAAGGTACGCACTCGGCCCCAAGAGTTCATACAGTAGATCAGATTAGTGCCATTTTGAGAGATGAATTTGGCATTCTCCCAAGAAGGCGAGCGATCGGCTACACCAAGCCGTATCTAGGCGAGTACGACTTGATTCCCCTACCGCCCAAGTATCGGCTGCCTAAGTTCACCAAGTTCAGCGGAGCAGAAGGATCCAACTCCATAGAGCACGTGAGCCAATATGTGGCGCAGCTAGGGATGATTTCGGTGTCGGATCCATTATGGGTAAGGTTTTTCACGCAATCTCTCACAGGATCGGCTTTTGGATGGTACATATCATTGGGTCCTGATTCTATCCACACCTGGAAGCAGCTAGAGGAACAGTTCCTTATACAATATCATTCAGAAGCTGCAGAGGCTGGGATTCCTGATCTGGCAAAGGTCCGTCAGAGGTGGGGAGAGACTGTGGCGGAATATGTCCAGCGTTTCAGAGAAGTTAAAAACCAGTGCTATTCGACTCGGATTTCAGAAAAAGAGGCAGTCGAATTGGCATCTTTGGGATTGGTAAAACCGATCAGAGATCTGGTTTTCCAACTGGAGTTCAACTCTTTGGCACATTTGGTGCAGAAAATGACGGTATACGAACAACACCACCCAGAATTATACCAAGACAAGTTCAAACGTCAAGTAGTAATGGTTGACGCTGAAGATTCCGAAGATTCTGGGGACGACCAAGAGGTAGCAGTCGTAGAGTGGGCACGGGGGGCAAAACCCGTGTCCTGCAAGTGGGTGAAACAGCAAGGACCTTCGAAAGGATTTGATTTTGACGTGAGCAAGGTCGAACAAATATTCGACTTGCTCTTGAAGGAGAAGCAGTTGAAATTCCCTGAAGGTTGCAAGGTCCCAACTGCTCAGGAGCTCCAGGGGAGATCATACTGCAAGTGGCATAACTCTTTCACTCACGGTACCGGTGACTGCAAGGAACTCCGGCGACAGATACAATCGGCTATTGAACAAGGCCGATTAATCTTGGGGCTGTACGCCATGAAGGTTGATACTCAACCATTCCCAAATGTAAACATGGTGGAAGGGTACGACCGGTCAACATGTCGTCAGCTGGATTTTACGTTCAGGATTAACATGGCAGGACAAACATCACGACAACAAGAGGCTGATCCCCGCGATCGGCCCCAAAGGGGAGAAAGGGACTATATTACCAAAGAACAGGTGAGGTACGTCAGCAATCAACGATCGGTTTCCTCTCATCTTCTGAGAAAGTACCAGTATCAGTATAAACAGCTTCTCCAATGCGAGACCGAAGAAGAAGAATACGAGCGGCGCACCGGAAAAATGCCTCAGGAAGCGAGAGGATATGCGAGATCATTGGCATTGCCCGTTCTTCAAGTACTGTTGCGACTCTGGCATGAAAGATTACCCACTCTTGAGGATTGCCTAGAGTGTAAGCAAGATGCAAGGAATGCCTCAGTTTTCCAGCGTTTAGGACCAGTGCAATCCTGCTATGGACAAGTCGAGTCATCTCGCACAGGAAGGAACTCAGAAGATGAGGATGATAAATATCACCGACCGCGCTGGTGCCCTGACGGGCTTAACCGGTCCCAGAAGCGGAGGGTGCAGCGGCTGCGCAGTCTGGAAGAAGCCAAGGCTCAATATTTGGAAACACTAAGGAAAGCGCGGCCGGATTTGGCGGAAAAGGTTCGCCACCCTCAAAAAGCAGAGAGTTCTTCTAAGAAGGTGTGGCGTCCAAGAAGTCGAAAGCCGATGTAAAGACATCGGCTGATGCACATATGGTATTTGTTCTTCCTGCAGAGTTTCATGCACCAGGCCACAAGGAGGTGCTAGTGGCTCAACTTGATTTGGGGCCACGGCCAGTCATATTTGAAAAGCCCCGAGAAAGGAATTACAGGCACCTGAAGGATTTATATCTCAAGGTTACATAAATGGCCAGCCTGTCAGCAGGATGCTAGTCGACACAGGAGCGGCGGTTAATATAATGCCGTACTCAGTGCTGCGCCGGTTGGGGCATTCTGTTGCGGATCTGATTAAAACCAACATCACGTTAAGTGACTTCAATAGACAAACTTTGGAGGCGCAAGGAGTCCTCAGCATGGATTTGACGGTAGGAGGCAAGACCGTTCCTACTTCATTTTTTGTTGTCAACAGCAAGGGCTCGTACACCGTCCTCCTTGGGAGAGATTGGATCCATACCAATTGCTGTATCCCTTCCACAATGCACCAATGTCTGATTCAATGGGATGGACATGAAGTAGAAGTAGTCCATGCGGACAATTCTGTTGAAGTTTCACATGCCGCCATGAGTGTCTGGGACGTGGAGGACCAGGAGCCAATCTCAGGGATTAGCTTGGAAGGCTGCGACCGCGTGGAAGCTACAAAAAATGGGGTGAGGCTGGTCTTATCCACTGGCCTAACGGAGTAGATGGGATGCCAAAGTTAGTTTGCACCAAAGTAACAGGAGAAGCCGATCCCTGTGATCGGCCCCAAAAAGTAAGAATTGAATTGTTTTTGTCATCCATGTTACATTATAAAGAGGCCCGCTCGAGCAACCGGCCATGTGTTGATTGTAAAGTGGTACAAATTGATGAAAAGAACAAGTCGGCCGGTCCCTGCGATCGGCCGAATCCTTTTATTTCATATTCATCGTTTATTTGCAGTATAGACCTAATGGATGAAGGGAAGCTAGGATACGGGTTTACATCTGCTGACGAGCTGGAAGAAGTTGACATTGGTCCTGGGGATAAGCCACGGCCAACATTTATCAGCAAGAAGTTACATCCAGAGTTGCGAGAGCCGATGATAGTACTACTGAAAGAATATACGGACTGTTTTGCCTGGGATTACACAGAGATGCCTGGGTTGGATAGAAGTATTGTTGAGCATCGGCTCCCTCTTAAGTCAGGATTTCGGCCGTTCCAGCAACGAGCACGGCAAATGAAGGCCGAAGTCCTAGAAGAAGTCAAGAAAGAAGTCAAAAAGATGATAGTAGCGGGCTTCATCAGGCCATGCAGGTATGCTGAATAGATTTCCAGTATTGTGCCTATACAGAAGAAGGATGGCCGGTGGCGGGTCTGCGTGGATTTCAGAGACCTCAACAGAGCTACACCAAAGGATGAGTACCCGATGCCAGTTGCGGAGACGTTGATTAACACAGCTGCTAGTCATAAGATGATGAGTTTCATGGATGGCAACGCTGGTTATAACCAAATTTTTATGGCTCCAGAGGATATACACGAGACCGCATTCAGAGTACCAGGTGCGGTGGGATTATTCGAGCATGTGGTCATGACTTTTGGGTTGAAAAATGCTGGTGCTACATACCAATGGGCCATGAATTATATGTTTCACGACTTGATCGGTAAGCTAGTGGAGATTTACATTGATGATGTGGTGATAAAATCTGCATCTGTTGAGGGGCATTTAGGAGATCTACGGCGAGTTTTGGAACGAACCAGGAAGTTCGGGCTCAGAATGAATCCAATGAAGTGCGCCTTTGGTGTATCGGCCGGTCAGTTCCTGGGTTTTCTAGTTCATGAACGAGGAATTGAGATCGGCCTAAAAAGTCAAGAAGCTGTAAGAACTATGGTGCCACCTACTACAAAGAAGGAACTCCAACAACTCATTGGCAAGATCAATTTTGTCAGGAGATTTATTTCCAATCTGTCAGGAAGAATTGGGCCATTCATGGAGTTAGTAAAAACTAAAGCCAATAGCAAGTTCCTCTGGGGGGCAGAACAATAACGTGCGTTCGAAGATATCAAAGAATATTTATCCAAACCGTCCGTGTTAGTCCCACCCCAGCAGGGTAAGCCATTCCATGTTTATCTGTCAGTAGGTGACATTTCCATTGCTTCGGTTATCATACAAGTGCATGATGGCAAGGAAAGGGTCGTATTCTACCTCAGCAGAAGGATGTTAGATGCAGAGACCAGGTACCCTGAAATTGAGAAATTGTGCCTGTGTCTATTCTTTACCTGTACAAAACTTCACCACATCCTGCTTTCCGTGAGACAATTGTCATCTACAAATCAGATGTTATCAAGCATTTGTCGGCCCCAGTGTTGAAAGGCCGACTCAGTAAGTGGATGTTTGCTTTGTCAGAATTTGATATCCGGTACCAACCTGCAAAGGCAGTCAAAGGGAAGGCGTTGGCCGACCTCGTTGCAGAGAGGACCATCTCAGACATAGCAGCGCTTTCCATCTGCGCATGGGCTATGTATTTTGACGGGTCGGTCTGTGGAGATGGCTCTGGCATAGGTATTTTGCTCGCTTCGCCTCGGGGGGCAACATATTCCTTTTCAATCAGATTGTCAATGCCTTGCACCAATAATCTAACCAAGTATGAAGTGGTACACAAAGGTATGGAATTACTTCTTGAGGCCGGAGCAGAAGCAGTAGAAGTTTTTGGGGATTCAAAACAGATCATCACTCAGCTCACGGAGACATACCGATGTGAGAGTGAGTTGTTGTTTCCTTTGTGGAGAAAATGCTAGGAGCTAATGGCCCGGTTCAGATATATAAATTTCTACTGGATACTAAGAGTACAAAATTCTGAGGCCAATGATCTTGCCCAGATGGCTTCAGGTTACAAGGATACGGTGGATGGAGCTGATTTCCCAATAACTTGCTGGATCAGGGGGATTGGAGAGCCGATATCTTCAATTACTTGAAGGATCCGGCTCGGGGGCACCTAAGAAGATACGTTACAAAGCTATGAAGTATGTCTTGATAGGGGACGACTTGTTCTACAGGACTCTATAGGGGCTACTGCTCAAGTGCTTGGGGCCGATTGAATCCAATCGGCTTCTACATGAAGTCCATAAATGTGGTACTCATCAATCAGCCCACAAGATGAAGTGGTTGATTAGACGCTCGGGATATTATTAGCCTGATATGCTGGAAGATTGCTTCAAGTATTATAAAGGATGCTAAGCCTGTCAAAGGTTTGGGAAAATACAAATAGTACCAGCATCAGCAATGAATCCTATCATCAAACCTTGGCCATTCAGAGGATGGGGCATGGACATGATCGGTAAGATTAATCCTCCATTGAGTAAAGGCTGAATGGGGTATGGACATGATCGGTAAGATTAATCCTCCATTAAGTAAAGGCCATCAGTTTATTTTGGCCGTCACAGATTATTTCACCAAGTGGGTAGAGGCTGTTCCTATGAAGTCAGTAACGTCGAGGGACGTCATCAATTTTGTCAAAGAACATGTTATTCATAGGTTTGGGATTCCTTAGACTATTACAACGGATGGAGGGTCGGTGTTTATATCTGATGAATTCAAAAGGTTCACTGCCGACATAGGGATTAAATTGATCAGGTCATCTCCATACTACGCTCAAGCAAATGGACAAGCCGAAGCGTCCAATCAGAGCTTGATCAAGCTGATCAAAAGGAAGATTGATGAATACCCACGGCGTTGGCATGAAGTATTATCGGAAGCATTATGGGCTTATCATGTGTCATGCCACGGGGCAACAAGAACTTCACCATATCATTTGGAGTATGGGCAGGAGGCCGTGTTACCATGGGAAATTACGGCTGGTTCAAGACGGATAGAGTTTCAGAATGATTTGACTGCTGAAGAATATGCCGCACTAATGAGCAACAATGTGGAAGACATTACAGAACTCAGGCTTTGGTCGCTGGAAAAGATCAAGGAAAATAAGGCCAAGGTAGCCCGCGCGTACAATAAGAAGGTTAAACCAAAGGAATTCCAAGTTGGAGATTTAGTATGGGAAGCGGTGCTACCATTGGGGACTAAGGATGCAGCATATGGTAAATGGTCTCCGAATTGGCATGGGCCTTATAGAGTTGATCAAGCTCTATCAGGGAATGCGTACATGCTTGAAGAATTGGATGGAGTTAAATTTTCGGTAGCCATCAATGGCCAACACCTCAAGAAATATTTCCCGAGCATGTGGGAAGACGAGTGACGAAGCCGATGTAATACATCAGGCTATAGACCAACACAATCAGGGTATCTGTGAGGAAAGCCGATGTGATACATCGGGCTGCAAGTCGACATGATCGGGTACTTTGTGGTGCATTAGGCTGCAGGTCGGTATCCATCGGGTACTTTAAAAGCCGGTGCAGTGCATCGGGCTGTAAAGTAGAACGAGATAAACAAGTCAGATATCTAAAGAAAGAGCAGTGCAGGTCTGTGCATGGAGCTAAATATTGAATAGCTGATGTTAAGCCGTCGACTTTAGAAGCAATAATTAGAACCTGCAAGTCCCGGGGTTCGATAAAAAAATAGAGAAGTCGATTGCGGGTGTCTCTTGATCTTAAAAGAACAAGTTCGACTTCTTTGCGGGTTTTTCTTGATAATTATATTTTTCGACTTGATTTGGGCTCGGGAGGAAGCAGTAACAACAGGAGCACGTCTGAAAGCCGGTTTTAAGGAACAGTCAGACAAGTTGTCTTGGCATACAACTAGATGGCGGAAGAAAAGTCGGGACGGATCTTGGCAGAGTACTCTTGATATTGGCGAACTCATTTGAAGGGTACTCGAGTTCTCGAAAATCTCTGAGATATTTGAACTCATTTGAAGGGTACTCGAGTTCTCGAAGATCTCTGAGATATTTGATCCGGAATAAAGGAAAGGCTTGGGATTGGATCGGACAATCCAAAGAGAAAGGCCGATGCGATGCCATCGAACTTTAGATGATTGGATTTTCAGGTATTGGATTACTAAATACTGAAATGAAAGGGTTCATCTATGAGAAATTATTACAAAAGAAGCCGATCTACCGGCTCTATGCATAATGGCGGAAGACCCTACGAACTACCACTAGTAGGTCCCTAAGGACTTGTGGCGCTTGTATGGGGGAGATGCACTGGTGTCATCATCGCCACTGCCTTCGCCGCCGCCGCCGTTGCTGTTGCTGTTGCCGCCATCATCGCTGCTATGATCGGTGTCATCGCTGGCGTCCCCGTCGTCTTCTAAAGTCGACGATCCACCGCGCAGGAATCCTCCTGTTGCCGAGTCATCATCGGTGGAAGTGTCCTTGGCATTTTCTTCCGAGGAAGAGAAGAAGTCATCATCCCAAGAGTCTTCGTCGCCTTCGTCCAGATCCCCATGAAGGAGAATCTGGAGGTCCTCATCATCGTTCAGGGACTCATCGTCCTCAGACCAAATGCCGAAGTCCCACTCCTCTGCGTCCCAATGCAGAGGAGCGAGAGCCTCGTATGAAGCTACTGGGTCGAACTCCGGCGTTGCCTCCCTGGAGGTTTTGGAGTCAGGAGAGGTGATGGAAATTATAGAGGAAAAGGAAGCCATCGTTGGGGGATGCAGAATATGCTGGTGCGGTTAATGCACGGAGGAAGAAGATGGATAGAAGTAAATCCGCCGATGCCAGTTTATAAGGGCGGAGATGGAAGGCGAAGCGGCGCTATGGCGATTTCCGTGGGAGAAGTTGAAGGGTCGCGTCCGATGGCATTGGAAGGCAGCGCGCGCGTACAGGCCCTGGAAGCCGAGGGGTCACATCCTATGGCATTGGGGGCGGCATGTGCGTGTACAAATCTTAGAAGTCGAAGAGGCGATGGTTTCGGAATTATCATTGCCAAAACTAGGGGGGCATGTGTTATCGCCATAATTTGATTGGGCTAAGGGATGGGCCGAGAGCAACATGGGCTGAAGGAGATCATCGTGACGATTTGCGAATCGGCTCCTGTGCGAGCGTGTTAAGGGTCGGGATGGCCGTGTATTTAGTAAGGATAGTTTAAATATAGTAAGTTAGAGATTGTTTCGTAATCAACTAGGGTTAGTTAAGAAGATCAAGTCTTCGGACTATAAATATGTATCATGAGATTCAATAAAGGATATCCAACATTCACAACAAACTCTTGGCGCACCGCCACCCCTTTCCTCGAGGGCTTTCTCCAGGTAATCGACACGCTGCTCCGATCATGTTCCGCATGATCGGAGCAGCATTGCGTTTATCTGCTTATCTTTGTGTTTCTCATACTGAAGCGTTGTTGATGGCGAGTAACACTAGTAATATTAAACGATTATGTACTGCGTTAGTTCCGAATAATCCATCTATGTTCTGCTTGCTGTTCGTAATCGTTTAGTTGCACTTGTACGTGATTTCGGGTGCAAGGGCAGCACCTTGCTCTGTTATCGCTTAGTAGATCTAATCTGTTACGGTAGTTCTTTAAATTATAAGAATTCGATTTAATATCCGTATGATTACGCCCTTCAAACGGGTTAAATGTTCCGGCTGCATGATTGGTGCTTTATGGTAATCTAAGGAGAGATTGTTCCGGGAATCGACTTGTTGGTTGGTTTTTAGGCCTCTTTTTAGGTTAACGTCTTGTTATCTTTCATGATCGTTAGGCTTAACTACGCTTAGAATGTTCCAGTTGTACGGTGAAGGCCCTTACTGTCGTAGATTAGATTAGCTTGGTAATTACAGAGCATGCTTTTATCTTTTTCATCGGATTCATACAAGGTATTCGAATATTAATAGATCCGATCTGTTAAACGGTGTAATCGGCTTCTTGTAGCTGATTCTGAGGGTTACCTAGAGGCCTAACCTGGTACAAGGACAGGCCTGACCCAGTGCAGAGGCTCCATCGGTTCTTTTAGCCGATCTTGGGAGTCATTTTAAGAGCCGGTCGCGGCTCGGACTAATATTTGACATGGCTGTGTATGCAGGGAAATAACTGATAATGGCTTCTACACCTTCCTGATCACACCTTCCTGATCAGGTATAGGTCAGGTGGCACGCCTAGCACTTCACCAAGCCAGGGCATGTGCCGGACTTCTAGGCCGTTGACTAAAGCGTCCCCCCATCAGGGAAGACTTAAAAGTGATGCTTTATCAGTCCCAGGAGGCTGATAACACTTTTATTACATCAGATGGTACATCACCGTACAGCTCTACGCGGTAATGGGCAGTGAAGCGCCACTATCGCGAGGATTACAACTAAAACCCACGCTACTACACTAGCTACGAAAAGAGGGTCATCAGAGTCTTGCGCCATGCGGAGTTCCAGCGGTGGCCTTAACCACAGGCAAGACTGGGTGCAGGACGAAACCCTACTCGATGTCTTCGGGGATGTAGTCTGGATCTTCCACTGTAAAAGTAAGAATGGGGTGAGTACAAACGTACTCAGCAAGTCCAATCACACCCACGGAGGGGGTATAATAGAAATCAATGCACAGGACAATCCAAGGATAATGTTATGGTTCATTTGTGGAAAACTTTGTTGTATGCACAGGTTTGTTTAAAAACATTTCCAAAACAAGTTTTCTAGTACCAAGGAGCACACGATGTTGATCCACACAGGATCCAAGTTTTAAATTGCTACCGAACTCCCCGTCCGCCGTAGCACACGGCACAACTGCCGGACACTTTTCAAACAACTCACACCAGCCCAACCATTCCCGGAGAGAAACACTAGTTATGTGACCACATCATAACTTGCCCAATACCGTGGGCACGGCTATTCGAATAGGTTTTAACTCTGCAGAGGTGTGCAACTTTACCCACAGGTGGGGTACCACAGCACGATCACCTTAGTGTCGGTGCAGATCCCAACAAAGCCATTACCCACCTTAGCTAGACCTGACTAGCCACCACGGGATCCATCAAGGGGTCATTCGACCTATCTCCGAGGTTTAACCAAGGCATAAGTCACACAGAGCTTATCCCTTCTCCTTGATCACCCGTTGCTCTCAACTCTCCTGATGGCTACCGGACTAACTAGTGGGATTTATGCTAAGCCGTTGCCCATACAACGGTCAAGTGGTTTGCACGACAGGAAGCTAGGTGAGATGACACATCAACTCGGTCCTTAGGGGTGACAAGATGGATATCTCCCTTCCTCGCTCAACCACACAGGTACGAGCACACCAACGGCAATTCACACAGAAATGCCATCCATCCCGTCTGACTCATCTTTCAAAACCACATTTTACCCCGTCCCACACACACGCACTTTCTTTATAAAACCAAGTAGTCAAGGTGTGGTTATCACAAACAAGGGTGGCTATCCTACCATGTTTTCGATAGGCAAAACCATGCAATTTTATAAAACAGGCCACTGGGTCGTGTTTATAAAGACTAGGACAGAAACATGCATCAAAGGGTGGGATTGAACTTGCCATCATTAAATCCTTGCGGGAGGTCCTGATCGAAGCACTGTCCCTCGGGTTCAGGGTCGCAGAACTGGCCCTCGGTCGCTTGGTCACAGTTGGGAACTCCCTCGTTCACTCCGTGTTCTACGACGCAGACAAACAGACACACAATTAAGCGAAAGAACTAAAAACTTTTATCGCTGAGCTTTATCGGAAATAATTTAGTTACGGAGATAGGGATAATATCTTTGGGTGGTTTCTTAATGGCATGGTTAGAACTATACTAGAAAGGGCGTGGTAAAGTTTCAGGTCGATCGGAGCTCGTTTGGCGCATAAAATGATGAGTTAAAGAGGGCTCAGGGTTTAAACAGGGGTCCAGGGGCTCGTTTGTAATTTCTGAAAAGGACTCGATTTGAAATTTCGGGGAAGGTTTGGGTTGTCCTGGAAAAGATAAGGGTTTGTTTATAAATGTGTTTCCATGGGTGAGGGTTTATTTGCAATTAGAATTGTTGAAGGGGTTTCTTTGGGAAAAGACTAAAGAGAGGCGGGGGTTCTTTTGGGGAAACACAGGAAAGGGGGGGCTTTGGGCAAAATGCCCCTTCTTCCTCCCCTCCTCCCCTGTGACCGAAACAGAGGAGGGGGACAGGGGCGGCGGCGGCGGCCGTGCCGGCCGGCCAGGGGCCCGGCGGCGGTCGTGGCGGAAGGGAAAAGGGGGAGGGAGGCGAGGGGGTCGTATCCCCCTACTCACCTTGGCTTGGGACGCAGCGAGGAGGCGGGACCGCGGTGGGGGGCGGCGGCCGGTGGTGGCGTGCGTGGCGGCGGTGGTAGGGGCAGGGAGGTGAGGGGCTAATTGGTGCTGCAGTTCGTGGGGGCGCCGAGGGTGCTCCTCGGCCCCTTTTATAGGCGCTCGAGGTGGTGGAGAGGCGGGGCCGTGCGGTGGCCAGTCACCGAGCTGGCGGGTGCCATTAATGGTGTTTGG
Source organism: Panicum hallii (assembly GCF_002211085.1). Lineage (NCBI taxonomy): Eukaryota > Viridiplantae > Streptophyta > Magnoliopsida > Poales > Poaceae > Panicum > Panicum hallii. The sequence continues at coordinate 21,529,851 of NC_038043.1, read as the reverse complement.
CCGCTCGCGGCCGTCGCGATGTGGCGTGGCGGCGAGGGCGCCGGGCGTTGCATGTGGGGGAGGGCCGGGCGCTGTGCGGCACAGGGCGGGGAAGCGACGGCGCGCGCGGCGGGGCGGGACGCGGCAGCCACGGGCGGCGCGGCGTCGCGGGTCTGGGCGCGCGCGTGCGCGCACGGCGCAGCGTGGCGCGGGTCAGGGCGAGGGCGCGAGCGGCGGCTGGCACAGCGCGGTGCGCGGCCACGCGGCGCGCGTGCGTGTGCGGCACGGCCGGGGTAGGGCTGGCGCACGGCAGTGCTCGGGTGCGCGGCAAGGGGAAAGGAAAGAGAGAGAAGGGAGGGAGGGGAGAAAGAAAAGAAAGGAAAAAGGGGAGAAAAGAAAAGGGAGGAAAAGGAAAAGAAGAGGAGAAAAATGGAAAAGAGGAGGAGAAAGAAGAAATGGTAGGAGGAAAAGAGAAAGGGAGAAGGAAAAGCGACGCGCGCCGGCGATATTCGCGGCGGCGCCCGTGGCTGGTCGGCCACGCGTGCGCGACATTCGCGCGCTGCGCGAGGAGAAAAAGAATTGCGTCGGCGCTGATCGCGGAAAGGCGGTCGCGCGTGGTCGTCGGTCCGCCGAGCGGTGTGGGATGATACAGCGGTCGAGTTCGTGTCGGTTGTCAGGATGGCGGGGAAAACGGAGAGGGTTAGGGTTCGGCCGGGCTTTGATGACAATTAGGTTTTTGATCGAAACTCCCTAGCGCGTAGTTTAATTTGATAAATTTTCAGGGCGTCACAAACCTACCCCACTTAAATGAATCTCGTCCTCGAGATTTGGCTAGCTTTTAAACAGATGGGGAAATTCCTTCTTTAGGGCCTCTTCGCGTTCCCATGTCGCTTCTTCTGTTCTGTGTCTGCTCCATTGAACCCTGCATATCCGTACTTCGGAGTTTCTCGTCCTCCTAGTGACAGTGTCCAGAATTTTGACCGGTACTTCCTGGTATCGCAGATCTGGCTGTAGATCTATTGTTTCCACCGGCACGTGTTCTTCCTCGGGTACTCTCAAACACCTTCTTAATTGCGAGACATGAAACACTAGGTGTATGTCCGACATTTCTTCTGGTAACTCCAGTCGGTATGCCACTGCTCCGACTCTCTTCAGAACTCGATACGGTCCAATGTATTGAGGGGCCAATTTTCCTTGTACCTGAAATCTTCGCGTTCCTCGAATAGGTGAGACCTTGAGATAAACAAAATTTCCTGGGTTAAAACTTATTTCTCGCCTTTTCTTGTCTGCGTAGTTCTTTTGTTGGGATTGAGCTGCTTTCAATTTCTCGCGGATTTCCGCTACTTTTTCTTCTACTTCTTTTATAAGTGCGGGCCCTATTAGGGCACGTTCCCCAACTTCCGACCACATTAGGGGAGTTTTGCACTTTCTTCCATAGAGGGCTTCGAATGGTGACATGCCTAGGCTGGCTTGGTAACTATTATTGTATGAGAATTCTGCATAAGGCAAACTTTGCTCCCAATCCTTTCCATAGGTCAGAACGCATGCTCTCAGCATATCCTCCATAATCTGATTTACCCTTTCGGTTTAGCCATCCGTCTGTGGCTGATATGCGGAGCTGAAATCTAATATTAATACAAGGTATTCGAATATTAATAGATCCGATCTGTTAAACGGTGTAATCGGCTTCTTGTAGCTGATTCTGAGGGTTACCTAGAGGCCTAACCTGGTACAAGGACAGGCCTGACCCAGTGCAGAGGCTCCATCAGTTCTTTTAGCCGATCTTGGGAGTCATTTTAAGAGCCGGTCGCGGCTCGGACTAATATTTGACATGGCTGTGTATGCAGGGAAATAACTGATAATGGCTTCTACACCTTCCTGATCACACCTTCCTGATCAGGTATAGGTCAGGTGGCACGCCTAGCACTTCACCAAGCCAGGGCATGTGCCGGACTTCTAGGCCGTTGACTAAAGCGTCCCCCCATCAGGGAAGACTTAAAAGTGATGCTTTATCAGTCCCAGGAGGCTGATAACACTTTTATTACATCAGATGGTACATCACCGTACAGCTCTACGCGGTAATGGGCAGTGAAGCGCCACTATCGCGAGGATTACAACTAAAACCCACACTACTACACTAGCTACGAAAAGAGGGTCATCAGAGTCTTGCGCCATGCGGAGTTCCAGCGGTGGCCTTAACCACAGGCAAGACTGGGTGCAGGACGAAACCCTACTCGATGTCTTCGGGGATGTAGTCTGGATCTTCCACTGTAAAAGTAAGAATGGGGTGAGTACAAACGTACTCAGCAAGTCCAATCACACCCACGGAGGGGGTATAATAGAAATCAATGCACAGGACAATCCAAGGATAATGTTATGGTTCATTTGTGGAAAACTTTGTTGTATGCACAGGTTTGTTTAAAAACATTTCCAAAACAAGTTTTCTAGTACCAAGGAGCACACGATGTTGATCCACACAGGATCCAAGTTTTAAATTGCTACCGAACTCCCCGTCCGCCGTAGCACACGGCACAACTGCCGGACACTTTTCAAACAACTCACACCAGCCCAACCATTCCCGGAGAGAAACACTAGTTATGTGACCACATCATAACTTGCCCAATACCGTGGGCACGGCTATTCGAATAGGTTTTAACTCTGCAGAGGTGTGCAACTTTACCCACAGGTGGGGTACCACAGCACGATCACCTTAGTGTCGGTGCAGATCCCAACAAAGCCATTACCCACCTTAGCTAGACCTGACTAGCCACCACGGGATCCATCAAGGGGTCATTCGACCTATCTCCGAGGTTTAACCAAGGCATAAGTCACACAGAGCTTATCCCTTCTCCTTGATCACCCGTTGCTCTCAACTCTCCTGATGGCTACCGGACTAACTAGTGGGATTTATGCTAAGCCGTTGCCCATACAACGGTCAAGTGGTTTGCACGACAGGAAGCTAGGTGAGATGACACATCAACTCGGTCCTTAGGGGTGACAAGATGGATATCTCCCTTCCTCGCTCAACCACACAGGTACGAGCACACCAACGGCAATTCACACAGAAATGCCATCCATCCCGTCTGACTCATCTTTCAAAACCACATTTTACCCCGTCCCACACACACGCACTTTCTTTATAAAACCAAGTAGTCAAGGTGTGGTTATCACAAACAAGGGTGGCTATCCTACCATGTTTTCGACAGGCAAAACCATGCAATTTTATAAAACAGGCCACTAGGTCGTGTTTATAAAGATTAGGACAGAAACATGCATCAAAGGGCGGGATTGAACTTGCCATCATTAAATCCTTGCGGGAGGTCCTGATCGAAGCACTGTCCCTCGGGTTCGGGGTCGCAGAACTGGCCCTCGGTCGCTTGGTCACAGTCAGGAACTCCCTCGTTCACTCCGTGTTCTACGACGCAGACAAATAGACACACAATTAAGCGAAAGAACTAAAAGCTTTTATCGCTGAGCTTTAATCGGAAATAATTTAGTTACAGAGATAGGGATAATATCTTTGGGTGGTTTCTTAATGGCATGGTTAGAACTATACTAGAAAGGGCGTGGTAAAGTTTCGGGTCGATCGGAGCTCATTTGGCGCATAAAATGATGAGTTAAAGAGGGCTCAGGGTTTAAACAGGGGTCCAGGGGCTCGTTTGTAATTTCTGAAAAGGACTCGATTTGGAATTTCGGGGAAGGTTTGGGTTGTCCTGGAAAAGATAAGGGTTTGTTTATAAATGTGTTTCCATAGGTGAGGGTTTATTTGCAATTAGAATTGTTGAAGGGGTTTCTTTGGCAAAAGACTAAAGAGAGGTGGGGGTTCTTTTGGGGAAACATAGGAAAGGGGGGGGCTTTGGGCAAAATGCCCCTTCTTCCTCCCCTCCTCCCCTGTGACCGAAACAGAGGAGGGGGATAGGGGCGGCGGCGGCGGCCGTGCCGGCAGGCCAGGGGCCCGGCGGCGGTCGTGGCGGAAGGGAAAAGGGGGAGGGAGGCGAGGGGGTCGTATCCCCCTACTCACCTTGGCTTGGGACGCAGCGAGGAGGCAGGACCGCGGTGGGGGGCGGCGGCCGGTGGTGTCATGCGTGGCGGCAGTGGTAGGGGCAGGGAGGTGAGGGGCTAATTGGTGCTGCGGTTCGTGGGGGCGCCGGGGGTGCTCCTCGGCCCCTTTTATAGGCGCTCGAGGTGGTGGAGAGGCGGGGCCGTACGGTGGCCGGTCACCGAGCTGGCGGGCGCCATTAATGGCGTTTGGCTGCTCGCAGCCGTCGCGATGTGGCGTGGCGGCGAGGGCGCCGGGCGTTGCACGTGGGGGAGGGCCGGGCGCTGTGCGGCACAGGGCGGGGAAGCGACGGCGCGCGCGGCGGGGTGGGACGCGGCATCGGCGGGCGGCGCGGCGTCGCGGGTCCGGTCGCGCGCGTGCGCGCACGGCGCAGCGTGGCGCGGGTCAGGGCGAGGGCGCGAACGGCGGCCGGCATGGCGCGGAGCGCAGCCACGCGGCGCGTGTGCGCGTGCGGCACGGCCGGGGCAGGGCCGGCGCACAGCAGTGCTCGGGTGCGCGGCAAGGGGAAAGGAAAGAGAGAGAGAAGGGAGGGAGGGGAGAAGAAAGAAAAGAAAGGAAAAAGGGGAGAAAAGAAAAGGGAGGAAAAGGAAAAGAAGAGGAGAAAAATGGAAAAGAGGAGGGGAAAGAAGAAATGGTAGGAGGAAAAGAGAAAGGGAGAAGGAAAAGCGACGCGCGCCGGCGATATTCGCGGCGGCGCCCGTGGCTGGTCGGCCACGCGTGCGCGACATTCGCGCGCTGCGCGAGGAGAAAAAGAATTGCGTCGGCGCTGATCGTGGAAAGGCGGTCGTGCGTGGTCGTCGGTCCGCCGAGCGGTGTGGGATGAGACAGCGGTCGAGTTTGTATCGGTTGTCAGGATGGCGGGGAAAACGGAGAGGGTTAGGGTTTGGCCGGGCTTTGATGACGATTAGGTTTTTGATCGAAACTCCCTAGCGCGTAGTTTAATTTGATAAATTTTTAGGGCGTCACATTGACCGAGGGACCGGGACCCACCAGCAGTCCCGGGGGCCTCCCGGCTCCTCGTGTTGCCTGTCGCTGCTCGCCGGTGGGTTTCGATCGACAACACATTCTGTAGTCGATATGTTTGTGCGTATATACCAGATGTCCCATCCCTTAGCCCAATCAAATTATGGCGATAACATATACTCAGCCTTGCTAGTAATGTGGTTTTCAGGTATGTCATTCGAGGACTCAGTCGCTAGTTCTCCTTGGCCCTGCACTTTACCGCCTAGCTGGTTCCTGGAATGGGATCCGTCCCCGGCCGGCAATGATCCTTCGGAATGACGCCATGCTTTGGGCTAAGTATGGTGCCAGCTTTGTGACGAGTAGTCACGTTGTTGTATCTTTTCCGCTACCCTCTCTGAATAATGTCCATTAAAACTTGAAGTTTTGAACAATGTCTGTATAAATTTGTTTCAGTTAAGTTTGCAGTACTCTACTAGAAATCGGTTTGTAATAATTACTATGACTATGTTGTAAAAATGTAACGATGATTGTATCTCTGGACTCGCCTTCGTGCGAGGTACGGTTGACGATCCGGAATCCGGTGGTTTCATCGGGACATTATCCGACAGGCCATTGGGTTGTTCTGTTTGAAGTGCGTTGAGATCATGTCGCCTGTATAGCAATGGTCTGCGCACTTGAACCGGAATAATTCAAGCAGTTCTGCCACATGACTGAGTGGTAAAAAGGGGTGCTTTTAGGTGTACGGAACCCCTTGTTTCGAGATATAGTCCCAAAACAATGGCTTAAACAAATAAAACACGTAAAAGAGCCTCAGAAAACCTCCTTAAATTGGGTACTTAATTTATGAATAAATCATTATTTGGTAGCCCCGTCGCCTTTTTTCATAGTCTTTGTTGAGTTGCGGAGCTCCCAGGGCCCTTCGGAGAGTTTGACATTCAAACGTGGAGTGCTTGGTCTTCGGGTGCCACGGGCATCGCCCATGGAGGGCTTCCTCGAATCGTTCCCTCAAACTGAGAGTCTTCTTTCTACGGCTGGATTGTTCCCCAGCTTCTGGCTTGCGCTTCCGACTTGTCTCCAGGTAGTCAAGAGAGATTTGATAGTGGGTGGGGCTATAGGCTTCCACTTCTTCGCGCTCCCGCTGCCTGGCAATGGTGACATTGCGAGCGTCCCGACCAATGTTGATGATGGTGCGAAGGTCGCACGTGGAGGAGTCGTAGAGGTTGCTGCTCCCCTGGTGGTTTGTCTCGACTGTGCCGTGCCTGCGTTTGGCGCGCTTTGCATTGATGAGTTTACGGCGTTCCTTCTGGGTGTCATTTGCATCTTCTACCTTGATGTTGTCTTGGATCTCAATACCCATTGTTGCGTCCACATCTTCGTCAAGTGGATCAAGGAGGTAGTCATCATAGTCGTCTAGCTGGACCCAGTCTAAGCCTTCACAGTCCTCGCCGGCGTGAATCATGAATACTTCTCGATTGGGGGCGAAGCGTTTGGCACTCCGCACCACTTGACCCTCGTCTTCGTTGTCGGAAGGAGGGACGGGTCTACCTTCTTGAAAATGGAGTTCCCCGGGTGTGGTAATGGATCATGGTGGACTTGATTTGAGAAACCTGGAGGATTTCATCCCTTCCAATGCTCAAACCTGCCCAACCAATCTGATCCCCTTACCAGACCCCGGGGTTACTTATTATAGGTGTCATATGAGCAGCCGAATCTGAGTGGTTGTTGGAAATAGTAGCTGCCTGACGCGCGGTGGCTTCTCCTTCTCCGAGTGGTAGTAGTAGATGATCCAAATCCTCTTCCAATGCGGACAGGGTCCTGGTTTGAACCGCCTCAGACCGGACTGGACATGGCTTGGGGGTTTCAAGTTTGCCGATGGAGAGAATGTGCGTTGCGCAAAAAGTACGCGGTGAAGCGTAGCTTTGATTCATAGGTGATTTGTCGATGAATCCGACTAGTCGAAGCTGATTTCGACTAGTTGTTGACCATGTGGAGCTAGTCGCCGAGTAGTTTAATACTCGTCCCTGACTAGTTTCTAGTCAAGATGAGTAGTTGAAGTAGTTGCGACATATCGATATTGCAGCGCGAGCTGCGGTCGGAGTCCGAGTAGTCGAGATCGTCGGTGGTGCATAGATCAACATAGGTTGTGGTGGCCTTATCGGACGGCAAAAGCGGCGCTTGATCAGAGGGTGATCCATGCGTGTACTTCTCTGGCCTCTTCATGCATACGTGCGTGCAGCAATAAAAATTGCATGCGTTGTATCCGTCTTGCATGCACAATTAGAAGAAAAATCGATTAGAATAGTCCTTGCCAAGGATAAAAAATACAACCGATCAGATCGGATCTGATATAGAAGATAAACGGGAGAAAGAATCTTCCCTACATGCTTGTGCAATTGATGTCGTAGGCGGGTACACCAACTTTTGGTGATTTGATCGAAGGGGATGCACGTTTTCCACCGGAGATCGTCTGAGTCCAAGTAGTTGTCGACAATGGCAGCCCCCCGATAAGCGGTGGCTCCCTTGTCATCGAGTTCTCCTGGGCTCCATCTTGAAGGCGCAGTACTAGTCGACGACTGGTTTTTGTCAACGAGTACTTTTCATCCTTGGGTACTTTTCGTCAATAAGTACTTGTAGTTGTCGAAAACGGGGACCCCCCGACAGGCGGTGGCTCCCTCGTCTCTGAGCTTGAGAGGATGATCTAAGTCCTCCTCCAGGTCAAAGGGGGACTCAGACCATATAGCCTCCTCAGATCGGTTTGAGTCCAATCCGAGTAGTCCTGGTGCAGCACGAGTTGAAGTAATGTCCAAAACAGGTGCCTTCTCGATTTCCCCGACGTGATCAGGGAGCAGCAACTCGTCGAGGTTGTCGACAAAGTTGTTGAGGTTGTTGCATCGACTTGGTGTAGAGACCTCCGGCCTCCTGGAGCTGTTGGCGACGCAGATCTAGGAGCCGAAAATGAACGTTGTGCCCTCATCGAGCAAGGTGCTGGTGAAGCTGAAATATGCCATCGAGTTCTCTAGAGGATAATCGATGAACGCCCCTACCTGGTGCGCCAGTGATGAGGACATCTCTCCTTTGCACACAATGCAAGGACCGATCACTAGAGCACGTGTGCGACAGTTGGATCTCCAGGTACATTCTAACCTTGTCAATTGTTTTTCAAAACTTACGCTTAGTTCCATGCATGTCTTATTAATTAGAAACAATGGAGAGGACCAGCAAGGACTTGGAGAAGGCCAAGGAGTCAAGGAGGAGGAGCTAGGATGTTCACACCGAGGAGGAGTCCATGCCCAACTCGACTTCGACTCCACCTCGGATTCCAGAACCTTACTTTACCAAAACTGACGCCCTGACCACATACAGAGTCGGATTTGGATGTTCTATATATGGTTGGAACCAAAATTTCATAGAGCTTCCAATAGCAATGGTCCCATATCAAAATACCTTCTGAGTACATGGGAATCAATGATACAAGTGGGTGTCCAGAATCTGTCAGGGTGCTGTGTCACCGTCTGTTGGGCTATTGACCCGTGTACTGTGTTGAAGCCCGTTAGGGTTGCGTCCAGAGGACTTGCACACCCCTAACTCCCTTTTATTCAGTATCCATCGCCACTTTAGGGTTTGGGTTTTGCTTAGATTCAATCTATCATCAAACAATGTCGCCGTTCCTTGGTTTGTGAGACTCCACCTCGTAATCAAGTATGTTTGATTGCATCTCCTATTCTTGCTTGTGTTCTTGATTGCGCTTGCAGGGATAACCCTTCATGGCGAGGTCATTCGTGTGACATGGGTGATAACCAACGGAGTAGTGGTGTAGCGATTGCGAGGTTCTGTTCGTTCGGAGCCATGGATCATCAACGTCGAGTTCTCCACCAATCAAGTTTACCGTACCTCTCGGCATTCTCAAAAAAATTAAAAAAAAATCAGAAGGCACTTGATTCTGGCTCTGAAGTTCCAGCACTAGTTTTCCCAAATGCTCCTGAATTTGTACCAATCACATCTTTCATTGGTCTGAGCTGACATTTGGTGCTGTTCATTCTCTGGTGCCCCTAGTTGAGAAAAAATATCAAAAAACAAAAGCAAAAAAACAAAAATTTGATTCCTACTAGTGCTAAAACACAAAACAGGGGGTAACTTGCTGTTTTTTGTGTGAGCTGCTGGATACCTGTTGATTTTGCCTTTGTTGTTCATCATCTTTGGTCCTTGTTCCTTGCTTGCTGCTACCACTATTCTAATACATTTTTAGGCCAGCAACTAGGTCAAGTTCTTTGGACACTTATTCAGCATTGCTATCTGTTACTAACTTGTGTGCCACATACATATACTGCATTTGAGCCTTCCCAAGCTCCACCTTCTCCTGAGCAGAATAGGTACCCTTTGCAATCACACCCACTCTCTTAGTGTTATCATACCGGTCACCGTTTGCCACCTGCAGTGCTGGTAAGACACTGGTAAGAGCGGGGTAAAATGCATCTTACTACTTGTTTTCCACTTCCACTTTAGAGAGTGTAGTCGTAGGGTTCACAACCTTTTGCCTTCATTTCTATTTTGTTCTAACCATGACAGGAAAGGCGCCGATGGACGAGACCTCTCCTTCTACACTTCTGGACGATACTGAGTGTGTGTTCCATATGGAACTAAAAGACATGATGCGGGCGATGACTGACGCTTTCAACAAGTACCAGACCACTACAACAGCCACCTTTCAGAGGATTCATACAAGTGTTGATGGTCTTGCCGCACGGCTGGACGTGGTGGAGGTTCGTTTTCCCCACCATGCTCCACCCCCCATCGTCCCTGCTGCCGGCGGCCCTACCCACAACGACACAGAGGACGAGTTCGATGACAACGAGGTTGATGCACAGCAGCACTGTCACCTTCTACGTCATCGTCGAGGTATGGGAGGTAATGGTAGACATCGTCCTCATGCTCCTGAGCAAGATAATGATCCTTATGCTAAGATTAAGTTTTCTATTCCACCGTTTTATGGATCTTATGATGCTGAGACTTAATTGGATTGGGAGATGATGGTAGAATAGAAATTTAGCTCCCATCTCGTTCCTGAGCGTCATAGAGTTAGACAAGCCACTAGTGAGTTTAAAGATTTCGCTACCATTTGGTGGAATGAAGTTGTCAATGCACGTAATGCCCCATAGACATGGACTGCGTTAAAAGAAGAGATACGTGCTAGGTTTGTTCATCCATCATATAGACGTGATCTTCGTAAGAAATTACAACGGTTTGATCAGGGTGACATGTCTGTCCAAGAGTACTACCAAGAGTTGCAGAAGGGTATGCTTCGTTGTGAGGTAGTTGAGGATCAGGAAGACTAGATTGTTAGGTTTTATGGGGGCTTGTGACGTGAGAACATAGTTGATTATAAGGAATATCATTCTATACAATATTTGTTTCAACTTGCTATGTTGGCAGAAAAAGAACTACAGGGTCACCAACAGCAGCTGCGGAACAACACCTTCACGCCACGGCAACTTCCGGCGCCAACCAAAGCGGCGCCCTCCTCGAGCATACATACGGCCACACCTTCCTCCACCAGTGTTGTACGCAGCACCGCACCTTCAACATCAAAGGGACAAGACAGCAGCAAGTCCCAGACGCCTCCTGGTGTTGCAGCAAAGGCTAACACTTCCACTAGTCACACATCCGACATCAAGTGCCACCGCTGCCAGGGATTTGGCCATATGCAGCGAGATTGCCCAAGCAAATGGACCATCATTGCTACTGCTGACGGTGGGTATGCTAGTGCTTCTGATATTGAAGATGAAAATATTATTGCAGCTAACATGTCAGGTTCCGATGACGGTGCCGAGGAGGTTCTTGGTACATCGGCGACCAACAACTACAGGGCCTTAATTGTGCACTGAGCTTTGAGCGCCACGGTGGGAGAGGATGACAAATACCAACATCACAACCTTTTCAACATGTTTCTTATCATCAAGGACTGTCGTGTGCATACAATCATTGACGGAGGTAGCTGCAATAGTTTGGTGAATGTTGAGGTGGTCAAGAAGCTTGGCTTGACCACATGGGAGCATCCACATCCTTATCACATTCAATGGTTTAACAACAACGGTAAGGTAAAGGTAACAAAAATAGCAAGGATACATTTTTCAATTGGGTCTTACCATGACTTTGCTGATTTTGATGTGGTGCCTATGGATGCTTGCTCTCTTTTGTTGGGACATCCTTGGGAGTTTGATACTGATGCTATTCACTATGGTAAATCTAATAAGTACACTCTCATGCTTAAGGGCAAGAAAATTGTGTTGCTGCCAATGACTCCCACTGAAATTGTGCAATTTGAGAATGAGAAAAAGAATAATGCTAAACCAAAAGGGTGTTTTCAATTCTGAAAATCAGCAGTCTAGTAAGTTAAACAATCCTGTTTTGTTTGCAACTAAATCTGATCTTGATGAGTTATCTGCCTCTACTAGACCTTGCTATGCTTTAGTGTGCAAACATGCTTTATATTCAATTAAGGTCGCGTCCATTGCTTTGCCACCTGCTGTTCTAACCTTTTGCAGGAGTATATGGATGTCTTTCCGTCGGAGCTACCCCCGGATTACCACCTGTGCGAGGCATTGAGTACAAGATTGATTTGATTCCAGGGGCGAGCTTGCCAAACCGTGCCGCCTATAGGACCAACTCCGACGAGACTAAGAAAATTCAGCGACAAGTCCAGGACCTTCTGGACCGCGGGTACATTCGTGAGAGCCTTAGTTCTTGTTTTGTTCCTGTTCTTTTGGTTTCTAAGAAAGATGGCACTTGGCGCATGTGTGTTGATTGTCGAGCCATCAATAACATTACCATTCGATATCGCTATCCTATTCCTCGTTTGGATGACATGCTTGATGAGCTGAGTGGTTCTGTTATTTTCTCCAAGATTGATTTACGTAGTGGATATCCTGATTTTGAGAAGAACTTCGAGCTTGAGTGTGATGCAAGCGGGATTGGCATTGGAGGAGTGCTCATACAAGGAGGTAAACCTGTTGCTTTCTTTAGTGAAAAATTGCATGGTCCTTCGTTGAATTATTCTACATATGACAAAGAACTTTATGCTTTAGTGCAAGTTTTACAAACTTGGCAACATTCGGATCATGAATCTTTGAAGTACCTTAAAGGGCAAGCTAATCTAAACAAACGTCATGCTAAATGGATTGAGTTCATAGAGTCATTTCCTTACATCATTAAACATAAGAAAGGGAAAGACAATATGATTGCCGATGCTTTATCTAGACGTTATACCATGTTGCCCCAACTATCTCATAAAATCTTTGGTTTAGAGACCATAAAGGGATTATATGCTACTGATTTGGACTTCAAAGATGCTTTTGAAAATTGTAGAGAGGGAAGAACGTGGCAAAAATTTATGCTCCGTGAAGGCCTTCTCTACCGTGCTAACAAGTTGTGTGTTCCAGCTAGCTCCGTTCATCTTTTGCTATTGCAGGAAGCGCATGGCGGAGGTTTGATGGGATATTTTGGTGTTAAAAAGACGGAGGATGTGCTGGCCGCTCACTTCTTTTGGCCACGGATGCGGCGTGATGTGGAGTGCTACGTCTCGCGTTGCACCACATGCAACAAAGCTAAGTCTCGACTTAATCCACATGGTCTTTATATGCCTCTTCATGTTCCTCATGCACCTAGGGAAGATATTTTTATGGACTTTGTTTTACAATTGCCTAGAACAAAGAGGGGGAGGGATAGAGTCTTTATGGTTGTTGATCGTTTCTCTAAAATGGCACATTTTATACCCTGTCACAAGACCGACAATGCTTCACATGTTACTGATTTGTTCTTTAATGAGGTTGTGTGCTTGCATGGTGTACCAAATACTATTGTTTCTGATAGGGATGCTAAGTTTTTGAGCCATTTTTGGTGAATCTTATGGTATAAATTGGGAACAAAGTTGTTGTTTTCTACTACTTGTCATCCACAAACTGATGGGCAAACGAGGTAGTTAATCGTACTTCATCTACTATGTTGCGGGCTGTTTTGAAAGATAATTTGAGGTTGTGGGAGGAGTTTGCCAGATATTGAGTTTGTCTATAACAGATCTATTCACTCCACAACCAAGTCAAGTCCGTTTATGATAGTATATGGTTTCAATCCTCGTGCTCCAATTGATTTGCTACCTTTACCACCTTCTAAAATTGTGAACTTAGATGCTACACAACGTTCTGAATTTATTCTTAAGTTGCATGAAACTACTAAGTTGCAAATTGAAAAAATAAATGAAAAGTATCGAATTGCTGCTAGTAAAGGAAGGAAGGAGGTAAAATTAGAACCTGGTGATTTGGTGTGGGTTCATTTAAGAAAACATAGGTTTCCGAATTTGCGAAAATCCAAGCTCATGCCACGTCCCGCTGGACCTTTGAAGGTTCTTGAGAAGATAAATGACAATGCATATAAACTTGAGTTGCCTCCCGAGTTTGGGGTTAGTCCCACATTTAACATTTCAGATTTGAAGCCATACTTGGGTGAGGAAGATGAGCTTGAGTCGAGGATGACTCCAATTCAAGAGGGGGAGGATAATGAGGACATCTCTCCTTTGCATACAATGCAAGGACCGATCACTAGAGCACGTGCGCGACAGTTGGATCTCCAGGTACGTTCTAACCTTGTCAATTATTTTTCAGAACTTGCGCTTGGTTCCATGCATGTGTTATTGATTAGGAACAATGGAGAGGAGCAGCAAGGACTTGGAGAAGGCCAGGGAGTCAAGAAGGAGGAGCTAGGACGTTCACACCAAGGAGGAGTCCATGCCCAACTCGACTTCGACTCCACCTCGGATTCTAGAACCTTACTTCATCAAAACTGATGCCCTGGCCACATATAGAGTCGGATTTGGACGTTCTATATATGGTTGGAACCAGAATTTCATAGAGCTTCCAATGGCACTGGTCCCACCTCAAAATTCCTTCTGAGTTGATGGAAATCATCGACACAAGTGTGCTATGTCACCGTTTGTTGAGCCGTTGGCCCGTGTACCGTGTGAAGCCCGTTAGGGCTGCATCCAGGGGACTTGCACGCCTCTAACTCCCTTTTATTCAGTAGCAGTCGCCACTTTAGGGTTTGGGTTTTTCTTAGATTCAATCTGTCATCGAACAGTGTCGTCGTTCATCGGTTTGTGAGACTCCACCTCGTAATCAAGTCTGTTTGATTGCATCTCCTGTTCTTGCTTGTGTTCTTGATTGCGCTTGCAGGGATAAGCCTTCGTGGCGAGGTCATTCGTGTGACACGGGTGATAACCAACGGAGCAGTGGTGTAGTGATTGCGAGATTCTGTTCATTCGGAGCCTTGGATCATCAACGTCGAGTTCTCCACCAATCAAGTTTACCATACCTCTCAGAAGATTGGGACTCAACCTCTGTTGTCGATCAAAACCCACCGGCAAGCAGCGACAGGCACCCCTCGGTCAACGGCCCGAGATCCAGCACACGTCCTGTCGTGTGGGTTGCTAGGCGTGCCACCTGACCTTATACCTGATGAGGAAGGTGTTATATGTTTGTTTCCTGCTTGTACAGACACGTATAAACATTAGTCCGAGCCGTGATCGGCTCATCGGGTGACTCCCTATATCAGCTGTATAGAGCCGATTGTGTTCAGTACCAGATCGGATCTATAAACAAGGCAAACATATCCGATGGTAACATAAAACTTACTCTGTAACCATTAAGCTAATCCAATCTATGATAATTAAACCTTTCACTGCCTAACCGAAACATCCTACACGTAATTGAGCCTAACAGATACGGAAGGTAACGGAACAACAACCTAAACAGAGGCCTAGAAAGCTAATTCCCGGAACAATCTCTTTTTAAGCTATCATAAAGCGCCAAACATACTGCCGGAACATTCAACCCATTCTTAAGGGCCTAATCATGCAGATATTAAACTAAATATTTGATAAAAAATACTAACCATAACAGATTGGATCTACTAAACAAAAATAGAGCAAGATGATGCACTTACACCCGAGATCGGGCACAATGACAGCTGGACGTTTACAGGTAACAAACAATGCACGATTAAAGCATGGAAGAGGCGATGCTACTCTATAAATGTTAAGATAACTAGTGTTACTCGCCATCAACAATGCTTTAGAATGAGAAACATAAAAGGTGGATAAGCGGGAACGATGCCGCCCCGATCACGCAGGGCGTGATCGGGGCTGCACGGCACTTACCCGAGAAACCCTAGAATAGGGGTGGCAATGCGCCAAGAGTTGTTGGTGAATGATTGATTGATTGATTCCCTTATTCATAATCCAGAGTATATACTTATAGTCCGGAGACTTGCCTTCCCCAACCAATCCTAACTAAACACGACAAGAATCTTGGCTATCTCTGTCTAAACTATTTAAACACACATACCTATCTAGATACATGGCCAACCCTGGACTCAAACACCCGCACAGGGGCTGATTCGCAAGCCCACTATGATTACCTTTCGAGCCCATCTTGCTTCGCGGCCCACCTTTCTAGCCCGCCTAAGTTATGGCGACAACACATGCCCCCCTGGTTTCGGCAATAATTATTCTGAAACCATTTCTCTTTTAATCGCCCCGCCTCTTCGACTTCCGAGATCCGTACAGGCGTGCCTCTTCAACTTCCAAGGGATGTGACTGCTCTGCATCAAACTCCTTGGAAACCGCTACGGTGCTGATTCATCTTCCACTCCATCTTTATAAACCTTCCCCCGGTAGCTTTCTTTCTCTCATCCCCTTTCTTCAGCCATTAGCAACCATACCTGATTCAACTTTCCTCTTCTCGTAATGGCTTCTTCTTCTTGCTCTGCTTCCTCCGCCATCTCCTTCGAGTCCGAGTCCACTCGAGAACCCACTCCAGTGTATGACCCTATAGCCGCCTACGAGATCCGTGCCCCCCTGCATTGGGATTTAGAAGAATGGAACTTCCAGACCTGGTCAGAGGATGATGAGTCCCTGACCGATGGCGAAGATCTCCACCTCCCCACCACTCAACAACCTCCGATCA
The DNA here is from genome assembly GCF_002211085.1 of Panicum hallii. Taxonomy (NCBI): domain Eukaryota; kingdom Viridiplantae; phylum Streptophyta; class Magnoliopsida; order Poales; family Poaceae; genus Panicum; species Panicum hallii. The sequence goes on along the minus strand of NC_038043.1, from coordinate 21,513,837 downwards.
TCAGCCAGGTTTAGATCGCCCTTCTTATAATTTGATCCTCTGAACATGTATATTTTGACTTGATTACTCTTTCCTTTCTTGTAGTCCGATGTTGTAGACATTTCTAGTGGGGAAGAGCCCACATGCCAAAAAGACCCAACTCCAGAGGCTCCAGAAGATCCTTTGACAATGGTCAACGCCTTAGTCAACCTTCAGGATCCCACCCCAAAAGCTCCAGATAACCCCGCAACGCTAGTTGATGCTTCAGTTGTCCTTCGAGCTCTGCAGGAGTCGGTCGTTGCTGCGTCGGACGTTGGTCCCTCACTGGAAGAGCCGATCGTTGCATCATCGGCTATCACTCCTTCCCCAGAAAGGGTGCGTCCTCAAGAGCCGATCGTCACTTCATCGGCCGTCATTGCTCCTTCTCCAGGACAGGTATGTTTTGTCACCGAGTTGTTTGCATCTTCTTTTCTCTATGTCTCCTGTGCCGCTTTAGTCTTACGTCTTCTTTAAGGGTCTGAACCTCTTGGAGTTACTTTCATTCGACCCTGCATCCGTCGGCTCGGCCATACTAGAAATCAATAATCATCAGCAAGACTCGATCGGCATCGCCAGCCAGCTTCTCCGCGTGAAGGGCCTTCTGTTAGCCCTGATTGACGCCTTGGTGCAAGATTCCGATGCAATGAGGCAGATTCTCGAGGAGATCAGGTCTCAACTCTCGGAAGTCCTTCAGATCAAGCTTTGGCCAACTGGGCACCTTCCTTTCTTTCGAGCAAGGGTAGAACAGGCTCGACACAGAATTGAAGCTCGACGCTCTCAAGCTCCCTTGAAGGCCGACATTGTCGAGAGGTGTCGATTGCTTAACGAGAAGAAGGCGACTCTGGACGCCAAGACCGATACATCTGAGCACTCTCAAAGGCTTCAACTTCTGGAGAAGGAATTAGAGGACCTCAAGGCTAAGGTCCGAGCAACCGAGCATCGCATCCAAGAAGAGAAGAACCTTATTGCCAGCTCCGAACGAGAAGCAGAAAACCTGACCGCCAAACTGAAGATAGAACTTGCAGAGCTGAGCGCTTTGAGTAGGCAAGTGGTGTCGGGAGAGGACAAGGATGATGAAGCAGTGATTGCTAAGACTGATCATGTCCGTCTTGAGGCCATCGCCGCCATCGACGAATTCCTTCAGTAGACTTCCTTGTAGTCACCCTTTCTAAGATAAACCTACATGTATCTATATTAAGATTCTAAAGTCGATGGTTCTACATCAGCTATTCGATCAACTCAATGCGTTGGGTATAAAGTATTTTTCTTTCTCTTTTATATATGTGATGGCCAAAATAAACTGGTGGCCTTTGATGGATGGAGGATTAATTTTGCCGATCATGTCCATGCCCCAGCCTCTGAATGGCCACGGTTTGATGGTAGGGTTCACTACTGACGCTGGTACCATCTGAATCTTCCCGAACCTCTAACATGCCTGACTTCTTTTATAATATTTGAAGAAATCTTCATGCATGGTGGGCCAGTAATACCCCGATCGCCTAATTAGCCACTTCATCTTGTCAGCTGATTGGTGAGTCCCACAGGTGCCTTCGTGGACTTCGTGTAAGAGCCGATTGGATTCAACCGGCCCCAAGCATTTGAGCAGCAAACCTTCTAAAGTCCTGTAGAACATGTCATCTCCTATCAGGACGTATCTCATGACCTTGTAACGTATCCTCTTGGGTGCCCCCCGAGCCGAATCCATCAAATAATTGAAGATATCGGCTCTCCAATCTCCTTGGTCCAGTAGGTGTACCCGAAGATCGGTTCGGTCCGCTACAGCCTTGTATCCTGAAGCCATATGTGCCAAATCATTGGCCTTCAAATTTTGAGCCCTAGGTATCCAATAGAAATTTATGTACCTAAATTGGGCAATCAGTTCTTGACATTGTACTCATAACGGGAAGAGCGACTCGCTCTCACACCTGTATTCCTCTGTGAGCTGAGAGATCACCAATTTTGAATCCCCAAAAATTTTCACTGCTTCAGCTCCGGCCTCAAGAAGCAACTCCATACCTTTATGCACTACTTCATATTTTGCGAGATTATTGGTGCAAGCGGTAGGTAATCTAATTGAAAAAGAATACGTTGCCCCCGAGGCGACACAAGCAGGATACCTATGCCACATCCATCTCCACAAAGCCGATCCGTCAAAGTATATGGCCCATGCGCATATGGAAAGTGCTGCTATGTCAGTATTGATCCTTTCTGTGATGAGATCCACCAACGCTTGCCCTTTGATCGCCTTTGGGGGTTGGTATCGGATATCAAACTCGGACAATGCAAACATCCATTTTTTAAGTCGGCCTTCCAACACAGGAGCCGATAGCATGTGTTTTACTACATCCGATTTGTAGATGACAATTACCTCGGCTGATAGCAGGTTATGGCGAAGCTTTGTGCATGTAAAGAACAAACAAAGGCATAATTTTTCAATATCAGGGTACCTTGTCTCCGCATTTAGCATCCTTCTGCTGAGGTAGAATACAACCCTTTCTTTGTTGTTATGCACTTGTATTACTACTGAAGCGATGGAAGTGTCACCTACTGATAGGTACACGTAGAATGGTCTATATTGTTGGGGTGGAACAAGCATAGGTGGTTTTGACAGATACTCCTTGATCTCCTCAAATGCCCGTTGCTGCTCTACCCCCCAGCGAAGCTCTTCATTGGCTTTAATTTTCACCAACTCCATAAAAGGCTCAATCCGCCCGGAGAGATTGGAAATAAACCTTCTAACAAAGTTGATCTTACCAATGAGCTGCTGGTCCCTCATCATAGTAGGCGGCACCATTGTTCGCACAGCTTCTTGACTTTTTAGGCCGATCTCGATTCCTCTTTTATGAACCAAGAAACCCAGAAATTGACCGGCCGATACGCCGAAAGCGCATTTCTTCGGATTCATCCTAAGCCCAAACCTTCTAGTTCGTTCCAGAACTTGCCGTAAGTCCCCCAAGTGCCCTTCGACCGTCACAGACTTCACCACGATGTCGTCAATATAAACTTCCACTAGCTTGCCGATCAAATCATCAAAAATGTAATTCATGGCACGCTGATACGTAGCGCCAGCATTCTTCAACCCAAAAGTTATAACCACATATTTGAATAGTCCTACTGCCCTAGGCACTCTGAATGCAGTCTTGTTTACATCCTCCAGAGCTATGAAGATCTGGTTGTAACCAGCGTTGCCATCCATGAAACTCAAGATCTTATCACCAGCAGCCGCGTTAATCAATGTCTCCGTGACAGGCATCAGGTATTCATCCTTTGGAGTAGCCCTGTTGAGGTCTCTGAAGTCCACACAGACTCGCTATCAGCCATCTTTCTTTTGCATAGGTACGACACTTGAAATCCACTCGGCATCCCTGCAAGGCCTGATGAATCCTGCTTCTAGCATTTTCTCCACTTCCTTCTTGACCTCCACCAGGACTTCAGCCTTCATTTGCCGCGCTCGCTGTTGGAATGGCCGAAATCCATTCTTGAGAGGGAGCCGATGCTCGACTATACTCCTGTCCAACCCAGGCATCTCCGTATAATCCCAGGCGAAGCAATCTGTGTACTCCTTTAGCAAAGCTATCATCAGCTCTCGTAAACACAGGCGTAACTTTTTGCTGACAAATGTTGGTCATGGCTTATCCCCAGGACCAATATCCACTTCTTCGAGCTCGTCAGCTGATGTAAAGCCGTATCCTAATTTTCCATCATCTGTTAAATCAACACTGCAGATGGACAAAGAAGATCATAAAAAGAATTTTGGCCGATCGTTGAGATTGGCCGCTTTATATCCTTCATTTTTCTTTGAAACTTTACAATAGAAGTATGGCCGGCTGCTAAACCGGGCCTCCCTGTAACTGCTATGATCATGTAAAACACTTGACATCAAAGGTTTATATTTTATTTTTTGGGGCCGATCGCGGGGATTGGCCTTGCCAAGTACGTTAGATCATCTCGTTCTTTGTGACTTATCTACTCTATAAGGCCAGTGGATAAGACCAGCCTCACCCTATTTTTTGTAGCCTCAATGCGGTCGCAGCCTTCCAAACTGATCCCCGAGATCGGCTCTTGGTCTTCCGCGTCCCAGATGCTCATGGTAGCATGCGAGATCCCGACTGAGTCATCTGCATGAACCACCTCTACCTCATGTCCATCCCACTGAATTAGACATTGATGCATTGTGGAAGGGATGCAGCAGTTGGCATGGATCCAATCCCTTCCAAGTAAGACATTATATGTGCTCTTGCTGTTGACGATGAAGAACGAGGTCGGGACAGTCTTGTTTCCGATGGTCAGATCCACACTAAGGACGCCTTGTGCCTCTGAAGTTTGGCCGTTGAAGTCGCTTACATTATGTTGGTCTTGATCAGATCTCTAGCGGACCACCCCAAGCGGCGCAGCACTGAGTACGGCATTATGTTAACTGCCGCTCCTGTGTCGACCAACATCTTGTTGACAGGCTGGCCATTTATGTAACCCTTGAGATATAAAGCCTTCAAATGCTTGAAGTTCTTTGCTTGTGGCTTCTCAAATATTACTGGCTTCGGTGTTTTACCGGCTGCCCACCGAGGGATATACCCAAGGTGGTAACTTTAGGTGAGGAGACGCCGAGATCAGGAACTCAAAGGTGCAAGGAACATAAAACTTAGACAGGTTCGGGCCGCGAGGCGCGTAATACCCTACGTCCTGTGTGGTGATTTTTATTGCCTTGGGTGTAGAATGATCTGGAGATCTTGTTTTGAGAGGGTCCCTATCCTCCGTTATATATTCGGGAGATCAAGGTTACATGAATCCTAACTGATACTAGCCAAGGAATCGTACCAGAACATATCTCGAGTAGATTCCTTCTGTATCGGTTAGTTTTATCTCCTATTTAAATGGGATAAATAAGAGATAAATAGGATAAATAAGAGATAAGACGGGCTTTATCTCTTAAGCCTGTTTAAACTACGTTATGTACATAGTCCCGTGGCCCCGGGTCTGACAAGCCCCCGAGCTCTTCGTAGCTGAGTACTGCAGGCTTCTCGAGTACTTTCGAAGTAGTCTTCGGCTTCTTTTGAAGGTCCATCCTGAAGTCCCTCTTTGAGTACTTTCTTGGCTGCGTTGAAGCTATGAGGTGCTCATGCCCCGAATTATACCCTGGATATGGTGTGCGATTAAAAAATCTCACTCCATATGGAGTAGCCCCCGAGCCTTAGGTTGAATCGGAGAATCAGGCTGAGGGTCGGATTAGTCTTGAATCCTCCTTACTTTTCAAATAAATTTGAAAAATAAGTAGTCGATGCCACGTACCTCGCAGCCCTCGAGTCTTGAACCCAAATCTCCCAGGTTTGGGAAAAAAGGATCCAAGAATCGTGGTATTGGTGTTACTCTAAAATCCCGAGAAAAACTCTTCGTCTTCTGCATAGTGAAATTAAGCCTCCCGCTAGTTTATTTAACCACATGGTGACTTAGGGTTTCTTCTGCACTCTCAATCATCATATGAGTCATCTTCGAGTAGTTTTGTGGCGTCCAGCCCCCGAGCTTACGAGCCAGGAGAGCCAAAGGAGCCATGTCGAGTAGTGTGCATCGCCCAGCCCCCGAGCCTGGGAACTAACGGAACTGTGATGGCACGCCGTGCTGCCTGGAGGGTTGTTGCCGAAGCTTGATCTGAAAAAAGATAATGCATACATTATGTATCATAATGCGAAGATATCGAGTAGTACTCAGTAATAATGTGAAGACACCAAAATTTGTTCGATGTAAAAATTGCTGTGTCGAGCTCTTTTTTAGGCCATTTGAACCTCCCGAGCAGTCCACCTGTTACATTTAAGCACCTGGTCCTATTTTAGCTGTTGCTCATAGCGTGTATGAGATCTTTGTCTCGTGTACGCGTAGAGGCGTTAGGCGTGACAGAAGAGCCGAGGTTTCACGGATTAAGGCATGTGCTACCCGAGTAGATTAGCGACCGTTAAGAGGAGAAATGTGACAGTTCATGTACTTGTAATGCTAGACATATATTTGTTAGTGTGAAGTATGTGTTTGTTAGCGTAAAGCTTGTGAAGCTTTTGGAAATTTAAAGTGCAAATAAAAAGGGTATTTTTGTAATTACAGAAAAACATAGGGTTGTTTTTGCAAAATGTATTTGGATAGGAGGTAATTTCAAAATAAGTGAAAGGTAGTTTTGGTAAACATGTTTTTCTTATGTTATCCCTTGTAAAAATGTGTGTTCATTTGAAAGTTTCATTTGAAATATGTATGTTGAAATGTGTGAAAAATTTTAGGTAAAGTGGTGAAAATAAAGGTGTTTATGTAATTTTATAAAAGTATAAGTCCTTTTGTGCAAGTATTTGATTTACAAAAGTAATCTTTAAAGTTACTCAGGGCTAAAGTGTAAAAATGCAAGTCATCATGACATGTCTATCCAATCATTATGACGAGTCTATCCCGTCATCATGACGTGTCATAAATGCTTGCATTTAGGTCCTGAATTTTATAAAGTTACGCTCTTTAGGACAAAAGTAATTCAAATCCGACTTTTGTTCAAAGATTCACGTGTAAAAATATAAGTTTTGAGTTTTTGAACTTGGGCCCTAAAGCAATGTTGTAGAGTTTGAAAAACTCTCCAACTTTCGTTTTGGACATTTCTTCATTTGGGTTTTAAATCAACGGGAAATTTTGTTTTACAGACAAGCCCTTGCAGTTTTCTATATTTACGCATAGGTCCTTGGGGAAAACTGTTCATCCTTCTCCTCTGTTTCTTTTCTCCCTGCCGTCTCCTTCTTTCCTTCCCCACCGGAAGCACAGCTTCCTCCTTATCCACTCCCTCTCTCTCTCCTCCTCCACTCGGTTCGGCACAGGCAGGCGGCAGCGTGAGGCTCGGGCGGCCCAGACGGCGGGCGCTCGGGGCTCGGCTCCAGGAGCGCGCGAGCGCAGCGCGGGCCGCGGGAGCTGGTGGCGCACGGGCGAGCGCGCGGGCCGCGGCGCAAGGCGCGCGCGGGCGTCGCGGGAGGCAGGCAAGCCGGCGCGGCGGCCCGGGCGGAGGCGCAGCGGGCGACAGTGCGGGGCACGCGGCAGGCGGCCGCGGCCCAAGCGGCAGGCGGGCTGGCGGGCCCGGGGCGGTGGCCCAGGAGCAGGGCGCCGACGGCGGCTGCAGGCGGCGCGGAGCGGCGCTAGCGCGAGGCGGGAGCGAGCGCGCACGGCTCGGCGCGCGGTGCGGCTGAGCGAGCGCAGGCGCGCGGCTCGCGAGCGGAGGCACGCTGCGCGGGTGAGCGGCTCGGGTCGGCGTGGAGCAGATGCGGCGCGACGACTCGGCGCGGACCCGCACGGGGGAAACAATGGAGCCGTGCGTGAAGGACGTCGGAGATCGTTGAGGAGGAAGCCGCGGACGAAGTCAAGCGACACTGCGAACTGCTCGTGGAGAACGGAGGTGGCGTGGCGCGGACGGCAGCGGAAGGTGTGATCCTGATGCAGGCAGGCCTCGGTCCTCGCAGAGGCAGAGGAGCGGTTATGGCGTGACGAGCCGGAAAGAAAGGCGGCGAAGCGGAGGTGGCGACGGGATGCAACGAGCTCGGAGGAGCCACGCTCGGCGAGCTCCCTCCACCCATGCAGAGGTCGAAGCAGAAGCAGCGCGACGCGGGACTAACAGCCAACTCAGTTCGTTTCCACAGGCGAGTGCGTGTGCAAGACAACAGGCCACGCGCGAGCAAGTGGAGGGCCAGTGGTGTGAGAGCAGAACGGGAACAGCACGCAAGAGGTGCGACCAGACGCGACGATCCTGCAGGAAGCTAAGCGGGTGTGCCGGCCGTGTTTCAGTGGCACACATGTGTGAGCAGAGGAAGTTCAAACCGTGAGCAGGAAGACCCTGAGGTTCGCGGAGGAGTCAGCATAGCGAACCAATCCGGCTTTGTCGTCTCGTCCCATAAGTCCACAACGTCCAGCAGTTCCTATTCCTCGCCGATCATCCGAGCAAGGCCACGACACCTCGAGAAAGCTCGTGAACCCCCTCATCGAGCTCTTCTCATCGCCAATCCTATTCACCACGGGAATTCACTTTCCGCGTGTTCTCCTCCATAACCAAGGCTACCCCAAGGTTTGCCCTGATTCACTGAATCTTGTTAATGCTGGCGATTCCTTTGCCGGGATATCGTCGTTAACTTCCTGTTATCTGTTTTCCCGACCAGGGACTTAATTGCTTTGTTTTAGAAAGTTCTAGGATTTTATTTGTAAAATTTCCAAAGCTTTCTTTATTTCAAATCAGTGAACGTTTACAAGTTTTATGTTGTGCTCTTGGATTCAAAGTCTTGAATTGTGGTCTAGGTTAAATCTTAGGAAATGAATGCTTTATTTGTATCTTTTGTGATATGCATGTGTTGTAACTGAGTATAGATTATAGGATATATGCTTCAAGTGGAGAAGTGTGATAATTAGTTAATCCATCACACGAACGCTCATATCCCTACCATCAAGACATTGTCCTCGTCTTGATTGCTGTTTCCTTAAGTTCCTTGTCGTATAAAGATCCTTGTTAGTTCTTGTGTATCTGCTGCTTAGCCACTACATCTCTGCAGCTATGTTTTAGCGTCGGCTTTTAGCTCAGCTGCTAAACATCCGTTTCCTTTGAATCTATGATGTTTCATTGTAACGGCTGTCCGCCGATACATTTCTTTCGATATGTTTCTACCATCGGTTGGTTAGCTGATACGGTTGTTATCTTTCTAATATCGGCTACCGCCGATACAATTCTTTTGTTCTGTCCTACATCGGCTGCATATAGTCCATATATCAAAGGTGTATACACAATCTTAGGATTCTTGCCATCGGCCGATCCAAGCCGATTTTAGTTGCTCTCCATATCGGTCAAATAGAGCCGATCAATCTTTAGTTTTCCCATCCTTATCCACACACTTCTATCAGCCGATTTATCGACTGAGAGATCGGCTATATATCTATAGGTCACTTACCCTCAACCACACTCCAATCAGCTGTACGTCACTCAATTGTTGTGCTGACGTAATCAAACCGATACAGCCACACCTAGTTACCTAGGATAACACTTAAGCACATCTCAGTTAAGACATAGTTGCTTTAGGGATCATCCCTCTACTAAAGTAATCAATGCTCTCATCGATCAATTAGGAAACCCATGCACCTTTCAATCAAATAAACCTCATTTGTTTCCAATCGGCTCTGTTGTAATCTTCAACAAGTAGCCGATTCTAATTAGATGTCCTCTTAAAGCTCTATCTAAGTTTAGTCTCAGATCTTTTTGGTTGTTATGTGAGTAGTATGTTAAATGAGTGTTGGATTGCAACTTTATTGTGAAGTAAGATAGTTTTATGTGCACACTTTGAATGTAATATTGCATTGCATGTAGATACGACTACTTCCGCAACGGTACCTACAAGATCTCCCAGAAGTCTGCGGAGGATGTTCCTGAAAACCAAGTGAACTTCACCAAGGGATTATCGGAAGTCCCGAACCAAAGTTCGGAAGACAACAATACTAACATCCCTGACTTCAGCCCCACCAGTAAAGGCAAGCCCCGGTGCATAACCCAATATTTCAAATTATTACATTACGCAATCTTATACATTATATATCTTGCATTACGTCTAGGAATTGCAATGACACCCTAGTTGCATGATATCTTAGGAATCCAATGTATTGCTCCCGAGTCCTTATCGCTTAGATGCTCTGCTAAATAGGACCGGTAAAAGTCGGGTGATTTCCTGTCACTCGCGCGATATAGGAGTTGCTTGTTTACAATTCTGCAACCACTATAAGGATGATGGACAGGGTCATGTGCTGTATCATGACCTGAGGATTACTCTGTCTGTTTTGATAAAAGTTTTAAGGTCAAAATGTGTGGTAGTGGTGGCTAAGCGTTTGAAAGTACTAGCCACATACCGCGAAATATGGTAAGTGGTAAGCCTAGTACCCGAGTGGCCCGGCAAGTGGACGCGTCTCCACCACTCGACTTTTTTTTATGTTTACACGCACCGACGTGTGGGAGTACGTTCTGCATGGCAGACAGAAATACGGGTTTTGTAGTCGTGCTACAGACGTATGTCCTGCACAATTGATGTGCGTACGGTCCTGCAGTCGCTTGTGGTGGCCCCGATCCATAACCCGGAATATGAGGGAAACGGTTGCTTCGGAACGATCTTTGGATATTCCAAGCGTGTGTGTTAGGTTTACCTTGCAAGGTTAAATTCGATTCGGATCGTCCGCCTCTCACGAGGATTGGGACTGCTTATCCCTTCTGCCACATCGAATAAAAAGTGTAATTGTTGATGGAATAATCTTGATGGATGATAATCTCTATCTTGCTTGTTTAGTGTAGGTGCTTACCTAGAATGGCTAATCAAGCTAGAATCTGAAAGCTAAAACTTGAGAGTAGGTTATATTCTTAGTTGCTTTTCAGCTGAAAATAAACCCAGAACCTTTACAATGCCTTCATGAGTCTAGTTACGGGCTAAAGTATACCCAAACCCGGGTAAGCCTTGCTGAGTATTAGTATACTCAGTCTTGCTAGTTACTTGTTTTTTAGGTAATGTCTTTGAAGACCCTACTCTTCCCCTGCCTTGTCCCTATGCTCGTCCAGATAATTGGTCCGTGGAATAGGATCCGTCCCCGACCAACATTGGTGATACCGAGTGATGTCGTGCCCGGGCTTAGCATGACATCCGTCTTGACGGCGTGTTGTGAATCGTCGTGTATGTTTTCCGCTGCTAAAAACCATAACTTTAACAGTTTGTAATGTTCTCTCTAAATTTGAAACTTTGCACTATTGTTGGAAACTCTTGTAGTATAATTCCCCGTGATGTAAAATATGATGGTGACTGTATCTCTGGACTCACCTTCGTGTGAGGTAACCTTATTGATCCTGTATTCGGTGGTTTATCGGGACGTTACCCGACAGGCCAAGGGATTATACCGTTTGAAGCACGTTGGAGCCCTCAGGCATGAACTCACGTACTTGAGCCGGTATAATTCAGGTTGGTTCTGCCACAAGATACGCGCAGAAAGTAGTCGTCATGAGACAAAGAGGATGCGCAGTGCACAAAGGTAGTCAGCGAAGTGTAGCTCTGGAGGGTTTCATGCCCATCGAGAGTCGTACACGGATAAGTAGTCGGCGAAGTGTAGCTCTAGAGGGTTTCATGCCCATAGAGAGTCGTACACGGATAAGTAGTCGATCATGGAGTAGCCCTCGAGGGTTTCATGCCCGTTGAGAGGCGTACCTAAAAAGGTAGCCGATCCTGTGAAGAACAAGTCGGAAAAGGTATAAGTCACTTAGCTTGATTCGTGGATGAATGTCGATGAAGCCGTGGAGCTCGCTGATGGAGCTGTGATGATTTGTTGATGAAGCTCGACTGGTCGGAGTCGATTCCGACTAGTTTTCAAGTTGAGGCGAGTAGTCGAAGTAGTCGCCGGCAGGTCAATCGGCCGGGCGTTGGTGAGCCGATGCTCTGCTGCATCTCAAGCATGCGCTATTTATTCAACTTGGCTTCACACGCGGAGGCTTGCTTTGATTCATGAGCCAGGCAGTAGATGCCCATGTGGGCCGTGTGGACCGTGGGAGCAGGGGGCCGAGCCTGCAGCCTAGGCAGCTGCCAGCCTGCTCCACGCACCCCCGCCTGGGCCGTGCTAGGCTGCGCCCCTGCGGGCTGTGCCGGCCAGACACGTGCACCCCTCCTGGGCGCTGCGTGTGCTGGCTCCTAACGCCGCCGTTTGTCCGTGGACCAGCGCCGGCCACTTCTACCCTCGCCGCGAGCTCCACCGGTACTGCTCCAGCTGCGCCTCGTTCGCCTTGAATCGTGCGCGATAGAAATCACGGATGACACATGTAGCGTCCGACGGTGCTCGATCAGGATTGATCCATGCCGTGCGGATTAGGAACAGAGAAGAAAAAAATTGTGATTCGCCGCACAAAAACTAGATTGATCTAGTAATAATATTTGGAGTGACTCACCCGATTGATTATTACTGCCATCGAGTTCTCCGGTGGATCGTCGATGAGTACCCCTACTTGACACGCCAGCTGTCGGTGTTTTACCGGCTGCCCACCGAGGGATATACCCAAGGTGGTAAGTTTAGGTGAGGAGACGCCAAGATCAGGAACTCGAAGGTGTAAGGAACACAAAACTTAGATAGATACGGACCGCGAGGCGCATAATACCCTACGTCATATGTGGTGATTTGTATTACCTTGGGTGTAGAATGATCTGGAGATCTTGTTTTGAGAGGGTCCCTGTACTCCCTTATATATCCGGGAGGTCAAGGTTACATGAATCCTAACTGATACTAGCCAAGGAATCGTACCAGAACATATCTCGAGTAGATTCCTTGTGTATGGGTTAGCTTTATCTCCTATTTAAACGGAATAAATAAGAGATAAATGGGATAAATAAGAGATAAGACAGGTTTTATCTCTTAAGCCTGTTTAAACTACGTTATGTACACAGTCCCGTGTCCCCGGGTCTGACACTGGCCGCGGCCCAAAGTCAAGCTGGGCCACTAATAACTCTTCACGGCCTCGAGCGTGGAACTCCGCAGGGAGTACAAACACCATATGCGCATCAGCCGATATCTTCGCATCGGCTCTTGTTGATCTTGGCTGCCACTCCTTCCTGGGAGGGCGCGACTCCCTTTTCTGTGTGTAGTGGACTTTGTCCGCTAAATCCGGGCGCGCCTTCCTCAGTGTCTCAAGATATCTAGCCTCAGCTTCCTCCAGGCTGCGCAACCGCTGAACCCTGCATTTCTGGGAATGGTTAAGTCCATCAAGGCACCAGCACGGACGATGATACTTATCCTCTTCTTCTTCTTCTTCGAAGTCCACCCTTCTTCATGGTGGTTGAATCTGTTCTTGCTGGGACGGCACAGGTCCTAAACGTCGAAAAACCGAGACCCCCTCTGCATCTCGCTTCCAGGATCTGCACTCCAGGCAATCCTTGGTAGTAGGTAATCGGCTCATGTCGGAATCCCAACAATACTTGAAGAATGGGCAATGCCAATGATCACGCGTGTCTTCCCGCTTCTTCAAACTTTTTCCAGTATGGCGTTCATACTCTTCCTCCTCTGACTCACGCTGGAGACGCTGCTGGTACAGGTACTCGTACTTCTTGAGGAGATCGGAAGAAGCTGGCCGCTGATTCCTGACATGCCTTATTTGTTCTTCCGTGATATATCCCTTTTCTCCTTTTTGGGGCCGATCGCAAGGATCGGCCTCTTCATTCTTAATTCGGCGGCGTGGTACAAGCCCTGCCATGTTAATGCCGAGTGCGAAATCTAATTGCCGCCTCGCAAACCGGTCATAACCTTTCACCATATTCACACTCGGGAAGGGTTAGGTGTCGACCTTCATGGCAGTTTGGCCCAAGATCAATCAGCCTTGCTCAATAGCTGATTGGATCTGCTGACGGAGTTCCTTGCAGTCGCTGGTGTTGTGAGTGAAAGAGTGATGCTACTTGCAATATAATCTCCCCTGCAGCTCCTGTGCCGTAGGAGGCTTGCAACCTTCAGGTAACTTTAACTGTTTTTTCTTCAATAATAGATCAAATATCTGTTCAACCTTGCTCATGTCAAAGTCAAAACCTTTCACAGACCCTTGCTGTTTCACCCACTTATAGGACACGGGATTTGCCCCCCGAGTCCATTCTGCAACTGCTACTTTCTGATCATCCCCAGAGTCTTCAGCGTCTTCTGTGTCGATCAATGTCACTTGACGCATGAACTTATCCTGGTATAGCTCTAGGTGGCGCTACTCATATGTCATTAACTTTTGCACTAAGTGGGCTAAAGAGTTGAACTCCAATTGGAAAGTCAGATCCCTGATCGGCTTTAGTAATCCCAAGGATGCCAACTCGACCGCCTCCTTCTCTGAAATACGGGTTGAGTAACATCGGTTCTTCACTTCTCTGAAGCGTTGGATGTATTCCGCCACGGTTTCCCCATGCTTCTGTCGTACTTGTGCCAAGTCGGCAATTCCTGCCTCTGCAGCTTCCGAGTGATACTGAATATAAAATTGCTCCTCCAGCTGCTTCCAGGTGCGGATCGAATCAGGGCCTAATGATGTGTACCATCCAAAGGCCAGCCCTGTGAGAGACTGCGAGAAAAAACCTCACTCGTAAGGGATCCAACACCAAGATCTTGCGCTAAGTATCGGCTCACATGCTCGATGGAGCTAGATCCTGCTGCTCCACTGAATTTGGTGAACTCAGGAAGCCGATACTTAGGCAGTAGGGGAATTAAATCATAGTCACTAGGATACGGCTTAGTATAGCTGATCACCCTCCGCTTTGGTAGAATGCTAAATTAATCTCTTAGGATGGCACTGATCTGATCTACCGTCTGCGCTCCTAGGGCCGAGTGCGCACTGTTGTGACTCGGCCCGGTGGCATAGGCAGCTAGCCACACCTGTTTGTCAGCATCTGCCCCGGAAACTCCTCCAGCCGCCCTCTGCACTGAGTGTACCGGATTATTGCTATCCGGTATATAAGCACACATATACCCATGCGGGATCTCCTTGGGCGGCTCGCTGAAGAATTGGTGATCCACAGGATCACCTCCCACCTTGTAGACAACATAGGCTGGGGAGCCGTGTGACTCCGGAGCCGCGAGCGCATAAGGCAGTGGTGGCCTAGTCTGAAATGGCAATTCTCCCTTATAAATCCCCAAGGTAGGTCCCATTGGAGAGTATTGATGCTTCATGATTTCTTGGACTACGCGCAACGCAACACGCTCGAAAGCATTTACCAAGCTCTCGAAGTGTCGGTGTAGTGGTACGATCTCTGAAGGGGTGGACAGATCCACACCATCAAGAACGCCTTCGAGTGAAAATCCCTTCCACCTAACGCCGTGATGGCGGGTCTTCTCAAAAGAGCCGATGAGATCGGCTTCGAAGAGCGCCTTGATCTCATCGTATTTCTGCTTGTGTTCAGCAGACATCTCCTCGTACGTGATCGGATCATCTCTCATCATCCCATCAGCGAAAGTCGATGAAGTTGATGAAGATGGTCCCACCGGGCGTGCCAGAATGTGTTGTCAGTCCAAACCCACCGGCGAGCAGCGACAGGCAACACGAGGAGCTGGGAGGCTCTCGGGACTGCTGGTGGGCCCCGGTCCCTCGATCAACGGCCCGAGATCCGGCACACGTCCTGACGTCTGTGTTGCTAGGTGTGCCACCTGACGTTATACCTGATCAAGAAAGTGTTATATGTTAGTTTTCTGCATGCATAGACACATATAAACATTAGTCCGAGCCGTGATCGACTCATCGGGTGACTCCCTATATCGGTTGTAAAGAGCCGATTGTGTTCAGTACCAGATCGGATCTATAAACAAGGCAAACATATCCGATGGTAACATAAAACTTGCTATGTAATCATTAAGCTAATCCAATCTACGATGATTAAAGCTTTCACTACATAACCGGAATATCCTACATGTAATTGAGCCTAACAGATACAGAAGGTAACGGAACAACAACCTAAATAGAGGCCTAGAAAGCTAATTCCCGGATCAATCTCTTTTTAAGCTATCATAAAGCGCCAAACATACTGCCAGAACATTCAACCCATTTGAAGGGCCTAATCATGCAGATATTAAACTAAATCTTCGATAAACAAAGACTAACCATAACAGATTGGATCTACTAAACAAAAATAGAGCAAGATGCTGCCCTTACACCCGAGATCGGGCACAATGACAGCTGAACGTTTACAGGTAACAAACAATGCACGATTAAAGCATGGAAGATCCGATGCTACTCTATAAACGTAAAGATAACTAGTGTTACTCGCCATCAACAACTCTTCAGAACGAAAAACAGAAAGGGTGGATAAGCGGGAACGACGCCACCCCGATCACGCAGGGCGTGATCGGGGCTGCACGGCACCTACCCGAGAAATCCTAGAATAGGGGTGGCGATGCGCCGAGAATTGTTGGTGAATGATTGATTGATTGATTCCCTTATTCATAATGCAGAGTATATATTTATAGTCCGGAGACTTGCCTTCCCCAACCAATCCTAACTAAACATGACATGAATCTTGGCTATCTCTATCTAAACTATTTAAATACACATGCCTATCTAGATACATGACCAACCCTGGCCTCAAACACCCGCATAGGGGCCAATTCGCAAGCCCACTGTAATTATCTTTCAAGCCCATCTTGCTTCGCGGCCCATCTTTCGCCTAAGTTATGGCGATAACAACCTCCTATCAATCAGCTATCGGTGCTTTACCGCCACGCCCACCGAGGGATACCCCCGAGGTGGTGAGTTTGTAGGTAGGGTGTCGCCAAGATCAGGAACTCAAAGGTGTAAGGAACACAAAGTTTAGACAGGTTCGGGCCGCCGAGAGTGTAATACCCTACATCTTATGTGGTTTGTATTGCCTTAAGTGTTGATCGGGGTGATCTCCTGTTTGGAAGGGGTCCCTGCCTACCCTTATATAGTCTGGGGGATAGGGTTACATGGAAGTCCTAGTCGGATACAAGCCCAGGAGTCCTACGCGAGTACTTTTCGGGTAGTTTCCTTTTGTTCCGACAAGTTCTACTATTGTTCGAGTAGTCCTACTACGGTACGAGTAGTTACAACTGGTGTAGGGCGTGGGCTATGTCCCATCTCTTATCCTAAGATATGTACGTTATGTACACAGTCCCGTGGACCCGGGTCTGACACATAACCTGTGTGTAGAGAGAGAGAATGTGTGTGTTTGAGACACGTTCTGCGGTCCAAAGAGAATAACGTAAAAAGAATTCGATGTACGTAAAAAATTAATAACAATTTCTTTCATTTAATTCCATACATGTATTGATTTAAAATAATGATATTTGCACGTGATAGATTTGGCGAATGAAAGAAGACCTCATCGAACCGGAAAGAGTCAGGGCAATTCAAGAAACACTCTGTAGATTCTGCTGGATAAGATCATAAATCCCAACGGAGAATTTCATGCTGATCGTAGGATCAATATGGGTTAACTTGATCCAAACAGGAGCGACGACGATGAATGAAGATGAGTAATATTTGAAGTATTTGTAAGGAAACAAGTTACATGGCTACTTGTAATATTAAAGTGTATATAAATTATATATATATAGTCATTGTTATGCTAGATACGAATACAAATATAAATACGAATACAAATATAAATACGAATACGAATATGAATGCTAGCTATACACAAATGGATACGGATACGAATTCGAATTAAATAAAAAAAGAAAATAAATATTAGTAAACAAATAAAAAAGTAAAGAATTTAGTACCACTGGTAACACTAGCCAGTACTAAACTGCCGCCCCAACCTCACTGCGTGACGAGCAGTTTAGTATCGATACTAAATACATCATTTATTACCGAGTATTACATCCAGTACTAAATACATACCAATTTAATACCGCACAGACTGTACCGGGTGGGGAACCTGTACTGGCCGGGTTGCCTTCCGGTACTGCTGCTCAGATCTCTACCTGTGCTCACGACGCGGATCTACCGCGTGCGACCGTAGCATCATCATCGTGCATGCGCCTCACGAGAATGATCCAATCGGCAGCCCGCGGGGCAGTACACCGAACGTAGAAATGGCATATGGAATGTGCAAAGATTGTTTGGAATCTCAGACGAGGAGACCAGGTCGGCGTGGCATATAGAATGTGCAAACATTGTTTGGAAGCCTTTGATCACCAATCAGGTGTGGAGACCACGCCGGCGCGAAATATGGGATGTGCAAACAATTTTGGAAGGCTCTGATCACCAATCAGATTATGGAAAATTTGGAAAGATTAGGCCAAACTACGGTGACTATAAAAGGGAACTTACTGTGACTCTAAAAGGAAAAAAAGGAGTACCCCAGCGCGGGAGTCGGGTAACAAAAAGTATTAGGAATTGTGCAGAAATATTTAGAAACATCAAAACCACAGGTCTACATCTATTTCATCACCGGACTGGTAGGTGGGATCTTGGTAAGGAGTATGGTGGATCTAATATTGATGAGAAATAGTTTAAAATATTTCAATATAGTATAGAAAAGTTGAATATTGGACACTAAGAATCTAATGTAAACTTACATTAGTTAAAATTTATTAATATTTATTTGAATAACTTTCTATCTTGTAGTTTTCTATAATATCTGGTTATAAAAAACATTCTATGTATACTTGAAAAAATGATCATGCAAGCAGCTAGTCTATTTAATGGTTAAATTATTTATTCTGCAATATCCTTCTGGTTATATGGTCTTATTTCATTCATTGCATTTACAATGATGAATGGTGCTTAATTATTTATTGATTGCAAAACCGATCATGCAGTTAGCATCTGATCAATTGATTTGATCGGTGAAATGTATTCTATGTATATCCTTTTAATTGTATTTTTATTTGTTGTTGTGTTTACTATGACCTGTATTAGAATTATATTAAAATGTCGTTTATAGTTTTTGTCATATTAGTGGTTATCATATCATCAAACAATTTTTTAAAAAATCCTTAATTTTGAATTTAAGAATTAACGGTTTCCTTATAATTATTAAGATCCAGAAGAATTGATTTAAATGGTGGTGGGTTCATTTGAATACAAAAGTTCTATATGGAGATTTTCAACGTCCGATTATTTAATATAAATATAATTTTTTATTTACCATGTTTTTTGAAATCCGTGCGTACATCTCCACTAGTGATTTGTTATCAATCAAATACGGATGGCAACGATGAGTTGGTAACTCTACATATATGGATATGTCTACACCAACGAAAATAACTAACCGATCTATATTTACTTTGCTTATCTAGTTTTCTTTAAAAAATGCGTACGTTCCAAGGACAATATACACGAGTGCATGAGTGGGACATCCTGTTAGTAATATCCATTTTAGTACGTCCATTTCATCGTTGAATCTTTCACTAACAATAAGTGTTCAGATATTTAGTTTATTCAAACAAGAAAAATATTATTAGACAGTTTACCAAAAATAGTTTAATTTAAACAAGGTAAATTTCACAGAAAAGCTGGACAATCAAACAATAAACAGTGAACCAGACAATAAACAATCTAAATTCCCTCTCATTTAGGCTGAACATACCCTAAATTTAAAATATGAATCATGGTAAGTTCCCTGTCACATTGCACTCGGATGGTATCATGATCCGAGCTAAACTCCTAAAGTAAAGATGTATCTAGAAGAAACGAGGTGTCCAAGGGCGCACATCGATGCATCATACGTGTGCGTCCAACTCCGATTTAATACACCTCCACTCAAAATAAACAATCGCAGAGTTCTTTTCCTCCCATCCCCACGCGGCACCGTTCTGCTCACCGCTTGGTCGTGTAGCCTGCTGCGTCCAACACCTGCCGCCCCTACGTGTGCCGTTCTTCACACCACCTCGCGCTGCCCATTACAAAGCTCGTCGGCACTTCGCCGGCACGAGCCTCGCAGCGGCAAAAGACCAAGACAAGACCACACTCCACGCAGCAGTCATCAGGCAAACTCGTAGCAACAACGCGACCGGGCCGGGGAGAGGCTGAGGGCGATGGCGAAGAGCGGCGCGGAGGAGTGGCGCCGGAATGCGGACACCCACAAGATGAGCGCGGAGGAGGTGCGCGCGGCGGGCGTGGAGGCGTCGATGCGCCCGCCGGGCCGCGGCCCCGGGGAGGTGCTGCACCAGCGCGGCCGGCTGCCGTACGGGCCGGGCACCATGGCGCTCGTCGGCTTCGGCATCGTCGGCGTCATCGGCTACCTCGTGCTGTACCAAAAGGCCAGGCCCGGCACGCCCGCCACCGAGGTGGCCAAGGTGGCAGTCGGCCACGGGGACCCCGCCGCCGGCCGTGACCCCGAGAAGCGTCCCGAGGGCGCGCGCGAAGGGAAGTAGAGGTGCAGGTCCGTAGTAGCTGTGACAGCGAACATGGGGCGGTAGTTTGTGTTCAGCTCTGTTTTTGCTGCTCTGTTTCTCAGCTTTTGTCGAGGACCTAGAGTTTTTGCGTTGTAAAAGACTAATAGATCGAAGAACCGAACCGAATAAGATTTCAGATTTATGTTACTCGGTTTCAACTGGTTGAGATAAATCTTGTATATCCGTCAATCGACGTCTGTGATCGACTGATACTACGTTATGTGTATAATCAGGTGCGCTGCTGAGCGTTTGTTCGCCCATTTCAGCACGATCGGGTACGGCTGATGTTGTCGGGTCGGTACAATGATACCGTCGAACGGGCGTGAGCTCATTTCTTCGTTCCCTCCGCATCGCCGGACGGATGGACACATGCGCCCGCGGTAGAGAGGTCTGTATGTCTCATTGCGCTGTACAGACGGGATAGTACAGTGGGAGGTGATGCTAAGTATGGTTTTTGTTTGAGGTGATGCTAAGTATGGTTTTGTTTTATTACACAGTATAACTCAGACATTGATAATAGACGCACACTTATTCCGTTTACAATATATTTCACAACATACGTAAATCCACTCCTACGAGCATCTTTACAGACTGAGCCAAGTGCCTCGCCGTCGACAGGAACATCGCCAATAAATCTTCGAGATTGATAAAGTTATCATAGGCGTCTTGCTATCAACAGGAACATCACCTAACATAGAAACACAACGTTATTAAATTCTAAAATATTCGCTCCTATAGAAAATCGAACCTAGGATCTGAGATGCTACAGAGGTTTTTTTAACCACTAGGCTACCTACTCTTCTTCCGTAGCTAAGCATGCATGTGCTTATAAAATGTAGACTACATACTTACTGTTAAAAATTTGATAGTAGGAAACACCTGATGCAGGCTGTCTCATCCCCTCTTCTATTTTCACTTTTTGGTTGATGTTGGCCATGGATAATCAGCTATAGTATTCTTAGGATCTCTTGTAAGGGATTGCCCATTTGGACTACCTCGGATCGATGTTCTGACTACTCTGGAAAAATAAAAATAATGTATAGATTCCTTTTCAAAATGGAAGAAAGGGAGAGAGAAAGATTGTCTAGATTTTGAAGTGTATATATATACATATATATATATATATAAGTATCTACTATTACTCACACAGTGTGTTGAATACAGTTCAACGCACCGGCGCCGCCCAACTCTGGCGAGTAAAATCCATAAGCCACTGCATGCGATATTTACTACGCCACACCGCATTCAACGTAATTAAAAACAAAGAACGTGACAATCTGCGCATGCAAATAAAGCTGTAAAATCGCAGACAAGAAGTTTACGGTCCAAAAATAACCTTTTTTCGGTGGCGTGGTGGGAGTGTTTTCTGGTAAAAAGTACCGGGCCTGTTCAAAACTCTCGGAAATCGCGCCATTAATTGCTATCGGCTTCTCCTCCCGCCGAATCCCACCCCGTTCCTACCGAATCGCACACCGTCCAGGCGATTCCGGCGGAACCGCCTGTGGAGTTCGACGCCTGACCCCGGCACACCGCCAGGCATCACCTGCGCGGCACCCCCCATCCCACTCGCCGTTGCGGCTCCTCCCGGCCCACCCCTCGACCCCCGCATCCCTTCCCCCGAGAAGATCCATGCCGGACCCGCCCACACCTCCCCTGAACGGCGCGTCACTACACCTGCTAGATGCGCCGATTCATCTAATTCCAACAAGACGTCGCTCGCCCCCTCGCTGCCACCATGTCAGATGCGCCGGGCGCCGCAATGATCACCAGCGAGGTTACCGCGGTGCAATCGGTGGAGGCAACCCTTCAAGCGGCTAGTCACGGAGGCTGCGATTAAGGTTTACCGTTCATACTTTAAAAATCGGTGATCACCGGTAAAGATAATTGATCGATTATCGATGATTATCAGTAAAAATCGACTGATAAGGACGGTTAAATTCAAATTGTCAATAATCGATATTTATCAACGATAATCAGTGATTTTTGACTGATAAATCGAGAAATATGTTGATAAGTATGTTACTGCAATAGTTTTATTTATACATGACATATATTTATGTAACATTTATTAGTTTTGTATGTGTGGGACCATAATTTACACACACAAACATATATATAAGTTCATCATAGTCCATAAGAAAATATACACTAAATTGTCCACAATCCATAAAAAGCACGTAGCGCATAGAACATAAATGGATACTAGGTTCATAACTTCGTAATAAAATTCTACTAAACTCCGTACATAAATATGTTCAACACATAAATATAATGCTTTATTCTTCAGTCTCCTCTTTGATGTGCATGATACCCAAAGTTTAGGTTCTACATGTTGAGTAAGTAAGAGAGGAACAGAAAATTAATGAATAATTATAAAATAATACACACCTGGATCCCAACAGACACAAGAAAAAAAGCAATGTATTAGTCCTTCTGGCATTTGATCCATAGGCAAGGTCTGTGGGGGGTTAGGGTTGGGGGTATACCCATACCACCATGGTACCGGTGGTCCTGGAGTGTAGCCTGGGGGTGGAGATGGGGGTAGGCCAAAAAAATTGCACATTGGCTCTGGGATTTCATATCTGAAGTTAGGTGCCTCATAATACGGAAAGGTTGTGCTCACTGAGCTTGAGCTATCATCTTCTTGAAGAGTGGATCAATGTCAGTTGCTTCTCGTCATCCGTTGAGAAGTGGGTTGACCATGATCTTGATCTTGGGTTGCATGGGTGAAATCTGTCTTCCCAGTAAATCTCATAGAAGACACATAACTACTACTTCCGCCAACACCACTGCATTCAACACGATCAGTCCCTCCAGCATCGGAAGCATCACTCCCTCCATCATCAGCATCATCATCATCGCTAGGATTAGGAGTTGTGTCGCCACTAGAAAAGTCTTCAGGTTCAGGTTCAATGGTCTTTTTGCTCCTTTTTTGTGGTCCCTGAGATTGAGGGATTTTGGTCTTTCTTTTGCCAAGATGTGTGTCACCAACATTCTTAGTTGCCCACTGATCTAAATTTACATCCTCCTCTACTATAGAGGTAAATATCTGGCTAGGAAGCGGAGTGTCACTGCAATCAGAATCCTCATCCATTACAGGAGGTGCATTAGACCTGCCATGCTCCATTCAATCTTCAATCGCATTTCGACAATAATAGAATGAGAGGTCCATCATTCTACTAACAGGGTCAAAGTTACTAGGCTCAACTATGCTTCCTGCACACTGGATACGGAGACGGAGATTGTAGTTAACAAAAACCAACTTATGCAACTTGTTGTGTCCCAATTTATTATGCAACTTTGTGTGGATAAAGCCAAAAGAACTCCAGTTTCGCTCACATCCACTGGACGAGGCACATTGGGAGAGAAGCTTCATTGCAATGCATTGAAGCGTTGGTGTTTGTGAACCAAACATAGACCACCAGCTAGCAAGTGAAGTGCCACGATCAACTGCCAAACGAACAGCTAGCTCTCCAGCAAAATCTCCATGCTTTTGCCTAAAAAATTCTGCTTGCTGAAGTGCAATTGCTGCTGTGTTTGTATCACACATTCTTTCTAATGCTATGCGAAGATCTGTCATTAAGTTAGTGGTTGTCCCCATGGTATAATGCACAAGAGAATTTAAAGCACAAGCAGCCTGTGCATACGTCCCATGCAAGACAGTGGCCATCCTATTGTCTATTACTCCCATGATCTGATCAAAACGAGCTGGATTTGTTTGACTGAAGTTGGATGCATATGTTTGTTTTGTATTATGATACTACATAAGCACTTCACCTAAAGTTGGAACCTTGTCTTGATCAGCAAACCGCAAGAAAACATACAAAGGCTCCACATCATCTAACACACTCTGCATGTTTTCCCACCACTCAAGGTTTGTGAGGTTTCTGTATGCTTCTTTGCCCATATCTGTTTTGAAATGCCTACTCCCTTGAAATTCTGCGGACACCATCAATTGCATAAATTGCTCTTTCTTCCTAATGAAGCTCTGAAGGAACATGTAATTTGTGCCGAACCTTGTTGCATTCCACTTCACCAATTCACCACCTATGGCAGACCTCATCATATGGTGCAATGAGTTGGAGTTGTATAACCAGCTACAAATCTTCTTAGCACTATCAATACATGCCTCATGATCTGCCCAGTCTCCAATGTCCTTAAGCATAAGATTTATTGTGTGGGCAAGATATGGTTGCCACACAATATGCTTGTACTCGGCATTGAGCAATTGACATGCCTTCTTATAGTTGGATACATTGTCAATCACTAACTAGACAACATTCTCCGTGCCAACTTTGTCCACCACTTTTTTTATTAACTGCATGTTTGTACAGTTCATTAGTATACAAGTATTGTAATACTAGCATGTTGTGTACATTATAGGACTACCAGAAGTACATACCTCAAGAATATAATTAGCATCCTGTGAATGCCCTGTTGCATTATATGACTTCCAAAAGTACATAGTGCCATTGTAGTACAACAAGAAATTTATCACACTCATGCATGTTGGTCCAGTCCATGAATCACACATAATTGTGACACCATAAGTAGGCCATTGCTGCTTCCACTTGTCGATCTCTTTGTTGATTTCCTTTTCATTCTCGTCCAAGTACACTCCATCAATCTCCCGTCCAGTTGGGGGCTTTTATCCCAGTTCCTACATTGTCCCACCAACAAGTTACAGTCAAATAAAATTTGTTGTCGCAACGTAACATGCACATCTATGCAACTCACCTTGTTTCTGGCTTTCCAAGATTGCTGCCCTAAAGTAAGGATTATCTACTTTCCTGCCTGGTATACCAGATAACTGACAAAACATTGCCCAAGCTCTCCCGACCTTTGTCTTAGCATTTTTCCATTTATCTGTCCATGGGCCTGTATCTATCCGTGGTTGTATAGGGCTAGAGGAAGAAGCAAGATTGTAGTCCCTTGCTCGCTCCAGCACCTATGTCCTGCTCCTGAAGAGCATCCTTGGGAGTGGACCTCCAGATCGGTTTAATCCAGAACCACCGCCTCTCTCATATTGTTGACCAGCCCTCTCTATGAACACATGCTCTTCCCTCGATTGCCGTTTAGCAGCTTGCAAATCAGGGTCTTCATCATCGGCCTCCAAGTCCACAAAATCACTTCTAGCTGCTGCATTTTCTCTCGCTCTTTGACGATCCCTTTCTTTCTTTTTATTCTTGGTCTTGTCGATGTCAAGCCCGAAGTATTCTTTCACCTCCTTAGGAACATTCGGACAATACGTAACATTTTTTCCCATGTGTGCTAAATGTTTCTTTAGTTGTGTTGCACCTCCCCCACCCTTTTGTATTCGACAATATTTGCACTTGAAGCCAATACCAACCTTCTCTCCATATTCCCATACCAGATCTTTGTTGTCACTCATTCACATACGAAACAAAAATATGCTATATACTATATTCATTTTTATTTTAACCATATAGTAAAATTTTGATGTAGCATTCCAATATAAACATTCATTGTAATATTTAACAGGAGACCTGTAGTAGAAAGTATACCACATTATGTGACAATAATCCCCCCACAATACACTCCAGAATGCGATACAAAATCACTTCTAACGATGCATCTGTCGGTGTTTTACTGGCTGCCCACCGAAGGGTATACCCAAGGTGGTAAGTTTAGGTAAGGAGACACCGAGATCAGGAACTCGAAGGTACAAGGAACACAAGATTTAGACAGGTTCGGGCCGTGAGGTGCGTAATACCCTACGTCATGTATGGTGGTTTGTATTCTCTTGGGTGTTGATGTTGTGTTTTGAATGGGTTCCTGCCCCCCCCCCCTATATATCCGGGAGGTCAGAGTTACATGGATCTAGTCAATACTAGCCAAGAAATTGTACCTGGGTATAACTCAAGTAGTTTCCTTCTCTGTACCGACTAGCTTTATCTCCTACTCAAACGAGTAGAAAATAACATAAATCAGAGATAAGACAGGCTTTATCTCTTAACCCAGTTTAAACTATGTTATGTACACAGCCCCGTAGCCCCGGGTCTGACAAGCCCCCGAGCTCTTCGTAGTTGAGTACTGCAGGCTTCTCGAGTACTTTCAAAGCAGTCTTCGGCTTCTCTTAAAGCTCCATTTTGAAGTTCTTCTTCGAGTACTTTCTTGGCTACATCGAAGCTATGAGGTGCTCATGCCCCGAATTACTTCTTTGGTATGGTGTGCGATTGAAAAATCGCACTCCATATGGAGTAGCATCCGAGCCTTAGGTTGAATCGGAGAATCAGGCTGAGGGTCACATTAATCTTAAATCTTCCTTACTTACTCTTCGAATAAATTCAAAAAAATAAGTAGTCGATGCCACGTATCCCGCAGCCCCCGAGCCTTGAATCCAAATCTCTCAGGTTTGGAAATAAGGATCCAAAAGTCGTGGCATGCAATGTAAAAATATCCCCATGATAAATAACTAGTGTTACTATGAAATCCCGAGAAAAACTCTTCGCCTTCTGCATAGTGAAATTGATCCTCCCGCTGGTTTATTTAACCGCACGGTGACTTAGGATTTCTTCTGCACTCTCAGTCTTCATATGAGTCGTCTTCGAGTAGTTTTGCGGCATCCAGCCCCCGAGCTTATGAGCCAGGAGAGCCGAAGGAGCCATGTCGAATAGTGTGCATCACCCAGCCCCCACGCCTGAGAACTAGCAGAACTGTGATGACACGCCGTGCTGCCTGAAGGGTTGTTGCCAAAGTTTGATATGAAAAAAGACAATGCATACATTATGTAGCATAATGCAAAGATACCGAGTAGTACTCGGTAATAATGTGAAGACACAAAAATTTATTCGGTGTAAAAATTGCTGTGTCGAGCTCTTTTTTAGGCCATTTAAGTTTCCCGAGTAGTATGTGTCGGTGTTTTACCGGCTACCCACCGAGGGATATACCCAAGGTGGTAAGTTTTAGGTGAGGAGACGCCGAGATCAGGAACTCGAAGGTGCAAGGAACACAAAACTTAGACAGGTTCGGGCCGCGAGGTGCGTAATACCCTACGTCCTGTGTAGTGGTTTGTATTGCCTTTGGTGTAGGATGATCTGGAGATCTTTTATTTTGAGAGGGTCCCTGTCCCCCCTTATATATCCGGGAGGCAGGGTTACAAGGATACTAACCAACACCAGCTAAGGAATCGTACCAGAACATATCTCGAGCAGATTCCTTCCGTATCGGTTAGCTCTATCTCCTACTTAAACGGGATAAATAAGAGATAAACGAGGTAAATAAGAGATAAGACGGACTTAATCTCTTAAACCTCTTAAAACTATGTTATGTACACAGTCCCGTGGCCCCGGGTCTGACAAGCCCCCGAGCTCTTCGTAGCTGAGTACTGCAGGCTTATCGAGTACTTTCGAAGTAGTCGTCGGCTTCTTTTAAAGCTCCGTCCTGAAGTCTTTCTTTGAGTACTCATTTGGCTGCATCGAAGCTATGAGGTGCTCATGCCCCGAATTAAATTTCTAATATGGTGTGCGATTGAAAAATCGCACTCCATATGGAGTAGCCCCCGAGCCTTAGGTTGAAACAGAGAATCAGGCTGAGGGTCGTATTAGTCTTGAACCTTCCTTACTTACTTTTCGAACAAATTTGAAAAAATAAGTAGTCGATGCCACGTATCCCGCAGCCCCAAGCCTTGAATCCAAATCTCACAGATTTGGAAATAAGGATCCAAAAGTCGTGGCATGCAGTGCAAAATTGAAATCCTAAAAAAAAACTCTTCGCCTTCTGCATAATGAAATTAAGCCTCCCACTGGTTTATTTAACCGTGCGGTGACTTAGGGTTTCTTCTGCACTCTCAGTCTTCATATGAATCGTCTTCGAGTAGTTTTGCAGCGTCCAACCCCCGAGCCTACGAGCCAAGAGAGCCGAAGGGGCCATGTCGAGTAGTGTGCAATGCCCAGCCCCCGAGCCTGGGAACTAGCGGAACTGTGATGGCACGCCGTGCTGCCTGGAGGGTTGTTGCCGAAGCTTGACCTGAAAAAAGACAATGCACACATTATGTAGCATAATACGAAGATACCGAGTAGTACTCAGTAATAATGTGAAGACACCAAAATTTATTCAGTGTAAAAATTTCGCGTCTTGCTCTTGCTAGGCCATGTAATTTCCCTGGGCAGTTAGCCTGTTACGTTTAAGCACCTGATCCCTGATGGCCGTAGAACATAGCGTAGGGAGCTTAGCCGCATGCACATGTAGGAGCATAGGCTTACAGAAGAGTCGAGGTTTCACGGATTAAGGCGTGTGCTACCCGAGTACTTTAGCAACCGTTAAGAGAAGACAAAGAAGTCATCATGCGACAAAGAGGATGCGCGGTGCGCATAAAGTAGTCGGCGATGTGTAGCTCTGGAGGGTTTCGTACCCATCGAGAGACGTACACACATAAGTAGTCGGCGAGAGCGTGTGTGGCAACACGCAAAGATCTATACTTCCATAGGGTGTAGTCCCATGAAGCCTCCAGCACTCAGAACACAACCTTGTGGCGTAGCCTCCATAGTCAGTGTCCTAAGACCGTGGCAAAGCCGCCAGCACTTGGTGCATTAAGTTTGTGGCAGAGCCTCCAGTACTCGGTGCACCAAAGCTGTGGTTGTCGGTCTAGCATCCTAGGAGTAGTCGATCACGGCGCAGCCCCCGAGGGTTTCATGCCCATCGAGAGGCATACCTAAAAAGGTAGCGGATCCTGTGAAGAACAAGTCGGAAAAGGTATAAGTCACTTAGCTTGATTCGTGGACGAATGTCGACGAAGCCGTGGAGCTCGTTGATGGAGCTGCGACGGTTTGTTGATGAAGCTCGACTAGTCAGAGTCGATTCCGACTAGTTTTCAAGTCGAGACGAGTAGTTGATGTAGTCGTCAGCGGGCCGCCAATCATCCTCGCGAAGTCGAAGTTGTCGAACTCGTTGCTGCTGCGCGCGGATATTGCGGCACAAGCCGAAGTTGAACCGGGTCGTCGAGGTCAGCGGTCGCGGTGCATCGGCGTTGCAGCGTGAGGTGAAGTCGAGCCGAGTAGTCGAGGTCGACGACAGTATGTTTGATGAGGCAAACTAGTTGGCACTCGCTCCAAACCAGCTCCAGTTGCGGTGGAACTCCGTCGCAGAGTCACGACGCGGCGCTGGGTCAGTTTGCCATGCACCTTCCTCGCTGCCACCAACAGCCTCGTGCCATCCTTGTCTATGAGAGCTCCGTCGGCAAGCTCCGCACGAATGAGAATACCATGCATAAATCATGTTAGCAAAGATAGATCAGTATAATAATCCTTGCTAGTAACAGCCACGGATCGTATCCAATATAGGAAAAATAGAAAAGGAATCTTCCCTGTTCAATACGTGTAGTATGTGCCCGGTGATCCATCTGCCATCTGCTGTTGCTGAGTCACCAGTTGTGCCTCCTAGCGCTCTGCGACGGTTTGTTGATGAAGCTCGACTAGTCGGAGTTGATTCTGACTGGTGAACTGGAAAGATGCCATCGAGTTCGCCGGTGGATCTTCGATGCGCTCCCCTACCTGGCGCGCCAACTGTCGGTGTTTTACCGGCTGCCCACCGAGGGATATACCCAAGGTGGTAAGTTTTAGGTGAGGAGATGCCGAGATCAGGTACTCGAAGGTGCAAGGAACACAAAACTTAGACAGGTTCGGGCCGCGACGTGCATAATACCCTACATCCTGTGTAGTGGTTTGTATTGCCTTTAGTGTAGGATAATCCGGAGATCTTCTGTTTTGAGAGGGTCCCTGTCCCCCCTTATATATCCGGGAGGCCAGGGTTACAAGGATACTAACCAACACCAGCTAAGGAATCGTACCAGAACATATCTCGAGCAGATTCCTTCTGTATCGGTTAGCTCTATCTCCTACTTAAACGGGATAAATAAGAGATAAACAAGGTAAATAAGAGATAAGACGGACTTAATCTCTTAAACCTCTTAAAACTACGTTATGTACACAGTCCCATGGCTCCAGGTATGACAGTATGCCTGTTACATTTAAGCGCCTAGTCCCTGAAAGGACCAACACTAGGCCTAGAGGGGGGGGGTGAATAGGCCTTGTTCAAATTTTTCCTCAAAATCTTGGCAGAAAAACGTCAGCGGCCGGATGATCCGGCTCAAGGTCGGATCTTCCGGGTCCCGGATGATCCGGCCTAACGTTGGATATTCAACAACTAAATTCAAAATATACTTAACTTTTGATGATTCCCTTTGAATACAAAGTTGGTAAAAAGTATTGCAAAGTCTATGCAGGAATCCAATATATGAGATCTACACCTATCTAGTAGATCGGGTCGAAACAAGCTCAAGAACGATATGAACAAAAATAAGTAAATGGAGACACAAGATTTAATCCGAAGTTCACTCCACAAAGGAGCTATGTCTCCATTGAGATGCTCACAAAGAGTCGGGCTGTCACTAGCCCCAAGTCTCTCACAATCAACCACAAAGAAGGATTGAGTTACTTACTATTGATCTCACAAAGAGATGGGTAATACAAACTTCCGGGAGCTAAAACCACAAAGGAATGGGAGCTTACCGGCACCTCTAACCGTCTAGGAGCAGTGCTCTAAGAGTAACAAACGCAAATCGATGAATCAAAGGATGCTTCAAGTGCTTCTTGAGATGAACAAGTGAAAGCCCATGAAGTGCTCTCTTCCCACACCCCAAATCTCACTCCCTCTCAATCCCTAGGTGAATCCTTGCAAGAATCAAGCTGTTGGATGGAGGGGAGGGTTGAATTGAATGCTGTGGAGGTGTGTTAGGTCGTGGGAAGCAGCAGCAATGAATGAGGGGGGTGAAAGGGTATAAATACCCCACCCACCTCAAGTGACCGTTATGTGTATTTCTGAGGGGTACCGGATCATCCGGGGTTAGTCCGGATCATCCGAGCAAGCAACAGAATAGGTCAAAATAACTATGCAACTCCCATGGCCGGATCATCCGACCCAGATGAAACAGAATAGGTCAAAATAACTATGCAACAGAGGGGAACACCAGGCAGACCGGATCATCCGGCCTGGGGCAGAGAAAATTTGCTGGCAGGCCGGATCATCCGGCCTAGGGCCGGATCATCCGACCCAGATGAATTTGGAAGGAAGATTTTCTCAAGAAAGAATTTCATCTCAAACGGAAGCACTTTGACAACCTGGATCAATCGACAGCATCCCCCTTTATAGTACGGTGGTCCTATACTCAAATTCAAAATGAAAATCTAAATTAAATCACCAGTGAACTCCACCACCATACATATTTGAATTGGGGACCTTCTTTTCATCTTCTTCTCAATTCTTTTGTTTTATTCCTGCACACAACTTCATCAAAGCATCATAACCCAAATTGTGATTGTCAAGAATCACCAAAATCAATTAGGGGCCTAGATGCACTTTCAATCTTCCCCTTTTTGGTGATTGATGACAATACCAATTTGGGCTCATAAGGAAGGAATAAAATTCATGAATTGTAAACAACAAAATGGAAGAGCTCCCCCTAAATATGTGCATGAACAACTCAAAGTGGTCTCAAATACCAATGCACATATTTAGGTGAACTCCCCCCAACACTTTGCATAGAAGTGCTCAAGTGTGATGAAAATAACCGTGATGCATATGACAAGATATCCAAATCAACAAAGTGACAAATAACATTACATTATCCACACGCATCAAGCAAAATCAAGTTCATCATCACACTAGCAAATAAGTCTTACAAATTATCAAATAAAAGTTCACGATCACCAAACATGACGCCAATACATAGTTCTTACATGTCCAAAGAAGTTTGATAAGATATAAATTAAGATAGAATGAAGATGGCACCCAAATATCACTCCCCCTTTGGCAGCAAGCACCAAAAAGGAAGCAGTTCAATAGCTCACTCGAACTCAGTCTCGTCATCGCCACCTTCTTCCTCTTCCTCTTCATCACTGTTGGCTTGACCCCCTTGGAAAGGCATCTCTTGTCCTCCATAGTCAAGCTCAACATCATCACCAAATTGATACTCTTGAGGAACATAATCATCCCAAGGATTGTAGATGGGTGGTGGAGAAGGAAAGTCTCGAGGCTCATGAACGAGAAAATGAGGAATGTCAACTTTGGCCATTAGCTCCTTTTGCCTTCTTTCTATCTTGAGGAGTTCCTCATCCATATATCTCCTATGTTCTCGCATTTCATGTGCATTTTGGTGACACATATTGAAGCAAGCAAAAATACCTTAAGCAATAAAGGATAACTTGCCTTGCTTGGACTTGGAAGCCTTGCGCCGGCGAGAAGTAGATGGTGTCGTAGGAGAAGGAGGAGCAGCTCGTGAAGATGATGCACCGGGAGTGAAGTTCGAAGCATAGGCACCTGGAAAGGGTCTAGAAGCAGGAATCCCCGTGCCATGACCGGCAAGATGAAGTGTCTGTTCGATCTTTCCTTTGTTTGATCGATAGGCCATGTGTATGGTGTTGTGCACTATATTGAGCTGATTTGCCGCCTTAATCATGTGAAAGATGTATGGGGCATAATGGCATGCACTAGATAAATCAGATGAACAAGCAATGATCTCATGCCAAATAAACTCCATGACAGCAAACTTGGGACGATCGGGGGCCATTTGAGCTAGTACGTTCTTGGCTCTAGAGGATATTTTATCTGAGTCACCACCTCTAGGAGTGAGAGTGAACCTGAAGAGAGTGTTGAGCATCTTGTAATAAGGAGTGAGCCCCTTGATTTTCCCATACACTATATCTCCATAAGCTCTATCATACATGAAGTGCATCTTGGAGGGCTCAAGTTCATTACCTTCATGCAAGTCAACCTTGGAGTTGTCACGACCCACAAATGTAGCCACCCCCATAAACCATAGAGTCTCCAGTGTGACCAAATAAAATACTAAACTGAGCCATGTTATATCTGAATCGCTTTCCTCCGATTGACCAATGGATAGTTCGCTCATCTTGCTCAACAAATAGTGTGGCATAGAATTGAGCCACAACCTCTTCATTCCAATCACATCTGAAGCTCATGATGTCCACAAGATCCATCTTAGTGCAGTGATCATACACAGCCTCAACCACTTCCTTAACCGGTGACGACAACCTCTTCAAGTGATCCCAATCAATCCACCTCATCTCAGTGGTAACGTGCTTCTTGGTCATGATAACTGATTCATACCAATCAGCTTGATGAGGAAACCAAAAGCGAACATCTCCAAAGAAACTGCGCTCAACATGTCTAGGATCTTCACTATATCGAAGCGTTGAGATAGAGTTGCCACCCCTCTTGTAGTTCACCATTGAGGGATCATGGGGGCCATGAGTTGGACGCATGATACTAAGAACCATGGTTTCTAGATATGAAAGATTAAAATCATCATCATACTCATCTGTTGGACGGCTAATGCTTGCTTGCTTCATTCTGGGACGACCGCTAGAACTTCCTGCAGCCCTCGAGCCTCTCCCTTGAGGAATTGGTGCACCACGTCCTCTTACATTCCTCCGAGTGGCGGTATTCTTTCTTATCTTTTCTTTAATGTACACCTCTCCATCGGAATCGGTTTCATACTCCGTTGATTCGGAGTCGGTGGGAGGACCCTTCTTCTTTGTCACCTTTTCCCTCACCATCTAGATCAAAAGATTAACAAGAATTTAGGATATGGATTGAGAGAACGATATGAATTCATGAGCTCATTGTGCATCCCAGAGCAGGATGGATGATCCGACCCTAGGTCGGATGATCCGGGAACCGGATCATCCGGCCCACCATCGGGTCATCCGGCCCTGCTCGGGGATGAACTCCAAATTCGTGAATCTGAGAAACTAGCCCACCAAAACGTCTGAAACTTTAGGCATGATCTCTAGATGGGTAAAGAAGATGATTCACCGGAGCAAATCGCCTAATACATCCTATATTTAGAGATCGGGGCAAGAGGATTTGGAAAGAAATACCTTAGAGTTTCCTGCACGATTTGAAACAAAGTTCCGGAGTAATGCCGGATCTTCCGATGCGGAGGAAGCAAGGCACAAGAGGGCACGAAGAAATCTTGGTTGGGTCGAAAAATCGCCGCGCAAGTTTTGGAGAGAAAAAGGGGCCGGCGGATGAAAGAAGGTGAGGTTTAGGGTTCCAAACGGTCGGTTCCTTATATAGGTGAAGTGCCAGGGCCGGATCATCCGGTGTAGGGTCGGATGATCCGATGGCTGACCGAGGTAAATGACTGGAGAGGCCGGATCATCCGGTGTAGGGCCGGATGATCCGGAATGTAACAGAGGCAACTCGGACGAAGGAGCCGGATCATCCGGCATAGGGTCGGATGATCCGACGGTCGACAGAAGTAGAGAGTCGGATGATCCGGTGAAGGGTCGGATGATCCGACTTCTACCAGAGATAAAAGCCTAGGTGATGTTGATTTGAGGAATTTGATCCGAAGAAGATGATTGGAAGTATGGACATATAAGACTCTTGACTTAAAATGATCGGCCACACTCATCATTACATAACTATGATCATTTGAGCCAAGGAAAGATCCAAAGATCTCAACACCAAAATTTTTTTGAAAAACTCACACAAAAGAATTTTTCTTAGTCTAAGCATCAACACAAGGTGTATACAACAAGTCAAGCCAAGTTACGAGAATCCAAGATATTTAGCTCACTCCTCAAAGAACAAAACCTTTGTTCATCGAGAGGCTTTGTGAAGATATCGGCTAGTTATTTTTTTGTTCCTACATGACTTAGTGCGATATCTCCTTTGGCTTCGTGGTCTCTAAGGAAATGGTGTCTTAAGTCAATATGCTTGGTTCTTAAGTGTTGGACTGGGTTGTTGGCTAGTTTAATGGCACTCTCATTGTCACACAAGAGAGGAATCTTTTTGTACTCACAACCGAAATCACTCAAGGTTTGCCTCATCCAAAACAGTTGAGCACAACAAGCACCGGCTGCAACATACTCGGCCTCGGCGGTGGATAGCGCAACGGAATTTTGTTTCTTAGAACTCCAAGACACCAAGGACCGACCAAGAAATTGGCAAGTCCCTGTTGTACTCTTTCGATCTACCTTGCAACCGGCATAATCTGAATCGGAGTAACCAAGTAGGTCAAATGTGGAGCCCTTGGGATACCATAAGCCAAGGTTTGGAGTATGCACTAAGTATATAAAGATTCTTTTAACAGCCACTAAATGACATTCCTTAGGATTGGCTTGAAATCTTGCACACATACACACACTAAGCATGATATCTGGCCTAGATGCACAAAGGTAAAGAAGAGATCCAATCATGGAGTGATATATCTTTTGATTGACCAGTTTTCCATCTTCATTGAGATCAAGATGTCCATTTACGGCCATAGGAGTCTTGATGGGCTTAGCATTTGTCATGTCAAACTTCTTGAGCATATCACTTGTATACTTGGTTTGACATAAGAAAGTTCCGTTCTTCAGTTGCTTAATTTGAAAACCAAGAAAGAACTTCAATTCACCCATCATGGACATCTCAAACCTCTTTGTCATGATCCTACTAAATTCTTCACAAAACTTCTTATTAGTAGAACCAAAGATAATATCATCAACATAAATTTGACAAACAAATAAGTCCTTGTCTACTTTTTGAATGAAGAGAGTAGAATCAGCTTTGCCCATTTCAAAGCCATTCTTAAGAAGAAATTCCTTAAGGCATTCATACCATGCTCTTGGAGCTTGCTTGAACCCATAGAGCGTCTTATGGAGCTTGTACACATAATCGGGAAATTGAGGATCTTCAAAGCCCGGATGTTGCTCTACATATACCAACTCGGAGAGAGGTCCATTTAAAAATGCACTCTTCACATCCATTTGATATAGCTTGAAGTCGTGATGGGCGGCATAGGCTAGAAGAATATGAATGGACTCAAACCTAGCTACCGGAGCATTAGTCTCACCAAAGTCTAGACCTTCAATTTGAGTAAAACCTTTAGCAACCAATCTAGCCTTGTTTCTTGTGACAATACCATGCTCATCTTGCTTGTTCCGGAAAACCCACTTTGTACCAATTACATTTTGCTTGGGCCTTGGAACCAACTCCCAAACTTCATTTCTTGTAAAGTTATTCAGCTCTTCTTGCATTGCAATGACCCAATCCGCATCACCAAGAGCATTTTCTACCTTAAGAGGTTCCAAAGATGAAACAAACGAGTAACATGCACAAAAATTTACTAAACGTGAACGAGTAGTTACCCCTCTTCGAATACTCCCAAAGATATTATCAACAGGATGATCCCGTTGAATACTTTGATGAACTCTTGGGTGAGAGAATATTGATTGGCGTTGAATAGGCTCATCATCATCACCCTCATCATGAGAACCATCAACTTAGCCTCTTCACCACTAGCTCCCCCTTGATCATTGCCACGATCATGATCGTCACCATGAGCTTGATCTTGATCTTGAGAAGAACTTGGTGGCTTGACTCTTGTTGATGATGATGAATTAACATTAGGACAAATTTTTGGAGATTGGGTTTCCGCTTGCTCTTCTTCTTGATCTTCATGAGGTCTTACTTCTCCTAGACCCATCTTCAAGATGGATTGGTTTGGAGGCTCTTCATTACCTACAAGGTCATTTTCAACTTGCTCTACTTGAGATCCGTTTGATTCATCAAATTTCACATCTACCGTGACCTCAACACACCCGGAGGTTTTGTTGAAGACACGATAGGCATGTTCGTTAGTACCATAACCAAGTAGAAAACCTTCATCGGCCTTAGGTGCAAACTTAGAACTTTTGGTTTTCTTGTTAAAAATATAAAACTTGCAACCAAAGACTCTAAAGTAATGCACCTTTGGCTTGTTACGGGTGAGGATCTCATATGGAGTCTTGCCCAAGTACTTTTGAAGATAGAGACGATTCACGGCATGGCAAGCCGTATCAATTGCTTCGGCCCAAAATGAATCCGGAGTCTTGTATTCATCAAGCATAGTTCTAGCCATCTCAATAAGAGTTCTATTCTTCCTTTCAACAATACCATTTTGTTGAGGAGTATAAGGAGCTGAGAGCTCATGCTTGATCCCTTCTTCATCAAAATATTCCTCCACATTGAGATTCCAAAACTCCGAACCATTATCACTTCTAATATTCTTAATCTTCAATTCCAACTCATTTTGTGCTCTTCTAATGAACTTTTTGATAACCCTTTGAGCTTCACTTTTATCTTGCAAGAAGTATACCCAAGTGTATCTAGAGAAGTCATCCACAATTACAAGACCATATTTATTCCCACCAATGCTAACATAAGCAATTGGACCAAATAAATCCATATGAAGTAGTTTCAAAGGTCTTGAGCTAGTCAATATGTTCTTGGGTGGATGAGGAGCACCAATTTATTTCCCAGCTTGACAAGCACTACATAACCAATCTTTATCAAAAGTAACATTTGTTAGTCCTAGGATGTGCTCACCCTTTTGAAGTTTGGCTGTCACACCCTAAAATATTTAATTTTAGGATGTGACTATCTTTTACAATGTGTTCATCTATCAATAGGATTTTCCAAGAATTTTAAATATTTTTCTGGCAATTATTCTATTTATCTGAGAGCTAGAACCATTTATTTTATTATTTGGAAAGCTCTAAAATTCTTTTTCATGAAGCCCAAATATTTTATTTGGATTCCTCGTATCCCAAATTTACCTCCCGAGTTTCCTCGGAAATTTTTGGGATTCTTCCGGATATATTTTTCTTGGTTTGAAATATTTATCTGGACTTTTCTAGATTTATTTTCAACTTGAAAATATGTTCTGGAAAATATTTCTATTTTTTTCATTTTCATCATAGTCGGACCGAGCTGTATCATGTTGTACATCCCTTTTAACCTTATCCTCTCCGAATCATTAAGAAGTTCCATCGAGCTTCCGATCCTCTAACAGTTCTCCCCGATCAGGTCATGCTCGAAAACGACGCCTCGTGGCTCGTCTTCAGTGTTTTTCCGACGATGTTCGATCACCGTCAGCCCCAACGACTCGGCCTGATCCTTTTCTTCTCTTTTCGCGCTCCCGAATAAATGGTTCATGTTCAACTAGCGCAGTCAGCTCGTTTTCGTGTTCAGCTCTCACCCGATCCTGTTTTGGCCCACAACCGAATCCCTCGGCCTCGCATCGGTCCCCTGCTCGCTAAATCCTCGACCCCCCGCACCCCCACCAGCCAGGCTCAATCGAGTCCAGGTGCTGCACGACGGTCCCTTTTTCCTTGGCGTATCTATCATGCCAAGCCAGGATGTTTCGCTCTATAAAAATCCGCGAGT
Source organism: Panicum hallii (assembly GCF_002211085.1). NCBI lineage: Eukaryota > Viridiplantae > Streptophyta > Magnoliopsida > Poales > Poaceae > Panicum > Panicum hallii. Next base: position 21,475,710 of record NC_038043.1, on the reverse strand, counting down.
CGAGCCCCTGTTCCGATCTGCTTCTTCTGCACGCCGCCCTCCCCCTGTGCCCTAGCCCCTGCACCTATATAAAACCTACCTGAGACCCTATGCATCGCGTTTCTTCTGCCCAGGTAGCCGGCCCTAACCTCTACATCCTTCCCTGCACGCCCATCGTCTCCCTGCTCGCATCCCCCTGCTCGCGACGCCATCTGCATCGCCCCGGGTCGCTGCATGCCGTGCGCACCACCAAGAGCACCGCAGCTATCACATTCTCCTCCTCCTGTACCGAGCCGCCAGGACTGCCAGCCAGAGTTCCAGCACGTCTGCGACCCTGCGCCCGAGACCTGCACCGCGTCCTCCTTCCCCCACAGCCGCGGCGCCCCCTGCAGGCCCCCCCTGGTGCCCAGCGCCGCCCCTGCAGAACCATGCCCCAGACCAGCGTCGCCTAGAGCAAACAGAGGCACGCCATGAACAGAAGCCCGGAACAGAACAGCCGCCGCGAATTCCTCCGCGAAATTTGATCTCTACGATGCATCCCCGTGGTAAGTTAGGTATGGAATGGAATCCCCTCGTCGTCCTCTTTCATTTGCCCCGCTTCCCGCGATCTCCCGTGCCCAAAATCGACGGTAATTCGAGCTACAGTACCCGCCGCCACCATGGGAGGCTGTTCCAAGCTTTTCGCGATTTAGTCCCTGGAGAAAGATGTAATTTTCCTGTTCTTTCCCTGTGTCTTGCAGATTTCGCAGAAAACCCCTAGATCTTGTCCATCTTTTCAATCCAGCCCACCGTGGAATTTTTCAGATCTAACCCTAATCTTTTCTATATTTGTGAGCCCTATTTTTCTGTGTCTTGTTTTTCTTTTCAGCTAACCCTTGAAGTCTATAGTTAATTGCGTATAAGTCCCTGCAGCGCTGTTTCATGCGTAGTTTCCGCGTTTTAGATCCGTTTTGATCCGTTCTTTTTGTGTTAGTCTTCTAAAATCCTAAGCTATCGTTTAATAGCGTGTTGTGCTATAATTCCTATTTTTAAAATTATATCAATTTAATTTGAATAATATCCTCTCATCTAGTTTTCCGAAATAAAATCCAATTAAGTCTTTTCTCCGGTTTTCATAATTAATGTTAATTTGATTAATATCAACTCAAATGTGTTTGTAATTTAATTTGTTTAGTTCAACTCGAATCATAAAGTTATGCGTTTAGATGTTCTCACAGGTTTTCTTTTCTAATTAATTATTTAATTAGTGTAATTTATACATAGAGAATTGTATATAAAATTTGACTAAGTTCTATTTCGTCTTTATAAATGCAAATATAATATGAGTTAATCATAAATAGGGATATTCTCTTTTGAATATCTTTTATATTAGTTTTCTAAATTAAAATAAATAAAAGCCTATAGTTCTTTTATTTCTTTTATAACATAAATCTCCCGATAGCTGTATCTTTTCAACCCTAGCTCCGTTTTCCGCGTTCCTTTCGCCCTCGTGACCGTAGCAGCGAGCCTTATCCTTTAGTTCGCTCTTGTAAAGCTTTTCTTTTGTTTGTTGTATCTGTTCTTAGTCGTTCTTATTTGTTTGCTTGCTTGTATGTTTTGGGCCCGTTGCTTGTGTGACGTTAGAAGGAGTGCGATCGAAGAGCTTTGAAGATTTAGAGATTCAAGAACAAGAGTTGAAGACTCTGAGCAGCTATTCTCTAAAAGAAAGGCAAGTGTTTCCTTGATCATGCTTTTGTCCTAATAATCACAATAAATACAACATTTTCTTTATATGCATGCATGTGTCCTAATTTTGATGGATCCTAATTAAGGATATGCCTAGTCTTTATGATCATTCCTTGTCAACCTGGGTTTTATCCTTATTGTTGGGTAGCTATTGCTTAGTTGCTTCAACTGGTTATGGTTTGGGAATAATATATAATCATGATGACAACAATGATGATGTTTCACCTATTTTATCCATGTTCATGCTCTTGGTGATGTTAATCACAAGATTATATGTTTTAATCGGAACATGGAGAACCACCCAGGAAAACAGTGCAACCACAATACTATATGGCTCTGGTCTTGGCTAATTAATTAGAAACTCTAGCTTGTGATGATCTTACCGAAAGGGCAAGAGGGGAGTGCGTTGATGGGGTATAGCCCGGTCCTCTTGAGGCATATTGATATATGTGGTCCTTGGCTAAGGCATTTCCTCATTAGGGAGGGTTATGACCACTGCGGCCTGAAACCTTAGCGGATTATCATAAGTTGGGGAATCTTTGTAAAGGCCTCGTAGTGAATCTTTTGCCACTCACCTCGAAAGTGTTTAAGAGGCTAGCTACCTCGGGCAAATCGGGAGACACGAATTGTGGGTAAAGTGTACAACCTCTGCAGAGTGAAAACTGATATATCAGCCGTGCTCACGGTTAAGAGCGGCTTGGACCCTCACATGATTAATTGAACTTGAAGATGAATTAAATCTTGGACCATGGCTATGGTTATGGTTATTGTGGACCATATTTTTGGTTGTGGTTATGCTTGTGCTATATCTCTTCTATTTCTTTTAATGTGGGTTTTTGGTATGAACTTATACCTTAGTAATCAGGTGCTAATAAAATTTGACCAACTAAAATTGCTTATCGCAGTAAGCTAGTCAGCCTTTCCTTGATTTTAGCCTTCATGTCATATAATTCCCAACACTTGCTGAGTACCAACCATAAGTGTACTCACGCTTGTTATAATTGCTGCTCAGAGGAGAAAGTGATGTGAAGTCTTTTGAAGATGATGCTGAGTTCTAGGCCTGCGCAACCCCCGGTCGATTGCCTGTGAAGTTTGGAGTCTTCGTTTCCAGGATAAGCTGTATAACTCTGATAATCTTTATAGTCTTTTAATTCTCTTTTCGTGATACTGTTGCTGATTATTCACTAATGAAGTCACTATATGTATGGAACTTGATCCTGGCATACATATAGTTATGCATTCGGTTTTATCTTTAAAAACCGGGTGTGACATTGGCCAAGTTCCTCATGCCAACATGGGCAAGCCGGTGATGCCAAAGCCAACCCAAGTTAGATTTTGCCACTAAACATGTCTTAGGTTCCACTTTAGTAGTTGTGAAATCAATTAAATAAAGTTTTCCCTTTAAGCGACCTGTAAAAGCAATAGAGGAATCCTCCCTTCTCAAGATGGTCACACCCTCATTAGTAAAGAGATAATTGTAGCCTTTCTCACAAAGTTGTGAAACGGACAACAAATTGTACCCCAAAGTATCAACTAAATAAACATTAGTAAGTGATGAATCTTTTGAGATAGGGATATCACCTTGACCAACAACATCACCATAATTATTATCACCAAACATGATTCTCTCAATAGGCGAGTCATATTCTTCAAGATTAGTAAATATTTTCTTCTCTCCGGTCATATGATTTGAACAACCACTATCTAACAACCATGTAGGACCACCGGAGGAATATGCCTACAAAACAAATCAAATCTTGATTTTAGGTACCCAAATGAGGTTGGGTCCTTGAGGGTTAGACCGAGACATCTAGGGCACCCAAACACTTCTCATCATTTTCTTGGCATGAGCGCCAACATACTTGACCACCATCCTCCCATTTTGATTTCACATGACCGTGTAATCAATTGTGTAGTTGGAAGATGGTTTGCGCTCAATGATCTTCTCTTTTTGCTTGAGATTGGTTGAGTCCTTGGCAACCTTGCTAAGAATCTTGACCAAGGGTTTTGCTTCAATGTTGTTTACCCTTGACACACCATGAGCAATGTTCATCAACTCTCCAAGATTAGTGCCTCTCTTGAACAAGGGCACCTCATATCCATTTATTTTTCTTGTGCCATATGACGTTCCACCTCATGTGAATCCAAGTCCATCCTTAATACTACGATATCTCTCGGCCTTATATGCCGGATGTGACTCGAATACACTCTTACCTTTGGCTTTACTCATGTCAACCAACTTGTTCAAATCCCTAATTTGAGCATCTTTTGCTTTGACTTTTTCTTCTAGCTTAACAAGGTTAGTTACACAAGATTTGATATCAATTGAATAACATCTAGAGCAACCTTCACTAGTGGAGACATTTCGATCATGAGTTGTTTTGAAGTTGGTTTTGGCATTTTTCAAAAGAGTATCAAAGTTAACTTCAAGATCTTTATGTTTGACCTCAAGGCTTGAATGCCTTTCTTGAAGCTCACTATGTGCATTCTTTAGATTAACAAAAGAGTTATTAATTAAAGATGATTCCTTAGACATCCTCTTAAGTGAGTCATTGGCACTTGACAAGTCAAGTGTCAATTTATCAACCTTCACCTTTTCCTCAACTAGAGTTTTCTTAAGGGCAAGGTTTCTTTCCTTTTCAAGGATAAGCAAGTCTTCTTGCCTCTCGAGAGTCTCTTTTCTCTTTTCCAATTTCTCCATTAGTTTTTTAATTTGTTTATAGCCCTTTTTACCAAACTCATTTATCATGTTTCTTTCTAGTTCGGCCTCCTCTTCATCTAGGTTATTTTCTATGTCACTAGATGTTGAGGGAGTAGATGATGGAGGAGCGATAGCATTTAATACCTTGGTCCCTTGAGCCATAAGGTAAATGGGAAATTCATCATCGCTTTCGGAGTAGTAGTTGAAGAGTCTTTGAGTTGGTGTAGGGGCTTGTATAGCAAGAGTTGCTACTTCTTCTTTGTCGGAGTCATCACTTGACTCCCAACCTTCACCAACATGAGCATTGCCATGTTTCTTCTTGTATTCCTTGCTCTTCTCCTTGTACTTCTTCTCTTTATCATGATACTTGTCTTTTAACTTATTATCCTCCTTGTCATTTTTCTTGTGAGGATAATTGGCGATGTAGTGACCTTTCTCACCGCACTCATAACATTTTCTTTGGTGAACCGGCTTCTTGTCACCTCTTCTCTTCATGAACTTCTTGAAGTTCTTCACCATCATGGCGGTCTCTTCATCGGTGCTATCATTATCACTTAAATCTTCCTTCTTCTTTGACTTTGAGGTCTTCTCTTTTGACTCATTCATCTTGCTTGGTTCGGCCTTTAGAGCAATTTCCTTGACTTCACTTTGTTCAATTGACTTGGACACATCCAAGTTGTTTATCACATGGAATTGCACTTTGTTGAACAACTCCATGGGTAGCATATGCTTAAATTTTCTTTTGTCTCTAATCATGGTTGCAAGCATTGGATTCTTCGGAGCGTATGCTCTAAGCATTTTCTTGGTGACTTTGTGCTCATCCCAATCCTTACTACCAAGCATCCTTATCTCGGTCACAAGAAGCTTCAAGCGATCATGCATTTCTTTAAGACTTTCATCCTTCTTCATGACAAAGGATTCAAGTTCCCCTTGAAGAACATTCATCTTTCCCTCCTTGACCACATCCGTTCCTTCATGAGACAATTGGAGTGTATCCCAAATGTCATTTGCAATTTCAAGCCCTCTTATCTTGTTGTATTCATATGAGCTTAGAGAGCTTCGAAGAACCATCACGGCTTGAGCATTTCGGAAGAAGTCATGTTCTTGCTCTTTTGTGTGAGGGGGGTTGGCGTTAATGTCCACACCTACAACCACAATAGTCCAAAGAGAGGGATGAAAACCATATAAGTACATTTTCATATCATCGCTCCAACGAGCATAGTCACTCCCATCAAAGTGAGGAACTTTTCCCATTGGAACCGATGTAAAAGCAAGGTTAGCGGGATCAAGAGTTTTATGAGAGGAAGAAGTCTCATATGAATGAGACACCGCATGAAGTCCTGCAAGGATTTCTTTCTCCTTCAACTTCTTCTTGAGAAGCTTTTGTGCTTTCTTCTCGGCTTCTTCGGCAATCTTCTTTCTTATCTTCTCACTTCGTTTCTTCTTCTTCTCCGCTTCCTCCAAGCTCTCATCAACATCGCTTAGAGCGAAGTTGTCATCATCATCTGAGCATGATTCCACAACCACATGTTCTTTCTCGGAGGATGCACCAATACCGGAGTTATCACCGATCCCGGCCATAGTGTGTTTCCCTTAGCGGTTAAGCCTTAATCAAGGGATTAGGCTTTGAAACCAATTTAAAGGACCAACACTAGGCCTAGAGTGGGGTGAATAGACCTTGTTCAAATTTTCCTGAAAATCTTGGCAGAAAAACGTCAGCGGCCGGATGATCTGGCTCAAGGTTGGATCTTCCGGGTCCTGGATGATCCGGTCTAACGTCGGATCATCCTGCTGAGAGAAAATAACCAACAACTAAATTCAAAATATACTTAACTTTTGACGATTCCCTTTGAATACAAAGTTGGTAAAAGGTATTGCAAAGTCTATGCAGGAATCCAATATATGAGATCTACACCTATCTAGTAGATCGGGTCGAAACAAGCTCAAGAACGATATGAACAAAAATAAGTAAATGGGGACACAAGATTTAATCCGAAGTTCACTCCACAAAGGAGCTACGTCTCCGTTGAGATACTCACAAAGAGCCAGGCTGTCACTAGCCCAAGTCTTTGACAATCAATGAATTTATGTAATTTTCCCAAATTTTAATGAATTTATGTTGGCTCAAATAAAGTTTCCAGGGCTTTCTCTAATTTATCTTGTATTTAAAGTAATTTTATAACATAAGAAAATAAAATCTATTATAAGGTCAACATGTTTGTGCATTCATGCTGGAGCATTATTTTCCTTGTGTTGAGTTTATAGGGTTTGAATTCAAATTTATTTGGATTCAAATAGGTTTGTTTGAATGGTTTGAGTATAGAAAATAAAAAGGAAAGAAGAGGAAAGAAGAGAAGGCAGCCCAACCCTGCAGCTCGGCCTGCTCTCTTTTCCCCCTCCCCTTGGGCCGGCCCCTTCTCTCCCTAGCAGCCCATTCCCCTCTTCTCTCCTTTCCCCGCATGGGCCGCGCCCAGCCCAGCCGAGTGCGCGCCTCCCCTCCCTCTCTCTCTCTGACCCGCTGTCCCCACCTGTCATCTTCTCCTTCCTTCCTTTTCCCCTCTCTTCCCCAACGCGCAACGCCTCCCCGAGATCCCCAGCGAGCTCCTCTTCCCCGGGCCCGCACGCCAATGTGACCCCGCCACCCTACAAAAGAGGCCCTGTATCACCCCGTGCCCTAACCCTAGCCGCAGCATCCACTGGAGTCCCCCAGCGCCGCCGCCTCCTTTGCTCCGCCGTGTTGCCCTCTCTGCCTCGCCGTCGAGCCGCCGCTCCGGCGTGCCATAGACCACGACAACCCCCGCGCCCGCTTCACCTCGCCACGAAGCCGCCGCCGGTGATCTGCCCCGGTGAAGCGTCCCCCCATCAGGGAAGACTTAAAAGTGTTGCTCTATCAGTCTCAGGAGGCTGATAACACTTTTATTACATCAGATGGTAAATCACCGTACAACTCTACGCGGTAATGGGCAGTGAAGCGCCACTATCACGAGGATTACAACTAAAACCCACACTACTACACTGGCTACGAAAAGAGGGTCATCAGAGTCTTGCGCCATGCGGAACTCCGGCGGTGGCCCTGGCCACAGGCAAGACTGGGTGCAGGACGAAACCCTACTCGACGTCTTCGGGGATGTAGTCTGGATCTTCTGCTGTAAGAAGTAAGAATGGGGTGAGTACAAAAATACTCAGCGAATCCAATCACACCCACAGGGGGGGGTATATCAGAAATCAATGCACAGGACAGTCCAAGGATAAGGTTAGGGTTCATTTACGGAAAACTCGGTTATGTGCAAAGGTTCGTTTAAAACAATTTTCCAAAACAAGTTGTTAAGCGTCAAGGAGCACATGGTGTTGATCCACACAGGATCCAAGTTTTAAACTGCTACCGGACTCTCCGTCCACCGTAGCACACGGCACAACTGCCGGACGCTTCCCAAACAACCCACACCAGTCCAACCAGTCCCAGAGAGAAACACTAATTATGTGACCACACCATAACTTGCCCAATACCGTGGGCACGGCTATTCGAATAGATTTTAACTCTGCAGAGGTGTGCAACTTTACCCACAGGTGGGGTACCACAGCACGATCACCTTAGTGTCGGTGCAGGTCCCAGTAAAGCCATTACCCACCTTAGCTAGACCTGACTAGCCACCACGGGATCCATCAAGGGGTCATTCGACCTACCTCCGAGGTTTAACCGGGGCATAAGTCACACAGAGCTTATCCCTACTCCTTGATCACCTGTTGCTCTCAGCTCTCCTGATGGCTACCAGACTAACTAATGGGATTTATGCTAAGCCGTTGCCCATACAACGGTCAAGTGGTTTGCATGACAGGAAGCTAGGTGAGATGACACATCAACTCGGTCCTTAGGGGTGACAAGATGGATATCTCCCTTCCTCGCTCAACCACACAGGTATGAGCACACCAACGACAATTCACACAGAAATGCCATCCATCCCGTCTGACTCATCTTTCAAAACCACATTTTATCCCTTCCCACACGCACACATTTCTTTACAAAACCAGGTGGTCAAGGTATGGTTATCACAAACAAGGGTGGCTATCCTACCATGTTTTCAGCAAGCAAAACCATGCAATTTTATAAAACAGGCCACTGGGTTGTGTTTATAAAAACTAGGACAGAAACATGCATCAAAGGGCGGGAATTAACTTGCCATCATCAAACCCTTGCGGGAGGTCCTGATCGAAGCACTGTCCCTCGGGTTCGGGGTCGCAGAACTGGTCTTCGTTCACTTGGTCACAGTCAGGACCCTCCTCATTCTCTCCGTGTCCTACGACGCAAACAAACAAACACACAATCAAGCGAACGGACTAAAAGCTTTCATCGTTGAGCTTAAATCGGAAATAATTTAGTTATGGAGATAGGGGTAATATTTTTGGGTGGTTTCGTAATGGCATGGTTAGAACTATACTAGAAAGGGTGTGGTAAAGTTTCAGGTCGATCGGAGATCGTTTGGTGCATAAAATGACGGGGTGAAGGGGGGTTCAAGGGTTAAACAGGGTTCAGGGACTTATTCGTAAGCAGTTATGCTATAGAAAGGACTTGATTATAATTTTCCAGAACTATTTTGGGGTACGCTAGAAAGGTGTAGGGGTTTATTTGATATTAGGTGTACGCGGCGGGGGTTGTTTTTCTAATTAATTAAGAGCAGAAGGGCCTACAGACAAAAGTGGCACAAGGGGGGGTTCTTTTGGAAAAGGGGAAATACAGGAAGGGGGGGGTCTTTGGGCAAAAAGCCCCCTTCTTCCTCCTCTCCCCGCACAGAACAGAGGAGGGGGGGTAGGGGCGCCGGCGGCGGCCCAATCCGGCCGGCCAGGGCCAAGGGCAGCCCGGGGCAAGGGGGATGAGAGAGAGAGGGGCACGGGGAACCGGTTCAGGGCCTCACCTCGGGCCGGGCTGTCGTGTGGAGGCCGGACGACGGCGGGCGGCGGGCGACGGCAGAGCCACGGGCGGTGGCGGCGCTGGGGCTAGGGAAGCGGCGGGCGGTGGCTGTGAAGGTCGTGGGGGAAGAGGGAGCGGGGCGGGGGCCTATTTATAGGCGGGATGAGGTGGTGGGGAGGCGGGGCCGTGCGGTGGCCGGTCTCCGGGCTCAGCGGGCGCCATTAATGGCGTGCGGCCGCTTGCGGTCGTTGTGGGGCGGTGTGCGGGCGGCGGGGTCGTCGAGGCGTCGTCGAGCACGTGGGGGAGGGGCTGTGCGGGCACAGGCGATGGCGCGAGCGGCGAGGGAGGACGCGGCAGCGGCGGGCGGCGCGGCGTCGCGGGTCCGGGCGCGCGCGCGTGCGCGCACGGCGCGGTGTGGCGCGGGCCAAGGGGCGGGGCGGTGCACCCTGTGGCGTGCGTACGTGGGAGCAGCGCCTGGGAGCAGAGGAAGGGAAGAGGAGAAGGGGGGAAAGAAGAAAGAAAGAAAGAGAGGGAGAAAAGGGAAGAAAAAGAAATGGAAAAGGGGGAGAAAGAGAAAAGAAAAGGAGAGAGAGAGGTTGCGTCGGCGACGATCGCGGCCGCGACCGCGGCTGTCGGCCACGCGCGCGGCATTCGCGCGAGGAGAAAAAGGGAATCGCGTCGGCGCTGATCATGGCGGGCGGTCACGCGTGAGTGACAGGCCACCGAGCGGTGCGGGACGGGACGGCGGTCGGCTCGCGTCGGCTGTCAGAATGGCGGGGAAACGGAGAGGGTTAGGGCTAGGGTTCGACGACGAATAAGTTTTTGATCGGAACACTCTAACGCGTAGTTTAATTTGGAAATTTTTAGGGTGTCACAAACCTACCCCACTTAAAATGAATCTCGTCCTCGAGATTCGACTGGTTCCTAAACAGATGGGGAAACTCCTTCTTTAAGAGCCTCCTCGCGTTCCCAAGTTGCTTCCTCTACTCCGTGTCTGCTCCATTGAACCCTGCATATCCGTACCTCGGAGTTTCTTGTCCTTCTAATGACAGTGTCCAGAATTTTGACCGGTACTTCCTGGTATCGCAGGTCCGGCTGCAGATCTATTGTCTCCACTGGCACGTGTTCTTCCTCGGGTACTCTCAAACACCTTCTTAATTGCAAGACATGGAACACTGGGTGTATATCTGCCATTTCTCTGGGTAGCTCCAATCGATACGCTACGGCTCCGACTTTCTTCAGAACTTGGTATGGTCCAATGTATCGAGGGGCCAATTTTCCTTGTACCTGAAACCTTCGCGTTCCTCGAATGGGTGAGACTTTGAGATAAACGAAATCTCCCGGGTTGAAACTTATTTCTCGCCTTTTCTTGTCTGCGTAGTTCTTTTGTCGGGATTGTGCCGCTTTCAATTTCTCGTGGATCTCTGCTACTTTTTCTTCTGCTTCTTTTATAAGTGCGGTTCCTACTAGGGCACGTTCCCCAACTTCTGACCACATTAGGGGAGTTTTGCACTTCCTTCCATAGAGAGATTCGAATGGCGACATGCCTAAGCTGGCTTGGTAACTATTGTTGTACGAGAATTCTGCATAAGGCAGACTCTGCTCCCAATCCTTTCCATAAGTCAGGACGCATGCTCTCAGCATATCTTCCACAATCTGATTTACCCTTTCGGTTTGACCATCTGTCTGTGGGTGATATGCGGAGCTGAAATCTAACTTGGTGCCCATGGCTTGATGCAAGCTTTTCCAAAACCTAGAGGTGAATTGGGTTCCTCTATCTGAGACAATTCTGCGAGGCACTCCATGTAACTTTACTATGTTTTCCATATAAAGCTTTGCCAGCTTTTCTCCACCGTAATTAGTTCGTACGGGTATGAAATGTGCCGATTTAGTGAGTCGATCCACTATTACCCATATGGAATCGTGTCCCTTCTGTGTTCTAGGTAGACCCACTACAAAGTCCATCCCTATCTCATCCCATTTCCAAACTGGAATAGGTAGGGGTTGCAATAATCCTGCTGGCTTTTGATGCTCGGCCTTGATCCTTTGACAAGTATCACAATATGCCACAAATCGTGCAATATCCGCCTTCATCCCATTCCACCAATATTTTTGCCTTATGTCCATATACATTTTGGTGGATCCTGGGTGGATGGAGTAGGCTGAGTTATGGGCTTCGTCCATGATTATTTGTCGGAAGTCTCCATTCTGGGGTACACAAATCCTATTCTCGTACCATAGCGTTCCCTTATCGTCTACTCTGAAACCCGGTGCCTTATTTTCTCCAGTTTGTTTGCCGATATTTATTAACTCCTGATCCGAGCTTTGAGCCTCTCTAATTCTATCCTCTAGTGTTGATTGGACGTTCAGCACATGGCTGGAGCCTCGAGGAACAATGTGCACATTTAATCGTGCCATTTCCTCGCGCAGATGGTCAGCTTTGGATCCATAGGATTTCCGACTTAAGGCATCAGCTACTACGTTCGCTTTTCCGGGGTGATAATGAATTTCCAAATTGTAGTCCTTAACCAACTCCAACCATCTTCTTTGCCTTAAGTTCAAATCCGGCTGGGTGAAGATATATTTCAGACTCTTATGGTCGGTGTAAATCTCACACTTATTTCCAATCAAGTAATGTCTCCAAATCTTAAGGGCATGCACTACGGCTGCAAATTTCAAATCATGGGTCGGATAGTTCTGCTCATGAGCCCTAAGTTGGCGGGAGGCATATGCAACGACTTTCCCGTCTTGCATCAGCACACACCCTAATCCTTGCCGGGATGCGTCACAATAAATGACAAAATCCCGATGAATATCTGGCAGGGTCATCACTGGGGCAGTTGTCAACCTTTGCTTCAACTCTTGAAAACTTCTTTCACAAGATTCCGTCCAGGCGAACTTCTTCTCTTTCTTAAGAAGTTCCGTCATGGGTCGGGCTATCTTGGAGAATCCCTCGATAAATCTCCGATAGTACCCAGCTAATCCAAGAAAACTTCTGATTTCACTAACATTAGTCGGTCGCTGCCAGTTGGAAACTGCTTCGACCTTCTCTGGGTCCACTGCTACGCCTTCCGCGGTCAGAATGTGACCCAGGAAAGCTACTCTCTCCAACCAGAATTCACACTTGCTAAACTTGGCATATAGCCTATGTATTCTCAGCTTTTCCAATACTACCCGCAGGTGTTGCTCATGTTCCTGAATACTCTTGGAGTAGATAAGTATGTCATCAATAAAGACTACGACAAACTTATCCAGCTCGTCCATAAATACTTTGTTCATGAGGTTCATAAAATAGGCAGGGGCATTGGTTAGTCCGAAGGACATTACGGTGAACTCGAACTGCCCGTAGCGGGTGACAAAAGCTGTCTTAGGGATGTCACTTTCTCTAATCTTGAGCTGAAAATATCCTGACCTTAGATCGATCTTGGAAAAGTACTTGGCTCCTTTTAGCTGATCGAAAAGGTCATCAATCCTGGGGAGGGGGTACTTATTCTTAATGGTAACCTCGTTCAGTGCTCGATAATCTACACACAACCTCATACTCCCATCTTTCTTTTTGACGAACAGAACTGGGGCTCCCCAAGGCGACGAGCTCGGTCTGATGAAGCCAATCCATTGCAGTTCTTCTAGTTGCTTATTTAATTCCGTCAACTCAGAGGCTGCCATCCTATAGGGTCTCTTGGCTATGGGGGAGGTCCCAGGGATAAGGTCAATGGCGAACTCTATATCCCTGTCCGGTGGCATACCGGGAAGTTCTTCGGGGAAGACATCTGGGTATTCATTTACTACCGGGACTCCTTCTAAGGGCTTCGCTTCCATGTTAAACACCATCGGGTTAAACTCACTTTCTCGGGTGTGGCAGATTACTCGTATTCCTTCGGGGTTTGTTAGATGCACTACTTTGTCAGTACAGCCTATGAGACCATTGTGTCGGCTTAACCAGTCCATTCCAAGGATCACGTCTATTCCCCCAGACTTAAGCATTACCAAGTCTGCTAGAAATTCTACCCCACTTAAATTGATCCTTACCCGGGGACAACCTAATTGACAATTGATGTCGCCTCCAGGCGTCCGGGTTAATAGGGGTGTTTTTAGTAGTACTGTAGATATTTTGTGTTTTTCCACAAAACTCGAGGATATGAATGAGTGCGATGCTCCAGAATCAAATAGTACTGTTGCCAGAGCTGAGTTGACTAGGTACTCACCGAGCACTACGCCCTGAGCTTCTTGAGCCTCCAGCGCGTCGATGTGATTGACGCGGGTTCGTCCAAACAATTGCTGGGGCTGCTTCATCTGTTGACTATTGTCGTTGTGGCGGATAGGCACTCGGTTGGCACCGGTCAGGGCTGGTCTGGGGCCATTCACCGTGTTGGAGAAGGCTGATGTAGCCGGCTTATTCTTGGCATAAGGGCAATTGGCGATGAAGTGCCCTGTCTCACGGCAGTTAAAACAGGCCCTAACATTGTTGTTGTCGGAGGCGACCAGGCTTGTATTACTCTGCGGGGCCCTCATGGTACTCTGGCTCCTAGGCTGTGTGTCAGGGGCCCGAGGTCCTGTCACTTGAGACTGAGTCCTATACTGCATTGGGGCCTGAGATCTTGGTGCAGTGTAGCTGAAGTTCCTCGGCTTTTGGAATCGGTTCTGTTGGCGGGCCTTACTTTCCAGAAATTTGCGTTTGTTGTCCTTCCTCTCTTCAGTTTTGGCCCTTTCCGTAAGGATAGCCTTGTTCATCAGGGTATTGAAGTCCGGATAGATCTGAGGGGTAAGCAGGGTCCGGAGTTCTGGGTTGAGTCCCTTCTTGAACATGTCTTGTTTCTTGTCATCGTCGTTTACTTCCTCCGGTGCATATCGGGCTAACTCCATGAACCGGTGGGTGTACTCTTCCACCGTCATGCTTCCTTGCTGCAGTGCGCGGAACTCATCCGCGTTGCGCTTCATGGTGGCCGAAGGGATGTGATAACGACGGAACTCTCTCACGAATTCCTCCCAAGTGATGGTAGAGGCATCCTCGGCTGCGGCACAGTAATTTTCCCACCAGGCTAATGCGGTTTCGGTGAGTTGGTGGGCTGCCAGAAGGACTTTGTCTCGGCCCTAGCATTCGAACGGTTCGAGTTTCCTCTGGATTACTCGTAACCAGTCATCCGCATCCAAAGGGTTGCAGGAACCAGCAAACAGGCTGTGCTCCGGCACCAGCGGCTGCGGGGTTCCGGCTACGGGAGGCCCTCGCGACGTTCCGGGGAGTCACCTGTTGATTGGGTAGATTGGGGTTACGATTATGTGATGTTTAAGTTGTTTAATTCGTATATAAGGCAGAATCTACCTTCTGCTGGTAGTCCCACAGACAAACAGCACAACAAACCAGCACACAACATCACAACAAGCACAAACGACTTCATTACTGCAAGGGGGGTACAGCTTGGGGGTAAAGCTAGGTTTCGTACTACTCGTCCAGGGTCACGCTGAAGGGCACGACCTGAGCAAAAGAGGCTGGGAGTACATCACTAGGGCGGTGTCGGTTATTTTATTCGCGGGGCGTGCCTTCTTCCGGGGCGGATAGTGTGAGTAATCCTTGCTCGCCGTCCTCTGGGTTCCCATCTGTCAAGGGTTGTGCCGCAGCATCCCTTTCCACGGCGGCAGCAGGACTTTCAGGGTTCTCGGGTGGGGCTTGTGTGTTTCCAAAGAGCGGTCCCCATCCTATGACGGGTGTCCCGAGTAAAACATGGTCTTCTCCAATTGCCGGGACCGGTGTTCCACTTTGGGTCCATTCTTGCATACGCCGGTCTCGGGCCTGTCTGAGGCTTTCTTGGGCGACTGCTTCGCTGCTGACCGCGGCTGCGGCCCTTGCCTCGGCTTGGGCTGCTCGGATCTGCTGCAGCCTTACTGCGAGCTCTGCTTGCTCGGCTCGATGGGTCTGCTCTCTCAGAAGGTTGGCTTGCTCATCGAAGAGTTGGTCCAAGGCGGCTAGATAAGTAGTCACTTGGTACAGAGGGCCTTCTTCCTGGCGACGTCGTTCCAGACTTCTCATGCGTGCTTCCCAAACTGGGGTTCTGACGGCCGGCGGAAAGAACCTCACTGGCGTGGCGGCGAGGTTCCCTTCAAAAATCTGGCATAAATAACGGAGCGCTTTTCTGACGGTCAAGGGGTAGGCGTCCTGGTGCCTAAACCCTATGGCAGTCACTCGCCACGGCTGGATGTCGGGGTAGCGGTTGCTCCTAGCGATGACCAGGATCACCCTGCAGCGGAGGGTACCATGGTGTTCGTACTCTCTGCTGTAGTACCTTGGGCATTCCGTAACGCCAAGGCTTTCTAGGGCGTTGATCAACAGGCTGGGGAAGCCAGGTGCAGCTTGGCAATTGCCCTGGGTCCATCCTTCCTCAGTCATCTGAAACAAGGACAGGTTAAACAAATTTTGCACGGGTACAAAGGGGTAGGTAACATTTATTCTTGCAACATGGAGGTATAGTTTCCATGTGTACGTGGTTATTAGGGGAGGGTTCTAGCTTGGAGTACTACTCCTATCATGGGGATTCTTCTCCGATTCTGATAGGGCGCTTCTTTATTGGGAGGCACCGATCCATCGCCTCATCTTCAGTCTGAGTACTTCTGTCCCAATGGGTTTCCTCGGGTTTCTCTTCTTCCTCTATCCATCCACCTATTTCCCTACGGTTTTCATACTCCTACATCTGGGCTTGGAGGGCGGCTAAGAAATACTCGGCGCGTGCAGCTCTTATCCGTTGTTCTTCCAGTTCCTGGGTTGCTTCTTCTGCCCTATGGATTATTGTGCTAGCCTATCTGATTATCGCTTCAATCTCACGCTAATCGCCCACATCTTGGTGATATGGTGCGCCAGCTCCATGCGTGAGAAGAGGAACACCCACGGGAGAGGAAGGGGAAAGTGAGTGGAGAAAGGGGAAAGTGCCTGGATAAAGGGGAAAGTGGTGGTCCAGTGCATGGTGTGGTCCATTGAATGCTCCTTTGTACACCCGTGAATGATAAAAAAGAAAAACGGGTTAACGAGTTATTGGGTTTCTAATGGATTTTGATTGATAATTATTTTTTTGCCTAAGTAAATGGTGGTTAATTTCATCAAGAGATATCATTTTAGACTGTGGAGAATGTCTAGTTTTTTATAGAATTTTCCCCTAGTTTTTATAAATTTTTTTAAAATTTTAAATTTTGAATCGAAATTCATCGAAATCTCAATCGATTATCAGTATCGCTACATGTTAGTAACGGTAAAATTCACCTATAGTCATAAAATTCACCTATAATCATGATTATCAGTCGATTTTTCAATCCTTCGCTGCGATACCACGTGAGTTCAATCGCTCACATCCCCTTTGTTCTGTCCGCTTCGCGCCCAGTCACACATTTTTGAGATGCAATTCATCGATATTGAGATGCATGCCAGGTGTCTCCATAATCCAGCAGCCCCATGAATCACTTGAACCACTTTTTCATCATCACTCACCCACACGCCGTGAAGATCCTACAGCCAAACCATCCGAGCAGGCGCCCAACGGTAAACCAACGCCCGCTGACAGGGTTAGTGTCAATTTTTTTATGGTCCCTTGCATCACTTACCTGGCGTGTCATCCATGGGCTAGTCTTTTTTTATTTTACGGATTTGGCAGGGGGGCCAGAACAAGTAATCACCTTTGTCCTACTAGATTTAACCCGTATGGCTGGTGACTCCCCTTTTCAGGTTTACGGCGTTCAAGGAATCGGAACAGGCACCACAGTGGGGAACCCACCTTGTGCTGGAGAAAAAATGAAGGAGCCAACCAACTCGGCACCGCCAACAGGTTTCGCAGGGGACGACGGCGAGGTGCATGCAGTAGCCGAACCGGAGGCACACAATGCCCGTCGCAAGAGGAAAGCCGTGCAGAAACGGCAAGGACACCCACCACATGCATCCGTCAATACAGCCACGCCAAAACGCAGCAAGTCTAACCCACCACATAGCGACGGGCCAGATAATCATCTCCAGCGATCTCCGAGGCTCACCGCCGCGCAAGAAGACGATGATGACGTGAGCACGACTTTTCCTTTTTACTACCACCACCCATCTGTTACATGGCGCTTCAGTCCATCTCCGGGTCTATTTGGAGTGGCGCCTAACCCGCCACAGCATGCCTAACTTGTGGCGCTCAAAACGGCCGCCACACCTGTGGCGGAAAAAGTGTGGCGCGCCGTGGCAGGTTAGGCGGCACTCCAAACAGCCCCTCCATCTACATCCTCTAGTATGAATCCATTGTTTTGATCTTTTTCCAGGAATTTCCAACCATTCAGGCACGCCCCAGGTTCAAGCTCGCTGCACACAAACACGGGGCTGGCACATCGATGAAGCGGCAATTGTTACCAATAGTTCAGGAGGGAGAAGTTTGTTCACACCCTCCTTGTCCAAACCTGATACAAAACACCTTGCCCGCTCCACAAAAAACGTCTTACCCACAATTCGGACACCCTGCAGGAAGGAGAATCAAAACCTGGAAAGACATGCTGCCGCTGCAATCCGATTGATGTAATTGAAGCTACCAAGTTGATGTCAGATGACCAGAAGGACAGGGTACGCGCTCTTGGATGGGCTAAGATACTAGATATCACAATCGACGCTGTGAAGAGCAGGGAACTCTTCAAGTGGCTGCTCACCGAAGGTTGATGCGGTCAACGTGGAGATCCGTGTCCCCCTCACACCGTTCTGCCAATTAACAAACATGCGGTTCACACTGTTCTCGGCGTCCCAACTGGTACAAGGCCCCCACCCGACCACTCATACAAAGAAGTGAATGAGGAAAAAGTCCGGCTGGCCACGGCGCTGGGATGTCAAGAAAAAGCCCCATGCCACCTCGACCGCCACATCTACACCGCCTCCATCGCCCTCCCTCGCTGTCGCATGCAGCGCTCCCGCCAGGAGCTCGCCGAGGACCGAACGCCACCGCCGGCCGTCTGTTCGTCGCATCTGTTGCCCTCTTGGCAAATCAAATGCCACCACGAGCTTCCCTTCAACGAGCCGTACTGCTCCACCCCTCCTCGACGTCGTCCAGGCGCTCGACCACCACCGCCCTCGACCAGCAGCACCCGCCGCCATACGCCGACAAAATTCGACCGACCCCGAGCACCTCTTACGCCGGTGAGCCCCTCCCCGACATCCCCTCGCCGTCCCTTCTCGATCCCCTCACTCACTGATGCTTCTCGCTCACCAAATTGCCAGCGATTAGGCTGACCAGTGCCGCCACCGGCCATGGGAGCCGATCTCCCAAGTTTTTGCATCGAAGCCCCCGAAGAAACGTGTAATAACTCTGTTCTTTCTTGTGTCTTGCACCTTTTGCACAAAACCCCCCTAATAGCTTATGTTCTTTCAATCCAACTCGAGCTTGTAACTTTTATAGATTCAACTCTACTTTGATTTATCCACTTTCTTATGGGATTTGGAAGGCAGAAGCGATATCTTCATAAAGATAAAAAAATTATGTTCTCCCAATAGCTGCGTCAATTTGGGTATTATCCAGAATAGTAGAAGTACAAGCAATACTGTAGTAGTAATTTTCAGAGCATAAAAAATTATCACTGTGCCTCCATGTTGCAACGCAGATGCATGCTAGAGTAGTATTTTTCATAATTTAGAGTAATATTCTATTGATATTCAAGTAGTATTTGAGTAGTATTGTTTCATAAATTAGAGTAGTATTATTTTCCTTACTCAAGTAGTATTTTCCACAATTTAGACAAGTATTTCATAATTATGAGTAATATTTTTTGTAATATAAAGTAGTATTTTTTGTGCTTTATAGCTGTTTTCATAACTTATGAATCATGCGACCATGAGGTCGTGCTGCCACACAACAGCACGACCACCTCAGCAGTCCATGTGAAGTCATACTATGGTGAAAATAATTCTGCAAGTCACTATGGTGTTAATATATAATTCTACAAGTCATTAGCCATGTTTTTTCTTGTTCTTGTAAGCTATGCACTACTGGAAGCTAGTATGATGAATAATTGAACTAATCAATTTGTTGTACTTCACATAATGGATATTTGGACTTCAAGATACCAAACCTGAAGTTTGGCATTGCCGCTGGAGTGGAGGAATAGAGAAAGATAATGATGATTTCCTTTAAAATCAATGACAAATCACTGTTGCACCCTATTCATCAACTGGGCTGACAACGGTTCCAATGGAGCTGACACCAGCGCATATTTACAATTCATGTGTGCTTCACTCTGAGTATCGGAGTATAGTACTTGCAATTTAATTATTTTTTAAGACCTTCAATTTGATTGTTATGGTTATATGCATCAAATAATTACTACTTGCTATGCTTCAATCATCCTTAAACTATCTTATTATAACTACAGTGTTCAATAGCGAGAGGCTAGGCTGATCATCAATATATGAAAATTACTCCTAACCTAAAAAACAAATTACCCTAATCTAATCTTATATGCAAGATCACTCCTCCCATGCTAATAAAAAATTACTCATCTAGAACAAAATATTATTCCGGATCAAGACAATTTACGGTTGCAGAAGAAAATTGACAATTACAATCATCTCTTGACCACAGAGTAGTATGTTTCATAATATTAGTATTTTTTTATGCTTTATAGTAGTTCATAATTTGTAAATCACGCAACCATGAGGTTATTACTTCTTTTATGTTTGCAAATGATTTTTATGGTCGCCGTATCAATCCAACACGTTTTTACGGCCACAAGCGCTCGCCGCAGCTCTGCATGCAACGCCAATCCAATCGCGTGGGATATGTCCAAAATATCTCTTGGCACCAGTAAATCAAAAGAGCATTAAAATGGATGCGCAATATAGGTTAGATTCGATTTTTACAACCTCGTATAAAAACAGAGTAATTTTGCTGCCAGCATGCTCGCCGGAGCTCCACCGTACCTACTAAATAAGGCTATCTCCAACCGTCGTTCTCTATATCCTCCTCTATATCCTTCATTTATAGAATTCTCTACAAGATTCTCTCCTCTATATCTCATTTCTCTCCAACAACGTTCTCTAAATCTCGTTCTCTATACATTAAACCCTATATTAGAAACGTATTTTGTTCCAAATTTTTATACGTACGTATTTATCATACCTCAAATGCTATGGACATATTTTATTTTTATTTAATTCAGTGTTTAAAACGTAAAGAAAAAATAGAGAAGAGGAGAGAGAATCTTTATATATAGAGGAAACCTATAGCGTTCTCTATTTTAGAGTATCATTTAGAGAACGCTGCTGGAGTAATAGAGAACGGAATCTTCTCTATATATAGGATACAGAACGCTTTAGAGAATGCCGTTGGAGACAACCTAATATTCAGCTCACGATGAGCTAAATAGACCAATTCTATATATATATTATATATAAGAGAGAGAGAGACAGAGGGGGGGTTATTCCATACCCGAATCCCTGCTCAAGCTGTGCGTGCGACCGAACCCGAGCACCGAGCACGCACGCTACCAGCCTCTCGCTCCCCGCGGTTTTCTTCCGTTGTTCCCCGCTGCTCATTTTTTTTCTCGGTTCTTTTTTTCACCGGCCGCACACCAGTTTCTTGATTCGCCCACGACTCGCCCAAGATAGATCGTGGGTCATAATCTCGATCTCGTTCTTTTTCCTCCCGTTCCGTTGCTCGCACCATCCACAGGCCTCCCTCCCGTCGCCGCCGCCCCCCGCCGTTTTCCAGCGACAGTTCCGCTGAAGCCGAGGCACGCCAGACGCAAGGTGCCGCTCTTGCCGTCCCTCGCCGGAGCCTGCGCGACCTGAAGCTGCTCGTGAGGTCCTCCACCACAGGTTACTGCATCAGCTCATCCCGCCTTCAATTCTCCAACAGAATGTCTCCCCTTTACTGTGCGTGATTAATCCATACGCAATCTCATTTTTCCATACTTCATGCAGATCGAATGTCCATGATTTGGTTCCGATCTATTGAGGCCTTTTTACCATGATCTGATTTGATTCTGTTCTATGAAGGTCTTCTTCGTTGTAGATCTGGAATCCCAATTTCACGATGATGCAGGTCTGTCCCAAATCAACATTTTTCCTTGATCCAAATTTCTATACCGCCATGGTGTAGTGGAATCAAACTAGCTGTGGCCTGACGGCCTGTAAGGTTTTAGCAGCAATTGGACATGTGCCGCTGGCCGCCGACGGATTTGGAAGCACTGGGTAGGGTCGTAGGGCTGGGGCCACGTGCGGAGGCAATGGGATAGGCAGCGACATCACCGAGTGTGTGCTTTGCCATCCAGTGGAGCCTGGACTTGCTGCTGACTGCATGATACCTTCAGCCATCTGTGTCCCAGCAGCCCAGCGAAATTTTTGCTCTCTGCTCTTGTCCTCAATTCTTCCTCGCTGGATACAGGGTACTTCTATACCCTTTTTATTTTGTTTCGCTTACTACTGTCTCATTCTGCATATGAGCTGCTAGCCTGCTACTTCTTTTGTGTTTCTAATTGCTGCATTCAGTATAAGCACCTATCTGGGTGATCGTAACTGGGTGTATGATCTTACAAATGATATAATATCTCATAGATTGCGATTGTTTAGCCTACCCCAACTTGCTTGGGTCAAAAGGCTAAGTTGTTGTTGTTGTATAGATTGCGATTCTTCCAATTGGCCGTGCAATGTATGCGAGCTATTCCATCATAGTTAACTACTGCTGCTTTTGGAATATTGTAGCACAAGATGTAGAACTATGATTCATTACAAATATTCTAACTGCTGCTGCTAATACATATTAACACAATGTTTGCATGTAATCATTGCGTTAATTTTATTTCTTTCTAGAAGTACTCATTCTGGTATATTTTCTTAGCTCAATGCATGTGATTCTGTTTAGAGAAAGGAATTTCAGCTCGATGTTATATGCTTGACCAAATTCACTTCAATGTTGTACTTGGGACATGGAGTTCTAGAGTAGGCCAAGCAAGCTGTGATGTTGTGCTGGATTCTTGCATGAAAGATGCATAATTTTTCTTTGTTGATGCATGGCATAGTTGAGCTACCTGTTTCGTTGTTGTTCTTGTCTTTTCATGGCAAACAACATGTGTTCTTTCCTGCATGTAGGATTTGATGTTTCTACAGTTCTATAGGACGGCGATTTGCCTGGCGATGCTATACGGTGCTGAATGTTGGCCTACAAAAAGGCGACATGTCCAGCAACTGGGTGTAGCAGAGATGCGTATGCTGCATTGGTTCTGCGGGCACACAAGAAGGGATAGAGTCCGGAACGAAGAGATTCGAGATAGGGTCGGGGTGGCACCTATCGAGGAGAAGTTGATTCAACATCGGTTGAGATGGTTTGGACATGCACAACGGAGGCCTCCCGAGGCGCCGGTGCGTAGTGGAGTTTTAAAGCGGGGCGACAATGTAAAGAGAGGTAGAGGTAGACCTAGACTAACTTGGAACGAGACGGTTAAGAGAGACCTTAAGGAGTGGAATATCGCTAAGGAATTAGCTATGGATAGGAGCGCTTGGAGATTAGCAATTAACGTACCTGAACCGTGACTTTTGTTACTTTTTGTTTAACCCCTGACTCTTCCTTTGGCTTGTGCCCTTTTTGTGTTTCTTAGTCTTGTTTTCTGTGGGTTTCATCTCTAACCTACCCCAACTTGCTTGGGACAAAATGCTAAGTTGTTGTTGTTGTTGTTGTACAGTTCTGTCATGAACAGACCCACTGATTGGGGATCTGGGATTGCTCGGATACTTGCTCATGAAGCTCTAAGACTAGCTAAAATGTTCATATTTAGGGATGTTTCTTCTTTGGAAAAGGGTGTTTCCATTTTGCAGTGAATGAGTGCTAGTTTGATCCACAATTATTTGTTAACCAATATATGGAAAATTGATATATGAAATTTCCAAGAAAAGCTATGCTCCAGGTAGAAAGTGATTAGGAGTTTTGAAATGTGAGAAACTGAGAATTTGCACTATTTTCAGTGCATGCTGCCATTACCATCTGTTATTTGGTAGTCTGTCCCACTATGCATTAATTTCCATTTTATAAGCCATTTCTGAAGATAGGAATTATTGTTGTTTTTCATGTGTTGGTATGTCCCATTTTCCTGTTGTTCCCAACCAATGCACTACTACGGAATATAGTTTTGCCCTTGTAGAATCCACGTTGATATCGTACAGCTGGCTATCATACCATGGTGTCCTATGGTCCTGTTTGCTGAGAATTTGGTCAGAGGAGATGACCACAAGGGAGCCAGCTTGTGGCCAAGTCAGCCGCTCTACTCCTCCAGACCAGCTCCTTTGATGCTTGCACATGGATGTGTGCTTTTGGACTTCCTTAGGATACTGTTATACTGGATAAAGAATGAAGAATTAAAATGAGAAGTGGCCAAATCTTCTAGTGTTCTCAGTAAATAAGCAGTCTGAAATTTAGTGATGGCTAGATGCAGAAGCAATTTTCTGAATACCAAGTACATGCATCTGAAATTCTGTGCAAATTTGATAAACTCACTGCATACTGAACACTACTGCAGTTGCATCTGCATGTCTATATTTCTGTATAACTTTTAGTGTCATTTGTCGATATGAGGTTATGTCATAGAACTATTTATTCTAGCCAATGAATAGATCGTGATGAATCAATAGCTAGCAATTATGTGTTGTTTTGAACTACATGTTGACATCTGCCTGCAGCTCCAAGATCACATTAGAGCATATTGGTCAGAACAAAAAAGCTTGACATTTGTTTGCATTACAGAAGACATCCAGACAAGCTGTTAGACAATGGTGAAGGCTGAAATATCCTCGAGGCAAGTGTAGAAATCATAGCTCATGCCTGATGTGGGCGAAGGCCGGCATACACATGTTGTTTCTTTCCTTCATTTGTATGCCAATAAATCAATCACTAGATTATAGATTCAAGATATGTAAATTCTTTCTGGTATTCTTTTTTGAGATTTCTGGATGCTAATCCTTTTTTATTTTATTCACATAGTTAGCTCATTTAATCAGTTGAGTTCTGCTGTTGGAAAAAGCATTATTCTTCACTGGAGGTAATCCTGGTCCAGTCTCTCCGAACCTTCAAATCTTCTCGCAATGGGCTTGTGGTGCCATTCCTCTGCAGCCCTGCTCGTGTGTCTAGATGTGTATGCAAGCCCCTACCATATTTGCTTCTTCCAATAATGTGTTTCAATGTCCTCTGTCTGCTTGTTATTTTGCTTCTGAGAGTGGAGCTAAGAGATGATTCTGCCAAGGTTGTACGGTGGTGGTCTTGTTTTAAAGGATTTCATCCTAGTTTATTTTGATCTGATGTTCTTGGTGCTCTGTTTCGTGTTTCCAATCGGATCGTTGAAGTTCATAGTACAACATAGGATAATATAAAATAGAACTGATTCTTTTACTTACTCCAATTTCAGCTGTATGATTCATATCTGCAAATACATGTCTGCTTTATGTTTTCTACTTTAGTGTAGCTAGTTGCCACTATATGTCATACTGATTCATAAACTTTTCTGATATCTGAAACTTCTTAAATTTGGTTATGACAAATGGACTGGCTTATATGCGGTCATATATACATCTTTCTACTAAGCATTATGTTTCAAATTGATCTATTTGTGCAGTATCATAATCGTGACTAATCCCCAATGGAGTTTTTTTTATTATTTTATATGCTTTTTTCCTTGAATATTTATTTGGATGAAGGGGTGCAGCTGCATCTTAGATGTAAGTACTCATGCGTGTGATCAAGGATAATAGCAAGCTTCGGCAAGCTAATAACAGCTCGTCCTCATCTTCGTCTACATCCGGCTTGGGTAATAAGTCGAGTTGTCTATGCTACAAGCATGGTCCAGCGCCATCATTTTGCGTCATGCTCGTGGGCACTTGGATTCTGTGATCTTCGACTATCGAGTGCCCGAATTTCACAGTAGGATTCTTTGTGTTGAGCATGTCCTGTCGCAGTATTTTCAATATCAGATGGCAGTCACAAAATCATTATATTCTAATACCAATATGCTTGTATTGAATACCGGCTTCTGTCACAAATGTTTGTAGTCGATTATATTCTAATACCAATATGCTTGTATTGAACACCATGTTCGAAGAAGACTCGGGGCTAGTGGAGCGCGATTCCCCGCAGGGATCCCGGCCTTTTCCCCGGAACGGGCTTCCCCTCGTGGAATCGTGGCCCGGGCCAAATTACTGGGCATTTGGAAGCCCACGGCGCGGGGCAGGCGCTCCCGTTCCCATCGATTTCCCCGGGGCAGGCGCTCCTCCGTGCGGCTCGCGAGCGCCTCCGCCTCCCCGTCATGATTCCCCGAGTCGAAGGCGCCGCCGTCGCTCCGCCCCTCCGCCTCCCCGTCCAAGCCGCGCCGCCCTCCCCGTCCAGGTCGCACCGCCCCGTCCTACCGCCGCGTCGTCCGCCTCCCCCAGCTGCCGGTCCTCCGCCTCCCGGTCAAGATCCGGCACCGCGCCGCCCTCCCCGTCCAGGTCACGCCGCCCCTCCGCCTTCCCGTCCAGGCCGCGCCGCCCTGGGAACGAGAGGGGAGGGAGGCAAGTGGTCGGCGCTTCTGACAAGACCGCCCGCCATCTTGCTCCTGCAGCCGCAGATCGGATCTCTCGAGGCTGATTCATTCTCCAGGTGAGTTCTTGCACGCCGTCTTACTCCATGCCACAGGTTTCTATTGATTCTTTTTCAGCCTTTGCTCGGCTCTCACCTCTCAGCTTGTGATGACTTGTGAGCTTCTTGACTGAGCCTAGCCTTGTTGTTTCTGTACCTTTTGCTGGATTTGATGATGCTATTGGCTGGCTAATTGTTGGGAACTTGAAATACCCTGTTCTGTTGACTAGAATCATTCCGATTCTTAGCTTTGGTTCCGATGGAATTTGGCTAGCTCGGTCAGCTTGGTGGTTCTGTAGAAAGATTAGCTTTGAATTCCATCCGAAGATAAAGAAGAGAGAGTACCTCTGTACAAGTTTCGGCCTACTCCTCAGATCAATTCTCCCTTTTCTAAATTACTTGTCATCTTCAATACAATTCTCATGCTCCGTGGTGTTGTCCTTGCAGCAAAATTTGATACGTTGTTTCCTGTTCATGCGGCATGATTGGTGCGTGTTTACTTGGGACTTGCGTGCTTTGCAAAATTCTCTTGGTCCTGGGTATCCGTCAATTGCCATTACGTTTGGTCCTGGGTGGCTGAATTTCCAATGGTTATCCCTCCTACAGTATTGTCATGTCTTAATTTGGAAGCGAGTCCAAGCATAGCACAACTGAATGACTGATTGTTGTGGTCAGAATAGCAACTCTTTTTTCATGTGTGGATCAGCATTCAGAACTGCTACGCTTTGTGTGGATCAAAATTATTTGCATCATTCTGAATATCTGCTTCGTTTTGTTGAAATGGATTGAAATGACTAGCAATCATCGTTTTGTTTGAACTGCTACATTTTCAGAACTACAGCTGATCGAGAAAAAGAGTTGAATGCTGTGCAGGAGGCTTAGCTCCGCAGGGCAGAGGAAGCTGCAGCAACAGAAGCTGCACTTGAACGTCAAAAGAAAGAAGAGGAGGAGAAGCTGAAGAAACAGCGTGAGGAAGAGGTACTTCAGTTAGCTGGTCTTGAAAGTTGGCAGAACATGATCGAGATTCATACATTTACCATACTTGGATAATTTTATTGGCTCATGAGCATATATTTTTATTGCAACTGGGTTGGGCTAATTGTAGAAGTGGGTTATGCGTACAATCTGCTAAATTGTTAGGTCTGTATTCTGAAGTTTTTTTTTTGTTTTACTAGCAATGACATATTACCTTTTTTGTGATGTTTATGTTAAAATAGGAGTTAAGAGTCCGAGCTTGCAGAATAGTATATTGGATCTGCTGGCTAGGCAGCTCATATTTCGTCTAAAATAATATATTGGATCTAAAATACAGCTAGCTAGCACTATTTTACTAATAAATAATATCATATCTATACTAGAAAATGGATTCTTGGGAGGATCAAGTTAGAAGATTCATGTCACAAGAGGAAGAAGAGGACGACGAACTATTTCTTGTTATGGTTCCTGCGCTTCAATTGTGCCTATACGACGAGAAGATGCTAGAGCACACCTCATCTCTATCTGGTGCAGAAAGTCTCAGAAATTTAGAAGGTCATGGGAGGTGGTGCAAAGTGGAGTTTAGGATGGAGTCCGAGATTTTTAGAGTAATAGCACACTTTCTCGCGGTGTTAAGATTGAGGAGCAGTTAGGAATGTTTATGTTCATGCTCTCTCATAATGCTAGCACCGAGAGGCTAAAAAAGAAATTCCAACATAGTGGTGAGACTGTCCTTCGGAAAATTACGGAGGTCTTCGATATAATTCCAGCTACTCATAGATTTGTGAAGCTGCCAAATGGAAACTGCGTCTGATCCTCGATATATGCCTTTCTTCACTACTAGAAATAATAGCATCCATGACGTGAGGTTTCAAATTTCATCATTAAACAGACCACATCTATAATGAAAATCATCATAGTTCTTTGACGGTAGAAAATCATCATAGTTCTTTGACGGTAACCCTCAGCCGGAGCTACGACGAAAGTAAAACATGCGTCACAGAACAACGTCTAATGTCATCAAAAAACAACACGCCATAAACTCGTATTTGCGATGACAGCGACTTGTCATAGAACTAGTGGGGTGGGGAGCACATATATTTGAGAATGTTCCATAAAAGATTACTACTAAGATGGAATCATATGAAGAAATATGTATAGTTTATCTCTCTTTTAATCCGGGATTAAATCTTTATCTAGTATTTCTCCCTCGTATATGAACTCTAAAATCGATGATTCTTTTTCCTATTTTTTTCTAAAATAATTTCCATTTCATTATTGAGAAAAAAGGAAAAAAAATAAGATAGGGGTACAAACAGTGCCCCCGCTACAACATCATATCTCTTACCACTAGGTTGCTCATCCGTTGGGAACGTTACAGAGCATTACAGATAAATGCATAGATTTTCAGTCGATTATGGAGAAAAAAGGAAAAATATATGGAGCAAGTGGAATCAAGCCATGACCTCCCCACTACAGCAACAAAGGTCTTACCACTATGCTGCACCACTATTTGTGATTATTACAAAGCGTTAATACGTAAATACAAACTCTCACAACCTGCCAGAACTAAAATAAAAGGAAAGGAAAACATGGTGAAGGAGGATTCAAACGGTAACCTCACAACTACGTCAACAAGGGTCTTACCACTGTGCTGCACCATCATTTGTGATTTTTACGAAGCATTAATATATAAATACTAAGTCGCACAACCTGCTAGAGGTAAAATGAAAAAAAAAAGAAAATATGGCCCAGGAGGAGTCGAACTGTGACCTACTATAGGAATAGGAACAAGGATCTTACTACTACACTGCACTACTATTTGTGATTATTAGAAGCGTTGATTTATAAATATAAGTCAAATGACCTGCCAAAGCTAAAATGAAAAAAGAAAGAAAAACATGGTGAAGGAGGATTCAAAAGGTAACCTCACAACTACAGCAACAAGGGTCTTACCACTGTGCTACACCATCATTTGTGATTTTTACGAAGCGTTAATATATAAATACTAAGTCGCACAACCTGCTAGAGGTAAAATGAAAAAAAAGAAAATATGGCCCAAGAGGAGTCAAACTGTGACCTACTATAGGAATAGGAACAAGGATCTTACTACTACACTGCACCACTATTTGTGATTATTAGAAGCGTTGATTTATAAATATAAGTCAAATGACCTGCCAAAGCTAAAATGAAAAAAGAAAGAAAAACATGGTGAAGGAGGATTCAAAAGGTAACCTCACAACTACAGCAACAAGGGTCTTACCACTGTGCTACACCATCATTTGTGATTTTTACGAAGTGTTAATATATAAATACTAAGTCGCACAACCTGCTAGAGGTAAAATGAAAAAAAAGAAAATATGGCCCAGAAGGAGTCGAACTGTGACCTACTATAGGAATAGGAACAAGGATCTTACTACTACACTGCACCACTATTTGTGATTATTAGAAGCGTTGATTTATAAATATAAGTCAAATGACCTGCCAAAGCTAAAATGAAAAAAGAAAGAAAAACATGGTGCAGGAGGGTTCGAACTGTAACCTCCCAACTACATTAACAAGGGTCTTATCACTATGCTGCACCACCATTTGTGTTTATTACGAAGCGTTAATATACAAATACTAAGTCGCACAACCTGCACGACATGGTGAAGAATACAGATATGTTTAATCTTTCTCTTTTTAATCAAGAATTAAAATTTTCTATTTTTAATCCGGAATTGAAATTTTTAATTGGTATTTCTCCCTCGTATAAACTCCAAATTTGATGGTTCTTTTCTCTAGAGTTTTCTAAAATTATGATCTTTCATTTAATGGTATTTGTTTTTATGTTAATTTCTGTTTCTTGGATCTTTTACATATGACTTGTTTTCTTCCATCCAAATAGACAATATAGAAATATGTTTTTGCATAACAATTGGTAATGTAACTTTATATTTTCTAATGTTAGGGTAAAAATAAGCTTGTGTCCAAATTTGAGGTGCATACAAGTTCGAAAATATTATAAGTTACTCAAATCTCAAAGTTTCACTTGAGTTATAAGAAACTATGCGAGAGATGTATTCTTTTGTGAATAATGTATGGTCCAACTTTACTAAAACTATTGAAGTTTTTTATGACAACCTTATGGACCAAAAATATGTTATCATGTCAATTTGTAGAATTTTTTGACCAAATTTAGATATTATTGCAATTGTATGTGGTATTTTGGAGAAAGAAGTTTGAATTGTCCCTCGAAGAAAGTTGAATTTTTCATATATCTCCAAGTGATGAACTAGAATAGAATATATGATCTTAAATATAATTTTTGTGCAATTTTTTGAATCTTATTACATACATGTAGTTCAATTTGGAATTAATTTTGTTAACTATATAGAAATTCATTTCATACATAGAAAATTGTAAATCAGCTTCAAAAATTTTAAAACTTCTACAACACACTTTATATGTAGTCTATTATATATAAAAAATGTATTGGTCTATGTAAAACAATTATTTTTATGCATTACTTCACAATGGTGCAAATAAAATGAAAAGGAAAAAATATGTTAAATGGGTCGAAAGGATAGTAATAGCCTATTTTCTGCTAAGGCCCGACTTATCCTGGCTGTTCGATATGATCCGACAATTTAGATTGAGCCCGAGATGTATAAAAAGACCTAGCCAACACCCCTCAAACCCTAGCCACTCCTCCCCTTCGTCTCTCTGCCTCTCTCCCTCTCCTCAGACCCTGACCACTTCTCCTCAGATCTGTCGCTCCCCATGCGCCTCCACCTCGGCCTCCTGTCACCCTCCAACTCGACGGCTCAGCATCCTGTCGCTGCCGCTCTCGCCGCCGCTCCCACCACCGCTCCTTCCCTCCCGTCACCGGCGCCCGTGGCGGCGTACTCGCAGCCGCGCACGCGAGGAGGTCAGTTCAGGACCTCCGCGGTCGCGAGCTCCGTGTGGGCCCAATACGGCAGCAGGGCGCGATGCCCGGGACAGTGCAGCCCCCCAGGGATGCGGCGAGCTGATGCAGGTGGAGCTGCTCCTGCTAGCGGGCTTATGGCCACGTGGATCCGGAATTTTGTGACGTTTTGTGATGCGTCACAAAACCAAAAAATGCTTCCGTGATGGAAGTTTTTTCGTCATAGATAAAATCGGTTCTGTGATATTTTTGGAAATTTCATCACGGTAGTTCTAACTCGACACGACTTGTGTGACGAAGTAAAATTCTTCACAAATTCGTCACAGAACTCTCTTTATGACGTATTTGGCCTTTACAGTGACGAAAGTCGCTCGTCACTGAAGCATTGATTTCCACTAGTGCTTCCAGGTTAGTCATAGGTATTAAATACTTGCCCTAATCAGAACTTCACAACACATGGTTCCGACACTCATTCCTTGGTTTTCTTTCTTTAATGCAGAATTGCATTGGTGCTATAGATGGCACTCATGTCCCAATCACCATTTCAGAAGAAAAAGCTCCTCCTTACATAAACAGGAAGGGAACATTGTCACAGAATATGATGTGCGCGTGTGACTTTGATCTGGAATTCATTTTCATCTCATGTGGGTGGGAGGGATCAGCATCTGATGCGGGAGTTCTTTGATCTGCTCATAATAAGGGCTTTCATGTGCCGGTGGGGAAGTTTTACCTTGTAGATGGTGGATATGCGAATACACCCTCATTCATTGCTCCGTACCGAGGAGTTAGATACCACCTTAGTGAGTTTAGAAGGCATGGATAATATGCAAACTATAAAGAATTGTTCAACCATCAGTAAGAATTGTTCAACCATCAGCATGCTCAGCTCCGCAATCATATCGAAAGAGCTTTTGGTGTGCTGAAAAAACGGTTTCCAATTCTCAAGGTGGGGACATTTCATCCAATTGAGAATCAAATTAAAATTCCAGCAGCAGCAGCAGTCTTTCACAATATCATTAGAGGGCATAACAGGGACGAAGGGTGGATGAATCACCAACCAAATAATATCAACCGAGAGGACTATGTTGAGCTGCCAGAGGGGGATAATAACTACCCAAATGAAGTGGAATCAAATGATGGAAACACCATACGAGACCAAATTGCCCTTCAGATGTGGGCTCAGTACAATAATTAGTTGATGCTTATGTGTGGTTCTTGTAATGTAATGTACTCTATGTTTTCAGTTATCAAGTCCATGTTATTTACTCTATGGCATGTAATATATACTCTATGTAATGTAATCTGACTTTGTATCTTACGAGAAAGTTCTAATGTTTGGACTAATGCTGATCACTAGCTGATACATCCTTTATTTCTAATAGCCATGTTAACAAAAAGTTCAAGGGCTACGTGGAGCTACACTCATGAGAAAGGACTTGTTGAAACAATGCAGACGCTTGTCAACATCCCCATGCTGAGGGGACAGAATGGTTGGACAGCAGAAGGTTGGAGACATATTACCTACAAATTGAATGAAATGTTTCCTAACGCAAACTTCACAAAGCAGCAAGTACAAGAAAAGGAGAAAGAATTAAAGGGGAACTATAGGATAATACGAGAAGCTAGAAAAAGTGGTTTTTGGTTGTGATGGCACTTTGGGTATGATCAATGCTGAACCCAAAATCTGGGCAAAGTTGATAAAGGTAAGTACTAATAAAAAATTGAATTAGTTTCGAATCTTGAGGGGTCTATTCTGATTCTAAGTACCAATCATATGTTTTGTTGTGTTCAAATAGGATAATCCTAAAGTCAGCAAGTTCCGCAAGAAGGCTTTTCCTTTATTTAACAGCTTGGGATCATTGTATGAAGGTAATACTTTTATCTGGCCTACAATTAAGTAATTCACTTGTTGCTATTCACTTGTAAAATAGGAAGTATCGCCACAGGGGATTTAAATTTTACATCTAGTGAACCTGCACCTCAAAGAACTCAACAGCAAGTTGATCCTACACCTCAAAGAACTCAGCAGCAAGTTGATCCTACACCTCAAAGAACTCAGCAGCAAATTGATCCTATACCTCAAAGAAGTATCTCAGAGCAAAGCACCCATAACACAGCACCTAGTAGAAATCCATTCAATTCTGGTCTTGATGGCATAGAGAGCACCGAAGTTCAATCTGCTGCAACAAATCAAAGTTCA
Source organism: Panicum hallii (assembly GCF_002211085.1). NCBI lineage: Eukaryota > Viridiplantae > Streptophyta > Magnoliopsida > Poales > Poaceae > Panicum > Panicum hallii. The sequence goes on along the minus strand of NC_038043.1, from coordinate 21,442,731 downwards.
GAGGATGTAGAAGGTGTCAGCGGCAAGAAACGTAAGCAAAGTCAAATGGCAACAGGACTTGGAGACTACATTGAATTCAGGAAAGACCAGATTGAAAAAACTATGAAGGAGCTCAATGAGAAGAAGAAACATGAAGAGGACTATTCTGTTCAGAAGTGCATTGACATTATGGATGCCATGGAAGAACTAACTGATGAGCAGAAGGCGGATTGTAATGAGCGATTCCAATCTGAAATGAATAGTCAAATATTTGTGGGCACCAAAAACCAAAAGGTCCGGCTTATTTGGTTGAAGAAAAAAATTTCTCAGGTATATCTAACATGCTGATCACTAGGTCTGCTTATTTGGTAAATGTATTCTTTTTACTTTGACTAAAACTGCAGAATTATTGTTTTTGTTTGTTCAGGGTAGCAGACCTAGCTTTGGCCATGGTGGCGGCAGCGCTTTTGGTTCTGGAGCATCTTCCATGGTGTGATAATTCAATACCCTATACTACTGGTATGAGTATACGGTGAGTCCTTCCTCTCTCCTCGTGCTCCCCAGATCGAGCTCCTGCAATTTGAAATATGCTCCGAGTTTCCTCTGTCATTTTATCTGCTTATTAGTTGAAACCGAGTTCCAATTTCTTTGCTGTGATCGAGAAGAATGTAGACATAATATTATTCTTATTCCTGATCGCGGGGAGCAGCGGCGGGCGACCTGTGCGGAGCCGCGGCATCACGGGGAACGACGGCGCGACCTACGCGGAGCAGCGTCCGGCGCGAGAGTGGCTGCAGGCAAGCGCGGCCCACGGATCACAGCGCACGTGGAGCACGGTGTTGGAGCAGAGCTGGGAGCATGCGCATGCTAGGGATCCCACTATTTTTGCTATGATTTGTAGGTACTGGTATCCGCCTCAGTAATTGAGCTCTCTCATACCTAAAAAATTCACTGCGCCCATTGATTTTGATGTAGTTTTGGTCAATCTCGAGGAGTTCAGAAGTTCAGGGCGTGTTTTTTTTTTATTCTTGTGTGTTTTGAGCCATCAAGTTCAGTAATATACCCCTGCTCTAAAATCTCAGATGCGTTGTATTGTTACAGTAATGTGTCTTACTGTTTTGTACTTTCAGTAATCCATCCAATGTAAAAAAGTTTTGAATAACTGGTTCTCTAAATTACTGAATCCATCCAATCAAAAAAAAGTATAGGTGATAAAGTCCCAAGTCACCAAATAACTGGATCTCCATATTACTGAATCCAAGCATGTACATGTTCTGTTACTGGAAAAATAATTCACCAAAAATCTGAGAAATTACTGGAAAAAGTACATAATACTGAATAGCTAGTTCTCTGGATTACTGAATCCAAGGATATACATATAGTTGGGTGGTGCCTACGCATATGTACACATAGTAGTTATGATTAACTATCTCATGCAGCCTCCAAAACGGAACAAGTCTAAAAGAACACATGAAGCATCTTTCTCTTCACTTGGAACCCTCTCCCTTCTGAAGTTCAGTACTATCACTGTCGTATGCATGAGGCGATGAGTTGGGAAGGGGTGCCATGCCCACATGAACCAGCCACTAGTAAAACTCTGAAAAAGATCATTGAGAAAAAACAGAGCGAGACCGGCAGGATACTGAATTACTGGGTTACTGCTTTACTTAGAATAACTGAAATGCTACATAGTATTACTAAGTTACAGAGAATTACTGAAAAATACAGAAGCCACTGCATATACTACTGCACTACTAAAACTAAATGATCACATAAATTAATAAACTAACTCAATCGGTACTGAAAAAACTATTGAAAAACTGAATGCCTCCAATGCATGCATAAACTGCTGAACTACTTAAACTAAATGCTAGCATAAATTACTGAAGTAATGAAACTAATGATAGCATGAATTACTGAAGTTCCAAATGCAGCAGTTTGTAACTACTAGGCATATAATGTAAAGAAAAAGGTGATTTTAGGAATATTACTGAGACTAAGAAAATCAAAGATATTAAACTACTGATCTAAACAAACTACTAGACTAATTCATGAATTTAGAGCATCAACGATTAGTAAATTACTGAGACTCAAAATGCTAACCTACTAGACTAACTACTCGGTTCAAATCGTACTGGACTATTTACAAAAACTAACGAATTACTGATACTAAATCCTAACAAAAAACTAATGGCCTAACTATCCAACATTCAACAAGGTTTAGAGCATCAAAAAATTCAGTAATCGATGACAAAAAGTGGGCGTGCGGTTTTGGATATTGAACATGACTCCCGCTGTTCGTACCTCAATTTATCAGTGACGTTGCTTGCTTAATGACCAGCTCGATAGGATCAGCATGTCTCCATTTCCAACATACCCCGAGAAAACCTAGAATCAAAAATTGAAGATGGAGCATCCACAGATCCATCAAACGTCAAAATGTTGCTACAACAGGGAAAAAGCCTTTCTGAAGGATACTACCACAATTCTAGGCGCCGTTCAGTCTCACACTCATTCAGATCCGCTACTAGAAAAAAATTGCATGTCCTGATCAAAGCCTTTCTGAAAAAATAGCACATCAGGATGGGTCACCTAATCAGAGAAGCTGACTACCGCCCGATTTGCATGATCTAACCGTGTCCTGATCGATCAAAGAAGTTGCACATACATGCACACCGATAGGGGGATTGCAGAAAAAAAAATTAGAAGCACATACGTGTGATGCTCACATCGTGCGTAGTCTCGGCAGCGTGTACGCAGGAAGGAAAGGAAGGCAGGAGGCCTACGCGACGGCCAGCGGGGCACACTCGAGGACGCCGCGACCGCCGGGGCAGGACGCGGTGGTGGGGAGAACCAGCAGGATGGCGATAACAGCTCGCGTCAGGGCAAGGGCAAGGGCCCGTTGCTTGAGGCCGCTGCAGCGCAAGGGCCCGGGCGGGACCGCGCGCGTCATGCACCCTGTGGCCGCTGCTTGCCCGCCGCGCTCCACCATTGCCGCTGTTTTAGAATAAGAATACCGACGAGAGGGGGTGAATACGCAGTTTAACTAAAATTATAAATATTAAGCAAATTTAATTAGTAATATAAGTGAGCTCCTATTTCTATCAACTCCTACACTAATAGGGTTTTGCAATCTAGGATGACAAGTAGCAATTCAATTTCTAATAAGGTAACGTGCTCAAAGTAAATTGCTTAAATTGAGCAAAGAAATAACCGGGCAAGAGATAAATAAGAATTTTTCCCATGGTGTCGATGACTTGCCGGTCACTCCTAATCCATGTTGAGGTGAACTCAAAACTTTCAACCACTCTTGATCTTGAGCCGGCTTGAATCAATGAGCCTCTCCAAACCTCGATTCCACTCGGGCGAGGTGAGCACAAGAACCTCTCACAAACCAAATCGAAGCTCCTCCACAATTTTCTTGAAGGGCTCAATGGTTTCACCTTCTCCAAGCCATCTAGGAGGCGGTAACCCCCAAGAGTAACAAGCCGATGATGCTTGCTTGTGAAAAGATCTAGATGTCAACTTGGGGGGGGGGGGTTGGGGGGGGTGGGTTGAATAGTTGAAATTGAAAAATTACAACACTTAAAACAAGTTTATCATTAACTTTCAGAGTTTATTTGTCCGAAATCTCTGCAACTTCCGGAGATTCCAAAGAAATATCCGGATACTCTAGAGAAAAGTGCTGAAACCAAACTCGACCAATCAAACATCAACCAAAAGTAGATCGAAGGAATTTTCAAGATTTGTAGACTTGTTTATACCCCTTTGCTTCCTCTACCTGCAGTCAAACCCTTTCCAACAAGTAGATCGAGAGAAAACCCTAGAATTCTAACAAGAAATAAGAACTTCAACAAACCACAAAGTGAAAGCACTAAGACACAAGAATTTGTTTCCCAAAGTTCAGTTCCGCAAAGGGAACCTACCTCTCCGTCATGGCACCCAAGAAGAACACTTACTTCTTAAGCTATGAAGCCTCCCCTTAGCAGCCCTAAGGATGCTAAGGTCACTTACTAGAATGTGGAGGTTGTACAAACTTTTCGGGGCACACCAGAAACTTGGGTGCTCAACGGGCAACACCTAGCCGGCTAGGAGTTTGAAGCTCCAAGAGTAACAAATATGAAATCCACCGGCTTGATGAAGAACGATGTGCTCAAGAGATGGGAAATCAGCTCACTAGCGCTCTCACTTGCTCTCCCCTCAATTGCCCCTCAGTCCCCTCACCAAATCTTGCTTGGAGGCCAGAGGAGGGAGTGAAGAAGGTTCTTGAATGCTCAGGAGTGAAGGCAGGTGAGTTCTTGTCAGAGAGAGTTAACGTGGAGGGGGTGAAGGGGTATTTATACCCTAGCCCTCAAAAATAGCCGTTGGCTGGTTAAGTTCCGGAGACTCCGGACACCACCTCAGCAGACTCCAGAGATGTGTGGAGACTCCGCATATGTCCGGACTCCGGACACTCCGCAGAAACCCCATGTCCGGAGACTTCGGAAACTCCGGACTTTTCTGCAGGAACACTCTAAACAAAATATCCCATGTGTTGTGTGGTGCAAAGGTGTCTCTCATAGGTTTGTTAGATCATCTTGAGCATATTTTTCTACGTAAGGTGAGTATATTTCATGTCCCTCTTGATAGTACGACATTCTTATACTCAAATTCAAAAAGTAACATAATTGAAACTCCACAATTACTCCATAGAACTTCGCCTTGCAAATTTCATTCCCTTTTTGGTGATCATATCCTTTTCAACTGTTCATCTATCACTTGTAGTTCCTGCTCACATTCTTACAAGTAGCATTAGTTCTACCAGCGTATATCATTAATACACCAAAACCCACTAAGTGGGCCTAGATGTTCTTTTAGCATGAAGACTCCCTAGTGCCACAAAGGTCAAACTCTTGATGCAATGCACTAGGATACTCTCACACTCTCAAGAATGCAACAACCAATAAGCAAGGTGAGTGAGAGGGAGGAGGGAGCTGGCTCTAATATGTCAAGGAATCTTTTCAATGTGCCAAGAGACCTCATCCATGGCCGGGCAAGAGGTATATATAGCCGGCCCTTCGTAATCTAGCCATTACCTTTGAAACCCGTGGAAACAGAGTTATCGCGGATCGTCCGCCTCACAGAAACCGGACTATCCGCCATTCAAACCCAACGGCTAGAGGTGCAATAAATGCGTGTCAGAGTTGACCGTTAGAGATCTGGCGGACCGTACGCACCTCACTTGCGGACCATCCACCATTCAAGTCAAAAAACCCAACCAAAGCAGAGGATCATCTCTGTGTAGTTGGCAGACGGTCCGCACATATGGGCCGGATAGTCCGCCGTTCACCAAGTTTAGACACCAGGGACTTGACCGATTAATTCGGTCCTTCCATGAACATTAACACCGAACCAATCGGTGTTAGTTGGCGGATAGTCCGCTTCCCCTAGGCGGACTGTCCGCTGTTCATCTTTTGACGCTCAACAGAAACTCAAGTGGTTGTCCAAAACCTTCCGTGTAGATGGCGGACCGTCCGCCTGTCTGGACCGGACCGTCCGCTTCAGCGAGTCAGCACACATTTTGAACTTCACGCTTTGCCATTTTTCAAACAAAGTTAACACTAATGCATGCAATGCAATTGTTTGAGCAAAATGGCACTATAGAACCGTCAAGCAAAGGCACAATGACCCTCTTGATAGTACAACTATTTATTCTATTAATCCGGTTATTTATCATCCACTATTCACCTTATTGTTCGAAATATGCCCTAGAGGTAATCGTAGAGATGATCATATTTTGTTGTATCCATGATGTATTATGTGTTCATTGAATATCCATGAAAGGCAACTTGTATTGATTGGCAATTATATGAATTATTTGTGAGACTCTTTACTTGTATGGTTATTCTAAAGTTGTTCCTAGTCGGAGTTCATGTATGGACACACATGAATATTAGACTAGCACATGTATTAGTTGATGACTGTGTTTCACAAGTCATAGACATAGAGATGTCAAACTAATAATGTGGGCGCATGTATGACATGAGGCTGGACTGACCCAACTCGAGAAATAGTGATTTCTCATTACACAATGTGTATGTTGTGGCCTCAGACTTAGAAATTGTCGCATGTACTCAAGATGTGAACCGACCTACTTAGGAGCCATCAAACACTACTCCGTAACTGGGTAGTCATAAAGGTGGTTCTCGTGTTTGCAAGAAGCATGCTGTAAGACATGGTCAGTCAAGATGGGATTTGCCCCTCTCTGCTTGAGAGAGATATCTCTAGGCCCCTCGAGTGATCGGATCAAGAAATGCATGGCCGTGCTAGGGTTAAGTGTTAACCAAGGATTCCGGATCACGGTATCAAGAAAGAGAGGTCAGCTTGAAGCTAGACCAAATATCATGAGGCAAAGGGAATAGCATGCATATGAGATTGTGACGGCTCGTCTGATATGATTTTTGCGCTCGCATAGGAGTTGACACGTCTTGCTAGAGGCCGCTGTCAACTATTGGTCGAGTAGGAGTACTCAGACCATGACTGTTCGCACATGATCCCATAGGGTCACACACTTAAGGGGCTGGAAGCCTAATGAGGATATGATCCGAATTAGACTGAGCTTAGGTGCACTAATAGGCCTCAGATAGGAAGCCTATTAGTGAGTGCCTATAAAAGAAGGGGTGGGGGCGCATGGAGGGGCTAACCCTAATTCCACACCTGCTGGCAGCCGCCTGTTCCCACGCCCGCGCCCACGGTTACCAACGGACCTAGCAGTCTGGAGTGCGACGCTTCTTCCTATACGTGTGGATACCTTGGAGGTGCTGCATCTGCTGCACGAGGACGAGCCGCACGTGAGGAGGTGCCGGCGACCAACTGCACTACCCCGACGTGCTACAGAAGTTCCGCACCCGCGCGTCTAGTGGTAATTCTGTGATCTATAACAGCAGTTTTCCTGGTTTATGCGGTGAAAATTTTTGTTTATTGCTAGCAGCCCACCTCATATACCTTCAGTGGTATTAGAGCCGTAGCTGCTAGCTGCTTTGTTATAGGTTCGGATGTGTGCATATGGAGATATGCATGGATGTAGATGAAACTCTAATCCTGTTTTGTGTCCTCGCTACGATGGTCTTGTAACGATATACTCCTACCGGTCGGGTATCCGCCATTGGAGTTAAGTGATACATGTAAACCAGTCAAAGCAGGCAGAGATCACTTAGATTGGTCGAATCGAAATCTAGGATGAATCACCAGATGCATATGAATCGAAAAATATTATTCCGTAAAACAGCCATAACTTTTGCATATGAACTCGGATTAAGGTGAATTTTATATGCAAATTCATCTATAGAAAATTTTACACATGAAATTCAAACCCTTCGGCATTTTTGCTGAAATTAGATTTCCCAAAATGGCTTGGAAGATGGAGTTTCGGGCGTTCGAAGTTTAGAAGTCATTGCGCCTAACTTGGTTTTGCAGGATCATGTGTGATCGATATGGCCCTTATGTGTATGTGATGAATGTATGTAATTTTCATGACCTGCGTGTCGTGAGTAATGCAATATGGTAGGAGCCAAATGTATTGCCAATTTGTGTAATGGCCTGCGTGCTGACCTGTGATGATCTGATCCGACAATGTAACTAGATTTCGGTAGCTATAGTTCTTGGAGGACTCATCACTTGAAGGATGATGCACATGGAACATGGAGATGGAGATCATCATGGTGGACAGATTCTATGGAGATGGAGATCACCATGTGAATATGGGCCATACTGATTCACAACTATGTGTTTGCCGTTCTTATCATTTTACTTCTACATGCGACAATGTGTTTTCTGCATACAGTAGAAGTAGACCGATCGATCCCTTGCAATATTTAAGTTTAAATGCCCTCCCAACTAAACCTTTCTCCATCGCGTGTCTTGTACAATTAGTGGTGGGTCTACGAAATTAGGGCGCCGCTAGTTTTCCTTGACTTGATGAGTTTGTATCGGATACTTACACGCATAAAGGGTTGGTAAGCTTAAACAAGGTCATCTTAACGGTCAAGGACCTTGGGGCATAAAGGTTAGAAGCCGAGACATAGAGATGTCACCCAACAACAAGAGTCATATGTGATATGATTAGCAAAGAGTTGCTTACCGATCTACCTGTCTTCTAGCGGTGATGCTAAAGCTCACTAGTCGACTTGATAGTTGTGGGTCTTGAATCACTAAGTATCAATGGAGGGATATTGATTTTAGTGGGAGTAGATTCTGTTAAATGTTTAATGTGATTTACTCTATCATAGATATGTTTGTCTTAGTATTTTGCATTATTATTTTGTTGTAGTTCAATGCACCTAGCACCACCACATCTTTTACTTTGCGTTCGATCCTTGAGAAGGATAAGTTGAATGGGACTAACTATACAGATTGGATCCGTAACCTGAGAATTGTTCTCAGGGCTGAGAAAAAGGAAGACATTCTGGATACCCCATTACCAGAAGAGCAAGTTGGCAGAGGGTGTAGCAGTGGGGCTGCATGTGATCAAGATGGTTGGTTACACACAGAGGTTGGATAAGCTGGGCTTCCCACTCGGCCAAGAGTTGGCCACTGATTTCATTCTTGCGTCTTTACCGCCAAGCTATGGGAACTTCATCCCGAACTACCACATGCATGGGGCTGAAAAGGGCTTGAATGAGCTATGCGGCATGCTCAAGACAGAAGACAGCAGAAAGTGACATCAAGAAGAGCACGGGCGGCGCCATGTGATGGCGGTCTAGAACAAGCCTAACTTCAAGAAGAAGGGTACTTCTTGGAAGAAGAAGAAGGGCAAGGCTAAGGTTGAGAACCCCACGCCGAACCCAGATCCTAAGGCTAAAAGTGGACCAGCTAGTGACACTGAGTGCTTTCACTGTCATGAAAAGGGTCACTCGAAAAGTCATGAAAAGGGTCACTGTAAAAGAAACTATAATGTGTACTTGGCTTCTTTGAAGAACCGCGGAAGTAAGAGTACTTCCAAATCAGGTACCCTTACTGTTTATTTATGGATATTTTGATTGCTGATTCTTTTATCAATTCTTGGGTATTTCATACCGAATCGGTTGCTCACATTTGCAATTCGATGAAGGGGCTGACAAGAAGTAGAAGCGTGGCAAGAGGAGAAGTTGATTTCTGCGTAGGCAATAATGCAAGAGTTGCTGCGTTGAGCGTCGGGATGATGCAACTCCACCTCCCGTCAGGATTTATTATGAAATTAAATAATTGTTATTTTGTTCCTAGTTTGAGTCGAAACATTATATCTCCTTCATGTTTGATGATGGATGGTTATTTGTTTGCGAGTGAAAACAATGGTTGTGTGATCTCTAAGAATGATACGTTTGTGGCTTCAGCGTCTATTAAGAATGGGTTGTTTGTTTTAAATGTTGATGATTCACCTATCTGTAATGTAAGTGCTAAAAGGCTTCGGCCTAATGTTTTGAGTCCTACCTATATGTGGCATTGTCGTTTGGGTCATATAAGTGAGAAGCGCATTAAGAAGTTCCATTCGGATGGGCTTCTAACTTCATTAGATTTTGAATCATACGAGACATGCGAAGCTTGTTTGCTAGGCAAGATGACCAAGACACCATTCATAGGTTTTTTCGAGAGAGAATCAGACTTGCTGGAACTCATACATACTGATGTGTGTGGACCAATGAGCACGACGGCTAGAGGAGCATTCCAATACTTCATAGCTTTCACTGATGATTTGAGTAGATATGGCTATGTCTATTTGATGAAGCATAAGTCTGAAACCTTTGAAAAGTTCAAGGAATTTTAGAATGAGGTTGAAAATCAACGTGGCAAGAAAACTAAAGCCTTGCGATCTGATCGAGGAGGCGAGTATTTGAGTCATGAGTTTAGCAATCGTCTGAAGAGTTGCGGAATTGTTCCACAACTCACGCCGCGTGGAACACCTCAGAGAAACGGTGTGTCCGAGCGATGTAATCGAACTTTGTTGGACATGGTTCGGTCGATGATGAGCCATTCGGACCTACCGTTATCGTTTTGGGCAAGAAGTATAAATAGCTTTTCAAAGTGCCAAGAGACCTCACCATGGCCGGGCAAGAAGTATAAATAGCCGGCTCCTCGGAATCTAGCGGTTACCTTTAAAACCCGTCGAAACAGAGTTATCGCGGACCGTCTGTCATTCAAACCCAACAGCTAGAGGTGTAATAAATGCATGTCAGAGTTGACCGTTAGAGACCTGGCGGACCGTCCGCACCTCACTTGCGGACCGTCTGCCGTTCAACTTGAAAAACCCAACTAGGGCAGAGGATCGTCTCTGTGCAGTTGGCGGACGCTCTGCACATATGGGCCGGACAGTCCACCGTTCACCAAGTTCGGACACCAAGGACTTGACCGATTAATTCGGTCCTTCCACGAACATTGCCACCGAACCAATCGGTGTTAGTTGGCGGATGGTCCGCTTCCCCTAGGCGGACTGTCCGCCGTTCATCTTTTGACACTCACCATAAACTCAAGTGGTTATCCAAAACCTTCTGTGTAGATGGCGGACCGTCCACCCATCTGGACCGAACCGTCCACCTCAGCGAGTCAGCACACATTTTGAAGTTCACGCTTTGCCATTTTTCAAACAAAGTTAACCCTCATGCATGCAATGCAATTGTTTGAGCAAAATGGCACTATAGAACCGTCAAGCAAAGGCACAACGGACCCTGTTGATAGTACGGCTATTTATCCTATTAATCGAGTCATTTCTCATCCACTAATCAGCTTATGACGCGCAAAAATAGAAAAGCCCTATCATGTACCTTTGCCTTGAGCATTTCCCTCAACATCATCTCCAAGTGTCTTCATGACATCAACGTATGGTCATTTTCTCATGGACCAACCTATACTCATTCTTCTTAAGAGTTTGTTGGTCCACAAGTATTGTCATTAATTACCAAAACATGAATTAGGCACCTAGATGCTTTCAGACGCACCCCAGCCATTCGAGGACGCCAACAAGCCGCCACCGGGCCATGCCGCCAGAGCCTCCACGCCATGCCGCTCGACACCGCCGCAACGTCCGCGCCCCGCCAGCCACCTTCGCCGCGTCACACTGCTCACCGCCATCGCAGCCTCCACGCCGCACTGCTCGCCGCCGCCGCAGCCTCCATGCCCAGTGAGCCTCCACCGTGCCACGCTGCTCGCCACCGCAGCAGCCTCTATGCCCATGGGACCGCCGTGCTTTCGCCTCTCAAGGCCACCGCGCTTCCAGCCTCACACCGCCGCGGTGATTTGGATCGGGTGGGGCGAGGGAGAGGGTGAGGTGGTAACTGGAGCGGGGTGGGCCAAGCTTGATCATGACCTGCAGTTCACGGGCAAAATCTGGATCGGCTCCATGGCGAGGTCGAGCATGGCATTCACAGCAGATCTGAAGATCCAACTACGAGCACAAAAGTCTGATGTCAAGCACAGCGTTCGTAATGTATCCGAAGATCCAACTGCAAACGCAACAGTCCGCTTGCTCCCATGTAGGGTCAATGGAGTGGTGCCGTTGATGCAAGATAGGAGGCCAAGTTTCATGCACATAGCATGGAAGAAATACGCCCACTTGGTATAGTTCGGGTTCGCCATCTCAAGCATCATGGGAATGTGGGATTTGACGGAGACTATCGCATAGGGGTTGACGTAGATAGGGGTGACAAGCTCGGGGGGCGGTGCTTGGAGAGGTGGCTCAGACGGTGGAGGAGTACGTCGACCAACAGCCGGTAGGAACATGCGGTGTCGCTAGTAGTATGGTGAACACTCAGATTGCTAGTGAAGCTAGGAAAGGAGGTGGCCGTCCTACGCGGGCCAAGAATCAAGGTCTCATGTTATTGGGCTGGAGTTTTTTTTGAAAAGCGTTATTGGGCCAGAGTGGGTAAATTAATTAGGCCCATATAAATAGCGAGCGTGGTGGCATGTCAACACAATGCTTGTAACGTTTAAATGTGAACATGGAGAATCGACAATCGAGGATAGATCGATTAGGAAGTAATCGGCAAACAACGGTTGTGGCAAGCTAAGGCTTGAGGACAGACGGCGGCTTTCTCATCCCTGTATCCAAACTTTGATTCCTCTATCAATTAAATGATTGTCTTTCAAGTATAATGCATACAAAGTCAAGTTGCAAGGGTTAACTAACTCTATTGGCAAACGCATATATCTGGTGATCAGCTTTATACCATGTAGAAACAAGATCAAATATGGTGTGTTGTTCGACTGTATTCTGTGGAAGTCCCAGTTGATACTCCTAAAGATCTTCTGTCCCCACAGATACAAAATCTGGTTGACCAATTCTCTAAACTGTTTACTGAACCTTCGGGTACACCTCGTGCCAGAGTGATCAACCATACAATTCCTTGCTCCATATACTCAACCTTTTAGACTGAGGCCCTACAGGTGTACACCTACTCAGAAAGATGAGATTGAACAGCAAATGGCTCACCTACTCAGGCACCACATGACACAGGAGAGTACTAGTCCTTTTGCTTCACCAATGCTACTTGTCAAAAAGAAAATAGGAGAGTGGAGACTATGTCTTTATTTTAGAAGGCTCAATGCCTACACAATTAAGAACAAGTTACCCTTGCCTATAATTGAAGAGCTGTTTGAGGAGTTATATGGAGCTAAATTGTTTACCACACTAGATTTGAGATCTGATTTTCATCAAATTTTAAAGGCCAAAGAAGATCAACACAGGACACTTTTCAGACACACTGGACATTTTGAGTATATGGTGATACCCTATTGATTGACAGGAGCTCTTGCAACTTTTCAAGCCATTATGAATCATATTTTGGCTCCTCTCCTTAGAAAGTATGTTGTTGTGTTCATAGACGACATACTTATCGACAACAAAATTTTTGATGAACATGTGAAGCATGTCCAAATGGTGTTTGATATCTTGAAGGAATACCTTTTTAAAGTAAGGTTGTCCAATTGTTCTTTTGCCCAACAAGAACTAAAGTATTTAGGCCATGTGATTAGTGTAGAAGAGGTGGCAACTGACCCTCAAAAAATTAAGGATGACCCAAATTGGCCTACTCCTACTTCAGTTAAAGAATTAAGAAGCTTCATTGGCCTGGTTGGCTATTAGAGGAGGTATGTTCATCAGTTTGCCATGAAAGCAAAAGCTCTGACCAAAATTCTAAAAAAAGGACAAATGTTTATGTGGACAAACACTAACGAACAGTCATTTCAGGCATTGAAGAAAGCTTTAGCCACTGCCACTATATTGACAATTCCTCATTTTGACAAAACTTTTGTGGTAGATAATGTTGCTTCTGATAAAGGTATTGGAGCAGTCTTACAGCAAAATGGCCATCCTATCACTTATATCAGCAAGGATTTGGGTCCTAAGAACCAAGGCTTGTCAACTTATGACAAAGAGAGCCTGGGTATTCTTATGGGATCTGTATCCTTATCGGGTGACTGAGTTATTGTAAACACAAGTCACCCAAACTGACCATTGGACATCAATCTAAGCATGCAAATGTAATTTATCAGTCACCAGGCCCGCGCTACAGTAGATGTGCCCGTTATTCCAAACCGGTCTGCTGAGTTGTGTTGTTTAGATCCGTTAGGATCTACTGAGCGGGTTTGTGGATTTATTAGTTGCAGTTGGGCCTATGTCTATTGGGCTTCTTAATGTTTTGTAGCTTTTGGGCTGCTATCTATTCGATTGCTACATGTTGGGCTGCTTTCTTTGTACTTGTTAGCGGGCCTTGTTTGAACACTGAACTTCAGTTTTTTTTGTGGAGATTGCAGCCTATTGCATTGGCTTCGACCATAAAATAGAACAGGGCACTAAAACATGGAAAAAAGCCCAGAATGAAATGTTACCTGGGCACCAGGCAAAAAAGGCGCCAGATCCATCAAGATCCATGAAGGTAGCCACCAAAAAAGTGAAATAAAAGATGTGGATCACACGAAAACTACACGGCCGCCAGCTACCTACCATGGAGGATCCTCTCCCGAAAAGCAAGAGGAGATAGAGGACGGAGAAGAAATTCGAGGAATCAGGATATGCAAGTAAGCAACAAGAATCTGAAGAAATTGTTGGTGGATTAGTACCTCAGGTAACATCCAGCACTGAAAATCTTCTTTCTCTTTGATCTGATTTCACCAGAAGGCAAACAACATTCACAATCAAGACAGTAGCAGTGCTTGTGATGCTACAGATCCACCACAGTGCTCGTTGGTGGATCTAATTTCTCTTGCTACAGATTGATAAATTTCTATAGGCTGGTAGTGATCTTTGTCTTGGTTGCTATGTGAGTTGTTATGATCAATAGAACTCACACCATCAACCTAGAAAATGTCTCTCAGGTTCTCTCATCTACAAGATACAAGAATTGCATTCTGATACCTGCATAAATGACAGAATGAATACATAATATTAGATCCCATTACATAACCTATGTTTATTATGTGCATTGTTTCTTTGTACAGGAAAGTCTTTTGGAATTGAATCCAATGAATTTCACCATTAGTTATGATAATTGTGTTATGGACAATTGGAACAAGATGCAATGTCTAATACACATTCAGAGTCATCAACAAGTAGAAAAGATGAAGAGTTTATCAACAACGAGTTCAGAATTACATGGGTCAAAGGTATTATGAAGAATTTCATGCATATCATGCAATTCCAATTTTGTTAACCTATATACAAGTGCAAATTAACAGGTACCAGGAACACAGAATTTATCATCAAAATGTTCATCTTTCTATGAAGAGGAGAATGTGACGAACTCATCTGCTCAAGTTATACAGGTACAAGGAATGCAGAATCCATCATAAACATGTTAATTTTAGGGAGAGTCATTATAGGAAAAAAAACCTTGCATATTGCTGACAATGGTGGAAATGGATCATGGTATACATCCTTAAATGAAAAAGAATACACAACAAGCAAGGATGGACATCAAAAATAGGTAATAATCTTGCCAGCCTTGCCAATTTGAAGGTTTCATATTATTTTACAGTTGGGACTAGTTGAAATTATAAAATCAGTATACGCTATAAGAAGGTTAAATTAGACTATAACTTTTTTATGAATGCATGCAGACACAAAGAAACATGAGGAGAGGTGAATAGAATACTGCCATGAGACATCTGGAAGAAAGTAAGAAGGAGGATAAGAAAGACAAGATAAAAAGTATCTGGTATACCATTCAACAAATTTTATATGGAAGACTAGAATAAGAATCAACTATCACAGGTTACAATTTAAAGAACATTTCATTGTACAATGTGCAGAATTCTTTACAATTTAAAGAACAGACTCTATTCTTGACCTATTATTAAGTTTTAACTGCTGAAACAAGTGTGTCTCAGATAATAGAAAATGACAAAAAGACATGGGTAAAAAAAGTTTCTCAAGGAATACCTGGACAATCAGAAATGTAGAATTCTTCAACAACTACCTGGAGCATTGAAGATGGTTTGCTTATTCAGTCACAAGGAGAGAGCAATACTAACATTGCAGATATCAGAATATCATATGAGGTATAGATAATCCTTGTAGCATTCATGTATTCTATATTAAAAAATTGACAGTACATCATGAGCTAAACACATTGTTTCAAACAAGCTACAATGGGATATTTCACTAACATGTTGAGTTCTCCAGAGGTTTTTGATGGCATGTTAGACAGTGCCTTTGAGGTAATGACATTTCAATCAAAAAATATTGTTCAATACATTTGAGAATAATAAAACTACTTTCTAAAATTATTATATGTCTACAAACTAACACGGTTTGTCATAATTTATTTTGCAGCATCAAATGCATGTCTCAACAAGCAGAATTGAAGACAATGCAATGGCAGCTAATGTAGACTATGAAGAACTTACAGTACAGCTTAATCAGCAAGCTAATTCAGCATCCTTTATGAAGAATCCAGCTAATTTAGACTATGAAGAACCTAGCAATGAAACAATGGCAGTGCAAAATGATTTAGATCCAGAAACATGCATATCAATTGAAGCAGAAAATTTGCAAGATTATGAAAACAATGCAACAACAGATACAAATGCATATGGACTTGGACATCAAGAAATGACAAATAAAAATGGTTATGGTCCTGGAAGCAATGCAACAACAGCAACAATTCCTCCTGAACCTCTAGACAACGATATTACAGAAGAAGATATTGAAATCTTCAGGCAGAATGAGAATTTGGAGGAAGCCATTTCTTTAAGCCAGGAAGGTGAAAGTCAGCATGTTCCAACTATAGACATGCAGTTCAAAACAGATGATGAGGCTTACAAGTTCTACAATCAGTATGCATTGATTGTGGGTTTTTCTGTTGTCAAGTGTGGAAATTACCACTCAAGAGATAAAGAAACACTGGGCATGGTTACAAGAATGACATTCAAGTGCAACAAGAGAGGTAAATCTTTGGAGGAATATCCTGAAGGAGAGAAGGAAAATCTTTCTGGTGTAAGCAAGTTGACTAATAAAAGAAAGAAGTACCCGGACATCACAGATGGTCAAAGAAGCTTAGTCCACTTGGATGATCAGAGATTGAACTCACATTGGCAGCAAAAAGCTTTGACAAAATTGCTGGGCCTCCAATATAAAATCTTTTATAAGAAAGGGTCGTCAAAAAATGCAGCTGATGCACTGTCCAAAGTTTCTCATGACCCTTCTTCTCCAGAATTATTGGCCATATCAATGGCTCAACCCACTTGGCTGGAGGTTCTACAAACAAGTTACATTGATAATGCAGAAGCGAAACAACTGCTATCTAAATTACTTCTGCATCCAGAACAGGGTATTTTCAGTCTAGTTCAAGGAGTAATCAAATACAAGGGGAGAAAGTTGGGGCACAATGCTTTATTATAGAACCAAGTTATGCAGGCTCTTCGTTCTAGGGCCATTGGGGGCAATTCAGGAGCTTTGGTTACTTTTATCAGGGTCAAAAAGCTATTTTACTGGCCACATATGAAGTTCATTCAAGTGCGTGTCAGCAAGCAAAAACTGAGAAAGTAGCTTATCCCGGACTCTTACAACCCTTGGCAGTGCTAGATCATAATTGGCAGGTAGTTTCTATGGATTTCATCGAGGGCTTCCATCGTCTTCTAGGTACAATTGTATCCTTCTAGTGGTTGAGAATATTTGCATGATATTAATAAAACTTAGCGAGACTACAACAAATATTAAAATTTTCATGTCACTTCTAGAACTTGAGATTACAGCTCTTTTCTTACTCGATGAAAGTTGTCCTAAACTACCAAAGCATTATACGTTAAAAAATTTCACAGATTTACAGTGCGTAGAATGTACTAACTGCAAGCAATAGAACTGAATAAAAATGAGAACACTGAAATTCCATCTAGCAGTATTAATCTATTTTTATTTGCACCAGAGATGATAGTACAAATACGTACACCGCAAAGAAAGGCCCATATCATAAATACAGGCGTACGAGCCTAGCGTCCAGTTGCCGAAAAATTAGGAACCCATAGCCAAACAAGAAAACCCCTCACAAGTTTGGGTTGGTCTGCGATTGCAATTACAAACACATGCCCAGAAAAGAAAAATGTTACATCATCCCCTCTTTGCTATTGGCTATTATTGGTCTGAGTAACGTGTTGCCATTGACGACCTTTGTTGTTGCAACAAGGAAGTCGTAGCCCATTCCTTCCTGCAATACGCAAGCCAAAAGATTATTTTTTTAAAAAAAAATGGTATGTCTAAATAAAGAAAACAAATCTTCCCCAGTGAAATTCAGGTATTTATGCGTTAAAAGAATATAGTTCCTAGGAACTACTTTGGTCGTGTAAAAAGTAGTGGTTAGTTGACTATTAGGGAAAAAAACATGACCCATATACTCTATATAATAAGGGACAAAGCAAAAACCATGAAAGGAACTGACTCTGTAATAATCCCTATAAATGGTTGCGCCATATTATTCTTCTCGATTTTGTAATGACCCGCCATGAAACAACGAAATCAGGAAAACACGTGCCATAGATACCGAAGTGAATTTTGGTGTCTATGAAAACACCTTAGAATCAATTTGCTATAAGCGTCTGAAAATTGAGAAACAAATGGGACAACACATACCTGTGCACTAAGGAATCGGAGGGCAGCAATCTCAGCAAATGTGACTCCACCAATAAATACAACCAAAACCAGAGAGCGATGACCAACCCTAGAATAAACAGAAATTTTGGAAAGCAGACTTAAAATCATGAGAATATGATGGGAAAGTTTAGAACTGCAGCAAATGACAATTCTTTCCTGGTAAATATAAGTAATAGAAAAAACCAGACACCAGCAAATTCAGTAAAATAAACACTAATATTGCTCACATTTTCCTTGTTTTCCTTATCTTTCTTTTTTGATCAAATGTTTTCCTTATCAAATATATTGGATACTCATTCTATTAGACGAGATTTTCTGTAATTTATTGTTAGCAAAATGACAAGGCAAGGATAGATGAGGTGCTAGGAATTCTGATATATTTCTAGCTTTCCCAGAGGAGTTACAAGCCATACTTATGGAATGACTTGATTCTCAAAACTAATCTTTAAAATTAAGGAAACAATACCATGTAGTTTTATCCCCAAATAACAACCCAATCCCAAGGCCCTAGGAAGGCATGGTGTTGCTCCTCCCTCACATGGATCCTAATGGGTTGTGCAGGACATTTTCGGACCCCATTTTCCTTGAGTTTGTATATAGAGCCAACATGGTGTCTATATCCTCTTCTCTCCTCTCTCCATTTTAATCACTAAATGTTTGAGTTGTACTAAAGGGGTGAATTACCTGTCAATACTCTGTTTAGCCCCTGAAACAGGCTGTACTTCCAGTGACGAATCAAACGTTAAACCACCCTACATGAGTTAGATGAATATTCAAGGAAAAGATTTTTGCTTCCCTGAAATGCGAAATCATTCGAGGGAGTCCACATACCCTTTTCAAATCCAAATGTGGACCTGGCAATAGTTTCAACAATTCTTCAATAGAACGCCTGTAAAATGAGAAATAACAATAATGTGAGAGAGTATATGTGTAAAATCTTTCATCCTTCAATTAAGGTCATTCATGCAAATCACTTGCACAACATAACAGCTGATGCTTTCTCACAAAGAAAATAATGAAGCATTTATTGCCGCATAAACAGCAATTATTTCATCTGATATATTGATACAAACTATAGTCTGTCTGGAACGAGAAAGCAGAACTGTAAATAAAAGAAACTTGGGCGATGCTCCTATTATATTGAATATTTATTCTAGTAGAACAGATTTTATCTGTAATTTATTATCGACAAAATGACTCATAAGTTTCCACAGAATTAAACTGCACAATTTCTTAAGAAAAATGGAATTGGAAGGCCACAATTTTGAATCAAGTACATGAGAGGGGAGGAGAACATGTAAGAATTATGAATTTATGTTCTTCGCCAAAACAAAGAAAAGGGATAAATGAACAAAACCATTTTCCATCACTCAGAAAAAAAACTAGATATTTCCTTTTTTTTATGATTCTTTTCGCATCTTTTATGTCTACCAAAAGATCATAGAGACTGCATCGAATGAAATAGAACGATCATAGAAACATTTCTTCCATAGAAAATTAAACAATACGTTCTCTGCAGATTACATTCATATAAACACAAAAAGAATATTATTATCCAAAAGTAAAGAGAGAAAGAAACTAGGATGACAAACATACCATCCAGATCTCACTGCATGCTGAACAAGGCGAATACTAAGAGGCGCATATCCAGAAAAAATGTACGATATATCACTAGGGCTGAGATTGACATAAGAATAGATTAGTGGTAGATAGCATGGCCAAAGATATTGAATGCCAAGTTAGTTACAAGTTACAACAAGCAGAAGAATGGCCATAGTTATGTGTTTCATAATCATAACAATAAAGCAACGCTTGCAAGGAAACAAATAACTTTTAAAACAAAATAGAAAGTAAACAAAATGACTCAAACATTTTGGTAAACTTTTAGCATAAAGTTTAGTCAGATGTATCGAAACCAGTAATCAATTCCGTTCCTTCCAAATTATTAGTGGAAGCAACTAAAGGCATTTTAATTCATCTCTAGTGCAACTGAAGACTCCAACAATCTATATTACTTATCTGTAAGTAAGAAACAGTGCAAGTCACAAGCAGATTTACATGCAGCAATATTGAAGCACAGATTAATACACGTGCTTATATGACCATGCATATATGAAACCACATCTTTGCAGAATGAGCACACGGAAGACAACATGCAAAGTAAACATATAGCCTCAAGTGTTAATACTTTGCTGTATCATGTACATCAACTATAAGCTGCAGAGCTCTTGTAATACCAACCCAATTGCTTCTTGATTCCTGGAAAGCACAATAATATGCCATAGAAGATTAGAAATGAAAAAGAAAATAACATCGAAGGAGCCATGGACGACTCTGATGAAAAAGTTCAGTGAGGACCAAATCTGACTAACCTGTCTCTTAAAAAGGCCAGCCTTCTCCAGATTGTACAATAAGTGCATGTGCTCAAAGCCATAACTATGCAGTATCTCTCGCCTAGACAGTAGAATAAAAAAGCAGAGTAAAAAAGGCTGAAATGTACACTCAACAGTATGCTAGAATCTATCAAAAAAATTCTAACATATGCAGCGTATAACAATTGCACTTGCAGACCAAGTAAGACATAAAATGACTGCTTGATCCCTAATTATTGTCTCAAAATTGATTCATTTCATGCATGAAAGCAATACATAATAAAAGGTGGAAGTTTCATAAGGGTGTACAGGGACTTGTTTTACATTGGAGTACGAAACATGCCGTACATTTGTTAACAAGGCCATAAAAATTGTCTTATGTTTGTGGAGCAATTATTATAGCCAATCTATGACTGAATGAGACAGTGGTACAGAATACTGAGAATTCTAGCACATCCACTAGTCACTGCACATCAGGATATTGGAATAAAGACGATGTCTAGTTCGTGGTCAGGGGCCCAGTCCCAATTCAAAGTCAAGATGTCTCTGACAAGACATGTAGCCAACTTTCAATTGATAAAGGTGTAGGGCTATAAGACCATTTGCCTGGTCATCCTGTTGTATAAAAATTGGCCATAAAGCCTATTTATGAATTTCTAATATTTTTCAATATTTAATTTATCATGTATGGAAGGTGATACATCAAATTTGTAAATTTATGCATTAGCTTGATCCGGGACTGGTGCAAAATACATGGATGCTTCATATTTAGTATGTCTGGGTACCAAGACATGTCAAAATTCTATTAGTTCATAAAAAGTTGGGAGAAAATGCACATCTCTGAATGCAGTAGCTGGAAAGAAAAATGTGCGCCAAGACAGAATACACTATCAGCCCGTTTCACATATAATGTTGTAGTACACTGTACATATCAGAAGTTGTAAAGCATTGAACCAATAATGAACATAAAACTTTGCACAGAAGCAATAAAGGAAAGAAGAAAGCTCTGTAAACCTACATAAGCATACCTCAAGTAATCAAAATTCTTCTTTGGCAACCCAGTATTTGCAAGAGAGAGTAACACTAGAAGGCGAAGCACATTTTCAATAGGTTCCTGCTTATGTATCATGTCCTCGATGTACTCAAAGCATCTGGGGATGAAATTAACTTAGCCCATATACTAACATAATTTGGGAGGAAGTAAAAAAGACATGGTGGTTAATCATGATAGAAAACATGCAGTCAAACTTCACATAACATTTTTAGCGGATTTTGTACCAGTATGGAAGAAAAAGAATATCAATATAAATGCAATTCAAAACACAAGTTCAACTTTGTGAAAGCTCAAGAGAACTAATTTTTACTAATTCACTAAGTTCCCTTCACGTCGATAGAAACAAGCATACCAAAAGCGATACTTTACGAAAATGAGTAAACTTAACGATAAGTTAAATAGGAAAAATGAATGAACTGCAAGAAAAAAGAAACAAAAGAAAATTAAAGAGCAGTGGAAATGAAATGACACGAAGCTCAGCTGTGCATTAAAAGAATAAAAGAATGAGCGTGCAAAGATAAACTCACATTTCAAAGTTCTGAACCTCCAATATTGTTTGTTCGATGTCTAGTCGGGCATGGAATGAGGGTTTTCCTGTGAAGGATTGCAAGTGTTGCGCCAAATGAACATGCCTCTAAACCATTACATGCAATAAGTTAGTAAAACAACAACAAAGATAGAATGCAGCCATGCAATCAACTCACAGCTATCTCCGGTAGCGAGTGCAACCTCCTCACAAAATCCTTGAGCTCAGAAACAGACTGGGTCTATGAAAACGAAAATATTAATAAAATAATTTCCTTTTCCACATTGTACTAGCAAAAAAGGTAATTTACTGTAGAAATAAACAGACATTTAGACAAACATACTTATTACTGAAAGCAACAAAAACACTAGAAAGTAGTAGGCTACTCATGCTAAGAGTTCAATCGAAGCATGTCCACACTTAAGACTAAAACATTTGGTAATATTTATCCAAGCAATCATACCTAGATCACCAACGATGGAGCTACCTGAGATGCCTCCCCTC
Source organism: Panicum hallii (assembly GCF_002211085.1). NCBI lineage: Eukaryota > Viridiplantae > Streptophyta > Magnoliopsida > Poales > Poaceae > Panicum > Panicum hallii. Next base: position 21,420,205 of record NC_038043.1, on the reverse strand, counting down.
CCCCGAAGAACAAAACTTTGAATAAGACAATTTTATTTAATTCAAGATAAGCTGCTGATTATAAAATTTGAATGACATTTTTAACAATTTTTTATGATCTTTTTGAGTATCAAATCAGTTCATATCATGTCACTCCTCAACAGCAGGTAAATGCTATATGTCCACATTATCATAACAACAGTAAGAAATCAAACAGACTGAAAAATGACCGTGTCTAATATTTGTTTCAGGAACAGGATTTTATCCACTATTATCGTGCTGGATCTAAATACGGGCACAGATGCAAATGGCAGGGCACTCGTACTTGACAGGCAGTTTGTGAGGTTCATCCTCCTTGATTCAAGTCTGGAGTGAAGAGCGGCTGATTATACACTTTATTTTTCATTGTGTCCTGATAGAAATAACTATGGTCCACTATAGAGGCTTTCTCTGAAGAACTCAATCTTATCTATAAAGGAAAGTACAACTTGATAAACAAGCAAAATACTCAATCCATATATAGGGGAACAACATTTTAACCTTCATATAACAAGGGACTTCTGATTCTAACAGTAAATGGTCTCAAAAATAAACTTGTATCAAAAATAAACTTGTAGCAAAATACTCAAAAATCATCTGACAAAAGAATTAGGACAATTTCATTCTTACATTGGTCGATTTCACTTCCGCATAATCTTGCTGAATAGATGTTGCTCTTTGACGTAAAACCTGCAGGCAGTACAATTTATGATAATTTGACGTTGGTAGAATTGATGGTAGCTATAATAACAAACTGGAATTATCTTATAAAAAAACAAACTGGAATTAGACACATTTATAAGCTATGACAACAGCAGGTACAACCAAAACCACAGAAGAATTACCACAAAGCTCGTTCATATGAAATAAACAAGAATTGAAGTCAATTGAGTGAACCTGAACTACAACTTCAAAATTCAGGTCTCGAATCTCCTTGTACAACTTATCACTGGAAATGAAAAGAATGACAATATAAATTCATAGCTCCACAAAAATATCCTGTAAGCCTATGTAAAATAATACAATATGCACACATATATTTGCACTATATACAGTCAGAAATAAGTACCAGCCTCTATCCAATATATTTGTAAATTATTAAATGGTAATGTTAGGAAAATATTTTTTGAGAAAAGGTAACCAGTATAATTCCACAGCCAATCTAGATACTCATGACCATAAAGTCATCAAACATTTTGCACCATCACTTTTGATTGGAAGGAGTAACAAAAAGTAACTTCAATCATATGAAAACTAAAAAAAATCCATTAGTAATAAATATCTAAATTTCTAAAGAAATCCATTAGTAATAAATATCTAAATTTCTACATCCAATGTTTTGAAATGTGAAAAACGAATCGTAAGTATCTTGATTAGGACAATGAAGTCAATAGAGTATCCAAAAATAATTTAAAAAATAGCAACACTGCTTCCTTACATACAAAGTATCCATAGGAACACAGCAAATTTACAATGTAGTAATATGTGCTCTCTCCAATCACAAATATAAGTCATTGATGACATATAAAAAGGTTTGACTTGGGACAAACATAAACAACTAACATTTGTGATAAAGGGGTATTTGAAAATACGAAGACCAAATTAATCATCGCTAATAGAGACAGGGATATTTACCTCGAATTCAGTGGAACCTTAACCTTTTTCCCATCTTGTTGAGTTCCCATTATGCTCGCATCAACTTCCACTGAACCATTATTAATTTGTAGCATCTGTAGAATATTACATGATCATATAATTCATTTCAAACAACTTGAGATTCTATATCACACTAGCTATGCAGCATTAGGATGGTAGATAATCTTTTCTTACAAAATGGATGATAGATCATCTGTATATATTGATTGCACTGAGTTAATCAAAAAACAAATGCCTTAAGGCCTCATCCATTAAGCGATGATTGGTTATTGTTGCTTTCAGACCATACGGAACAAAACAGACAAAAAGACAAGCCCAAATTGCGAAAATCCTAGGCAATACTACCCTGCTGGTTGCAGCATAGAAAACAGGTAAACATGCAGCTGCATATGCATTTCTATATAAACTAAGATTCCTAGATCATCATGTGCAATCTAGCAGCAGGCATTTGCTAAAAGAGCATCATAGTAACGAATGGAACCTAACGATAGTTCAATAGTAGAATGGGAAATATTACATCCATTCTCCACACTCAAGTTGAAAACACAAAGCAAATTAACCATTACATAATGGCTAAATGCTTTCCATGGATAGTTCAGAAATACCAAATAGGTCACCTCCAGTATGCACCGGAGCACACCAAATAGTGAACCATGAAAGCATTCATCCGACTAAGACATACTATTGTGTGCTGCAGCCACTCAAACAAAGGACATTTCAGGCATTTGACAGCCTTCATTACACATCTAACACTTTTTATCGCTAATTTGTACTATTATTAATTAGATCAATAAAAAATATTGAAAGACATTCTGGAAGACGTTATATTGATAATTATGTTGATATTACATTTGTAAGACCATTCCAAGTGCTTTTTTGAATATCAGTGTTAATTAGGTGAATAGCAAATGAAGTCTGCCGGAGACAAAACAATTAATTTAACGACTAAGAGTTTCAGATGATCTTTGGTGGCTTTAACTGTATTCTGCAAAATCATTATTGTTCAATCTTATCAGACACACAGAAAACTTAACAGGGTGAATTTAGAAAGATAGATGCAGCAATCAAATTTTTTTCTTGCTTTGAGCATGTAACTGGTAAGAGAAAGGGAACTATAGAATGTTTCTTGTTGGTTCCATCTTTAGATAAATTGATGCTAGTGTCGTACAGATAGGGGTGGTAAGGATGATGGCCCTAATGCCCTTTCACTATCCAAATCAGCCATTAATTAACTTTAGCTCAGAAACATGTAAAAATTTAGCAGGGCACTTTTGAGCCCGATCCATAGAATATGTAGGCTAATTTTTTAGGCCCTTTATCAGGCCTACGTGCCGATGCAAGTTCATTGCCATATGAAGATTTTCCTGCAGTTAATAGAAGACACAAACAGATCATATTCTCATTATCTAATGATCTATGCCACGATGAAAAGCTTTTGTCTACCTCATCCAGCAAGCCTTCATATGTCAACTGAGAGCACATTGGTGTCACCATGTCCACCTGAATGGAAATAAAATTAGAACAGATAAGAAAACTATGATACATCAAACCAGTATCACACCTGAAATCACTATACAAAAGGTATCACTTGATGACTTAAAAGAGAAACATATGACAAAAATAGGAGAAATCAAGAAGCACAAAATGAATGTTTTCAGAAATGTAAATCACAGTATCAAATAGAATGTAATAGAAAATTTACCTCTCTGTCTAACAGGATAACGGTGTTTATCTCCGGAATCCCCATCTAAGAATCAACAAAAAAATAAAAACAGAACTAATCAGGTTCAAATGACTTCAGAAATCTGACACACAAAAGGAAAACATTAGCTGATGTTACATCATCCATGTTGACTGGATCCTCTAGTTGCATATTATTCAACAACTCTGCAGCTTTGGTAGACGCCACACCCTTAGCCCTAACATTTGGGATAACTCCAAAGGCAAACTGGCAAAAAGATGGAATAATAAGCATGAGTGTATAACTTCAAGAATCTTGTGATTTGCAGATTTCTAAAATTGGTAAATACTCTGCACTCTACAGTTCAGTAGCAGATAACAAGTTAGCATGTCCCCATGCGCCTCAGACACAAATCTTGCACATAATATACAAATTTCAAATATACAAAGGGAGGACATAATTACCTCTAGTTTATGAATTGCTTTTGCAACATGCCAGATAGAACTTGTATCTCCCTCAATAAGACATTCCTAAAGAATCATCGGAGCTCAAATGAGACTCAGGATATCGAAACACAAATGCTAGATGATATGCATCAGTACCTGCAAAGCATGGTCAAGTTCAAAAGAAAGGACATCATCATCCAATGGAACAAGATACAGGGGGTATTCTCCGAGCGTCAGTCTCTGATGAACTTTCTCTTCCCCCAGGATCTGCAGGCACCAAGTAAGACAATAGAATCCATATTCCAATCACAGTTTCAGCAACCATCTTCACGGTAGCAAGAAAGACAAGATTGCCTTCAATGAAAGCTCATTTGTTCTTAAAACCATAAATGCATATCCTGGGCAACATAAGAATCTTATATATATAGTACACACTGCCAATGCTTAATACGCCATATACAATACAGAAGGTGCTTGCCAATTTTTGGAACCTATTCAAACCAATTTTCAACTAGACTCAGCAATATCTACTCCAATGCTAAACATATCCATCATACCCGGCAATTGTTATCACTTTGAGCTTTCACTCTTACTAAATTTAAGTCTATAATAACTAAATAGTTATAAGCATTGGAAACTATTCTAAGGTCCAACAAACTAGACCTCCAGCGAAAAATAACAATGAAGAACACCTAAATGGATTAGTCCAAACATAAAAAAGAACAAGAGATACCTTCTCACAAGCAACGGTGCGACGTGGTACAAAGTAAAGGAAGTATTCCCTTTGGAGCCCTTTAGATTCATCATTCCTGATCTGACTTGCGATGAATTTCATGAAGCTCAGCTGAGAGCGCACAAGATATACGATTTTTGGGCATTCCGTCTGCAAGGGATCGGAAGAGAGAATTCGCAACTCCGCACCATACTCCTGATAAGTAGAACAAACCAAATAGTGAGATAAGCAAGTCTGAAATTCCACAAATGAAATGTGGCAATAGCCTCGCCCTAGATATAATGCATAAAAGGTATTGCAACGAATATTACTGCAATTCAGAGTTATTGAGACAACATGGCAACATTGAACCTTTAGCAGGGATGTCTGCACGATCAGCGACAGGGTCCCAGCAAGCTTCGGGTCAATGACCAGACACTTCTTCCCCCTTATCTGATATGCACCACAAAGGAAGCTAAATTCCTCAGTTCAGCGTCAACAACAAGAACACTGGAGCCCGTGGTCGAGCGAGCAGTGTGAGACAAGAAACCCACGGTTTTTAGGATGCCGATTAGGTCCTTCTGCGACTGCTCCCTGCAATCGGAGCGAACACGCCTGTCAGAATCCAGAGGCGTAACAGATAGGAGGCGAAAAGGATAGGGGGCACCTGAGGGCCGCAAGATTGAGCGGCGCATTGTCCAGGTTAGGGATCTGCGCCATCTGTCAAGAACAGGAAGAGCGAAGGAGATAGGGTGTAGGCGCAGAATGAGAGGGAGGGAGGGCCGCGGCGCAGGGGGAACGGAGGGAGGGCGGCGGCTCAAGATCTTAGGGAGGGAGGACGGGGGGTGCCGGCGCAGGAACGGGCCAACGGCAGAGGGAGGGAGCGAGGCCGGCGCGGCCAAGAGCGGAAGGAGGGAGGGAGGGCGGCGGCACAGGCCAGGGGTCGGAGGGAGTATGTGGACGCGCACGAGGAGAGGAAGGGCACGGGGAAAAAGGGTCTGCTTAGGTTTAGCGGGTGTTCGGTTATTGGTGCTTATTTTAACATATCTCATCGAATATTCCAATACTAATTAAAAAAATTAAATATAAACTAATTATAAAATTAACTGCATAAATTTAGATTTATTCACTGAATTTATTAAATTTAATTAATTCATAATTAATTTATAATTAGCACATATTTACTGTAGCACCATATAGACTAATCACGAACTATTTAGATTTAATAGATTTATCTCGTAAATAAAGGTTACGGAACTTATTTTATCATTAATCTATATTTAATATTACTAATTAGCATCAAATACCCGATGCAAAGGAACTCCTAATTAGCCCCCAAGAAACCAAACAACCCTTTAGCGACTAAGAAACCAAACAACCCTTTAACAACCCTTTAGTCTCGGAGCTCAGGGTACGCCACCCAGGGAAATCAACCCCGGGGGGATTTTGCCATATGTTTTTTTCCCTGGGTCGCCTCTCTCGATGGGGGGTTTTCTCCCTCACACCATTTAGGCTTTGTTCGGCAGGCATGGGTTTAATCCATAGGGAGATCAAATACATGCAGGGACAGGGATTGGGTGAATCCCTCCCATGTCACCCAACCCCCTTGGGGATCCAATCCCTTCCTTCCCCTAATCCCTCTCTTCAAACCATCATTCGGTTAATACAGGGGAATGAAATTGATTGAAAAATTTGATATGAGCAAATGAAACTGAGTAACTGACTGAAAATTCACATATATACAAGCAAGTTCAGTACTTCAGACAACAGCAAATGAAACTGACTGAACTGAAGAACAGTTCAGCTACGAGCACCAGGAACATATTACAGTAACAATCTTTCACAGCACTAATGTACTGACTACTGAGATTTCAACAAAACATGTACTGATGTTTCCACTCCATTCTCTAACCATACATACTGAAGTACATAAAACCAATCTGCCAGCAAGCAGAAATTGTTCAAAGTGCTACAGCAATAACAGGTTGAAGATCTGACAGATTTGATCACACGGCATTGCTTTAATCCCAAATTGAAGATTATAGATAGGGGAAAATTAGTTATAGAAATTCTTCTTCACATAAGAATACAGGTTGCCGCTTCTGCTTTGGGAGCTTAGCAAAGAAATCTGATGCCAGTCTACTTCAATTCTGATTTTTGCCACCTTTTTTTTCCCCTTGATCCTAAACACCACCCTGAGGAGAAACATAAGAAACAAGCATATTCAATAGCCAATACAAAATCAAAAGGTAACTCCCGCGATGAGAAAATGTGGAGGGTTGTGTTAGATTTGGCGAACCAGCGTAAAAAATCAGCCACTCTAATGGAAATGAAACCCATAAGAAATTGGGGCGTAACCCTCTTAGCGACGCGCTACATCGGAACCCGGGTGTGGTGTTAAATGGGCAAGGGCCGGGTCGTCATCCCCTTAGGGGCGCGTCGTATCATGATCCGGGTACGATGATAAGTGAGCAAGAGTCGGGGCGTCGCAGCCTCTGTGGCGCGCTACATCCGGGTGTAGTGAAAAATGAGCAAGGGTTTTCGCATTTCTCTCGACGGGTGCGAAGGGTAACGAAGCTAGCCGAGCCAACTAGGATTCGTCTAGATAGTTGGAACGTAAGGTCTCTAACAGGTAAGTTAAGAGAACTAGTCGATGTAGCAATTAGGAGGCGTGTAAATATTCTATGCGTGCAGGAGACTAAATGGAAGGGCCAGAAGGTGAAGGAGGTGGAGGGTTCTTGCTTCAAGCTTTGGTATACGGGGACAACTTCGAGTAGGAATGGTGTAGGCATCTTGATCGATAAGAGCCTTAAGGATGGAGTTGTAGATGTTAGGAGGCAAGACGACCGGATTATCCTAGTGCGGTTGGTCATTGGAGATTTGGTTCTGAATGTGATCAGTGCCTATGCCCCTCAGGTAGGTCTTAGCGAGAGCTCCAAGAGTCAGTTTTGGGAAGACCTTGATAGCATGGTTAGTACCGTACCTATCAGTGAGAAGCTATCCATAGGAGGAGACCTCAATGGCCATGTGGGTGCGACTAATATAGGATATGAGCGAGTACACGGGGGTTTTGGGTATGGTAGCAGGAACGAGGGGGGAGGATGTTTTGAATTTTGCGTTGGCCTACGATCTGCTATTAGCAAATACCCTCTTTAGAAAGAGGGAGTCCCATCTAGTGATCTTCCATAGTGGACAATACTCGAACCAAATTGACTTTATCCTTGCTAGGAGAGAGAATAGACGTGCCTGCTTAGATTGTAAGGTGATACCTGGGGAATGTGTTGTCCCCCAACACAAGCTTATGGTGGCAGATTTTCGTTTTCAGGTACGTGCCCACCGGGACAAACGTGCCAAGATTGCGAGAACGAAGTGGTGGAAGCTTAGAGGGGAAGAGGCACAAACGTTTAAGGAGAGGATGCTAGGCAAGAGGCATTGGGAAGAAGGAGCAGATATAGATGATATATGGCTAAAGATGGCGACATATGTTCGGAAGGTGGCCTCAGAAATGTTTGGTGTGAGTAGAGGAGGCAAGCAGGAAGTGAAAGAGACCTGGTGGTGGAATGATGAGGTGCAAAGGGCTATTAAGGAGAAGAAGGAGTGTTTCAAACGCCTTCACTTTGACAAGAGCGCAACCAACATCGAGGGCTATAGATTAGCGAAAAGGTCTGCAAAGCGAGCTGTAAGTGTAGCAAAAGGTCAGACTTTTGATGACCTTTATCAACGGCTAGGTACGAAGGAAGGAGAGAAGGATATTTATAGGATCGCTAGGACCCGCGAGAGGAAAACAAGGGGCATAAACCAAATCAAATGCATCAAGGATGGGACAGATCGACTTCTGATGAAGGATGAGGAGATCAAGGAAAGATGGCGAGAATACTTCGACAAGTTGTTTAATGGGGAAGACGAGGGTCCTACCTTCGAGTTGGACGACTCATTTGATGATACCAACAGACGCTTTGTGAGGAGGATTCAGGAGGCAGAGATCGGGGAGGGTTTGAAGAGTATGAAGGGAGGTAAAGCGATGGGTCCTGATGGCATCCCCATTGAGGTGTGGAGATGTCTGGGCGAGAGGACGGTAGTATGGTTAACTAAGCTTTTTAACCTAATTTTCCGGTCAAACAAGATGCCGGAGGAATGGAGAAGTATATTAGTACCGATCTTCAAGAACAAGGGAGATGTTCAAAATTGTACTAACTACCGAAGGATTAAGCTGATGAGCCATACGATGAAGTTTGGGAGAGGGTTATCGAGCATCGCCTAAATGGATTGACAAGGGTGACCCAAAACCAGTCTGGGTTATGCCTGCGAGGTCGACCATGGAGGCGATTTTCTTAGTACGACAGTTGATGGGGAGATATAGAGAAGAGAAGAAGCACTTACACATGGCCTTTCTTGACCTACAGAAGGCGTATGACAAAGTACCGAGAGACGTCATGTGGTGGGCCTTGGAAAAACATAAAGTCCCAACTAAGTATATTACCCTCATCAAGGATATGTACAAGGATGCGATGACTTGTGTTCGAACATGTGATGGCGATATGGCGATACCAGTGACTTTCCAATTAAAATAGGACTACATCAGGGGTCAACATTGAGCCCTTATCTATTTACTTTGGTGATGAATGAGGTCACAAGGGACATACAGGGTGATATCCCTTGGTGTATGCTCTTTGCTGATGATGTGGTGCTAGTTGACGAGAGTAGGGCAGGGGTTAATATGAAGTTAGAGCTGTGGAGACACACGTTAGAGTCGAGGGGGTTCAGACTGAGTAGGACCAAGACCGAGTATATGATGTGCGACTTTAGCCCGACTAGGCATGAGGATGGGGACGTTAGCCTCGAAGGTCAAGTGGTGGCCAAGAAGGATACTTTTCGGTATCTAGGATCAATGCTTCAGAAAGATGGAGACATTGATGAAGATGTTAGACATAGAATTTCAGCCGGTTGGCTGAAGTGGCGGCAGGCTTCTGGCGTCCTCTGTAACAAGAAGGTGCCACAAGGCTAAAAGGTAAGTTCTATAGGACGGCGATTCGCCCGGCGATGCTATATGGTGCTGAATGTTGGCCTACAAAAAGGCGACATGTCCAGCAACTGTGTGTAGCAGAGATGCGTATGCTGCATTGGTTCTGCGGGCATACAAGAAGGGATAGAGTCCGAAACGAAGAGATTCGAGATAGGATCGGGGTGGCACCTATCGAGAAGTTGATTCAACATCAGTTGAGATGGTTTGGACATGTACAACGGAGGCCTCCCGAGGCGCCAGTGCGTAGTGGAGTTGTAAAGCGGGGCGATAATGTAAAGAGAGGTAGAGGTAGACCTAGACTAACTTGGGACGAGACAGTTAAGAGAGACCTTAAGGAGTGGAATATAGTTAAGCAATTAGCTATGGATAGGAGAGCTTAGAGATTAGCAATTAACGTACCTGAACTTTGGCTTGTGCCCTTTTTGTGTTTCTTATTCTTGTTTTCTGTGGGTTTCATCTCTAGCCTACCCCAACTTGCTTGAGACAAAAGGCTATGTTGTTGTTGTTGTTGTAACTAAGCAGTTAACATATCAGCTGCAAGCAAACAATTCAATTCTAGTACTCCATGCTAGCATACTAGTTTCAGAAACAAGGGAGAAACAATTGTAATTCTGTCCAAGAACAAAAGCAGGATAGAAAAATATACCCCCAAGAGTCCAACACCCATACCCTACTCAATAACATAGTTCAGACTTTCAATAGAAAGTACCTCTTGGGGAGGGTACAGGATCCCAGGATGGCAGAGGTTCGTCTTCTCCTACTCGAACCGGTGCCGAGATAATATGCAAAGTAGATTGTTTAGATTAGAAGAGGCTTCTAGATGCTAATATTAATTCTGAACATATAATTCAGCAAAGAGATGTTAAGTCAGAAACATACAGATGCACAAGAAATTAAAATGCATTGTTCAATAATTCAGCAAATAGCCTACTCACATAGTTCATATGAACACCCATTTCTAATTTCAGAAGCCATATCACTAACCATTTGACACCAGTTCTGAAGCAAGCAGCAGGTCAAATGGGACTAAGCAGGAGAGCAAATGCCAAATTCAGTTCAGTACAAGTAATTTCCAACCTAGACATTAGTCATCTGTAGTCAACCAAAATGACTAGCAACCTAACTGTATATAACAGCTCTTTCAATGACATGAGCAGGAGCATTTACCACTTCATGTTTAGGGGTTTACAAGTTTTAGAGCAAGATCTCAGTTGATACAACGTTGAACAGAGAATTATTAGTAGTCTATAGACAAGGTGACATTGCAAAATTAGGAATCTCCCTGCAGAAAAATTACAAGCACAAAGGCAGCAAGTCAGCTGCAGAGATTGAAAAAAGGAAACAAATTCCCACTGGACCGACGGTTAAATTGTACTAGTATCCTAGAGCACAGCTAGTAAAAAAAATGAAACACGTTACACCACTCCTGAAGCTTGAACTCGATGTCGCTGGCACATGTTCAAACCATCAGGCCTTTCGGGGGATGGATGGATGATGCCACAGCAGGACCTTTGGGAGAAATCGAATGGGTAAATTGTTTGGTCTAAACGCCCGCCCGTAAAGCTGAGCTTTCCCCGCTGGTTTATCCTCACGCCAAGATCTGGGATTCATGCCAAAAAGCACGTAGGACTAGCAGCAGTACGACCGGCTCCAGATCGGCCGATTTGTTTTGTGCGCAGCCACGAGCGGAGCCGCCGAGTACCCACGAATCAAGAATCCGCCGAGTACGCGAATCAAGAACCGGATCGGCGAACTTGCTCCAAGAAACCCTAGGATATGGGGAGGAAAGGGTAAGGAAGTGAGCGACGAGTACCGGCGAGAAGGTTGCCACCGGAGTAGGCAGCCGCCGTCGAAGAGGTCGTCGCGCAGGCTCGCGGTCGTCACCTCCGGGTCGCGCCGCCAGCGGGGAGAGCGCCGCCTCCTGCCTGCTCGCTCGGGGAGGCGTGGATTCAATCCACGATCCAAAGACGCGTTCTCTTAATATGTGTTAGGATGTGTCTCAAGTGAATCGGAATGAAGGCTTTGTTTTTTTTTTTAATAGATGTTTGGTTGTTTGGAATATTCCTCTAATACGCGGAACCCGACCTGACCGGACGCGAGCGCACCCTTTCTTCTCTCCCGCACGCATGAGATAGGGGCACCGCTCCGTCTCTCACTTCCCCCTCCGCCGCCGGATCCAGGTGAGCTGCTGCCCCTCTCTCACTCTCTTCCCCCCGCGCGCCGCCCCCGCGCGCCGCCACCCACTCGCCAGCCCCCCGCACAGCCACCCAGTGACGCCCCCCGCGCGGCCTGCCCCCTGCCCGCCGGCCCCCCGCGCGCCGGCCACCCCGCACGCCCCCGCACGGCCACTTTTTTGTTAATTTGTTTGTAAAGTATGTTGTATTCACATTCAAAATTCAATCAGGAAATCTGCATTCTCTAGATAAAATTGTTCGGTCTCTCATTTGTTTTCATCTTGGCAATTCACGGGAAGAAGTTTAGGTGGACGAATAAGGACAGCATGTACGCCGACACAAGGTTACAACTACTGACTATGGGCCTGTTTGGTATCCTGCCTAAGGTGCCACAATTTGCCTAACTTTTCTGCCTAAGGTTAGTTCTTCAATTTGGACGACTAAGGTTAGGCAAGTTGTGGCGCCTTAGGCAGGATACCAAACAGGCCTTATATGCCTTGTGGGATTATTTGTTAGGCCTTAATAATTTTTTGATTTTATATTTGTTCTGTATTTTTAGATGGATACGAAGTAGCAACTTTTAGTTTACACAGCTGCAGCGCATATGTTCCTTTCAATGATGGCCATGGTTATTCAATCTAGAAAAAGAAAACGCCATGAACCTGTAGAAACAATTAATGCTCCAATTGAGGAGAGGGATAGAATGAGAATTGAGTATCTAAATAATAAGATATAGAAGAATGATGTAACTTGTGTCAATATGCTTAGACTTAATAGAGCATCTTTCTTCCGATTTTGCAAACTTTTTAGGGACCGAGGCCTTTTGCAAGACACCATACGTTTGTGTGTTGAGCAGCAGGTTACAATATTTTTAAACACAGTAGGTCATAATGTTAGGAATAGGTTAGTTGGCACCAATTTTGATAGGTCTGGTGAAATTGTTAGCCGTTATTTCAACAAAGTAATTCACGCTATTGGAGAGCTACGAAAGGACTTCATTACGATAGTAGGATTGTATTGGAGTTTAGATTGTAATTTCTGATATTATTTGCATTCTAATTGTATAATAGGATTGTATTGGAGCAATAGATGGCACACACGTGTGAGCCTCTGTTCCTAAACACCAGGAGGCTTCCTTTCGTGGTAGAAAGAGTTATGCTACTCAAAATGTCATGGCAGCTATAGATTTTAATCTTCGATTCACATTTGTCTTGGCCAGTTGGGAGGGGACAGCCCATGACGCTCTAGTCTTACGGGATGCTTTAGAGAGGGAAAATGGCCTTCGTGTTCCTGAAGGTAAAATAAAACTTGTGTAGCTCATTATTTTAGTCATGAAATTTAATACCTAGTGTAGCTTACATACATATCCCTTATATGATAGGCAAGTTCTACCTAGTTGATGCCGGATATGGAGACAAACCTGGATTTCTGCCCCCTTTTCGTGGTGTTCGGTACCACTTGAACGAGTGGGGCAACAATCCTGTGCAAAATGAGAAGTAATTTTTCAATTATAGGCACTCCTCTTTGAGAGTCACAGTTGAGCGGGCATTTGGTTCATTGAAGAGGAGATTTAAAATTCTTGATGATGCTACACCATTCTTTCCCTTCATTGAACGAGTGATGACTTTATCATTACTGAGAGTGAGGAAGTCCCTACCATTATTCATCAAACATCTTCTCATGGACAAGCAGTAGAGCATGCCTTTATGGTTAACTTCAGGCAGGATCTTGCCAATGCCATGTGGGAAGACTATCATGCAAACAATATATGATTGTTATGTATTTCTTTTAATGTGCCTTTTACTTGTATGGACATGTAGAACATGTATCTTTTATTTTGTCACACCCGATTTATAAGATCATAAATCGAGCAATCATATATGCGCCAGGATCAAGTCACGCATATATACAACAGATTATCAAGATATCACAACACATGTCACGAATAAAAGCGTATAAATTAATAAATGAATATCTTTATTACAACTGAATCAAGAATCAGTTCAAGGAATGCGGGAGCGTAAAATGAATACATGAAGAGCTGGGCGCCACAGGGACGTCGACTGGGAGACAAACGCCTAGAAGTCGTCGAAGCCGCTGACGTAATCCTCCACGTTGCCGGGCACTGAGCAGCAGTCGAAGATATCCGAAAATAGAACAGAAGAGTAGAGAGGCAAGTGTGAGTACAAACTCGTACTCAACAAGTATAACACGAGCATGAGGCTCTAAGGTTAGCTGACTCAACTGCATTAGCTTTTAGTCTTGGCAAATTTTATTAAAGCTAATTATTACAAGTGGATGAATTACCATAAACCCAATTGCATAATAAATTAATCAGTATTAATCAAGAACTACTGAGAACCATCCAAACCAAAACCACCCGGGGAATCTCCCTCGTCAAAGGTTGATAACCCCACTAATCAGACGGAGGATCTGGGCCGCTCATGACTGTGAGCACAGCTGATATATCAGTTTTACACTCTCGAGAGGTTGCACAACTTTACCCACAAGTCGTGAGCTACGCTAGTTGTTCATCACACTTCCTTAGGTGAGATGGCTAGCAAGCACACTACGAGACCGTTACAAAGGACCACATTGGTAAGGTGTAACCGCTAAGGATTCTGGATCAGCGACGATGGGGCCCACCTCCGGGGGTACAAGACACACAGCACAGACCAAGCCGGAGGAGCAGGGACCATTGAAGCCTACCACCCCTCTTGCCCACGCAGGTAAGTTACTCCCGAACCAACACGACCTAATTAGTAAGTCAAGACCGTCCCATTCCAGTCTTGTGGTTGCGCGGTTGTCCCAGGTTGTCGCTCTATGAACCGGTCCTTATGGAGAGTGGCCAACCAAGCACTAAGCACCGTGCTGGCCCCCTAAACCATGTTTCTAACAAAAACATCTTTTAAGGACGCACAAACCACTCAAGCACACAGCACAGAGGGTCGGCTCCAGAATTAAGTTGCATAAGACCATTAATCAAATTAATTAAAAAGGACCAAGATATGTTATAGCGCAGCAACCTAGCACAACTAACCAAGAATGCAACCCCAAGGATATATATAAAGGATATAAAGGTGGCTAGGAAATCCTTATAGGCATACAGAATTAAATGCAGTATGAAATTGTATTTAAAAGTGATAGGAGGTTCATGTTATACTTGCCTTCCTCGTACTCTCCCGGCTGCTGCTCGAACTGCTCGGAAGACGGCTGCTCCTGGTACTGATCCAAAGGCTCCGCGTCTACTCACGATCATCAAACATAGTCCATACATACACACATGCACAAACAATAGCAAACTATAAGAAAACAGTACACCAATACAATAGAACAGCACATGGAACTAGCCCAGAACTAATCTACGCGTTACAACGATCGCGAGGATATAAAGAACACCTAAAACGGAGCTAAAACGCGAAAACTGCGCTTAAAACAAGATCCAGGGACCTATTTGTAAGAAAACTGGAGGTCCTAAGGGGTTCTGCGCAAAAACCGAGGACTTAAACGTAATTAAAGCCTAGATCTAGGGGCTAGCGCGAGAAAAACTCAAGAGATGGACTGCGGGTTCAATTTCCAGGAAAGACAGGGGCTTAAACGAAAAGAAAAGGACCTGATCGTAAATACTTTTAAACTACAGGTGGACTGCGGGTTTATTTTCCTAAAGGGCAGGGACTCTTTAGCAAAAAGGACGGCTGAAGCGGTACGTTTTATTCTGAGCCGTTGGATTACGATCTGGTGGTTCGGATTAGATCCGGCTCGCGAAGGGGTACGCGCCGATCTCACCCGTTGGATCTCGATCCTACGCTTCGGACTCTATCTTCCCTCGGATCTAATACCCCCCGCTGGATCCGAGATGGGCGGCCCAGATTTAAAATACCGGGCGAACCGGTACGCACGAACTCCGTCCGTTGGATCCAGATCCCGTGGCGCAGATCCATCCCAACCGCGATCTAATCCTACGCGTCGACTACGGATCGGGTGGCTAGGGTTCGCAGGAGCACGGCCGGCGGCGGGATGGTCACCGGAGCTCGCCTCCGCGGCGGCGCTTCGCCGGCGTAGGCCGATCTCGGCCGTCCGGGCATGATTTTTCGGGCGGGCTTGGTCCAGGAGTGAGGGCTCGGCACGGCGAACTCATCTGGACACTTGTGGCGATGGATTAAGGTACGGTTAAGGTGTAACGGCGGCGAGGGCGGCTCGGGGTGGCTACTAACTCCGGCGTGCGTGCGTTCCGGGGACTAGGAGGGGCCCCGGGCTTCGACATCTAGTGCATAAGACGCGGGGGAAGCAGGTGGTGCTCACCAGGGGCCTGCGGTAGCCGGTGCTGCGGGGGAGGGTGGCCGGCGACGAGCTTCCGCGGCGGAGGGGATCGGGTCCTCGCGGGAAGTGACGATGCAGGGGCGTAAGATCCAATTATTGGGCCTGGGAAGCTCCTGGGTGGTGAGGCGAAGCTGCCGCGGGGACTGTCGGTGTCGGTGGCGCTCCGGAGTAGCGGCCCGACGGTGAGGCAGAGGGGCGGGGCGCGGCGGTGCGGGGGAAAGGCGGCGCTAGGGTTTTGGGCGGCGACGGGTAAGACAGGGGTACGGGGAGCCTGCGGGTCCACTTAAGGGCGAGGGATCGAGGCCTCGGCGTGCGGGCCCAGGGGGAAACTCGCCGGCGTTTTCGGAGTTCGTTGGGCGCCGGGGGAAAACAGAGGAAGGGGAGGAAGAAAGGGAGGAGGGAGATGGCGCTGACGCGTGGGTCCCGATCGCCAGAGGGAGAAGGGGGAGAGCGGGGAGGGGCGCTGGCTCGGGCTAGTGGACCAGCGTGCGGCCCACGCGGGGGAAGGAGAGAAAGGAGGGGGGGTGTACTGGGCCTCGGGTGGCTTTGGGCCGTGGAAAGAAAGAGAGGAAAAGGGGGTGCTGGCCCATGCGGGAGAAAGGGGAGGAAAGGGAGCTGGGCTGGGCCAAGACTTTGAGTTGGGCTGCCTTCTTCTGTTCTCTTTCCTTTTCTTCTTTTGTTTTTCTAAATCACTGATTCAAACAAACTATTTGAATTCAAAGCACAATTTGAATTCAAATCTATAAATTCAACACAATTAAAACAATGCTGCGGCATGAATGCACAAACACTTTAATCCTATGATATATTTTATTTCTTATGTTATAAATTACTTTAAATGCCACAAAAATTAAGGAGAAGCCTGAAAAATTTATTTAAGCCCAAAATAAATTCATTAAAAATTAAAGAAATTACCTCAGGGTGTTACATATTTGCACTTGTATCTTTTATTTGTATGCACATGTATGATGCTGAAATATGGACATGTACTTTGGTAAACTTGCTGGAATATGGACATGTGCTTTGGCAAACTATCTTCCTGAATTTAATGTATTTGTTGTCATGATTCAGTGTAGGGGATGGACACGGAGGCAAGTGGTGCAAAAGCTGGTGGTGGAGTGTGTCAATAGACTCCAACTCAGTCCACATTTGTGCTCACCTTTCTTAGCAACATTGTAGCTGATGGCACTAAGACCTCTACCGGCTTCAAGAAAGTTCATCTCAACACTTGTGCTAAGGCTCTCAACGGTCATTTTAAACTCACAAGGACAGGTGATCAAGTTAATAATCACTTGAAGACATAGAAGAAGAAGTACGCTAGGATCAACTATCTTAAGAATTTGAGTGCTGCTCTTTGGGATGAAGATGAATTCATTGTCTCTCTAGATCATGACCACTACAAAGAACATATGGCGGTATGAATTTCACTATCCTTTTGTATTTGATATCACTATATGCTGGATATTGTATTTAATTAGTGTTGCACTCGCTATTAGGATCCAAAAAACAAGGCTGATGATGAATATTTGAACAAGCCTCTTTTATACTATGGTTTTCTAGCTACAATCTTTGGCAATAGCGTTGCTACCGGTCAGTATGCAAAGAGCTCTAATGAACCAATTGGGACTGATAAAAGTGAAGGTGTGAGCAATGGGGCTAATGCCATTGCAGAAAGTGATGGGCTGAACCATGGTATTGGTAAAAGTGTTGTCAATGATGATATATCTTCATCAGCTAGGCCAGCTAAGAGAGCCAAGACTATTGATGATACCGGGAGAAAGACTGATTGCTTGGTTGAAGCATTTGATTGTGGCAGCCAAAGGCTAGCAAAGGCAATAGAGAAAGCAAACAATGCTTTACCAGATGGTTTGTTTGAAGCCGTGGACAGTCTCCCAGGTTTTGAGCTTCACCACAAGTCTCGATACTATCATCACTTGGTTAGGCATCCCAATGATGCCCATGCTTTCGTGAATCTACCATCCGATTGGAAGCTATCGTGGTTTTCGAGTTTCGTTAGAGAGAACTTCTAGCTTCTGGGTCATGGTTAGTATCATGGTGGCTGCTGCCCTTATGTTGGTTAGTCTAGTTATTTTGGTTGACTTGAATTTGATATATGTCATGGTGATATGAACTCATGTATGCGTTGTACTTTTGCCTGTGTCCTTAAATAATGCACTTGGAATTAATTCTATATATTATGTCATGTTGAAACTCAGTTAATTATATTGCATAAGTATGTGGACATGTATTCTCATCCTGGGTAAAGTCCATCTTGTCGGTGTTTAACCGGCTGCCCACCGGGGGATATACCCAAGGTGGTAAGTTTTGGGTGAGGAGACACTGAGATCAGGAACTCGAAGGTACAAGGAACACAAAACTTAGACAGGTTCGGACCGCAAGATGCGTAACACCCTACGTCCTGTATGGTGGTTTGTATTGCCTTTGGTGTAGAATGACCTAATGATCTTGTTTTGAGAGGGGTCCCTGTCCTCCCTTATATATCCGAGAGGCCAGGGTTACAAAGATACTAACCTACTCCAGCTGAGGAATCACACCAGAACATATCTCGAGTAGATCGTCTCCGTATCGGTTAGCTCTATCTCCTATTTAAACGGGATAAATTAGAGATAAACGAGATAAATAAGAGATAAGACAAACTTAATCTCTTAAAGCTCTTTAAACTACGTTATGTACCCAGTCCTGTGGCCCCGGGTCTGACAAGCCCCCGAGCTCTTTATAGCTGAGTACTGCAGGCTTATCGAGTACTTTCGGAGCAGTCTTTGACTTCTTCTAAAGCTTCGCCTTGAAGTCCTTCTTCGAGTACTTGCTTGTCTGCATCGAAGCTATGAGGTGCTCATGCCCCGAATTTTTATTTTCAACATGGCGTGCGATTTGAAAAATCGCACTCCATATGGAGTAGCCCCCGAGCCATAGGTTGAATCGGAGAATCAGGCTGAGGGTCCCATTCATCTGCAATCCTCTTTATCCGTCAAAGAAATTTGAAAAATAAGTAGTCGATGCCACGTACCCCGCAGCCCCCGAGCCTTAAATCCAAATCCCCCAAATATGGAGATAAGGATCTAAAAACCATGGCATGCAGGCTAAAAATGATGACTTGAAAAATTACCAAAATGATGATACACTTGATGGAAACTAGATCATCAACCCGAAAAACCCCTTTTTTCGGGCTAACGGGCCCTGAAAAAATGATTAATCGAATATTTAATCCAAACAGTCCACCAAATGACCTCTCATATTCGGAATATTCCCAAAAAACGACCCTTGAACTTCAGAACAGTAACTTTTCCCCACCCCGCTGGTTATTTAACCCCGCGACAACAGTGGGAAAAAACTGTGCTTTCAATCTGCATTTTGCCAAGAACCGCCAAAATCCCCAAACAGAGCCAAACGCCGCCGCCACCTCTCCACAGAAATCCTCCCCTTCCAATCTTCCCGCCCCTCTCCCCGCAGCCCCCGAGCATCTCGTGGCCAGCGAATTGGAGATGGCGCCCAAGAAAGCAGAGATCGAGGGGAAGAAGAAGGAGGCGCAGCCTTCGACTGCGGAGTGGACACACAGTAAGTGCTCCCTCAACCATCTTAAGAATCTAGTTTCCGAGGGGTTGCTGCAAGAAAAGAACCTTGTCAATTGGCGCCCCTCTTACCGTGAACCTTTTCCCATGGAAAATGTTGACGAAATCGTCACATTTCTTCATTTTGCCGAACGGGGGTTGGCCCTCCCCTCTTGTTCCTTCTTCCGAGGCCTTCTGTATTACTACGGGCTTGAGCTTCATCATCTCAACCCAAATTCTATTTGCCACATTTCAATTTTCATCTATTACTGCGAGGCTTTTCTTGGAATCGAACCCCACTGGGATCTTTTCCGCTTCCTCTTCCGCCTCAAACCACAGCCCACCTCCAAGAATCTTTCCGTTGTGGGGGGCGCCGACATCCAACTACGTCAGCAGGCCGGTGACAAATATCTCACATACAAATTCCCCTCCAACCTTCCTGGATGGAAGAACCATTGATTTTACATCGAGAACCATGCTCCCCACCTCCCGACGAAGTCAAACAGGCCACCTGTAGTGAGGGGAGAGTGGAATCTCGAACCCTCCAGCGGGGAGATGGATCAGGTCAAGGAGCTGCTGGACGTTATAGAGGCGCAGAAGAGGAAGGGAGTGACCGGCGCCTCCGTCATGTTCTCATTCTACAAACGCCGCGTCCAACCCATCCAGCAGCGCCATCGCCTGGGATTCGAGTACACGGGCCCTGCTGATCCTTCTCGCATGTGCGCAGAGGATTTGACAGATGAAGCCGCGCTCCAGCGAGTTCAGCGGGTGCTGCTAGACATGGACGCCGTGCCGTACGTGCCCACATTGTTTTCCGCACGAAACCCGCCCAAACCAGTAAGTATTCAACTTCTTTTGTGCTGAAGATAACCTCTGTTACTCCGTTACCTAACTGAAGAACCTTCTGCAGGGACAAACGGAGCTGTACCGCAGCTACCCGCCGTGACCTGACATCCCCCGACCAGATCACCTCCTCCCCACTGCCGCCGTTGAAGCCAAGAGGGCTCGACTTGCTGTAGCGCAACGCAGCAGCGAGTCCACCGAGGGCGTGAGCTCGCAGGCGGGGGAAGGAGCCGAAGGAGAAGCGCGCCGGGACAACTCCTCCGAGCAAAGCGTGGAGTTGTCTGGCGCTTTGCCGCTGGTGCCGCAAGGCCTTCGACTGGTGCGCAAACGCAAGGCGCAGGAACTCGAATCCACCGGGTAAGAGTCTACTGGTTTGTTGTAATGCGGTACCTTAATGCTGAGTTATACTTATGACATCCTCCTGTAGCCCTTCCGCGTCCTCCGCCCGGGCCGAGCCCGAAGAAGAAAGGACGAGCCCCGCAGCCGCCGCCGCCGTCACCATCGCCGTGGCAGGGACCGCACCACAAGCTGGTGAAACCCCACCGCCAGCAACGGGGACGCCGCGTCGGGCCGTGCGGATGAAGAAAGCCATTAAGAAGAAATCTGTACTGTAAGTCTGCCTCTGGTTGCGCAGCAAATGATTTGATCTTTCGACCTATGTATTGACTAACTTCGACTTCATTAGTGCTGCAAGTGCCGCGGACCTCCAGCTGACGCCAGCTTCGGCTACCCCCGCCCCCGGGTCCTCGACTCGGGAGGAATCATCAAGTGCTGGGCCAGTCGCCGCTGCGTCAGCCCCTGAGGCCTCGGCCCCAAAAGGATCAGCGCTCGCGGAGCCAACCCCCAGGACAGACGCGACGCTGCCCGACCTGCCGCCGCCTGAGCTCCGACAAGTCGAGGTCGGGGCCAGTGGCGAGAAACAAGTGGAGACCCCTAGCGCCGCTCCCACGGATGGCGCAGGTGAGCATCTGACCACCCCGGCTGGCTACCGGGTTCTGCATGCTGTATGCTGAGAACATATGTGATTGCAGGTGCGCAGCGGCTGACTACTGAAGAAGTCACGAGAGCCTCCGGGGGACCCACTGAGTTGCTGCTGGCCGGGTCTGGTGGCCAAGATGCCGTCGCCACCGACCCAGCAGATGACCTGCTGCTGACGGACGACAATGTAGAAAACCTCAAGAAGGCGCATAACTTTACCATGGTAAGACCTGAGAGCCTTTCTGCCAGTGGCTATATCGAGTTGCTAATCTGGGTTTCCCCTTTTTATGCAGAGTGTGATCGCCCACTCCCAGAAGTAGGCAGAGGAATTGAAGACCCTTGCCCGTGACCGCAAGGAACTCGCTGCCCTGAGGAAGCGCCTTGACGACGAGAAGACGGAAAACGTACACCTTGAGAAGGTAAACGCCGAGCTCCAGCAACAACTCGAGGAGCAGAAGAAGGAGCTCGAGGCACATAAGGAGCAGCTCAGGGAGCAAAAGAAGGTGCACCAAGGTAAACCATTGCTCCCCTCTGGTACTTTGCACTGTATGACTTAACCTAGGTTCTGAAAAGCTTTCCACCACAGAACTTAGGAGAATCTTAACCAGTAAAGAAGAGCTACTTACTGACGTGAAGAACCTGCTCTATCGCCATACAGATGACGTCGAGAAGCTGCAGAAGGTGATCGGCGACACTGAGCAACAGTTCGTCGACAGCCTTCAGCGAATCAAGACGCTCGGCGAAGAACTCGAGAGCATCAGGGGGGCCGCCCGGGAGCTGGTGGACGTGGTGGATCCACCAGAAGAAGGCGAAGCAAGCCCCCGGCCCCTGCTAGAGCATCTCCGCGAGGCCCCAAAGAAAGTGATGGAGTTCTTTTCCGAGGCACCTGTCACGTGCGTCAACAACGCCCTCGCCATTGTGAAGTCCTTCCTGCTGAGCGCGAAGCTGGAGATATTTGCTCAAGGCATGGCGGCGGACTGCACCGAGGAGCAATTCGACAGATACCTCCTAGAGGCCCAACCTGTATCAGAACGCATAGTTCAAAGTGTAATGCAGGATTAGGGTACTGAAAACAAGTATTCGCTTCCTTGTACATATATGTTTTCATTTGATGTCTCTACTTGTGTATGTGCCTAGGCTGAATTGGTATCCAGGCTTACAAGGTGTAAGTAGTAGACACTACCCTGGGTGCAACGACCCTAAAGGTAGCCATAGCTCCGTGTAGGAACTTGTCTAACAAGTTGACCACAACCCGAACTTGTGGGTCTAAAATTGTTAGGAAAGAATGCGAGCATCGTCACGCAATTGCCAGGTTTTAAGGCAAAACTACCCCGAGTGCATCGACTCTGGACGTAGTCGGGGTTGCTCCTTATAGGAGCGCGCTCCGCAAGTTATATAGGACCCGGACGGACGGATCGGACTTGCTGGAAGCGAATGCAGGCGTCGCCGCTGGTATGCCATGCTCTTGGCCGGGACGAGACTACTCTGGGTGCAACCACGCAGGATGTAGTCGAAGCAGCTCTTTGCACGAGCTCATCCAACAAACTGGGAATAAACCAGTCGAACGGGTCGGTTATGTTGGGAAAAATGCGACTGCTGTCACGTGCGACCATCCAAGGTCACGGCGGAAATCGATATGTAGAGGAGTTAGACAGAGCTGAGGGTTCCACCAGAGAATGAAGTTGAAAGGATATGAATGTGGCCATAGCCCCCGTAATATTCACGACAAGAAGTCGATTTATATAAGTGTTTGCATGTGACCGCGGCCATCGTGCGCGTAAGAGGGAATGTACAACCCGAATCTTGTGGCTCATAGCCTCCAAATTGATTTGAGGAAACAAAATCTTCCAAGCCCCCGGGGATTCAACTATCACCGGGCCTCGTCTTATGGGTAGAACTTGCGCAGGTTCTGAATGTTCCAGGAGTTCGGGACATCTTGACCCTCAGGATATTGTAGCCGATAAGACCCTGGCCTTGTAACTTGCTTGACGACAAACGGACCCTCCCACCTTGAGTTGAGCTTGTGTAGGCCAGATTCGTCCTGAATGCGATGCAAGACCAAATCACCAACACTGAATGACCGTTCCCTGACGTTGCGATCATAATATCGCCGGATCCCCTGGAGGTACTGTTATCGCCATATTCTGGACGGGCCAAAAGTGGGCCAAGGAGCAAGATGGGCCTAGGAAAAGGGTATGGCAGGATTACAGATTGGATCCCGTACGGGTGTTTGAGGGCAGTAAGGCCGTGTAAACTCAGGCTTAGGCAGTTAGGATTCGTGTCGTGTTTGGCTAGGGTTAGTTAAGGAGAGCAAGTCTACGGACTATAAATATGTACCCTGAATAAACAAGAAAAAAAGATTCATTCATCAACAACTCACGGCGCATCGCCTCCCCTGTTCCAGGGTTTTTCATCGGGTAAGTGCCATGTAGCCCCCTGATCACGCTTCGCGTGATCGGGGGCGCATTGCTCTTGCTTGTTACTTTATGTGTTGCTCGTTCTGAAGCCTTGTAGATGGCGAGTAGCATTAGTTATCATAGCGCGCATAGAGTAATGTTATTTTTGTATCATGATCTTGCTCTGTTCATTGTTCTTGCGTGCTCTGCGATCATTGTATCCGTTTATGGATGCAATGATCGCGTCTTGCTTTGTTTATATTGATAGATCCGATCTGTTACGGCTAGTTTCTATTTATTAGGGATTTAGCTCAATATATGCATGATTAGGCCTTGCAAACGAGTTGAAAGTTCCGGCGGTATGTTAGTATCGGATCTCAGCCTGGGTAGAGGTCTCCTTAGGAATCGGCTCTTTAGCTGCTTTTAGGGTCTCTGTTTAGGTTGTTTGTTCTGATGTTTTGCGTATTCGTTAGGCTCAATCACGTGTAGGATGTTCCGATTGTGTAATGAGGGCTTAGTTGTCGTGGATTGGATTAGATTAATATCTTTAAAGCAAGCTTTTTCTCTTTATTATATACATATGTTATCTGTCCCGAAGATCCGATCCGGTACCGATGCAATCGGCTCTTTACAGCCGATACCGGGGAGGAGTGATGAGCCGATCACGGCTCGGACTAATCTTTACAAGTGTCTGTGCTTACAGGAATTTCACGAATCACACCTTCCTGATCAGGTACAGGATCAGGTGGCACGCCTAGCAACTCCAAGCTAGGGTGTGCGCCAGATCGCTGGGCCGTTGACCGAGGGACCGGGGCCCACCAGCCGTCCTGGAAGCCTCCCGGCTCCTCGTGTTGCCTGTCGTTGTTCACCGGTGGGTTTCGATCGACAACACATTCTGGCACGCCTGGTGGGACCTTCTTCATCGACTTCGTCATCGGCGTTTGCATCTTCTTCATCGACTTCGTCATCTTCGTCGGCTTGGTCAGTAGTGGTCAGCAGGATGTCAAGGGACGATCCGATCACTTACGAGGAACTCTCTGCTGAACATAAGCAGAAGTACGATGAAATCAAGACTCAGTTTGAAGCCGATCTCATCGGCTCTTTCGAAAGGACTTGCAGCCATGGTGTCAGGTGGAAGGGATTTTCATCTGAAGGTGCTCTTGATGGGGTAGATTTATCTATTCCATCTGAAGATCGTACTAGGGCGCTGCATCAAGAAGTGAATTATGCGGTGGCTCATTCATTGCACTGACACTCGGAAAGTTTAGTTAATGCTTTTGAACGTGTGGCTCTACGTGTGGTCCAGGAGATTATGAAGCATCAACATTCTCCGACTGGACCTACCTTGGGGAGCCATAGAGGAGAATTGCCATTCCAAACCAGACCACCATTACACTATACACTTGCAGCTGCAGAATCCCATGGTGCTCCAGCTTACGTAGTTTACAAAGAAGGTGGTGATCCCATGGATCACCAGTTTTTCAGCGAGCCACCCAAGGAGATCCCACACGGTTATGTGTGTGCGTATATACCGGACAGTAGCAATCCGGTACACCCTGTACAGAAGACAATTGGAGGGGTTTCTGGAGCTGATGCAGACAAACAAGCGTGGCTAGCAACTTATGCTATCGGGCCGAGTCACGACAGTATGCACTCGGCCCCTGGGTCACAGACAGCGGAACAAATTAGCGCTATCCTAAGGGATCAGTTCGGCATATTACCAAAGAGGAGAGCGATCGGCTATGCTAAGCCGTATCCAGGAGATTATGATTTAATTCCATTACCACCCAAGTATCGGCTCCCCGAGTTCACCAAATTCAGTGGGGCAGAAGGATCCAGCTCCATCGAGCACGTGAGCCGATATTTAGCTCAGCTGGGTATGATTTCTGTATCAGATCCGTTGCGAGTAAGGTTCTTCTCGCAGTCGCTTACAGGACCAGCCTTTGGATGGTACACGTCACTGGGTCCTGACTCCATCCGTACCTGAAAATAACTGGAAGAGCAATTTCATATTCAGTATCATTCAGAAGTCGCGGAAGCAGGAATTGCCGATCTGGCGCAGCTCCGACAGAAGCGTGGGGAGACTGTAGCGGAGTTCATTCGACGCTTCAGAGAGATGAAGAATAGGTGCTATTCAACGCGGATCTCAGAAAAAGAAGCTGTCGAATTAGCATCGGTGGGATTATTAAAGCCGATCAGGGATCTGGCTTTTCAACTGGAATTCACCTCTTTGGCGCATTTGGTCCAGAAACTATCGACGTATGAACAGCGTCATCCTGAGTTATACCAAGATAAATTTAAGCGTCAAATAGCGGTAGTTGACACCGAAGAAGCCGATGACTCTGAGGAGGAACTGGAGGTATCGGTTGCTGAGTGGGCTCGTGGTGCAAATCCTGTGCCTTGTAAGTGGCTGAAGCAAACTGGTCCTGCAAAAGGGTTTGACTTTGATGTGAGTAAGGTCGAACAAATCTTCGACTTGTTACTAAAAGAAAAATAGTTGAAGTTTCCAGAGGGACATAAACTTCCCACAGCACAGGAGCTAAAAGGAAGATCATATTGTAAATGGCATGATTCCTTTACTCACGGCACGAGTGATTGCAAGGAGCTTCGTCGACAAATCCAATCGGCTATTGAACAAGGCCGATTGATCTTGGGACAGACCGCCATGAAGGTAGACACTCAGCCTTTTCCTGGTGTAAATATGGTGGAACATCATGACCGGTCTGCAAGATGACAACTGGATTTCGCGCTCGGCATCAACATGGTAGGGATGGCATCGCGACACCGGGCTAACAATAAAGAGGCTGATTCCAGCAATCGGCCCCAAAAGGAGAAAAAAGGATATGTCACAGAAGAGCGAGTAAGGTATGTAAGGAATCAACGTCCAACTTCTTCTGACCTTCTCAGGAAATATGAGTACCAGTACCAGCAGCGCCTCCGGCGGGAATCTGAAGATGAGGAATATGAGCGTCGCACCGGGAAGCGTTTGAAGAAGCATGAGGATGCTCGTGATCATTGGCACTGTCCATTCTTCAGGTATTGTTGGGATTCCGGTATGAGCTGACTGCCTACTGTTAGGGACTGCCCAGAATGTGCATCTATGAAGACAGAGGCAAGAGAATCGGTTTTCGGGCGATTAGGACCTGTGCCAGCTCAGCAGGAGCGGGTTCGATCACGAAGGGAAGATGAAGAGGAGGATAGGTATCATCGCCCACGTTGGTGCCCAGATGGACTGAACCGTTCACAAAAACGTCGGGTTCAGAGGCTACGGAGTTTGGAGGAGGCCGAGGCCAGATACATCGAGACATTGAGAAAAGCGCGACCGGATCTGGCAGAGCAAGTTCATTATGAACAGGAAAAGAAGCCGCGCGCCTCAAGGAAAGAATAGCGGCCTAAGTCGACAAGAGCCGATAAGAAGGTATCGGCTGATACACACATGGTTTTTGTGCTTCCCGCAGAGTTCCATGCTCGGACCTACGAGGAGCCATCCGTAGCCCAGCTTGATTTGGGACCACGACCAGTGATATTCGAGAAGCCGCAAGCCAGGAATTACAAGCACTTGAAGGCATTGTATCTCAAAGGGTACATCAATGGTCAGCCCGTTAATAAAATGCTGGTGGATACGGGAGCGGCAGTCAACATTATGCCATATTCAGTTCTGCGCCGATTGGGGCGATCCACCGGAGACTTGATCAAGACCAATGTCACGTTAAGTGACTTTAACGGGCAGACTTCAGAAGCTCAGGGTGTCCTCAGTGTGGATCTCACCGTCGGGAGCAAGACCGTCCCAACTTCCTTCTTCGTCGTCAACAGCAAAAGCACCTACAATATCTTAATCGGCAGGGACTGGATTCACACCAACTGTTGTATCCCCTCAACAATGCATCAATGTTTGATCCAGTGGGATGGAGACAAGGTGGAGGTAGTCCAGGCAGACGACTCAATCGAGATTTCGCATGCTGCCATGAGCATCTGGGATGCGGAGGACCAAGAGCCGATTTCAGGGATAAGCTTAGAAGGGTGTGATCGCATCGAGGCTACAAAAAACGGAGTAAGGCTGGTCTTATCCACTGGCCTTACAGAATAGAAAAGTTGCATGAAGAAAGTCGCAATAATGTACCCATTGAGGCCGATTCGCGCAATCGGCCCCAAAAAAATGAATTTTTGGTGACAGGTGTTTTATGTAGCTGTTATGAGATGGCCAGCTTTGACAGCCGGCCTGATTCTTTTCTTAAAAACTTGGAAAGTAATGAAATATGTGTATTGGCCGATACTAACGATCGGCTGGAAATCGTTTGGTTGTCTTCTTTTCCTATCTGCAGCATTGATCTAACGGAGGACGGGAAGTTAGGATACGGCTTCACGTCGGCTGATGAACTTGAAGAAGTTGATATTGGTCCCGGGGATAAGCCGCGACCAACATTCATTAGTAAGAAATTGCATCCGTCATTACGAGAGCTGATGATAACTCTGTTGAAGGAATATGCCGATTGCTTCGCCTGGGATTATACGGAGATGCCTGGGCTCGATAGGAGCATAGTAGAGCATCGGCTCCCTCTCAAAAGTGGATTTCGACCGTTCCAACAGCGGATACGTCAGATGAAAGCCGATGTCTTGGTCGAAGTAAAAAAAAGAAATAGAGAAAATGATAGAAGCCGGATTTATCAGGGCTTGCAGATATGCTGAGTGGATTTCAAGTGTCGTACCCGTGCAAAAGAAAGATGGCCGGTGGCGGGTTTGCGTGGATTTCAGAGATCTTAATAGGACCATTCCGAAGGATGAATATCCAATGCCTGTTGCAGAAATATTAATCAATGCGGCTGCCGGCCACAAGATTTTGAGCTTCATGGATGGTAATGCTGGGTACAATCAGATTTTCATGGCTCCTGAAGATATACACAAAACGGCGTTCAGAGTACCCGGAGCGGTGGGACTGTTTGAGTACGTGGTTATGACCTTCGGATTGAAAAATGCCGGTGCAACATATCAGCGTGCCATGAACCACATCTTCCATGACCTAATCGGCAATCTGGTAGAAATTTACATCGATGATGTCGTGGTTAAGTCAGCATCGGTCGAAGGGCACCTAGATGATCTACGGCAAGTCCTGGAACGAACCAGAAAATTCGGGCTCAGGATGAATCCGAAAAAATGCACCTTTGGTGTGACAGCTGGGCAGTTTTTGGGTTTCCTGATTCATGAAAGAGGAATAGAGATTGGCCTAAAAAGTCAGGAAGCCGTACGTACTATGGTGCCACCCACTACCAAGAAGGAGCTCCAGCAACTCATCGGCAAGATTAACTTCGTCAGGAGGTTTATTTCTAACTTGTTTGGGCGGATCGAACCCTTTATGGAATTGGTGAAAATCAAAACCAATGAAGAGTTCCGATGGGGGGCAGAACAACAACGGGCATTCGAAGAAATCAAAGAGTATTTGTCGAGACCACCTGTGTTGGTGCCGCCTCAGCAAGACAGGCCATTTTACATATATTTATCGGTCGGTGACACCTCAATTGCTTCGGTGGTAGTACAATTATATGATGGCAAGGAGAGGGTGGTGTTTTATCTCAGCAGAAAAATGTTGGACGCCGAAACAAGGTACTCTGACATGGAAAGACTTTGCCTTTGTTTATTTTTTACATGCACCAAGCTTCGTCACATCCTGCTATCGGCTGAGGTAATCATCATCTGCAAATCGGATGTTATAAAACATATGCTATCGGCTCCGGTGTTGAAAGGCCGATTGGGAAAATGGATGTTTGCATTATCGGAATTCGACATCCGATATCAACCCGCGAAGGTAGTTAAAGGGCAAGCATTGGCAGACCTCGTTGCTGAGAGGATCAATACCAACATAGCAGCGCTTTCCATACGAGCCTGGGCTATGTATTTCGACGGATCCGCCTGTGGAGATGGATGTGGAATCGGCATCTTGCTGGTATCACCTCGGGGGGCAACATACTCTTTCTCAATTAGGTTACCTGCCACTTGTACTAATAACCTTGCAGAGTATGAGGCGGTGCGTAAAGGCATGGAATTGCTTCTGGAGGCCGGAGCTGAAGCCGTAGAGGTTTTCGGAGACTCTAAATTGGTGATCTCCCAACTCATAGAAGACTACAGGTGTGAAAGTGAGCTATTGTTTCCGTTGTGGATGCAATGCCAGGAACTGATAGCCCAGTTCAGCTGGCTTCAGGATACAAAGCTGATGGATCAAGACATCAGGTGTATTTCCTGGATCAGGGAGATTGGAGAGCCGATATCTTCAACTACTTGAAGGATTCGGCTCGGGGGGCACCCAGGAAGATACGACATAAAGCCATGAGGTACGTCCTGATAGGAGATGATATGTTTTATAGGACCTTGGAGGGGCTGTTGCTCAAATGTCTAGGACCGACCGAGTCCAATCGGCTCCTGCATGAAGTTCACGAAGGAACGTGCGGGACTCATCAGTCAGCTCACAAGACGAAATGGCTAATCAGGCGGTCAGGATACTACTGGCCCACTATGCTTGAAGATTGTTTTAAGTATTATAAAGGATGTCAAGCATGCCAGAAGTTCGGAAAAATCCAGACGGTGCCAGCGTCCGTAATGAATCCCATTGTTAAACCGTGGCCGTTCAGAGGCTGGGGCATGGATATGATCGGCAAAATCAATCCTCCATCTAGCAAGGGTCACCAGTTCATTTTAGCTATCACAGATTATTTCACCAAATGGGTGGAAGCCGTCCCAATGAAGTCAGTAGCATCCAAAGATGTGATTCAGTTCGTCAAGGAACATGTTATTCACAGATTTGGGATCCCACAAACCATAACAACGGACGGTGGCTCGGTTTTTATTTCAGAAGAATTCAAGAAGTTTGCTGCTGATATGGGTATCAAGCTAATTAGGTCATCTCCTTATTACGCCCAGGTGAATGGGCAAGCTAAAGCATCCAATCAGAGCCTTATCAAATTGATTAAGAGGAAGATCGATGAATATCCCAGACGCTGGCACGAAGTCTTGTCAGAAGCCTTATGGGCATACCGAATATCTTGTCATGGGGCGACAAAAACTTCCCCTTATCATTTGGTCTACGGGCAGGAAGCCGTGTTACCGTGGGAGGTTACAGCCGGGTCCAGGCGCTTAGAATTCCAGAATGACCTATCCGCTGAAGAATACGCTACTCTGATGAGTGATAATGTGGAGGACCTCACGGAACTCAGGTTATGGTCACTAGAGAAGATTAAGAAGAATAAGGCTAAAGTGGCCCGTGCATATAATAAAAAGGTCAAGCCAAAGGAATTTCAGGTAGGAGACTTGGTTTGGGAAGCAGTATTACCGTTGGGAACCAAAGACACAGCGTATGGCAAGTGGTCCCCAAACTGGCACGGACCGTACAGGGTTGACCAGGTCCTACCCGGGAACGCATACATGCTCGAAGAATTGGACGGCGTCAAATTTCCAGTAGCAGTCAACGGCCAACACCTAAAGAAATACTTCCCAAGTATGTGGGCTAACGAACAGTGAAGCCGATGGCACCCATCAGGCAAGAAGCCGATGCAACCAACAGGCTAAGAAGGGGGGCGAAGGCTGAATCAACGACGTTGGCATTGGCAAGACAGGAGACGGGAAAAGGCCGATAAGCGTTGATCGGCCCGTACGCTAATAGAAAGGATTAGAACAGCCGATGCTGTGCCATCGGCTTTTAGAAGTTTTGCTTATGGCGATCAAGCATCGCAAATTATCAGACAGCCGATGTGTCGCCATCGACTCTAGGTTCACTACATGAAAACACAGTGGGTTCACTACATAAAGGTACAAAGTTTATCTTAAACAGGACTACTGAAGGAAAGCGTCTATAGCAGCGATAGCATCAAGGCGGATGCGGTCGACCTCAGCAAGTACCGCTTCATCCTCTTCGTCCACCCCCTGCACCACTTGTTTGCTCAAGTTGCTCAGCTCGGCGAAGTCCGTCTTCAGCTCGGAAGTCAAAGCTTCTGCCTCCTGCTTAGAACCCGCAATGAGGTCCTTTTCCTCCTGGATGCGCTGCTTGGTGGCCCGGACTTTGGCTTCAAGATCTTCCAGTTCTTTCTCCAAGAGGCAAAGCCGATGGGCAGAAGCAGATGTGTTGACCTTTGCGTCGAGTGTGGCCTTCTTCTTGTTGATCGACTGACACATCTCAGCGATGATGGTCCTTAGGAGTGATTGGGAACGCCGAGTCTCGATCCTGCGGCGAGCTTCTGCCACTTTTGCTTGGAAGGAAGAAAGGTATCCGGCCGGCAAGAGCTTGGCCTGGAGGCTCACAGGGAGCTGGGAACTGACCTCGTCAAGGATCTGTTTAACTGCACTGGAATCTTGAATCAGGGCGGAGATCGGACCCGACAGAAGATCCTTCATGCGGAGGAGCCGATCGGCAGTGCTGGTCAGGCCTGAGGGAGAGTCATCGGCTTCCAATATGGTCGACCCAATCGTGGCAGGATCAAACGCGAGGAGCTCTGAAAGATCCAGGCTCTGGAGGAAAAGAGGGTAAGCAAGGCATCGCGGGAAAAGACCAAAGTAGGTACGGAGAAAAAGCTATACCTGTCCTGAGAAGGAAGTAGCGATGGCCAACGAAGGGACGATCGGCTCCCGGGGGTACATCCTTTCCGAAGGGGGAACGACGGCGGCAGAGGCCGTATGAGCCGCACCTCCGGAAGAAGAGGCGACAGCCGACGGGGCAACAGTCGGCTCTGCGAGAGGAGAAGCCGATGAGATGGCAGACGGCTTCGCGGGACGTACCTCTCGCGCAGGGGAATCGGTAGTGGCTGAGGCAGTAGAGGGTCCTTCCAAACAGGGGCCAGCAGGGGATGAAGTCACGATCGGCACCTGCGGGCTTGGCGAGGCAGTTGGGACAACAGCTGACGCGGAAGGATCCTCCAAGGTTGTTGCGCCAGGATCACGGAGAGTGATCAAGGCCCTGATAGGCGCATTCACGTCCTCTGGCACCTCTGAAGATGAACCTTTCTGGCATGGGGGCTCCTCCCCGCTGGAGACTTCTACAACGGCAGGCTACAAGAGAAGAGAGCGCCGTTAAAGGAAACATGAACAAAAGTCCGATTGCAAAGCAGGAGGAGGGGCCGAACCTGGTTGGCGACTGGAGATGACGGAATAGGGGAAGACGGCGTAGCTTCCTTCCGGACCTTTCTGACAAGAATCTTCCTCGTCTTGGCGTGAGCCCGGGGGGCAACAGCTTCCGAAAGCCGTTTTCGCTTGGGGGTCAGCTTAACGGTGCTCGGCTGAATCCGCATTACGCCTTTTGAAGGAGGAGGCGCATTCTTGCCGAAGAGAGCTGTGATATCCAGGTAGTTAGACAACTAGATACTAAGTTTGAGTGTATTATGTATGCATGTTATAATATATATAAGTTGTACCAGACATAAGGGGTATAATTGTAATTTAGGAAGTGTGTAATTACTTGAGTATAAGTGTGTAAAAGTACTTTTAAGTGGTAAACCTACATCATTGTACAGAAGAACAATGCAAAAGTTAAATAAAACATAAGAAAAATGGACTTTATGGGAAACTAGGGATCTATGTGTAATTAACACAAAATATAAGGGGTTTACATGTGAAATGGTTAAAAGGTAAAAGTAAAACTCAGTTTTACTTAAGGACTAAAATGTAAAAAGAACTAGTAATGATGACTGCAGGAAAACTTGCAAAAAGACCCTCAACATTAAAGCATTATGTTTGAATTACAAGACAAAGTTTATAATTTGAATTGTGCTTTAAAGTTTAAAATAAAACTATATTCTTTGAGATTTTGAACTTGAACCTTAAAGCATTCTTGTAGGATTTGAAATTCTCTACAATTTTGCTTTAGACACTTTTCTCATTAGGCTTTTGTATCAGCGGGAATTTTTCCTTTACAGAGGAGTCCCTGGAAGTTTCCAGATTCGCAAATCAGTCCTTCTGACCCTGACTGCCTTCTTCCTCCTCTGTCACGCATGCTTCCTCTCTGTTCCTCTCTGTTCTGTCTCTGCTCCCGCCGCTCATCGCCGGCACAACAGCCCGAGCACCACCTCCTGCTAAATTTGCTCCCACGCGTCGCTCCACAGCTCTACCACCGCTCCTAATCCCCGGCGCTGGCACTTCTACCGTGTGCCACGGCGTGCTGGTACTGCCAGCACCACCTGAGCGCCGGCATTTCCCTGCTCGCCGCCCCGCCGCGTGGAGGGAGCAATAGAGACCCCCGGAGCTCTATCTTGTGGGCGCATCAGTACCGCAAGAATCTCCTCAACCCATTCCTCCCCTTAGCTAGTCTTTTCCTTGCCCCTGGACACCGGAACGCCGTCGCCATTCACCCGCAACTCCGGCAAGCTCGGCGCTACCGCGGGTCCACTCTTGCAGCCCCTCTCCGCCCCATCCAACGCCACTGGGAGTTTCCCCTTGGTACCCTGAAGCTTTTAGAGCAGAGCCTCATCGCCCAGCTTGCCGGTGTGCCGCCGTCCAGGTCCTCCCCGTCGCCGGCCGCCTGCTCCACGCGGGTAGGCCCATACGCCACCGTAGGGGTCCAACCGGGCACCTTCCCGGGTAGCCCTCGACCTCCTCTAGCTTTTCCCCCTCTTCTCCCCCACTATTGCGACCCGAGCATCACGGATTTGGCCGGTCAAATGTCGCCGCCCCTCTTTGACCACGGCCAGGGACTCCATTGGAGAAGACAGTAAAGTTTCAGGGGGTTTTGTGCTAAAGCTAGGGGCTGTTTTGTAAATCTTATTTGAGATCTCTGCTGTGAACTTTGAAAATGCATAGAAAACAGTAGAAAAATCAGAAAAATGTGAAATTGGTTGGGTTAGAAACCTTATGATAAGCTCTGCAACTTTTATTTTATCACCATACCATGAAAGTACATAGTTTGTTCTGTATTTTAAATGTTAGTAAAAGGATGCATTAATTAAATCCTGAGATCTATAGTTTTGTTGCTGTTAGTTTTTGGAGCATGTGTTGTAGGTAATGTGAATAGTTCTGTGTAAATTTTTGAGGCCAAGATCAGCTCTCTAGCTAGAGTATTTGGTTACTTTTGTTATAAGTTAACAAAAGCTTGGCAATTTAATTTCAGAAGTATCTATGCATATTTAGGGATGAAATTTTTACTGTAGTCTAGTCTTTATGAGTGTAATATAACATAAAAATTTGAGAAACAGAAACCTAATATAAATTGAGTTATAAATTTCAAACTTAGATTTCAAGATAAATCATAAATAATAATTAGAATGCATGAAAATTTATGGAACTTTTCTAGAATGCTAGACTTAAGTAGTTTATGATATTCTTAAATTTTGAACCCTAATTTTAGTATAAAATTCTAATCATAATTACACCTTGAAATTTCCAATCTTGATTTTGTTTAATTAGGTAAGTTGTTATTTATTTTATAGAATATCTAGAGTAAGGTTATTTCAGTTAAACCCACTTAGGATAATTTTCATAAGTATTAATTTAATCTTACTAAATTACCATTTGCCTAAAATTAATTCAAGGTTAACCATAATTAAATAATAACCTAAAGTTAATTACAATGTTTAACTAATAAATGAGAATTTCTAAGTGTGTGTAGTGTTGCTTAAGGTAATTAGATACACTACCTAATATAGTTAAATTGGATGTTTAAGGTAACCCACCCCGGTTGCCTAACGAGACTAGTTAGTTTAATTAGTACTCGATAAATGACTGCCCAGTACGGGGTAGTTAGATTATCGTCGTAATGTAATTTTTCTTATGTTGGATTGCAACTTTATCGTGAACTGAACTACAAATGTATGCATCCATTAAACTTCATTGTGCATAACATGTAGAATCGACCACTCTCGCTGACGGGGACTATCAGCTAATTCCGGAACAAGAAGGAGGTTATTCTGAAGACCCCGGAAATCTCGTCGCGGATTTCTCTGAAGCCCCGAACCAAGGTTCGGAAGAAAATAGTTTGACTAACCCCAACCCTACCAGCGAAGGCAAGCCCCGGACATAACCCCTACTTTATTACACTGCAACCTATACTATTTATGTATATCTTTATGCATTAAGTTCTTAGGAGTTGTTTGTAAACCTTAGTTGCATAATTCCAGGAACCTATGTATTGAACACTAGAACTTGAGTCCGAATAGCTGCTCTGCTTATAGGACCGGTAGAAGTCGAGTGATTTCCTGTCACTCGCGCGATATATAGGAGTTGTAATGTTTACATTCCTGTTATCACTATAAGGATGACGGACGGAAGTTTTATGAGGTATCATGGTCAAGATGATACCCCGTCTGTTTTGATGAAGTTTGATAAGGTCGCAGTGTGTGGTAGCGGTGGTTAAGCGTTTGAAAGCACTAGCCACATGCCGTGAAATATGGTAAGCGGTAAGCTTAGTAACCGATCGGCCCGAGGAGTGGACATACCACCCACCACATGTATTTGCTTCTTTTGGTTACTTTGTTCGACGTGTAGGCATACGTGTTGCTGGGCAACCAGGAGTACGGGTTTTGTAGTCGCGCTACAGACGTACGTCCTGCACTTTGGATGTGCGTATGACCTGCAGTCGCTTGTGGTGGCACTGATCCACGAGTCGGAATGAAAGGCAAACGGTTGCTTCGGAATTACCCTGTGGTGTTCCAAGCGTGTGTGTTAGGTTTACCTTGCAAGGGTTGAATCTCGATTCAGAATTGTCACACCCGGTTTTAAGAACAAAACCGAATGCATAACTATATGTATGCCAGGATCAAGTTCCATACATATAGTGACTTCATCAGTGAATAATCAGCAACAGTATCACGAAAAGAGAATTTAAACACTATAAAGATTATCAGAGTTATACAGCTTATCCTGGAAACGAAGACTCCAAACTTCACAGGCAATCGACCGGGGGTTGCGCAGGCCTAGAACTCAGCATCATCTTCAAAAGACTTCAGATCACTTTCTCCTCTGAGCAGCAATTATAACAAGCGTGAGTACACTTATGGTTGGTACTCAGCAAGTGTTGGGAATTATATGACATGAAGGCCAAAATCAAGGAAAGGCTGACTGGCTTACTGCGATAAGCAATTTTAGTTGATCAAGTTTTATTAGCACCTGATTACTAAGGTATAAGTTCATACCAAAAACCCACATTAAAAGAGATAGAAGAGATACAGCATAAACATAACCACAACCATAAACATGGTCCACAATAACCATAACCATAGCCATGGTCCACAATTTAATTCATCTTCAAGTTCAATTATCATGTGAGGGTCCAAGCCGCTCTTAACCGTGAGCACGGCTGATATATCAGTTTTCACTCTGCAGAGGTTGTACACTTTACCCACAATTCGTGTCTCCCGATTTGCCCGAGGTAGCTAGCCTCTTAAACACTTCCGAGGTGAGTGGCAAGGGATTCACTACGAGGCCTTTACAAAGATTCCCTAACTTATGATAATCCGCTAAGGTTTCAAGTCAAAGCGGTCATAACCCTCCCTAATGAGGAAATACCTTAGCCAAGGACCACATAGCCATGTGCCTCAAAAGGATCGAGCTATACCCCGTCGATGCAACCCCTCTTGCCCTTTCGGTAAGATTATCATAAACTAGAGTCTCCAATTAATTAGCCAAGACCAGAGCCATATAGTATTGTGGTTGCACTGTTTTCCTGGGTGGTTCTCCATGTTCCAATTAAAATATATAATCTTGTGATTAACATCACTAAGAGCATGAACATGGATAAAATAGGTGTAACATCATCATTGTTGTCATCATGATTATATATTATTCCCCAAACCATAACCAGTTGAAGCAACTAAGCAATAGCTACCCAACAATAAAGATAAAACCCAGGTTGACAAGGAATGATCATAAAGACTAGGCATATCCTTAATTAGGATCCATCAAAATTAGGACACATGCATGCATATAAAGAAAATGTTGTATTTATTGTGATTATTAGGACAAAAGCATGATCAAGAAAACACTTGCCTTTCTTTTAGCGAATAGCTGCTCAGAGTCTTCAACTCTTGTTCTTGAAACTCTATATCTTCAAAGCTCTTGGGTCACGCTCCTTCTAACGTCACACAAGCAACGGGCCCAAAACATACAAGCAAGCAAACAAGCAAGAACGACTAAGAACAGATACAACAAACAAAAGGAAAGCTTTAAAAGAGCGAACTAAAGGATAAGGCTCGCTGCTACGATCACGAGAAAGAAAGAAACATGGAAAACGGAGCTAGGGTTGAAAAGATACAGCTATCGGGAGATTTATATTATAAAAGAAATAAAGAACTATAGGCTTTCATTTATTTTAATTTAGAAAACCAATGTAAAAGATATTCAAAAGAGAATACCTCTAATTATAATTAACTCATATTATATTTGCATTTATAAAGACGAAGTAGAACTTAGTCAAATTTTATATACAATTCTCTATGTACAAATTACACTAATTAAATAATTAATTAGAAAAGAAAACTTGTGAGAACATCTAAACGTCGAACTTTATGATTCGAGTTGAACTAAACAAATAAAATTATAAACATATTTAAGTTGATAGTAATCAAATTAACATTTATTATGAAAACCGGAGAAAAGACTTAATTGGATTTTATTTCGGAAAACTAGATGAGAGGATATTATTCAAATTAAATTAATATTTAATTTTAAAAACAGGAATTACGGCACAACAACACTACTAAACGATAGCTTAGGGTTTTAGAAGACTAACGCAAAAAGAACGGATCAAAACGGATCTAAAACGCGGAAACTACGCATCAAACAGCGCTGCAGGGACCTATACGCAATTAACTATAGACTTTAAGGGTTAGCTGAAAAGAAATACAAGACACAGAAAATAGTGCTTGCAAAATAGGAAAAGATTAGGGTTAGATCTGAAAAATTCCATGGTGGGGCTGGATTGAAAAGATGGAAAAGATATAGGGGGGTTTCCTGCAATTTTTGCAAGACACAGGAATTTTCACGGTAATTACAGAATCTTCCAGGGACCTAATCTGAAAAAGCTCGAAACAGCCTCCCATGGTGGCGGCGGGTACTGTAGCTCAAATTGCCGGCGATTTAGGGCACGAGAGGTCGCGGGAAGTGGGGGAAAAGAAAGAGGACGACGAGGGGATTCCGTTCCATACCTAACTTACCCCGGGGACGCATCGTAGAGATCGAATTTCGCGGAGGAAGGAGGTGGCTGTGGGTCTGTTCATGCGTTCTGGGCTGCTGCGCTCCTGTTCCTGGCGGCAGCACTGCAGGAGAGGCTGCGGCTGCAGGGAGAAGGCGGGCAGGGCAACGCAGACACGCAGGGGAGGGCGGTGCTCCTGGTGGCGACGTTTCTGCACGGGGCAGGGACGTGCAGGGGCCGGCACAGGGGCGAGCGCGGCAACAGGGGTGCGACGCAGGGGAGACGGGCAGGGGAAACCCTGCAGGGGGCAGCGCGGAGGGGAAGTGCAGGGCGCACAGGGGCAGGGGAGGAGGACGCGATGGCGGCGCTCGGCAGGGGGATGCGATGCAGCAGGGGGACGGCTGGGCGATGCAGGAACGTGAGGAGGAAGACGTGCTGCAGGGCACGGCGGTGGCTGTGCAGGAAAGTGAGGAGGAAAACGCGAGGCTGAAAGATGCAAGACTAGGGTTACGCGAGAATTTATAGGGTACGCAGGAGCCGACGTAGGGGAGAAAAATTAGGGCCGGCTACTGGAGAAACGGGTAGTGCAGGACATGTTTAAATAAGCCTGCAGATATCACGCTGGACTCCAACTCGAACGAGGGTAAGGACATGGCGGCGCATCAGGCTGGGACTCGTTCTTGAGTTCGGATTGCTCACGGGAGACGGGATTGGACCGACCAGCGGGTCCCACAATTTAGCGAGCATCGAGAGGATAGAAGAGGTAACAGAAAGAGGAAACGAGAAGGGCCAAGTGAGTTCGTTTATGAGCCGAAACATGATCGGGTGAGTGGTGAATACGAAAACGAGCTGACTGAGCTGATTGAACATGAACGAGTTATTTGAGAGCGCGGAAAAGAGAAGGAAAGGATCAGGCCAAGTCGTTGGCGCTGACGGCGGTCGAACATCGTCGGAAAAACACTGAAGACGAGCCACGAGGCGTTGTTTTCGAGCATGACCTGATCGGGGAGAACTGTTAGAGGATCGGGAGCTCGACGGAACTTCTTAATGATTCGGAGAGGATAAGGTTAAAAAGATATACAACAAAGATACGGCTCGGTCTGACTGCGATGAAAATGAAAATATAGAAATATTTTCCAAAACACATTTTCAAGTTTAAAATAAATCTAGAAAAGTCCAGATAAATATTTTAAACCATGAAAAATATATTCTGGAAGAATCCTAAAAATTTTTCGAGGAGAACTCGGGAGGTAATTTTAGGACACGAGGAATCCAAATAAAATATTTGGACTCATAAAAAAAAGAATTTTAGAGCTTTCCAAGTAAAAAAAATGGATCTAGCTCTTGGATAAATAGAATAATTGCCAAAAAAATCTTTAAAATTCTCGAAAAATCCTATTGTTAGATGAACACATTGTAAAAGATAGTCACATCCTAAAATTGAATATTTTAGGGTGTGACAAGAATCGTCCGCCTCTCACGATGTATGAGACTGCTTATCCCCTTTATCACATAGAGTAACAAGAGTA
Organism: Panicum hallii; assembly: GCF_002211085.1. NCBI lineage: Eukaryota > Viridiplantae > Streptophyta > Magnoliopsida > Poales > Poaceae > Panicum > Panicum hallii. Next base: position 21,379,766 of record NC_038043.1, on the reverse strand, counting down.
ATTATGTGATTATCTAAGATGATGTTTGAATAAAGATTCTACCATGTTTGACTAGTTGTAGGTGCTTACCTAGAATGGTTAATCAACTAGAATCTGAAAGTTAAAAGTTGAGAATAAGGATCTACCCTTTGTTGCTTTTCAGCTGAAAACTTTACCCAAAGCTAAAAGCCATCATGAGTCTAGTTATGGGCTAAGATATACCCAATTCCGGGTAAGTCTTGCTGAGTATTAGTATACTCAGCCTTGTTGTTGTTGATTTACTTCAGGTAATCCTTCTGATGAGCCAGCGTTCCTTACACCGTGGCCTTACCCTTTGCCTGATGGTTGGTCCGTGGAATGGGATCCGTCCCCGGCCAACACCGATTCCGCCGAGTGATATTATGCCAGGGCTAGCATAATATTTGTAATGATGACGTGTATAATGGTTACGCTTTTCAAATTCCGCTGCTTTGACTAAAAACTAAAACCTGTCTTGTAATAATCTCTCCTCTGTGGAAGCTAATGATGTTTTGTACATTGTTGTAATGTAACTGCCTGTGGTGTAAGATATTTTAGCATTGTATCTCTGGACTCACCTTCGTGTGAGGTATCTTGTTGGATCCTGAGTTCGGTGGTTTATCGGGACGTTATCCGACAGACCAATGGTTTTATACTGTTTGAAGTGCGAGGTAGCCCTTCGGTGAGGACTCGCGTACTTGAGTCGGTATAATTCAGGTTGGTTCTGCCACAAGAACCACAGAGCTAACAAGTGTACCCTGGAGATATAATTAGCCTTAAAAAGTAATTTTTAGTATAAAATTTCATTAATCAAGTATTTGCAAACTACGTTGGTTCGTTAAGGATTATGTATAGTACGTAAGCCCTAGGGTAATACTATTATGGGAATTAAAGGTGGCTGTAATATATATATGACTCTGACTACCAGCATTACTTTTCTGTTGAAACTTAAATTTATGCACAACCCAACCTTACTTTCTGTAACGACATCTTCGATCGGGAGGTAAGAAGGTAAGAATCCTCAGCCAACTGAGGGAGCTTGGCCTTCCCGTCGGTGATGCGAACCGAACGCTGTTTCTCAAGCAGTGACCTACTTGAGATGCTGCCAATGTACCAACCTCGGTTGACTACATTGGGAGTATATGGTTCGGCGCAGGGTATGGCGATCGCTGTTCATACCCCCGCATTTTGCGGTACCTCCGTGAATACGTTATTCAATAACGTATGTTAACGTTGTCTGTACGGCGGTAATTGTACAGATACTGTTTCTATAGTGAGCAGTAATGAATGGGGACGCTTTCATGACATGCTGGCATGAAAGATTCATTGGATATATTTATGCATTGTGGTTTTCTGCAGGTACACTAACCACGATTCCGAAATTAGGACGGATAGGACTTATCGACTAGTTAATAGTGAGAGACGTATTTATATTGTGCCACCGTAACTAACCACGTAAGACCAAGATTACTTGGCAGTTATTTTTGGTTGAGAGGACGATTTGTGCGTGCATGCATAATCCACTAATCAACCAAAATGAATGTTTAATGCTTCCTAAGAAATGGGCAACATATTGGTTTTTCTTAGTTTGGGTAAGTAAGAATCTTAGTTGGGTATCTTAGGCATCCATCTGATTTCCAGCCTTTACTGTTATCAGAATCAGCTATCTTAATCTAATTTTACCTTGTAAATTTTCTCAACAGGGTAAAAATATCTTACCATTTGCATTGTTGTCGCAGATGGCTGCTCCTACTAGTACCTTTTGGGATCAGGAGGGGCACTTCCACACCAATGGTTTACATTGGGAAGGGTTTCCTCGTCTTTTGTGGGAATCCTTGAGTATGTTTCATTATACAGAGCCTCCTCTGTATGATGGGGTAGAGTATCGTGAAGAAGGAGTTCCCCGCTGCAGAGTTAAGATGATAATTCCTCAACACCCTTTCCGCTCCTTATGGCCTCCCATAGAAGTGGAAGTGGTTGGATATCGTCTAGTGGATACTCTTGAAACTGCTGCTTTAGAAGGTATCAAACTCTTCTGCAATCAACATCCGATTGAAGTTGCTGCATATCCTATTGGGTTATTTCCTACCATAGACCCGGGTAATTCGGACTGGGATTTTCGGACAGACCATCATGGTCATCTGCTAGGAGATCTGGCTGAAGAAACCGTCCGTATGGTTACCAGGTTCATGGATGTGCAATATCATTATCAAATGCTACTGCGTCATGGGGTGAGTCAGATAACTGGTGTGGCTCAAAGCCACTATCGGAACGCTGACCATCAAGTAACTCAAATAGAAGAATTACAAGCTTTGGTGACTCAGAAGGATGAAATTATTGCAGCAAGAGATGAGACAATCCTCAATCGTGAAGATCAGATCAATGAGAGTGATCATATTATCACTCAGCGTGACACTGTTATTGAGTTCCTACAGGCACAAATTCATGATCTGATACTTGTGGCTGATGATGCCCAAGCTCACATTGAGGAATTGCAGCAGCAACCGATATTTCCCGCTATACCCATAGTACCGGAAGAAGAAGAAGAAGACCCCGAGGAGATTGAGGGTATCTCTAAGATTGATTCTGAGCATGGGGATCCTGTTCTTAGTCCCCATCATTCTCTTTCTGGCAGTCAGTCTTCTGTAGGAAATTTCGACGATTTTTAGTAAATCGTCGACTTTCGAGATGTAATCTAAGGGAATGTAATAAGTTTAAGTAGTCAAACCTCGTGCCATTTGATGTAACATAGATGGCCTATGTAGTGAACTTTCGACATGCGAAGTGGGAACTATCTGAGTCAGCAATGTAATATAATTTCCGGTTTTATCATCTTGTTCATTATCTTTAATTCTGAGATGAGATGATTGTGCGGAATATATGCATTGTTTATGTCTTCTGAAATTGGGAGTAAGGATATATGGTTAATAATGGACATCTCCTTTATTTCAGATGGTCGGAGCTACACGAGGAACCCTGGAGGGTTTCTGGGCTGATCAGGCCAGCGGTTCTCAGCAACCGCCACCACCTCCTCCCAACCTTGCCGAAGTCATGGCTCGGCAAACGGAATTGCTTAATTTGCTAGTTCAAGCACAGCAGAATCAGCAGCAACAATTCCGAGGAGGCCGGGATGATCGTAATCCTCCTGTGGCTAGTTACCAAGATTTCCTCAGTACCCAACCGCCTTTCTTCAGTAAGGCCGAGGAACCATTGGATGCCGATGCCTGGCTCCACATCATTGAATCGAAGTTCGCTCTCCTGACCATACCTTGTGCGGATTCTAGCAAGGCTTCCTTTACTGCTCAACAACTTCGTGGTGCTGCTAGAATCTGGTGGGACAATTTTTATGCCATGCAACCTGCAGGGCATGTCATCACATGGGATGAATTCCAGGTCGCTTTCAGAGCGCACTATATTCCCGCAGGATTATTGGAGCGAAAGCTTAACGAGTTCCTGGCTCTTACACAAGGTGCCAACACAGTTTTGCAATACGCACAGAATTTCAATCATTTGTGCCAGTATGCAGGGTATCATGCAGATAATGATACCAAGAAGCAAGACCGTTTCCGCCGAGGCCTTAACACCAAACTCAAGGAACGCCTGAACCTTGTGAAGGCAAATACTTTCAGTGAGTTGGTTAACATGGCCTTAACTCAGGAAGACTGCATTGTGGCACATTATGCCGAGAAGAAGCGGAAGAACCCTGCAGGGACCTCGAGTGCTCAACCACCAAGGTATCGGGTTGTTTCTAATACGCCGTCCAGAGCACCACAGCGCAATGCTCCAACGGGAAGATTGGTTTTTAGGCCGCCTTAGCAGCAAGGAAGGTTCAGACCTCCTGTGCCCCCGCAACAAGCACAACAATCTGGCCCACGGCCAAATATTCAGCAAGTGCCACAGAAAGGCAGCAACTATCGCTGCTACAATTGCGGAAGTGCGGACCACTTCATCCGAGATTGCCCGCGGCCTAAGAAACCTAATCAAGGGCAGAGCTCCACCCAGGGAAATCAGAATAAGGGCAAGAAGCCGGTGATGCAAGTCCGACAAGGACGAATTAACTTCACCACTCTTGCAGAACTTCCAGATGGAGCTCCTGTCATGTCGGGTACATTTTCTATTCACCACCAACCAGTTGTTACTTTATTTGACTCTGGGGCAACACATAGCTTTATTAGTAACAACTGTGGAACCCGACTAGGACTTGAATCTTGTCCTATCCAGGGGTCATATATGATCACTACCCCTGGAGGAAATATTACTTCCAACCGAATAAGTAGATATGTACCAATTCAGTTAGGTAGTAAAGAGATTAAAACTGATTTGGTTTTACTCAGTTTAGAGGGTATCGATGTCATACTTGGGACAAACTGGATGGCTGAACATCGAGTCCAGTTAGATATATCTTCCCGGGTTATCGAAATTAATTCACCGTATTGTGGAGCCATTACTCTTGTTCTGCCTCCACCAGAATGTCTACACCCTTGCGCATATGCTATCACAGATATCAAAGTCAAGGATATTCCGATAGTATGTGAATTTCCAGATGTCTTTCCAGACGATTTGCCTGGAATGCCACCAGATAGAGACATCGAGTTCATTATTGAACTTCAACCTGGCACTGCTCCAATTTCAAAAAGGCCGTATCGCATGCCTCCAAATGAATTGGCAGAACTGAAAATTCAGCTACAAGATCTTCTTGATAAGGGTTATATACGCCCCAGTGCTTCACCTTGGGGTTGTTCTGCTCTCTTCGTCAAGAAGAAAGACGATAGTCTGAGGCTATGTGTCGACTACCGTCCACTCAATGCGGTTACTATTAAAAATAAGTATCCTCTTCCCCGCATTGATATCTTGTTCGATCAATTAGCTGGAGCAAAGGTCTTTTCCAAGATTGATTTACGCTCCGGTTATCATCAGATCAAGATCAGGCCTAGTGACATTCCAAAAACGGCCTTCTCAACCAGATATGGACTTTATGAATATCTGGTCATGTCATTTGGACTTACAAATGCACCGGCATATTTCATGTATCTCATGAACTCCGTATTTATGCCGGAACTTGATAAATTCGTTGTGGTCTTCATCGATGATATTCTAATATACTCCAGAACCAAAGAAGACCATGCTAATCATTTGCATGTCGTTCTTCAACGACTACGTGATCATCGCCTTTATGCCAAATTCTCAAAATGTGAATTCTGGCTGGATAGTGTGAAATTTTTGGGACATACTATTTCTAGTCAAGGCATATCGGTCGATCCAACCAAAGTTCAAGAAGTTATGGACTGGAATCCTCCCACTTCAGTCCATCAAATACGAAGTTTCCTTGGATTGGCAGGATATTATCGCCGATTCATTCCAGACTTCTCCAAGATAGCTAAACCCATGACTGAGCTACTCAAGAAAGAAGTTAAGTTTCGTTGGGATGATAAGTGTGAGGAAGCATTTCACGCTTTGAGAAAACTTCTGACGACTGCTCCAGTACTAGCTCAACCAGATAGTACCCAGCCTTTTGATGTCTACTGTGACGCTTCTGGAATTGGCCTTGGTTGTGTCCTTATGCAAAACAACCGGGTTATTGCTTATGCTTCCCGAGCACTTCGGACTCATGAGCAAAATTATCCAACACATGATCTTGAATTGGCAGCAGTTATCCATGCTCTCAAGATCTGGAGACATCATCTTATGGGTGCTAAGTGTAACATTTACACTGACCATAAGAGCCTCAAGTATATTTTCACTCAAGCTGATCTAAATATGAGGCAAAGGCGTTGGTTAGAGTTAATCAAAGATTATGATCTTGAGGTACATTATCATCCGGGCAAAGCTAATGTGGTTGCGGATGCACTTAGCCGTAAGTCACATTGTCATTGCTTAACCATATCCACCTTGAATGACACTCTTTGCCATCAAATGAGAAGACTCAATCTTGAGATTATTCCCCAAGGAAGTTTAAACTTGATCTCCGTTGAGTCTACTCTGCGGAATAAAATCGTCATGTCGCAGCTACATGATGAGGGTGTCAAAATTATCAAATCCAAGCTATCCCAGGGAGAAGCTAAATATCGGTGTTTTCACACTAATCATCAAGGAATCCTATGGTTCAACGATCGGATTGTTGTACCTAAGGATCATCAACTTCGTAAGCAAATTCTCGACGAAGCACATTTGTCCAAATTCTCTATTCATCCTGGTAGCACCAAGATGTATCAAGATCTTCGGCAACATTTTTGGTGGACCAGAATGAAGAGAGAAATTGCCAAATATGTGTCTGAGTGCGATACGTGCCAGAGAGTTAAAGCTAGCCATTTAAAAGCCTCTGGTACGCTTCAGCCGTTACCCATACCATCATGGAAATGGGAAGACATCAGCATGGATTTCATTGTTGGTCTTCCCAACACATCTCAAAAACATGACTCCATATGGGTAATTATCGATAGACTCACAAAAACAGCTCATTTTCTTCCGGTGCATACCACTTATTCTGCTAAGAAGTATGCCGAAGTCTATCTGGAACAAATCGTTCGATTGCATGGGGTTCCAAAAACCATCATATCTGATCGAGGGCCCCAATTTATTGCACGATTTTGGGAACAATTGCAAGCAGCTCTAGGGACCAAATTGATTAGAAGCTCTGCGTATCATCCCCAAACTGATGGGCAGACTGAGCGAGTTAACCAAATCCTTGAAGACATGCTCCGAGCTTGTATTATTCACTATGGTACAAGTTGGGACAAGTGCCTTGCTCTAGCTGAATTTGCCTACAACAACAGTTATCAAGCTAGTCTTCAAATGGCTCCTTTCGAAGCGTTATATGGTCGCAGGTGTCGAACTCCTTTGAGTTGGTCAGAGACCGGTGAACGCAAGATCTTCGGACCAGACCTAGTCATTGAAGCCGAAGATAAGGTTAAGGTTATTCAATCTAATCTTAAAACCGCTCAGTCCAGACAAAAGAGCTATGCAGATAAGAGGAGGAAACCTCTGCAATTCCAGATAGGAGATTTTGTATATCTCCGAGTATCACCTACCAAAGGCGTCCAACGCTTTGGCATAAAGGGGAAGTTAGCACCTCGATATGTCGGACCCTTTGAAATTCTCAACGTTTGTGGCCCAGTGGCATACAAACTTTGCCTTCCGTCTCAATTGGCTGCTGTTCACGATGTATTTCATGTCTCTCAGCTTAAGAAGTGTATCAAAGTACCCACGGAAATTGTTGAGACATGTGCCATTGAGATTGAACCCGATCTCTCGTACATCGAGCAACCTCTTCGAATCCTGGATACTAAGGAGAGATTCACCAGAAGAAGGGCAGTTAAGATGTACAAGATCGTATGGAATCATCACACCGAAGAAGAAGCGACTTGGGAAACTGAGTCTTATCTTCAACGGAATTTTCCAGACTTCCTTCAAGCCAATCCCCAAATCTAATCATTCAATTCTGTTCAGCTTCGGAATCTCGGGACGAGATTCTTTTTAAGGGGGGAAGGCTGTGATATCCAGGTAGTTAGACAACTAGATACTAAGTTTGAGTGTATTATGTATGCATGTTATAATATATATAAGTTGTACCAGACATAAGGGGTATAATTGTAATTTAGGAAGTGTGTAATTACTTGAGTATAAGTGTGTAAAAGTACTTTTAAGTGGTAAACCTACATCATTGTACAGAAGAACAATGCAAAAGTTAAATAAAACATAAGAAAAATGGACTTTATGGGAAACTAGGGATCTATGTGTAATTAACACAAAATATAAGGGGTTTACATGTGAAATGGTTAAAAGGTAAAAGTAAAACTCAGTTTTACTTAAGGACTAAAATGTAAAAAGAACTAGTAATGATGACTGCAGGAAAACTTGCAAAAAGACCCTCAACATTAAAGCATTATGTTTGAATTACAAGACAAAGTTTATAATTTGAATTGTGCTTTAAAGTTTAAAATAAAACTATATTCTTTGAGATTTTGAACTTGAACCTTAAAGCATTCTTGTAGGATTTGAAATTCTCTACAATTTTGCTTTAGACACTTTTCTCATTAGGCTTTTGTATCAGCGGGAATTTTTCCTTTACAGAGGAGTCCCTGGAAGTTTCCAGATTCGCAAATCAGTCCTTCTGACCCTGACTGCCTTCTTCCTCCTCTGTCACGCATGCTTCCTCTCTGTTCCTCTCTGTTCTGTCTCTGCTCCCGCCGCTCATCGCCGGCACAACAGCCCGAGCACCACCTCCTGCTAAATTTGCTCCCACGCGTCGCTCCACAGCTCTACCACCGCTCCTAATCCCCGGCGCTGGCACTTCTACCGTGTGCCACGGCGTGCTGGTACTGCCAGCACCACCTGAGCGCCGGCATTTCCCTGCTCGCCGCCCCGCCGCGTGGAGGGAGCAATAGAGACCCCCGGAGCTCTATCTTGTGGGCGCATCAGTACCGCAAGAATCTCCTCAACCCATTCCTCCCCTTAGCTAGTCTTTTCCTTGCCCCTGGACACCGGAACGCCGTCGCCATTCACCCGCAACTCCGGCAAGCTCGGCGCTACCTCGGGTCCACTCTTGCAGCCCCTCTCCGCCCCATCCAACGCCACTGGGAGTTTCCCCTTGGTACCCTGAAGCTTTTAGAGCAGAGCCTCGTCGCCCAGCTTGCCGGTGTGCCGCCGTCCAGGTCCTCCCCGTCGCCGGCCGCCTGCTCCACGCGGGTAGGCCCATACGCCACCGTAGGGGTCCAACCGGGCACCTTCCCGGGTAGCCCTCGACCTCCTCTAGCTTTTCCCCCTCTTCTCCCCCACTATTGCGACCCGAGCATCACGGATTTGGCCGGTCAAATGTCGCCGCCCCTCTTTGACCACGGCCAGGGACTCCATTGGAGAAGACAGTAAAGTTTCAGGGGGTTTTGTGCTAAAGCTAGGGGCTGTTTTGTAAATCTTATTTGAGATCTCTGCTGTGAACTTTGAAAATGCATAGAAAACAGTAGAAAAATCAGAAAAATGTGAAATTGGTTGGGTTAGAAACCTTATGATAAGCTCTGCAACTTTTATTTTATCACCATACCATGAAAGTACATAGTTTGTTCTGTATTTTAAATGTTAGTAAAAGGATGCATTAATTAAATCCTGAGATCTATAGTTTTGTTGCTGTTAGTTTTTGGAGCATGTGTTGTAGGTAATGTGAATAGTTCTGTGTAAATTTTTGAGGCCAAGATCAGCTCTCTAGCTAGAGTATTTGGTTACTTTTGTTATAAGTTAACAAAAGCTTGGCAATTTAATTTCAGAAGTATCTATGCATATTTAGGGATGAAATTTTTACTGTAGTCTAGTCTTTATGAGTGTAATATAACATAAAAATTTGAGAAACAGAAACCTAATATAAATTGAGTTATAAATTTCAAACTTAGATTTCAAGATAAATCATAAATAATAATTAGAATGCATGAAAATTTATGGAACTTTTCTAGAATGCTAGACTTAAGTAGTTTATGATATTCTTAAATTTTGAACCCTAATTTTAGTATAAAATTCTAATCATAATTACACCTTGAAATTTCCAATCTTGATTTTGTTTAATTAGGTAAGTTGTTATTTATTTTATAGAATATCTAGAGTAAGGTTATTTCAGTTAAACCCACTTAGGATAATTTTCATAAGTATTAATTTAATCTTACTAAATTACCATTTGCCTAAAATTAATTCAAGGTTAACCATAATTAAATAATAACCTAAAGTTAATTACAATGTTTAACTAATAAATGAGAATTTCTAAGTGTGTGTAGTGTTGCTTAAGGTAATTAGATACACTACCTAATATAGTTAAATTGGATGTTTAAGGTAACCCACCCCGGTTGCCTAACGAGACTAGTTAGTTTAATTAGTACTCGATAAATGACTGCCCAGTACGGGGTAGTTAGATTATCGTCGTAATGTAATTTTTCTTATGTTGGATTGCAACTTTATCGTGAACTGAACTACAAATGTATGCATCCATTAAACTTCATTGTGCATAACATGTAGAATCGACCACTCTCGCTGACGGGGACTATCAGCTAATTCCGGAACAAGAAGGAGGTTATTCTGAAGACCCCGGAAATCTCGTCGCGGATTTCTCTGAAGCCCCGAACCAAGGTTCGGAAGAAAATAGTTTGACTAACCCCAACCCTACCAGCGAAGGCAAGCCCCGGACATAACCCCTACTTTATTACACTGCAACCTATACTATTTATGTATATCTTTATGCATTAAGTTCTTAGGAGTTGTTTGTAAACCTTAGTTGCATAATTCCAGGAACCTATGTATTGAACACTAGAACTTGAGTCCGAATAGCTGCTCTGCTTATAGGACCGGTAGAAGTCGAGTGATTTCCTGTCACTCGCGCGATATATAGGAGTTGTAATGTTTACATTCCTGTTATCACTATAAGGATGACGGACGGAAGTTTTATGAGGTATCATGGTCAAGATGATACCCCGTCTGTTTTGATGAAGTTTGATAAGGTCGCAGTGTGTGGTAGCGGTGGTTAAGCGTTTGAAAGCACTAGCCACATGCCGTGAAATATGGTAAGCGGTAAGCTTAGTAACCGATCGGCCCGAGGAGTGGACATACCACCCACCACATGTATTTGCTTCTTTTGGTTACTTTGTTCGACGTGTAGGCATACGTGTTGCTGGGCAACCAGGAGTACGGGTTTTGTAGTCGCGCTACAGACGTACGTCCTGCACTTTGGATGTGCGTATGACCTGCAGTCGCTTGTGGTGGCACTGATCCACGAGTCGGAATGAAAGGCAAACGGTTGCTTCGGAATTACCCTGTGGTGTTCCAAGCGTGTGTGTTAGGTTTACCTTGCAAGGGTTGAATCTCGATTCAGAATCGTCCGCCTCTCACGATGTATGAGACTGCTTATCCCCTTTATCACATAGAGTAACAAGAGTAATTATGTGATTATCTAAGATGATGTTTGAATAAAGATTCTACCATGTTTGACTAGTTGTAGGTGCTTACCTAGAATGGTTAATCAACTAGAATCTGAAAGTTAAAAGTTGAGAATAAGGATCTACCCTTTGTTGCTTTTCAGCTGAAAACTTTACCCAAAGCTAAAAGCCATCATGAGTCTAGTTATGGGCTAAGATATACCCAATTCCGGGTAAGTCTTGCTGAGTATTAGTATACTCAGCCTTGTTGTTGTTGATTTACTTCAGGTAATCCTTCTGATGAGCCAGCGTTCCTTACACCGTGGCCTTACCCTTTGCCTGATGGTTGGTCCGTGGAATGGGATCCGTCCCCGGCCAACACCGATTCCGCCGAGTGATATTATGCCAGGGCTAGCATAATATTTATAATGATGACGTGTATAATGGTTACGCTTTTCAAATTCCGCTGCTTTGACTAAAAACTAAAACCTGTCTTGTAATAATCTCTCCTCTGTGGAAGCTAATGATGTTTTGTACATTGTTGTAATGTAACTGCCTGTGGTGTAAGATATTTTGGCATTGTATCTCTGGACTCACCTTCGTGTGAGGTATCTTGTTGGATCCTGAGTTCGGTGGTTTATCGGGACGTTATCCGACAGACCAATGGTTTTATACCGTTTGAAGTGCGAGGTAGCCCTTCGGTGAGGACTCGCGTACTTGAGTCGGTATAATTCAGGTTGGTTCTGCCACAAGAACCACAGGAGCAACCGCCAGGAAACAGAAGGGGGATCCGTCATCGTTCATCGGCTCTGGGCCGTCTTCTTGCTGCAGAAACAGAAAATGGATTCAGAAGGGGTCCAGTAAAAGTTAAAAGAAGAAATGCCAATCAAAGGTAGTACCTCTCCGGCGGGAATATCATACTCAGGATGGATTCGCTGCAGCATCGGGCCCAGAGCTCTTCGGAAAACGTGAGTTTTCCACATCGACCACCATCCTTCAAAGTCGACAGCCGAAGAAGTAAAGGAAATATTGGCAGGAACAGACAAGGGAAGGTCTGTAAACAGGCTGTAGCACCTTTGGGTGGTCAAAGCATCAGGAAGGTCCACCCTGTTTGATGTCAACAGGTGGAGAAGGAAGTGTGGAGGCACCTGTGCAAGACCAAACTGCCGGGCTGCTACGACCGGCTGGTAAAACTCATAACCAGGCTTGAGGATCCGGTTAGAGGTACTCATGCCAACTGGAAGAAGATAGGGCCGAACCATGATGGAGTAAAGGCGCCTAGTGTCGGCATCATAGGCAATATCGGCTAATCGGAAGGTAGCCGGGTTCTCGAAGAGCTCAGAATCGGCATAAGGAAGGAAGTCTGGGTTGTCAAGGCCTTTGTAGAAAATCTTGAACCAGCGGGAAGCATCTAGGGGATTCAGTTTCCCGCCAGGGAGACTGTACAAGGCCTGCCCGAAACTAGTGCACCTAATCTGTCTCCCACTCAGATCGGGGAAGGAATTGCCGACTAAGGAAGGGAAATCGGGGTCAGAACTTTGGAAATAAAGACGAGCCCACAACTGGATGAACCACCATGGGCCACCAGTTCTGATTTTCTTCTGAGTAAGAAGGCTAGAAGTCATCAGATGGAGATATCTGTAAAGTTCCCTGAGAAATAGTCTACCAAGGCCAACAGTTTGACCCCTGGCCAGCTCATAAGCCAAGGAGAGGTAGTTCTTGGTTGGGGCGACGGAAGGGCCATAGAAGAGGAAATGTTCGAGCCATAGGTTCAGAAAGGCAGTGTGCTCCTTTTCCGATACAGGGCCCTTGCTTTTTTGGTGTTGGCTCAGGTATGTGCTCCAGTTAGTGCACTCAGTTTTGGAAGACAGTTTGAAAGGGACCACAGGGAGGCTGTAAGCAGAAGGGCAGGCTGATGATATGTCCAAGCCGGTGATCATCATAACGTCCAGCAGTGTTGGTGTTAACGGGCTGTGCCCGAAGAGAAAGCAATTCAAGGCGTCAGACCAGAAATAGCCGATGGTCTTCAGAAGGTTCTCATCTTTCTCAAGGGGGGAGAGGGACAGAGACAGAGCATCGGCTATCCCGATGGATTCCCATAAGGGCTGGTAAGCGCTCGCTACTCTGTTGTACCAAACTATCCAGTTTTCAGGTGGATTTGGCCAAGCGCGGAGGCTGTCCGACCAAGATTCTAGGTCTATATCCTGACTCACAAAGGGGATTCTATTGGCTTCACAAGAAATCAAATCTACGGGTTTCTCATAGGAACGAGGCCCAAGGCAGAAAGAGTTGGGGGAAGAAGGGTGTGGCAAGAAGATATCGGAAGCCTGAAAAAACCCCAAGAAAAACAAGATTGCCAAGGGAGGAATTAATTAACCGCGCAGTAAAACTTGCAGATGCTGTGTTAAATTAATGGGGGTCGGAGTTCACCTTCAGACCGAAGACGGCGGCGGCGGTGCGCGACGACTCTGCCATCGGGAATCCTGAATCGAGATCCTGGAGGACGGATCTAGGTTTGGTGGCGCAAGATCGGATATGTGTCTCAAGGACCGGGGAGGATCTTGCGGCTAGGGTTTGAAAGCAGAGGGGATCGGAGTTGATCTGGATCCCAGAATCTTTAGAGATTTGCGTTGGGTGAAAGACCAGCGGAAGGGTAAAGTAAATTGAAGGGTTATTTCAGATCCGGATTGGTATATTCTGAGGCCGATGCGTTGCCATCGGCTCTTAAAACAGATAATTGCACACAAGCAGAGTTGCCGATACAAAAGTAAAATTCCATTCATAGCAAGATAGTGAATACAAAAGGGGGAACTAATTACTCCTAAAGGTGGCCTAATGGGGATACTACGATCTACCACCAGTACACGCCGGAGGTCTTGCAGCGCTTGGGTGACGGAGCAATGCTAGGGCCACTGTCGCCACTGTCGCTGCTGTCATCATTGTCTCCGCTGCCGTCACTAGTGAAGCTGTCGTCGTCTTCGGCTCCCGTGCTGCTATCGGAAGCGTCGTCCGATGACCTGCCAAGAAGGAAGGTACCTGCCATCGGATCTTCTTCGGAGGAGAAGGAATCGGCTCTTTCCTCCGAGGAAGAAAGGTTCTCCCCCCAAGACACGTCATCTTCATCTTCCTCCAGCTCGGCCCCGAGGAGGAGTGCGAGATCCTTGCCATCGGTCAGGGATTCATCATCCTCTGACTGGTAACGGAAGTCCGACTCCTCTGTGTCCCAATGCAGGGGGGCACGGACCTCGTAAGCGGCGATTGGGTCGTACTCTGGGGTTGGCTCTCGAGAGGACTCGGATTCATAAGAAATGGTGGAAGAGGCAGAGGAAGAAGAAGCCATGGTGGAAGAAGAGGAGAAGCGTAATTGGCGATGGCTGTAAGAGAAAGATGATTGGGGAAGTTGTCGTGAGTAAGTCTATAAAGGTAAATCAAGGGGTAAGGTGAATCGGCATCGTGACAGTTCCCGAGGAGATTGGTACAGGGCAGTCATATCGGTTGGAAATCGAAAAGGCATATACGGATCGGAAGCCGAAGGGTCGGGGTGGTTTTAAAATAAATAATTTCGGAATTACCATTGCCGAAACCAGGGGGGCATGTGTTATCGCCATATTCTGGACGGGCCAAAAGTGGGCCAAGGAGCAAGATGGGCCTAGGAAAAGGGTATGGCAGGATTACAGATTGGATCCCGTACGGGTGTTTGAGGGCAGTAAGGCCGTGTAAACTCAGGCTTAGGCAGTTAGGATTCGTGTCGTGTTTGGCTAGGGTTAGTTAAGGAGAGCAAGTCTACGGACTATAAATATGTACCCTGAATAAACAAGAAAAAAAGATTCATTCATCAGCAACTCACGGTGCATCGCCTCCCCTGTTCCAGGGTTTTTCATCGGGTAAGTGCCATGTAACCCCCTGATCACGCTTCGCGTGATCGGGGGCGCATTGCTCTTGCTTGTTACTTTATGTGTTGCTCGTTCTGAAGCCTTGTAGATGGCGAGTAGCATTAGTTATCATAGCGCGCATAGAGTAATGTTATTTTTGTATCATGATCTTGCTCTGTTCATTGTTCTTGCGTGCTCTGCGATCATTGTATCCGTTTATGGATGCAATGATCGCGTCTTGCTTTGTTTATATTGATAGATCCGATCTGTTACAGCTAGTTTCTATTTATTAGGGATTTAGCTCAATATATGCATGATTAGGCCTTGCAAACGAGTTGAAAGTTCCGGCGGTATGTTAGTATCGGATCTCAGCCTGGGTAGAGGTCTCCTTAGGAATCGGCTCTTTAGCTGCTTTTAGGGTCTCTGTTTAGGTTGTTTGTTCTGATGTTTTGCGTATTCGTTAGGCTCAATCACGTGTAGGATGTTCCGATTGTGTAATGAGGGCTTAGTTGTCGTGGATTGGATTAGATTAATATCTTTAAAGCAAGCTTTTTCTCTTTATTATATACATATGTTATCTGTCCCGAAGATCCGATCCGGTACCGATGCAATCGGCTCTTTACAGCCGATACCGAGGAGGAGTGATGAGCCGATCATGGCTCGGACTAATCTTTACAAGTGTCTATGCTTACAGGAATTTCACGAATCACACCTTCCTGATCAGGTACAGGATCAGGTGGCACGCCTAGCAACTCCAAGCCAGGGTGTGCGCCAGATCGCTGGGCCGTTGACCGAGGGACCGGGGCCCACCAGCCGTCCCGGAAGCCTCCCGGCTCCTCGTGTTGCCTGTCGTTGTTCGCCGGTGGGTTTCGATCGACAACACATTCTGGCACGCCTGGTGGGACCTTCTTCATCGACTTCGTCATCGGCGTTTGCATCTTCTTCATCGACTTCGTCATCGGCGTTTGCATCATCTTCATCGACTTCGTCATCTTCGTCGGCTCGGTCAGTAGTGGTCAGCAGGATGTCAAGGGATGATCCGATCACTTACGAGGAACTCTCTGCTGAACATAAGAAGAAGTACGATGAAATCAAGACTCAGTTTGAAGCCGATCTCATCGGCTCTTTCGAAAGGACTCGCAGCCATGGTGTCAGGTGGAAGGGATTTTCACCTGAAGGTGCTCTTGATGGGGTAGATTTATCTATTCCATCTGAAGATCGTACTAGGGTGCTGCGTCAAGAAGTGAATTATGCGGTGGCTCATTCATTGCACTGACACTCGGAAAGTTTAGTTAATGCTTTTGAACGTGTGGCTCTACGTGTGGTCCAGGAGATTATGAAGCATCAACATTCTCCGACTGGACCTACCTTGGGGAGCCATAGAGGAGAATTGCCATTCCAAACCAGACCACCATTACACTATACACTTGCAGCTGCAGAATCCCATGGTGCTCCAGCTTACGTAGTTTACAAAGAAGGTGGTGATCCCATGGATCACCAGTTTTTCAGCGAGCCACCCAAGGAGATCCCACACGGTTATGTGTGTGCGTATATACCGGACAGTAGCAATCCGGTACACCCTGTACAGAAGACAATTGGAGGGGTTTCTGGAGCTGATGCAGACAAACAAGCGTGGCTAGCAACTTATGCTACCGGGCCGAGTCACGACAGTATGCACTCGGCCCCTGGGTCACAGACAGCGGAACAAATCAGCGCTATCCTAAGGGATCAGTTCGGCATATTACCAAAGAGGAGAGCGATCGGCTATGCTAAGCCGTATCCAGGAGATTATGATTTAATTCCATTACCACCCAAGTATCGGCTCCCCGAGTTCACCAAATTCAGTGGGGCAGAAGGATCCAGCTCCATCGAGCACGTGAGCCGATATTTAGCTCAGCTGGGTATAATTTCTGTATCAGATCCGTTGCGAGTAAGGTTCTTCTCGCAGTCGCTTACAGGACCAGCCTTTGGATGGTACACGTCACTGGGTCCTGACTCCATCCGTACCTGGAAACAACTGGAAGAGCAATTTCATATTCAGTATCATTCAGAAGTCACGGAAGCAGGAATTGCCGATACCGGGGAGGAGTGATGAGCCGATTACGGCTCGGACTAATCTTTACAAGTGTCTGTGCTTACAGGAATTTCACGAATCACACCTTTCTGATCAGGTACAGGATCAGGTGGCACGCCTAGCAACTCCAAGCCAGGGTGTGCGCCAGATCGCTGGGCCGTTGACCGAGGGACCGGGGCCCACCAGCCGTTCCGGAAGCCTCCCGGCTCCTCGTGTTGCCTGTCGTTGTTCGCCGGTGGGTTTCGATCGACAACAGGTACCGAGCTGACTAAACAAGAGCGGTACAGTGAGCTTCCTCCACGGAATCGAGCTCTAACTGCCTCGCCTCGTCCGCCTCGCCTTCATTATACAGTTCGACCCTTGGAGACTTCCACATGATATCGGCTGGTAAAATAGCTTCAGATCCATATACGAGGAAGAAAGGTGTTTGTCCTGTGGCTTTGGACGGCTGAGTCCGAAGCCCCCAGACGACATGTGGCAGCTCATGCACCCATTTGCCTCCCTTCTTGCCGTTTTCATCATAAAGTCTCTTCTTGAGGCCGTCAATTATCAAGCCGTTCACCCTTTCGACTTGTCCATTGGCCCTTGGGTGTGCGACCGAGACATATTTAACTTCGATGCAAGCATTCTCGCAGAACTCCTAGAATTGGTTTGCCGTGAAGTTTGATCCCAGATCCGTGATGATGGTGTTGGGGAAACCGAAACGATGCAAAATATCTGAGATGAAGTCGACGACCCGATCTGGCGTGAGCTTGGCTATCGGCTTGTACTCAATCCACTTCGTAAACTTGTCGATAGCCACCAGAACGTGGGTGAAACCGCCTGGCGCTGTCGTGAAGGGCCCGATCATGTCGAGGCTCCAACAAGCGAAAGGCCAGGATGGCAGTATAGTGATGAGGCTATGGGCTGGAACATGAGTCTGTTTGCCAAAGAATTGACAATTTTGGCACCTGCGCACAAGATCTTCCACGTCGGTGACTGCAGTGGGCCACCAGAAACCGGCCTTGTATGCTTTCCCACCAGCGTTCTTGAAGCCGCATGGTTTCCTCAGACGCCCTCGTGGATCTCCCGCAGTATGTCGTAACCATCTTCCTTTGTGATGCACTTCATGAGAACTCCTGACCGAGCGCCACGCCGATAAAGCTTGCCGTCGACCAGGATGAAACCCTTTCTCCTTCGTAGGACGCGTGTCGCCTCCACGCTCTTGGCGTCAATTTCCGCTGGTAGCCTTTGATCTCGAATGAAGTCGATAAAAACCTCTCGCCAGTCCTCCCCTAGCACCATAACCTCTCGATCAGATTGTTGGGAACCCGCGTCGATGGTTACCTGCGGAGAAGACTTGATGGATGGCTTCTTGAGCTCCTGGAAGAAGACTCCCGGTGGGACCTGAGCATGTGTGGACCTCAGTTTGGACAGGATATCCGCACCAACATTGTGCTCCCTCAATACATGGTGAACCTCCAAGCCGGAGAAGTTGCTTTCCAACTTGCGCACTTCCTGTACATAAGCATCCATTGTCTCCTTGTTGCAGTCCCATTCCTTGTTGACCTGTTGAACAAAAAGAAGGGAATCGCCATATACAAGTAGTCGCTTGATCCCTAGTGATATCGCCAAACGAAGCCCGTGAAGCAAGGCTTCATACTCGGCTTCTTTGTTGGATACCGCCCATAGGATCTGAATGACATATTTCAATTGTTCACCTCGTGGAGAAATAAGCAGAACACCAGCACCGCCGCCGTCGAGCTTGAGGGACCCATCAAAGTACATGGTCCAGTGCTCTGGCTTATCTACTGGTGTGGGGACTTGATTCTCCCTCCATTCGGCCATGATGTCGACTAGAGCTTGTGACTTGATTGCAGTGCATGGCTTGAAGTCGATTGACAAAGCCCCCAGTTCCACTGCCCACTTGGATATGCGCCCCGTGGCATCTTGATTATGAAGAATATCCCCCAACGGGAAATCCGTGATCACAGTAATCTTGTACTCGTCGAAGTAATGGCGTAGCTTTCTTGATGTGATTAAGATTGCATATAAAAGCTTTTGAAAAGCTGAATACCGTACCTTGGATTCGGAGAGGACCTCGCTGACGAAGTAGATAGGCCTCTGCACTCCAAACGCATGGCCTTCCTCGCTTCGCTCAACTACAATAGCACTGCTGACAACATGAGTTGTTGCCGCAATGTAAAGTAGTAGATCCTCCCCTAGCAACGGTGCAGTAAGGATCGGAGGTGACTGAAGATGATGTTTCAGATCCTGCAAGGCCCGTTCGGCCTCCTCCGTCCATTGGAACTTATCTTTGCGTTTCAGGAGTTTGAAGAAAGGTAGTCCTCTCTCCCCGAGTCGGGAGATGAACCTGTTCAGGGCTGCCATACAACCTATTAACTTCTGGACATCCTTGATTGTGGCCGGAGCCTCCATATCAGTGATGGCCGTAATGTTTACAGGGTTGGCTTCGATGCCCCGGTTACTGACGATGAACCCGAGCAATTTTCCTGAAGGTACTCCAAAAACGCACTTGGTGGGATTGGGTTTCCACCAGAATCTGCGCAGACTGCTAAATGTTTCCTCCAAATCTGCTATCAAGTCGTTGGACGCCGTGGTCTTGATGATGACATCATCCACATAAGCCTCAACATTCTGGTGTAGCTGATCCGCGAAACACATCTGGATCGCACGCTGATAGGTGTCAACCCGAAGGACATTGTTTTGTAGGCGTAAGTCCCGTACGGGGTTATGAATGCAGTCTTGATTTGGTCCTCCTCCTTTAGCGCAATCTGATGATAACCTGAATAACAATCAAGAAAACAAAGAAGAACACAACCAGCCATTGAATCGACAACTTGGTCAATGCGCGGCAGCCCAAAATGGTCCTTTGGGCAGTGCTTGTTGAGATCAGTGTAGTCGACACACATTCTCCATTCATTGTTCTTTTTCTTTACAAGAACGGGATTCGCTACCCACTCTGGATGGATTACTTCTTTAATGAATCCTGCCGCGAGAAGTTTAGCAATCTCCCGTTTAATGGCCTCACGCTTATCGTGGGCAAACCTTCGCAGGCGTTGCTTTTTAGGCGTAGCCTTCAGGTGTACATTCAAAGCATGCTCGATCAACTCCCTGGGCACCCCTGGCATATCCGCTGGTTTCCACACGAATATATCTCGGTTAGCCCGTAGGAAGCTGACGAGCGCGAGTTCCTATTTGTCACCTAAGCCCACACCGATGACAACGGTCTTAGATGAATCTCCCTCCTGAAGCTGGATCGTCTTGAGGGCCACGTCATCAGTCGACTGGATGCTCGACTTGCTGGCCTTCTTGGAAGGAATCTCCAGTTCGGATTGGGAAAGCTGCTGCGCGGCTGCGAGTACTTCTCCCGAAGCATCTGGCACGCGAGTAGTCGAAGCATACTGGATCGCCTCCTGATTGCTATCATATGACTTCTTCAAGTCGCCACGGAGGGTGAGTACTCCACTGAGTCCTGGCATCTTAAGAAACAGATAGACGTAATGCGGCACTGCCATGAACTTGGCGAGTGCCGGACGACCCAATATGGCATGGTAAGAAGATTCGAAGTTAGCCACTTCGAATTTGATGAATTCGGTACGATAGTTCTCCCGCGTGCCGAAGGTGACTGGGAGGACCACCGTACCAAGCGGGTGTGCTGCGTTACCTGGAACGATGCCGTAAAAGGGGGACTTGCTGGGAACCAGCATGTCCTTGAAATCCAGGCCCATTTTCTTCAGAGTGCTGACGAAAATGAGATTGAGCCCGCTCCCGCCATCGATGAGGACCTTGGTGAGCTTAACCTCCGCCACCACAGGATCCAGGACCAAGGGGAATTTACTGGGCTCCGAAAAGCTCGTCCACTGGTTGTCGCGAGAGAATGAGATGGGGACCTCCGACCAACGGAGTGGTCGTGGTACCGCCGGCTCAATAGACAAAATCTCCCGGAGGAGCAACTTCTGGTCCCGCCTGGAACCAAATTCCTTATCTCCACCGAAGATGACGTTGACGACCTTCGAGGCGTCTTGAAACTTCGGGTTGCGCCCTTGATCCTCGTCATCCTCGGGTTCTTTGTCGCAGGCTTCTTGTTCTTCTTGCCACCACCGGAGTTGCTAAACGTCCTCCGAAGGTGGTAACAGTCAATGGCGGCATGATTGGCACCTGGGTGCCAAGGGCACTTCTTCTGCACGAGCTTCTCAAACTCCTCCTGCGTCGTCGACTTCTTGACCCGCGAAGGATGATCGATAGCCGCGATGACATCATCTGGCTTTCGTTTCCGGGGCGGACCCGAAAAGTCCCGCTGGCCTTTGTCGTTGCGGTTGTCATTTGGGCGTCGCAGATTGCTATCTTGACGCCACGGGAACCGCTCCCGCATCTTCTCCTCCTGTTCGGACCAATCGTGCATCATATCACGAAGGCCCGCAACAGTCTTCGGCCTGTTCCGCCTGAAATCCCTGTAGATGCCCGGGTCGGTGATGCCATTGTAGAAACAATTGATGATGTCGTCCTCCAAGATGTTCGCGATGGTGGCGCGAACGTCGAAGAAGTGACGTGTGTAGGACCGCAGGAGCTCATTACGTTCCTGCTTACACTGAGCAAGATCGTGACGAGTACCTGCACGAGCAATCGCTCCCTGAAAGTTGTCGATGAAGACCTTCTTAAGGCGCTCCCAGGAGTCGATTGAGTTGTTGCTGAGGCTTTCCAACCAAGTAAGCGGTGCAGGGTCCAAAGCCATCGGGATTTAGACGACTTTGGTGATATTCGACCCCCCTGCGACCTCAATGGCCGTGGAGTAGCAACGGAGCCACTGCTGAGGAGCTTGCTTGCCATCGTACTTGGTAATGCCAATCGGTTTGAAGCCTTCTGGATACTTGTAGCTGCTAAAACGAGCAGAAAAAGCAGGGAATCGGCCGCTACAGTCAGTACCTTCAGTTTCGACTTCTTCGCGGACCTTGCGCCTGGAGGAGATCACTATCCGCGCGTCGCGACCTTCATTGATGTGCTGGCGCAGGTCCTCTGGAGAAGGTCGATGATTAGCCTGCCGCGGATGACCCCCTTGCAGTGGCTGCTGCCTCCCACCAGGAGCCTGGCTCCCACGAGCATTGTCGTTGCTGAGCTGGTGTCGAGGACGACCGCCAGTCGTTCGGCTGTGAGCCTGACTTCGACTCTCACCCACGCGCTCCTCCCTGATGGTGGACGCCGGGTTGTGCTGATCCAGCTGGATCCAAGCCCTCTGCGCGTAAAGAAGTGCTTGACGCACTTCCGTTACCCTGGCGATTGTGGCCACCGGAGTCCTGAAACCCCGCTCGCTTACAGCGGCAAACTCAGGGTCAAGCTCGCGATGCATAGATCGCCTACGCTCGTTGGCCCTCCTCCGCCGGATTGTCCAGGCCCTGTTTCTGGCCCTCCGCGCCTCACGGTCGGCATCGTTCTCGTCGCCGGCATTGGCCGTGATCTCATCTTCGGTGACCGCTTCAAAGTTGACGATGGGAAGATCCCCGTCGTCCTCGCCTTCTTCGGCCATCAGCACCTGGCGGGAGGAAAGCTCATGAGAGCTTTCGTCGACTAGTTCAGTCGACCCCTCCGCCGTGGTAGCCAATGGCCTACCTTCTTGAAAAGGCAAGGGCTCAAGGTGAGCCACAGGTCGACCCTCTGCCTCGAGTAGATCGGAGAGCATCATGCCCTTCCAAAGCACAATGCGCCCCTCCGGCAAAGAGGTGATCACCAGATTGCCGGTACTAGAACAACCCGAAGCCCCCCGACACGCGGTGGCTTCCGGCTTTCTGCCCTGGAGCAACAAGTCCAGGTCCTTCTCTAACATGGAGAGGGACCCAGAGACATTGGCCTCCTGAAGATCAGTGGCCGGTTTGCATGAGCCGAGTTGAGATCGGCTATGCAGATCCCTAGATTGGAACAAGTCCAAACCAGGAGAAGTTGTCGCAACACTAGAAGAAGTCGAGCCTGGAGCAGACTCCATCTTAATCTGTGCAGCAGAGGCATGGAGCGGCAAGTTGTCGAGCCGGTCGACGAACTTGTCGAGGTCGCTGCGAAGATCCGCAGCGAAGGTCTTCGGCCTCATGTCAACGAGGAATCGCCGAAAGTTGCCCACACCATCTGCGATACAGACCCACGAGCCAAAAATGAATGTCGTACCCTGAGAGGGAACTAATCTGATGAAGTTGAAAGATGCCGTCAAGCTCACCGGTGGATCTTCGACGCGCTCCCCTACTTGGGGCGCCAGCTGTCGGTGTTTAACCGGCTGCCCACCGGGGGATATACCCAAGGTGGTAAGTTTTGGGTGAGGAGACGCCGAGATCAGGAACTCGAAGGTACAAGGAACACAAAACTTAGACAGGTTTGGGCCGCAAGATGCGTAACACCCTACGTCGTGTATGGTGGTTTGTATTGCCTTTGGTGTAGAATGATCTAATGATCTTGTTTTGAGAGGGGTCCCTGTCCTCCCTTATATATCCGAGAGGGCAGGGTTACAAAGATATTAACCTACTCCAGCTGAGGAATCACACCAAAACATATCTCGAGTAGATCGCCTCTATATCGGTTAGCTCTATCTCCTATTTAAATATGATAAATAAGAGATAAACGAGAAAAATAAGAGATAAGACAAACTTAATCTCTTAAACCTCTTTAAACTACGTTATGTACCCAGTCCCGTGGCCCCGGGTCTGACACATCTTATTGTGATAGAAATCAAGAGAAATAAATAAGCTTTAGTTAATGTAATAAAGATACCTATTATTATTATTTCCAAAATTCTAATCATTTTATTCATTTGGAAAAATCCAAAAAAAGGATATATAGGGAATAGATAAATTCCACCCGCCTAAGTATAGGACAGTTACAAATAAAGTGGAAACTAATAAATTTAGGTAAGAAGCAAGATAAAATAAACCATATTTAATTCCAGAATATTCGGTTTGATAACCTACTACTAATTCTTCTTCCGCTTCTGGTAAATCAAAGGGTAATTGTCAGACCCGGGGCCACGGGACTGTGTACATAGCGTAGTTTAAGAGATTAAGTCCGTCTTATCTTTTATTCATCTTGTTTATCTCTTATTTATTCCGTTTAAATAGGAGATAGAGCTAACCGATACAGAGGGAATCTACTCGAGACATGTTCTGGTACGATTCCTCAGCTGGTGTTGGTTAGTATCTTTGTAACCCTGGCCTCTCGGATATATAAGGGAGGTCAGGGACCCCTCTCAAAACATGATCTCTAGGTCATCCTACACAAAAGGCAATACAAACCACCATACAGGACGTAGGGTGTTACGCATCTTGCGGCCCGAACCTGTCTAAGCTTTGTGTTCCTTGCACCTTCGAGTTCCTGATCTCGGCGTCTCCTCATCCAAAACTTACCACCTTGGGTATATCCCTCGGTGGGCAGCCGGTTAAACACCGACAGCTGGCGCGCCAGGTAGGGGAGCGCGTCGAAGATCCACCGGAGAGCTCGATGGCATCTTTCAAATTCATCAGGTCAGTTCCCTCCCAGGGTACGACATTCGTTTTTGGCTCTTGGGTCTGCATCGCAGATGGGGTGGGCAATTTTCGACGATTCCTCGTCGACATGAGGCCAAAGACCTCCGCTGCGGATTCCGGCAGCGACCTCGACAAGTTCGTCGACGGGCTCGACAACTTGCCGCTCCATGCTTCTGCCACAAGGATCAAGATGGGGTCTACTCCAAGCTCGACTTCTTCTAGAGTTGCGGCAACTTCCCCTGGGTTGGACTCGTTCCAATCTAGGGATCTGCATAGCCGATCCCAATTCGGTTCATGCAAACCGGCCACTGATCTTCAGGAGGCCAACGTCTCTGGGCCCCTCTCCATGTTAGAGAAGGGCCTGGACTTTCTGCTCCAGGATGGAAAGCCTAAAGCCACCGCGTGTTAGGGGGCTACGGGTTGTTCTGGCGCTAGTGATCTGGTGATCACCTCCTTGCCAGAGGAACACATCGTGCATTGGAAGGGCATGGTGCTCTCCGATCTACTCGAGGCAGAGGGTCGACTTGTGGCTCACCTCGAGCCCTTGCCCTTTCAAGAGGGCAGGCCGTTGGCTACCGCGGTGGAGGGGTCGACTGAACTAGTCGACGCAAGTTCTCATGAGCTTTCCTCCCGCCAGGTGCTAATGGCGGAAGAAGGCGAGGATGATGGGGATCTTCCTATCGTCAACTTTGAAGCGATCTCCGAAGATGAGATCACGGCCAACGCCGGCGACGAGAACGACGCCGATCGTGAGGCGTGGAGGGCCAGGAACAGGGCCCGCACAATCCGGCGGAGGAGGGCCAACGAGCGTAGGCGATCTATGCATCGCGAGCTTGACCCTGAGTTCGCCGCTGTAAGCGAACGGGGTTTCCGGACTCCGGTGGCCAGGGTGACGGCCATCCTCGAGCGCAGTCATGATCCGGACATGCGTCAAGCACTCCTTTACGCGCAGAGGGCCTGGATCCAGATGGATCAGCACAACCCGGCGTCCACCATCAGGGAGGAGCGCATGGGCGTGAGCCGGAGCCAGGCTCATAGCCGAACGGCTGGCGGCCGTCCTCGACATCAGCTCAGCAATGACAATGCTCGTGGGAGCCAGGCCCCTGGTGGGAGGCAGCAGCCACCGCAAGGGGGTCATCCGCGACAGGCCAATCATCGACTTCCTCCAGAAGACCTGCACCAGCACATCAATGAAGGTCGCGAGGCGCGGACCGTGATCTCCTCCAAGCGTAAGGTCCGCGAAGAAGTCGAAATGGAAGGTACTGACTGTGGCGACCGATTTCCTACTTTTTCTGCACGTTTCAGCAGCTATAAGTATCTAGAGGGCTTCAAACCAATCGGCATCACCAATTACGATGGCAAGCAAGCCCCTCAGTAGTGGCTCCGTTGCTACTCCACGGCCATTGAGGTCACAAGGGGTTCGAATATCACCAAAGTCGTCTACTTCCCGATGGCTTTGGACCCTGCGCCTCTCACTTGGTTGGAGAGCCTCAGCAACAACTCAATCGACTCCTGGGAGCGCCTCAAGAAGGTCTTCATCGACAACTTCCAGGGAGCGATTGCTCGTGCAGGTACTCGTCATGATCTTGCTCAGTGTAAGCAGGAATGTAACGAGCTTCTGCGGTCCTACACACGTCGCTTCTTCGATGTCCGCGCCACCATCGCGAACATCTCGGAGGACGACATCATCGATTGTTTCTACAACGGCATCACCGACCCGGGCATCTACAGGGATTTTGGGCGGAACAGGCCGAAGACTGTTGCGGGCCTTCGTGATATAATGCACAATTGGTCCGAACAGGAGGAGAAGATGCGGGAGCGGTTCCCGCAGCGTCAAGATAGCAATCTGCGGCGCTCAAACGACAATCGCAACAACAAAGGCCAGCGGGACTTTTCGGGTCCACCCCGGAAACGAAAGCCAGATGATATCATCGTGGCTATCGATCGTCCTTCTCGGGGCAAGAAGTCGATGACGCAGGAGGAGTTTGAGAAGCTCCTGCAGAAGAAGTGCCCGTGGCACCCAGGTGCCAATCATGCCGCCATTGTCTGCTACCACCTTCGGAGGATGTTCAGCAACTCCGGTGGTGGAAAGAAGAACAAGAAGCCTGCGGACAAAGAACCCGAGGACGACGATCAAGAGGACCATGGGCGCAACCCGAAGTTTCAAGACGCCTTGAAGGTCGTCAACGTCATCTTCGGGGGAGATGAGGATTTTTGTTCCAGACAGGACCAGAAGCTGCTTCTCTGGGAGATTTTGTCCGTCGAGCGGCGGTACCACGACCACTCCGTTGGTCGGAGGTCCCCATCTCGTTCTCTCGCGATGACCAGTGGATGAGCTTTTCGGAGCCTGGTAAGTTTCCCTTGGTCCTAGATCCTATGGTGGCGGAGGTCAGGCTCACCAAGGTCCTCATCGATGGCGAGAGCGGGCTCAATCTCATCTTCGTCAGCACTCTGAAGAAAATGGGCTTGGATTTCAAGGACATGTTGGTTCCCAGCAAGTCCCCCTTTTACGGCATCGTCCCAGGTAACGCGGCACACCTGCTTGGTACGGTGGTCCTCCCAGTCACCTTCGGCACGCGGGAGAACTATCGTACTGAGTTCATCAAATTCGAAGTGGCTAACTTCGAATCTTCTTACCATGCAATATTGGGTCATCCGCCACTCGCCAAGTTCATGGCAGTGCCACATTACATCTATCTGCTTCTTAAGATGACAGGACTCAGTGGAGTACTCACCCTCCGTGGCGACTTGAAGAAGTCATACGACTGCAATTAGGAGGCGATCCAGTATGCTTCGACTACTCGCATGCCAGATGCTTCGGGAGAAGTACTCTCGGCCGCGCAGCAGCTTTCCCAGTCCGCGCTGTAGATTCCCTCCAAGAAGGCCAGCAAGTCGAGCATCCAGTCAACTGATGACATGGCCCTCAAGAAGATCCAGCTTCAGGAGGGAGATCCATCTAAGACCGCTATCATCGGCGCGGGCTTAGGTGACAAATAGGAATTCGCGCTCATCAGCTTCCTTCGGGCTAATCAAGACATATTCGCGAGGGAATTGATCGAGCATGCTTTGAATGTACACTCGAAGGCTACGCCTAAAAAGCAACGCCTGCGAAGGTTTGCCCACGATAAGCGTGAGGCCATTAAACGGGAGATTGCTAAATTTCTCGCGGCTGGATTCATTAAAGAAGTAATCCATCCAGAGTGGGT
The DNA here is from genome assembly GCF_002211085.1 of Panicum hallii. Taxonomy (NCBI): domain Eukaryota; kingdom Viridiplantae; phylum Streptophyta; class Magnoliopsida; order Poales; family Poaceae; genus Panicum; species Panicum hallii. Next base: position 21,352,232 of record NC_038043.1, on the reverse strand, counting down.
AGCGAACCCCGTTCTTGTAAAGAAAAAGAACAATGAATGGAGAATGTGTGTCGACTACACTGATCTCAACAAGCACTACCCAAAGGACCATTTTGGGCTGCCACGCATTGACCAAGTTGTCGATTCGACGGCTGGTTGTGTCCTTCTCTGTTTTCTTGATTGTTACTTAGGTTATCATCAGATCGCGCTCAAGGAGGAGGACCAAATCAAGACTGCATTCATCACCCCGTACGGGACTTATGCCTACAAAACCATGTCCTTTGGGTTAAAGAACGCAGGAGCGACCTATCAGCGTGCGATCCAGATGTGCTTCGTAGATCAGCTACACCGGAATGTTGAAGCTTATGTGGACAACGTGGTCATCAAGACCAGGGAGTCCAGCGACTTGATTGCAGATCTGGAGGAAACATTTAGCAGTCTGTGCAGATTTCGGTGGAAACTCAATCCTACCAAGTGTGTTTTTGGAGTACCTTCAGGGAAATTGCTCGGGTTCATCGTTAGCAACCGGGGCATCGAAGCCAATCCTGTAAAGATCATGGCCATCACTAATATGGAGGCTCCGGCCATAATCAAAGATGTGCAAAAGTTAACAGGTTGTATGGCGGCCCTGAACAGGTTCATCTCCCGACTCGGGGAGAGAGGACTACCCTTCTTCAAGCTCCTGAAATGCCAAAATAAGTTTCAATGGACGGAGGAGGCCGAGCGGGCCCTGCAGGATCTGAAACATCACCTTCAGTCACCTCCGATCCTTACAGCACCATTGCCGGGGGAGGATCTACTACTCTACATCGCGGCAACAACTCATGTTGTCAGCAGTGCTATTGTAGTCGAGCGAGGCGAAGAGGGCCATGCGTTTGGAGTGCAGCGGCCTGTCTACTTCGTCAGCAAGGTCCTCTCCGAATCCAAGGTACGGTATCGAGCTGTTCAAAAGCTTCTATATGCAATCTTAATCACATCAAGGAAGCTACACCATTACTTCAACGAGTACAATATCACTGTGATCACGGATTTCCTGTTGGCGGATATTCTTCATAATCAAGATGCCACGGGGCGCATATCCAAGTGGCAGTGGAACTGGGGGCTTTTTCAATCGGCTTCAAGCCACGCACTGCAATCAAGTCACAAGCTCTAGTCGATTTCATGGCTGAATGGAGGGAGAATCAAGTCCCAACTCCAGTCGATAGGCCAGAGCACTGGACCATGTACTTTGATGGGTCCCTCAAGCTCGACGGTGGTGGCGCTGGTGTTCTGCTTATTTCTCCACGAGGTAAACAATTGAAGTACGTCCTTTAGATCCTGTGGGTGGTATCCAACAATGAAGCCGAGTATGAAGCCCTGCTTCACGGGCTTCGTTTGGCGATATCACTAGGGATCAAGCGACTACTTGTATATGGCGATTCTCTCCTTGTCGTACAACAATAAAGAGTGGGACTGCAATAAAGAGACGATGGGTGCTTATGTCCAGGAAGTGCGCAAGTTGAAAGCAAATTTGCTGGCTTGGAGGTTCACCATGTATTGCGGGAGCACAATGTTGGCGCGGATACCCTGTCCAAATTAGGGTCAACACGTGCTCAGGTCTCGCTGGGAGTTTTCGTCCAGGAGCTCAAGCAGCCATCCATTAAGTCTTCTCCACAGATAACCATGACGCGGGTCCCCAACAACCTGATCGAGAGGTTATGGTGCTGGGGGAGGACTGGCGAGAGGCCTTTATCGACTTCATCAGAGATCAACGGCTACCAGCGGGAATTGACACCAGGAGCACGGAGGCGGCACGCGTCCTGCACAGAAGCAAGGGTTTTATCCTGGTCGACGTCAAGCTCTATCGGCGCGGCGCCCGGTCAGGAGTTCTCATGAAGTGCGTCACAAAGGAAGATGGTTACGACATACTGCGGGAGATCCACGAGGGTGTCTGCGGGAATCACGCAGCTTCAAGAACGCTGTTGGGGAAAGCATATAGGGCCAGTTTCTGGTGGCCCACCGCAGTGACCGACGCGGAGGATCTCGTGCGCAGGTGCCAGAACTGTCAGTTCTTTGGCAAACAGACTCATGTTCCAGCCCATAGCCTCATCACCATACCGCCATCATGGCCTTTTGCTTGTTGGAGCCTCGACATGATTGGGCCCTTCACAACAGCGCCAGGCGGTTTCACCCATGTTCTGGTGGCTATCGACAAGTTTACCAAGTGGATTGAGAGCCGATAGCCAAGCTCACGCCAGATCGGGTCGTCGACTTTATTTCAGATATTTTGCACCATTTCGGCTTCCCCAACACCATCATCACGGACTTGGGATCCAATTTCAAAGCCAACCAGTTCTGGGAGTTCTGCGAGAATGCTTGCATCGAAGTTAAATATGTCTCGGTCGCACACCCAAGGGCCAATGGACAAGTCGCAAGGGCGAACGGCTTGATAATCGACGGCCTCAAGAAAAGACTTTATGATGAAAATAGCAAGAAGGAGGGCAAGTGGATACATGAGCTGCCAAATGTCATCTGGGGGCTTCGGACTCTGCCGTCCAAAGCCACAGGACAAACACCTTTGTTCCTCGTATATGGATCTGAAGCTATTTTACCAGCCGATATCATGTGGAAGTCTCCAAGGGTCGAAATGTATAATGAAGGCGAGGCAGACGAGGCGAGGCAGTTAGAGCTCGACTCTGTTGAAGAGGCTCACTGCACTGCTCTTGTTCAGTCAGCCCAATACCTGCAGGGGATCCGATGATACCATGATCGCAACGTGAGGGAGCGGTCATTCAGCATTGGTGACTTGGTCTTGCGTCGCATTCAGGACGAATCCGGCCTACACAAGCTCAACTCAAGGTGGGAGGGCCCTTTCGTCGTCAAGTAGGTTATAAGGCCAGGGTCATATCGACTACAATGTCCCGAGGGCCAGGGTGTCCCGAACTCCTGGAACATCCAGAACCTGCGCAAGTTCTACCCATAAGAAGACGCCCGGTGATAGCTGGATCCCCGAGGGTTTAGAAGATCTCTTGTCCTCGAGTCAATATGAAGGCTACCTGCCACAAGATTCGGGTTGTACATTCCCTTACGAACACAAGGAGGCCACTGTCATGAACAGCACTTCTATAAATCGACTTCTTGTCACGAATTTTACGGAGGCTACGGCCACGTTCATATCTCCCCGACTTCGTGTTTTGACGGAGGCTTCGGCCCCATCCTCCATCTTCATGAATCGATCTCCGCTGCGGCCTTGTATGGTCGCACACGACGGTAGTCGCATTTACCCCAACAAAATCGATCCGTTCGACCGGTTTACACCCGGCTTGTTGGAGGAGCTCGCATAAAGAGCTACCTCGACTACCTCCTGAGTAGTTGCACTCAGTGTGGTCTCGATTTCTGCCAAAAGCATGGCAGACCCGCGGCAACGCCCGCACCTGCTCCTAACAAGTTCGACCCGTCCGTCCGGGTCCTACCTAACTTGTGGAGCACGCTTGCAGGAAGAGAGATTTTCGACTACTCCCGGAGTCGACGCACCCAGAGTAGTTTCATTTTTCTGCCTTAAACACGGCAATCCCGCGGCGATGCTCGCGTTCTTTCCTAACAAGTTTAGACCCGCTCGATCGAGTTGTGGATAACTTGTTAGATAAGTTCCTACTTGGGGCTATGGCTACCTTCAGGGTCGATGCACCCAGGGTAGTGTCTACTACTTAGCCTTTTAAGCCTGGATCCCAATTCAGCTAAGGCACGCAAATAAGTAGAGACATCAATGCAGTTTTTACATAAGGGAATGATTACTTGTCTCTTACACCCTAATCCTGCAGTACACTATGTACAATTTGTTCTGCTACAGGTTGGGCCTCTGGAAGGTACTCGTCGAATCGTTCATCCATGCAGTCCGCTGCCATTCCCTGCGCAAATATGTCTAGCTGCGCGCTTGGCAAGAAGGATTTCACATACGCGAGGGTATTGCTGACGCATGCGACCGGAGCCTCAGATAGGAATTTAACCACTTTCTTTGGGGCTTTGCGGTGTCGCTCTAGCAGGGACCGCGGGCTCGCCTTGCCTTCTTCTGGGGGATCCACCATGTCCACTAGCTCCTGGGCGGCCCCCCTGAGGTCCTCCAGCTCCTTCCGCTGCTGCTCGTCCTTCTCGCCCAGCGCTTTGATTTGCTGAAGGCAGTCGACGAACTGTCGTTCAGTATTGCTGATCACCTTCTGCAACCTCTCGACGTCATCTGTACGCCGATACAGCAGGTTCTTCACGTCAGTAAGCAGCTCTTCTTTATATACTAACATTTTCCTAAGTTCTGTGGTGGAAAGTTTTTCAGAACCCAAGGTGAGTCGTTCAGTGTAAGTACTCGAGGGAAGCAATGGCTTACCTTGGTGCGCCTTCTTTTGCTCCTTGAGCTGCTCCTGGTGTGCCTCGAGCGCCTTCTTCTGTTCCTCAAGTTGTCGCTGGAGCTCGGCGTTGACTTTCTCAAGATGCGAGATCTCCGTCTCCCCGTCGTCAATGCGTCTCTTCAGAGCAGCAAGTTCCTTGCGGTCGCAGGTTGTAACACCCTAATGTAAATTTCCAAGATTTATAATGGATTTAAATTGGCTCCATTAATTTTCTAAAGGTTTATTGGGCTTAGTTTGCATTTAACCTAATTAAATTATACAAAGAATTAAAATTTATTTAAGAACAACATGATTGTGCATTCATGCTGGCGCATTTCTTTTGTTTGGAGGAGTAGCTGAGGTTGAATTCAAATTTCATTTGGATTCAAAATTGATTTGAATTAGTTTAGAAAAGGAAAAGGGAAGGGAATTAGAGAAGGCAGCCAACCAGCTTCCCCTCCTCCCCTTGGGCCGGCCCTTTTTCCCCGTGGCCCAGCCCGAGCTCCTTTCCCTCTCTCTCTTTCCTCTCTCTCGCGCTCAGCCGGCCCGGCCCACGTGCGCTCGCCCCTCTCCGCTCTCCCCTCTCCTTTTCTTCTCCCCGCGTGGGCCGCGCCCGAGGCCCAGCTCCTTCAGCCCCCCAGCGCCAGCCCGAGCCGCGCCATCTCTCCTCTCTCACTGGCCGCCCGACCCCACCTGTCGGCGCTTCCTCTTTCTTCCTCCTTCCAGCGCCCGACCCCCTCCTCTGTTTTCTTCCCCGCCGGCTCGGCCGCTCGGTCGCTGCCCGTGGCCCCGCTCCACTGTAGGATCGAGATGGCGGACTAGAGGGGGGCTGAATAGTCCTTTCTAAAACTAATTGCGCTGGCTAACCGAAACTTATGCGGAATTGAAACTATTCGCTTAGCCAAGACTTCACCCCTCTAACTATGACTCTAAGGCACTTTCAAAAAGATCCTACACAAAGCAAATGGAGTGCCAAGCTAGTAAGAGCTCTCCTAACAATTCTAATGCCAAGCCACACAAGTCTAAGCACTAGTACTTCACAAACAAGGGGAGCTCCTACACAATTCTAATGGGCAATAGCACAAAGCCAAACCTAAGCTCACTAGATGCTCAAGGACAAGGATACACAATACAAACTCAAGAGCTCAACTTGCTTAGCTACACAATCTAAGCAAGAAGAACTAATTAAACTACACAAGCTAACTAGTTACACTATGATCTCTACTTCTAGCTACACAAGCAAGAAGATGATTAGCAAGCTACACAAACTAACTAAACACTAGAGAGCAACTACACAAGCACAAGATAAATATGAATGTAAATACAAGGCTTGTGATTTGGAGAATGCAAACCACCGAGAAGAGTAGACAAGATTGACACGGTGATTTTTATCCCGAGGTTCACTTGGTTGCCACCAAGCTAATCCCCGTTGAGACAAGCTCCAAGGTTGCCGCCGATCCTCTTGCTAGTGGTGACTCTCAAGTCACACTCTCCCACGTGGAGTGCTCACACCGAGCTCTAGCACATGATCCGGACGAACCACTTGTTGCTCTTCACGCCTCGCTCAACTAGAGTTGCTCTTCGTGGCTCCCGCGGGGTGAGCACAATACCCCTCACAATCTCTTCTCCGGAGCACCACACAATCTTCTTGCGGGCTTCAACGGAGCCTCTTCCCACCAAGCCGTCTAGGAGGTTGCAACCTCCAAGAGTAACAAGCACACCGGCTTGCAACACGATCACCTAGTGCCACTTGATGCAATCTCTCAAAGCAATCGCACTAGAATAGCTCTCTCACTCAATCGGATGATCACTATCAAGTTAGAGTGAGTAGAGGACTCTCAAGCACTCTCACACATGGACACTAAGTCCCCAAGGTGCTCAGCTCCCTCAAATGGCCGGCCACACCCTCTATTTATAGAGGGAGGCCCCAAACTAGCCGTTACACTCAAATCCCGTGAAAACAGAGATTTCACGGACTGTCCGCCTCACAGAAACCGGACCGTCCGCCATTCAAAACCAACGGCTAGAACTGCAATTATTATGTGTCAGAGTCGACCGTTAGAGCCCCGGGCGGACTGTCCGCGCCCCTGGGGCGGACTGTCTGCGGTTCAAAACTTCGAACCAACCGATTTGCAAACGTCTCTGACTAAATCTGGAAGTGACCGGCGGACTGTCCGCACCCCATGGGCGGACTGTCCGCAGTACAAAAAGTGAGCACACACAAAAACCGTAGTGTTTCTGTCCCAGAATTTTCAGTAGGAGGCGGACCGTCCGCCCCCAAGGACCGGACGGTCCGCAGTTTATTTTGGACCACCAACAGAGCGAAAAACGGCTCTGTTAGAGCTCATCCAGGATAACGGCGGACCGTCCGCCCCCCATGGGCGGACTGTCCGCAGGTCAATTTCCAGCAGAAATGTATCTCGGTAAAACGGCCATAACTCTTAGCTCCGATATCCAAATTAGGTGATCTTGGACTCTATGGAAAGCTAATTCAGAGGGCGACACAACCCAACTGAATATTTGGTCCAAAACACAATGGATCAAAGCAGTATTCCACTCCAAGAGACAACCTAATTTCCGGAGAAAACCGAAAAACCTTTCTAGCTTCCCAGAGTTGATCAATCAACTCCAACTCTTTCTCCTTTGCAAATGTGCCAACACCACCACGTGAACAACACCATGTGCATGTGGGTTAGCATTTCACAATCATTTTCAAAGGATTTTCACTTGATCTCACCACGCCACTCGATCCTAGCAACATCGCAATGTTAGATCGCTCAAGTGGCACTAGATGACCGATATGCAAACAAGTTTGCCCCTCTTGATAGTACGGCCATCTATCCTAAATCCGGTCATGCACTTCTCTACACAACCTTTGACCGGTGAAATGAAATGCCCTACAAGTCATACCTTTGCCTTGCGCATTTCATTTCATTTTTCCAAATGTTGATGCCACACAAGCACCAAATTCCATCAAGCCTTTTGATCATCTTCATAAGTCAACACTTGGCTTGATCTTCCTTAAATGATATGATCCACTCCATATCATCACATGACCTCTTTGGTCCATCGATCTTGACCTTGCTCGCTCTTCACCGTTGCCTCGGTCCATCGGCGCCAAATCTTGCCCAAGCTTCACCGCCTCGCGGTCCCTCGCTTCAAAGCCTTGACTTGCCCTTCTCCATTACAACCAGTCCATCAAGCCAAGACTTGTCTTGATCTTCTCCATTTTGGTCACATAACTCCATGTTATGTCTCATATGCAATGAGCTCCTCGATCACACTATATGAGCATAGCATCAACCCTTAGCCATTTCTCCTCCATGGCACATGTTGCTCATACTAGTGTCTTTGTGTGGACTAATCTCCTGTGTATCTCAACATAAACACTTATTAGTCCACCTAAGTTGTCACTCAATTACCAAAACCAAACAAGGGCCTTTCATCCACCGCACCCCGTGTCCCCTCCCTCTGCACCGCACCCAGCCCGAGCTGCACGCTGGCCTCGTCCCCCGCCTGGATCCTTCTAGAAGCGTGCCGCGCTCAGATTGGGACGAGCCGCGCTCAGATTGGGACGAGCCGCAACGACCCCGTGAGAAGCGGGAGCTCCGTTGTTCGGCTGAACCGCACGCCAAGGCGGCCAACCCCCCCTCTTCTTATCCGCAGCCACCCCTTGGGCCACCTTAACCCGCCGCAAACCCCCCAGCGCACCCGAGCCCCGGCCCTGCCTGTTCGCCGCTCGGATTTGGGTAAGGCACCGACGTTGCCCGAGCCTCTACGCCGCTGCAATCCCCTCTTGCCGGCGCATCTTCGGCCCCTTTGGTCCCGGCACGGCCTTCACCGCCCACGTGCGCCGCTGACCGAGGTGCCAGGACATCCAGGGGAGCACTCCGACGTCCACCCCGCCGAGCACCGGCCTTCCTCGCCGCCAGACCCCGCCGAGGTCGCCTCTACGCCGCGTCCCCGCCTGTCCCGAGCCCTCGGTGAGCGTCACCTTTGCCCCCTGGTTCTGTTGCGTTGGTCCCTGTAGGTTGTGGAGGTTCATAGCGTCGGGACGACGATGGCCGGCGTTCTGCCACCGCCCGCGCGGCCGCCCGCCATGGCAAACCCCCTTGTAGCGCTGCTCACGGGCCGATCGAGTTTGTTTCTACACCGCGCGTGCCTACCAGGCCTTAGGCCCTAGCCCTAGTGCTCCGAACCGCAGGATAGAGTGCGCGCCGGCGAAGCACCGCCGCGGGACTGATCTCCGGCGAGCAATCGCCGCCGCCGGACCCCCGATCCCCGTCCCCTTTGATTCGTACCGCCAGATCCTGATCCAACGGCCCTAATTAGAACATACCGGTTCAGCCTGGTCCTTTTGCTAAAGAGTCCTTGCCCTTTTGAGAAAACAACCCGCAGTCCACCCGTAGTTCAAAAATATTTGCAGATAGGTCCTGTTTTTATCTTTTAGGCCCCTGAGCTTCATGGAATTAGTGCCGCCGTCCTAGCCTTGGGCTTTAGCAAGTTAGCCCCTGTGTCTATAGTTTAATTACGTTTAGACCCTCGGTTTTTTCCCAGAACCCCTTAGAACTTCCTGTTTTCTTGCAGAAAGGTCCCTGGACCCTATTTTTAGCCCTAGATTTCGCGTCTTAGCTCCGTTTTAGGTGGTTTTTGCGCTCACGCGATCGTTGTAACGCGTAGGACAGTCCTATCATGGTTTTGTGTGCTGTTTTCATGTAATGTTGTACTGTTTCTTATCTTTTATCCTTGCTTGCATGTATGTGTATGTGCTGGACCCTGTTTTGGTGTTGCGATCGTGAGTAGACGCTGAGCCTTTGGACTAGTACCAGGAGCCCTCTACTGAGCAGTTGGAGCAGGAGCCGGGAGAGTTCGAGGAAGGCAAGTATAACATGAACATCCTATCACTTTTTAATACAATTTCATACTGCATTTTAATTCTGTATGCCTATAAGGACTTCCTAGCCACCTTATCCTTTACATTTATACCTTGGGTTGCATTTTGGTTAGTTGTGCTAGGTGCTGCGCTCTCACACATGTTGGTCCTTTTTAATTAATTTGGCTAATGGTCTTATGCAACTTAATTCTGGGAGTGGCCCTCTGTGCTGTGTGCTTGAGTGGCTCACGTCTCCTTAAAAGATGTTTTTGTTAGAAACATGGTTTAGGGGGCCAGCACGGTGCTTAGTGCTTGGTTGGCCACTCTCCATAAGGACCGGTTCATAGAACGACAACCTGGGATAACCGCGCAACCACAAGACTGGAATGGGACGGTCTTGACTTACTAATTAGGTCATTCTGGTTTGGGAGTAACTTACCTGCATGGGCTAGAGGGGTGGTAAGCTTCAATGGTCCCTGCTCCTCCGGCTTGGTCTGTGCTGTGTGCTTGTACCCCCGGAGGTGGGCCCCATCGTCGCTGATCCAGAAACCTTAGCGGTTACACCTTACCAACGTGATCCTTTGTAACGGTCTCGTAGTGTGCTTGCTAGCCATCTCACCTAAGGAAGTGTGATGAACAACTAGCGTAGCTCACGACTTGTGGGTAAAGTTGTGCAACCTCTCGAGAGTGTAAAACTGATATATCAGCTGTGCTCACAGTCATGAGCGGCCCAGATCCTCCGTCTGATTAGTGGGGTTATCTTGGTGGGTTGGTTTGGTTTGTTTTCTCAGTAGCTTTAATAAATCCTGATTAATTATTATGTAATTCGGGTTATGGTAATTCATCCACTTGTAGTAAATAGTTTTAATAAAATTCTGCCAAGACTTAAAGCTAATGCAGTTGAGTCAGCCAACCTTAGAGCCTCATAGTTTGTGTTATACTTGTTGAGTACGAGTTTGTACTCACACTTGCCTCTCTACTCTTCTGTTCTCTTGGATACCTTCAACTGCTGCTCAGTGCCCGGCAATGTGGAGGACTATGTCAGCGGCTTCGACGACTTCTAGACGTTCGTCTCCCAGTCGACGTCCCTATGGCGCCCGGCTTTTCATGTACTTCATTTTACACTTCCGCAACTCTTGAATCTATTCTTGATTCGGTTGTAATAAAATAATTCATTTACAATTTATATTATTGTTATACGTGATATGTGTTATGATATCTTGATGATTCTGTGGTATATATGCATGACTTGATCCTGGCGCATATATGATTGCTCGATTTATGTTCTTTATAAATCGGGTGTGACACAGGCAAGGGTCTTCAATTCTTCCGCTTGTTTCCGGGAGAGGGAGATCACACTCTGCATAAAAAGGGAAATCTGGATAGGCAACTTGACATAGTCACTGGCAAAAAAGTGTTCAGGTCTTACCATGGCAAATTCATGCGCCTTCTTGAGGTTCTCTATATTGCCATCTGTTAGCAGCAGGTCACCCGCCAGGTCGACGGCGACGGCATCTTGACAACCTGACCCGGCCAGCAGCAGCTCAACGGGTCTGCCTGAGGTTCCCACGGTTTCTTCAGTAGTCGGCTGCTGCACACCTGCAATCACAAGTATTCTCAGCATAGAGCATGCGGATCCCGGCAGCTAGCCGGGGCAGTCAGACGCTTACCTGTGCCATCCGTAGGAGCGGCACCAGAGGCTTTGACTTGTTCCTCGCCACCAGCTCCGGCCTCGGCTAGTTGGAGCTCGGGAGGCAGCTAGTCGGGCAGCGTCGCGTCCGCCCCGGGGGCTGGCTCCGCGGGCACTAACTCTTTTGGGGCTACCGTTTCGGGGGCTAGCACAGCCGTGACTGGCCCCACGCTTGAAGATTCCTCTCGGGTTGAAGGCCCGGGTGCTGGGGTAGTCGAGGCTATCTCCAGCTGGAGGTTCACGGTGTTTGTAGCCCTGATACAGTCGAGTCTGTCATCATACAAGTTGAAAACAGGCAGCATGTTTATTACGCAACCAGATGCAAAATCACAGCGTAGACTTCTTTTTGACGGCCTTTTTCACCCGTAGGGCCCGTCGCGGCGTCCCCGTTGCTGGCGGCGGGGTTTCACCAGCCTGTGGCGCAGTCCCCGCCACGGCGACGGTGACAGCTGCGGCGACCGACGGGGCTGTTCCTTCCTCTTCGGGCTCGGCCCGGGAGGAGGAGGCGGAATGACTACAGGAGGACATTGTCAGCACGACATAATATCAACATATGGCAATGCAATAGAACAACAACAAGTACCCGGAGGACTCGACTTCTTGCGCTTTCTGCTTCCGCACTATCCGATGACCTTGCGGCACCAGCGGCAAAGCGCCGGTCAACTCCACGCCTGGCCCGGAGGAGTTGTCCCGACGCGCTTCTCCTTCAGCTCCCTCCTCCGCCTGGGAGCTCACATCCTCTGTGGACCCGCTGCTGCGCTGAGCCGCAGCAATGCGGGCCCTCTTCGCCTCAATAGCAGCGCTGGGGAGGAGGTGGTCCGGCCGGGGGATATCAGGTCGCGGCGGGTAGCTTCGATACAATTCTGTGTGTCCCTGCAAGAGGTTTTTCCATTAGCAATAGAGTAGTAGAGTTTGATTTCAACAACAAGAAGTCGAATACTTACTGGTTTGGGCGGATTTCACGCGGAAAACAGCGTTGGCACATACGGCACAGCGTCCACGTCCAGCAACACCCGTTGGACTTGTTGGAGTGCGGCTTCGTCGGGTAATTCCTCTGCGCACATGCGAGAAGGATCAGCGGGGCTTGTGTACTCGAATCCTAGGCGATGGCGTTGCTGGATTGGTTGGACGTGGTGTTTGAAAAATGCGAACATGACGGAGGCACCGGTCACTCCCTTCTCCTTCTGTGCCTCTATAATGTCCAGCAATTCCCTGACCTGGTCCATGTCTCCACCGGACGGTTCAAGATTCCATTCGGGCCTCATCACAGGCGATCTGTTTGATTTTACTGGGAGTCGGGGAGCGTGGTTCTCGATATAGAACCAGTGATTCTTCCATCCGGGAAGGTTGGAGGGGAATTTGTATGTGAGATATTGTAACGCCCGCGTTTTTACCTTATTTAAATTACAGTACAAATCGCTCGCTAAAAATATTTTTTTTTAACTTTTCCGTCGTCGGGCCCGGATCGTTCCTAAACCCCTGACCGCTCAAAACATCTCTCGACCTTTCGCCGTCTGACATCCGACATTGACCGCCAGCCTTTCTCTTTTCCTCGACCCCCGCGACGTGCCGCGTGCTCAACTCCGCACTCGCGACCGTCGCCGCGAATCCCGCCGACGCAGCTCTATCCCCTCACGCGTCGCGTCGCACGCTCGCGACCTCGCCGCGAATCCCGCCGACGCAAGACCCCCTCCCTCCTTTTCTTTTCCCCCTACCCCTTTTCCTCTTCTTTTCTCCTTTCTCTGTTCCTGCTTCCTGCTCCCCTCGCTCCCCTGCATACGCAGCACGGCACCGAGCAGAGAGCTCAACGCCGGCCACCACCACCACCTCCGCCCTTTGACGTCTCCACAGGAGCTGCCTAACCCGGCCCTCCTCTGCGCACGCCGTACCCCCTTGCCGCATTGGCGCTCGCGCTGCCCCTGCGTGCTGCGACGCCGAGCAGTGCCGGCCGCCGCGCGTCGCCTCGCCACGGGCCACCTCCCCCTGCGCCGCACGCCCTCGGGCCGCCCTTCCCCGCTACGCGCCACCACCCCGCCCTGCGCAGCGACGACCAGCGCCACCGGCCGCCCTGCGCAGCGGCACCCCGTACCACCGCCGCCCCACTGCCATTACTGCCGCCACCGACCTCCACCGCGCCCCCTCCTTCCTGCCCTCTCCGGCCTACAAATACCCCCCCACGACGCGCCTCTCCACCACCACAAGCTCCCCCGCAACCCCTAGCCCCCTCCCCGGCCTTGCTCCACCGCCGCCGCCAGGCACCTCCGCCCGCCGCCCCTGGCCCCCGTGGGCAGCCCGCCTCACGCCGCCCCGACCCAAGGTGAGGGGTGGAATGGATTCCCCTCACTCCCCTCTCCGTGTAGCACCGTCCCCGGGCGCCGCCGTGCCCTAGGGCCGCCGGGATTGGTGGCGCCGCCGGCCCCCATCCCCTCCCCTGTCTCTGGTAACAGGAGGAGGAAGAAGGGCACTTTTGCCCTGAACCCCCTGCACCTTTTGCCCATTCCCTTAAGAGCCCACCCCCTCTTACCCTCTCTTTACAAATAAACCCCCCCTGCTCATTCTATTTAGAAAATGAACCCCTCCACTACACAAAATAGTTATAGATAGGTCCCTGACCCTTTTTAGAGTACCCTAGGTATTTCCGAAAATTCAAATCAAGCCCTCCCCTCCAAACAGTAATTACGAATAGGTCCTTAGACCCTTATTCCTTCCCTAAAACCCCGTTCGGCCTATTATTTTATGCGCCAAAAATTACCCGTTTGCCCTGAAACTTTACCACGCCATTTCTAACCTAATGTCGGCCTCGCCATCAAGGAATCCCCCGGAAATCTTCCTTCTACCATAGTTTCTTAAGCTATTCCTGATTCGGGATTGTAAATAAAACCCTTAATCCTTTTTCCTTATAGAATGTTTGTTTGTGTGCGCCATAGATCACGAGGTGACCGAGGGAGAACCCGTCGATGAGCAGTACTGCGAGCAAGAGTCCGAGAACCAGTGCCGTGAGCCCGAACCCGAAGGACAATACCTCGATCAGGACTTCCCGGAAGGCTTTGTGAATGGCAAGTCCAATCCCATCCTTTGATGCATTCTTATCCTAGATTATAAATACAACCTATTGGCCTGTTTTTTTTGTAAAATGCATTGTTTTATTGCAAGACCTGGTTGGATAGCCACCCCTTGATTGCTATAGCCCTACCCCGATGACCTAGGATTTGCTAGGCTAGGCGTAAACTACATGACAGAGAAACCTGTTACCTATTATTCCTCTCGTTATATTGTAAACCATGATTATAAGCGCTTTACTAAGAATAAGGGTACGAGTGTTTTAGAAGATCAGAATGGGATGTTGGCTTAACCTGGCGGGATGGACGGCGTTTTCGGTGCGGAATGCCGCTTGCGTGCTTGTACCTTTGTGGTTGAGCATGAGATGTCCGTCTGGTCGGTATAAGGACGAACTGGGGTGTCATCTTGCCTAACTCTTTTATCGTACAACCACTCGACCGTTGTGTGGGCAACGGCTTAGCATAAACCCCACTAGTTGTTCTACTAGCCAAAATGGAGAGCGGGTGCGTAACGGGAGACCATGGGGAAGGGATACGATCTGTGTGAGTGATATTCCGGTTATGACTTCATTGATGGGTCATTAACCCCATGGTAGCTTCCGTGTTGGCTAGTTAGATTCAGCTAAGGTGGGTAATGGCTTTGTTAGGATCCGCCGCGACATTAAGGTGTTCGTAGCGCGGTACCCTACTTGTGGGTAAAGTGTACAACCTCTGCAGAGTGTAAAAATCTATTCGAATAGCCGTGTCCACGGTATTGGGCGCGTTACGGCATGGTCATTTCAATAGATGTTTCGGGATGATTGGTTTTGTGGCATAGGTTGTTTTGAAAGTACTCGGCAGTTGTGCAGTAAGCTACTGTGGACGCCGAGTCCGATGACACTAAAACTTGGATCCTTTGTGCAGGATCAACACTACTTAAGATTCGATTACTATAAAAATATTTTGAGAAAGTGTTTTTGTTAAATAAACCCTTGCATGTGTAAAATCTTGCTTTATCGCAAATAAACCCTAACCCCACCCTTGATATAACCGTGCATGTTCTCTGTTATCACCCCCTCCGCGGATGTGGTTGGACTTGTTGAGTACCTTTGTACTCACCCTATATATATATGTGGTTTTCTCAGAGGAAGACCCGGACTACGTGATCAGAAACGACGAATAAGGGTTGTGTCCGCGCCCAACTCTGCCTGTGGTGTTGGCCCTCCGCAAGATGCTTCTGCTAGCGTGTTACTCTGAGCCCGAGCTGGATCCCGCGTGGGTCACGCTTTGGTGCATTACTATAGCTATATTATTACTAGTTATCGTCTGTATCGAGTGCCCGCCTCCTCGGAGGTTTGTACGGTAATGTACCATCTGATGTAATAAATGTGTATCAGCCTCCTGGGACTGATTTGTATATCACATTTAAGTCACCTCGGATGAGGGGACGCTTCAGGTGGTATCAGAGTAACACGCTAGCATTTCTCCAAGATAGACCTAAGGTCGGGATATCACCAGCTCAAGATTAAGGAAAGTGATATCCCAAAGACGGCTTTCGTCACCCGCTATGGGCAATATGAGTTTACCGTGATGTCTTTTGGACTCACCAATGCACCTGCTTATTTCATGAACCTCATGAATAAGGTGTTTATGGAAGAGTTAGATAAGTTTGTCGTAGTCTTCATTGACGACATACTTATATACTCCAAGAGTGTCGATGAACATGAGCAGCACCTACGGGTGATTCTGGAAAAGTTGAGGGTACACAAGCTCTACGCCAAGTTCAGCAAGTGTGAATTTTGGCTTGAGAAAGTAGCATTTCTGGGTCACATCTTGACCGCGGAAGGAGTAGCAGTGGACCCCGAAAAGGTCGATGCAGTCTCCAATTGGCAGCAGCCAACCAATGTCAGTGAAATCAGGAGTTTTCTCGGTTTAGCCGGATATTACCGGAGGTTTATTGAGGGATTCTCCAAGATAGCCCGACCCATGACAGAGCTACTCAAGAAAGAGAAGAAGTTCACCTGGACCGAGACATGTGAGAGAAGCTTCCAGGAATTAAAGAGAAGACTAACAACCGCCCCGGTACTAACCTTGCCAGACATCCAACGGGACTTTATCATTTATTGTGATGCATCCCGTTAAGGATTAGGATGTGTCCTCATGCAAGGAGGGAAAGTAGTGTCATACGCTTCCCGACAACTCAAGCCTCATGAGCAAAATTACCCGACCCATGATTTGGAATTGGCAGCCGTAGTACATGCCCTCAAGATTTGGAGACACTATCTGATTGGGAATAGGTGTGAGGTCTACACAGACCATAAGAGCTTAAAATACATCTTCACCCAGCCGGAATTAAACTTAAGGCAAAGAAGGTGGTTAGAACTAGTTAAAGATTATAATGTGGTAATTCATTACCATCTTGGCAAAGCAAACGTGGTAGCAGATGCCCTAAGCCGAAAATCTTATGGACCTAAGAGTGCCCACCTTCAAGAAGAAATGGCACAATTAAATGTGCACATCGTTCCCCAGGGCTCCAGACACAAGTTGAGCGTTCAACCTACTTTGGAGGACCAGATCAGAAAGGCCCAAAGCTCAGATAAGGACTTGATGAGAATCCGCATGCATACGGGGGAAAACAAGGCACCGGATTTCAGAGTGGATGACAAAGGAACCTTATGGTACAAGGATAGGATTTGCGTGCCTAAGGAAGGAGAGTCCCGACAGACTATTATGGATGAGGCCCACAACTCGGCATATTCCATCCACCCAGGATCCACCAAGATGTATGTGGATATAAGACAAAAGTATTGGTGGAATGGAATGAAGGCGGACATTGCAAGATTCGTCGCCCATTGTGACACTTGTCAAAGGATCAAGGCTGAACATCAGAAGCCAGCAGGATTGCTACAACCCCTACCCATCCCGGTTTGGAAATGGGATGAGATAGGAATGGATTTTGTAGTGGGTTTACCCAGGACACAGAGAGGACATGACTCCATATGGGTAATAGTGGACCGACTCACAAAAGTCGCTCACTTCCTACCGGTACGGACCAATTATGGCGGTGAGAAGCTAGCCCGACTCTATGTGGACAACATAGTGAAGCTGCATGGCGTACCTAGCAGAATCGTTTCGGATAGAGGAACCCAATTCACCTCTAGGTTTTGGAAAAGTTTACATAAGGCCATGGGCACCAAGTTGGACTTCAGTTCAGCTTATCACCCGCAGACCGACGGTCAAACAGAAAGGGTGAACCAGATTATGGAGGATATGCTGAGAGCATGTGTCCTTACTTATGGCAAGGACTGGGAACAAAGTTTACCGTACGCTGAGTTTTCGTACAACAATGGTTATCAAGCGAGCTTAGGCATGTCACCATTTGAAGCTCTCTATGGGAGAAAGTGTAGGACCCCCCTGATGTGGTCAGAAGTTGGAGAGCGTGCCCTGGTTGGACCCGCGCTCGTAAAAGAAGCGGAAGAAAGAGTGGCCGAAATTAGAGAGAAACTGAAGGCCGCCCAATCCCGACAAAAGAGTTACTCAGACAAGAAGAGACGAGAAGTAAGCTTCAACCCAGGAGACTTCGTCTATCTCAAGGTTTCGCCTATTCGAGGGACTCGGAGATTTCAAGTACATGGGAAACTAGCCCCTCGGTACATCGGACCGTACCAAGTACTGAAGAGAATCGGAGCTGTAGCATACCGTCTAGAACTACCAGAAGGGATGTCCGATATACACCCAGTATTCCATGTATCCCAACTGAGAAGATGCCTGAGGGTACCCGAAAGAGAACGGGTGACGGAAAAAGAAATAGCTTTACAGAAAGATCTTCGGTACCAGGAAGTACCTGTCAAGATTTTGGACACGGTCATAAAGAGGAAAAGAAACTCTGAAGTACGGATTTGCAGAGTTCAGTGGAGCAGACATGGGATAGAAGAAGCTACATGGGAACGCGAAGATGCCCTTAAGGAAGAGTTTCCCCATCTATTTAGGAACCAGCCGAATCTCGAGGATGAGATTCATTTTAAGTGGGGTAGGTTTGTAACGCCCGCGTTTTTACCTTATTTAAATTACAGTACAAATCGCTCGCTAAAAATATTTTTTTTTAAACTTTTCCGTCGTCGGGCCCGGATCGTTCCTAAACCCCTGACCGCTCAAAACATCTCTCGACCTTTCGCCATCTGACATCCGACATTGACCGCCAGCCTTTCTCTTTTCCTCGACCCCCGCGACGTGCCGCGTGCTCAACTCCGCACTCGCGACCGTCGCCGCGAATCCCGCCGACGCAAGACCCCCTCCCTCCTTTTCTTTTCCCCCTACCCCTTTTCCTCTTCTTTTCTCCTTTCTCTGTTCCTGCTTCCTGCTCCCCTCGCTCCCCTGCATACGCAGCACGGCACCGAGCAGAGAGCTCAACGCCGGCCACCACCACCACCTCCGCCCTTTGACGTCTCCACAGGAGCTGCCTAACCTGGCCCTCCTCTGCGCACGCCGTACCCCCTTGCCGCATTGGCGCTCGCGCTGCCCCTGCGTGCTGCGACGCCGAGCAGTGCCGGCCGCCGCGCGTCGCCTCGCCACGGGCCACCTCCCCCTGCGCCGCACGCCCTCGGGCCGCCCTTCCCCGCTACGCGCCACCACCCCGCCCTGCGCAGCGACGACCAGCGCCACCGGCCGCCCTGCGCAGCGGCACCCCGTACCACCGCCGCCCCACTGCCATTACTGCCGCCACCGACCTCCACCGCGCCCCCTCCTTCCTGCCCTCTCCGGCCTACAAATACCCCCCCCACGACGCGCCTCTCCACCACCACAAGCTCCCCCGCAACCCCTAGCCCCCTCCCCGGCCTTGCTCCACCGCCGCCGCCAGGCACCTCCGCCCGCCGCCCCTGGCCCCCGTGGGCAGCCCGCCTCACGCCGCCCCGACCCAAGGTGAGGGGTGGAATGGATTCCCCTCACTCCCCTCTCCGTGTAGCACCGTCCCCGGGCGCCGCCGTGCCCTAGGGCCGCCGGGATTGGTGGCGCCGCCGGCCCCCATCCCCTCCCCTGTCTCTGGTAACAGGAGGAGGAAGAAGGGCACTTTTGCCCTGAACCCCCTGCACCTTTTGCCCATTCCCTTAAGAGCCCACCCCCTCTTACCCTCTCTTTACAAATAAACCCCCCCTGCTCATTCTATTTAGAAAATGAACCCCTCCACTACACAAAATAGTTATAGATAGGTCCCTGACCCTTTTTAGAGTACCCTAGGTATTTCCGAAAATTCAAATCAAGCCCTCCCCTCCAAACAGTAATTATGAATAGGTCCTTAGACCCTTATTCCTTCCCTAAAACCCCGTTCGGCCTATTATTTTATGCGCCAAAAATTCCCCGTTTGCCCTGAAACTTTACCACGCCATTTCTAACATAATGTCGGCCTCGCCATCAAGGAATCCCCCGGAAATCTTCCTTCTACCATAGTTTCTTAAGCTATTCCTGATTCGGGCTTGTAAATAAAACCCTTAATCCTTTTTCCTTATGGAATGTTTGTTTGTGTGCGCCATAGATCACGAGGTGACCGAGGGAGAACCCGTCGACGAGCAGTACTGCGAGCAAGAGTCCGAGAACCAGTGCCGTGAGCCCGAACCCGAAGGACAATACCTCGATCAGGACTTCCCGGAAGGCTTTGTGAATGGCAAGTCCAATCCCATCCTTTGATGCATTCTTATCCTAGATTATAAATACAACCTATTGGCCTGTTTTTTTTGTAAAATGCATTGTTTTATTGCAAGACCTGGTTGGATAGCCACCCCTTGATTGCTATAGCCCTACCCCGATGACCTAGGATTTGCTAGGCTAGGCGTAAACTACATGACAGAGAAACCTGTTACCTATTATTCCTCTCGTTATATTGTAAACCATGATTATAAGCGCTTTACTAAGAATAAGGGTACGAGTGTTTTAGAAGATCAGAATGGGATGTTGGCTTAACCTGGCGGGATGGACGGCGTTTTCGGTGCGGAATGCCGCTTGCGTGCTTGTACCTTTGTGGTTGAGCATGAGATGTCCGTCTGGTCGGTATAAGGACGAACTGGGGTGTCATCTTGCCTAACTCTTTTATCGTACAACCACTCGACCGTTGTGTGGGCAACGGCTTAGCATAAACCCCACTAGTTGTTCTACTAGCCAAAATGGAGAGCGGGTGCGTAACGGGAGACCATGGGGAAGGGATACGATCTGTGTGAGTGATATTCCGGTTATGACTTCATTGATGGGTCATTAACCCCATGGTAGCTTCCGTGTTGGCTAGTTAGATTCAGCTAAGGTGGGTAATGGCTTTGTTAGGATCCGCCGCGACATTAAGGTGTTCGTAGCGCGGTACCCTACTTGTGGGTAAAGTGTACAACCTCTGCAGAGTGTAAAAATCTATTCGAATAGCCGTGTCCACGGTATTGGGCGCGTTACGGCATGGTCATTTCAATAGATGTTTCGGGATGATTGGTTTTGTGGCATAGGTTGTTTTGAAAGTACTCGGCAGTTGTGCAGTAAGCTACTGTGGACGCCGAGTCCGATGACACTAAAACTTGGGTCCTTTGTGCAGGATCAACACTACTTAAGATTCGATTACTATAAAAATGTTTTGAGAAAGTGTTTTTGTTAAATAAACCCTTGCATGTGTAAAATCTTGCTTTATCGCAAATAAACCCTAACCCCACCCTTGATATAACCGTGCATGTTCTCTGTTATCACCCCCTCCGCGGATGTGGTTGGACTTGTTGAGTACCTTTGTACTCACCCTATATATATATGTGGTTTTCTCAGAGGAAGACCCGGACTACGTGATCGGAAACGACGAATAAGGGTTGTGTCCGCGCCCAACTCTGCCTGTGGTGTTGGCCCTCCGCAAGATGCTTCTGCTAGCGTGTTACTCTGAGCCCGAGCTGGATCCCGCGTGGGTCACGCTTTGGTGCATTACTATAGCTATATTATTACTAGTTATCGTCTGTATCGAGTGCCCGCCTCCTCGGAGGTTTGTACGGTAATGTACCATCTGATGTAATAAATGTGTATCAGCCTCCTGGGACTGATTTGTATATCACATTTAAGTCACCTCGGATGAGGGGACGCTTCAGATATTTGTCGCCGGCCTGCTGACGCAGTTGGATGCCGGCGCCCCCCGCAACGGAAAGGTTCTTTGATGGGCTGTGGTTTGATACGGAAGAGGAAGCGGAAAAGATCCCAGTGGGGCTCGATTCCGAGGAAAGCTTCGCAAAAGAGATAAAAATTGAAATGTGGCAGATAGAATTCGGGTTGAGGTGATGAAGCTCAAGCCCGTAGTAATATAGAAGGCCCCGGAAGAAGGAACAAGAGGGGAGGGCTAATCCCCGTTCGGCAAAATGGAGAAATGTGACGATTTTGTCAACATTTTCCATGGGGAAAGGTTCACGGTAAGAGGGGCGCCAGTTGACAAGGCTCTTTTCTTGCAGCATCCCCTCAGAAACTAGTTTGTTTAGATCGTGGAGGGAGCACTTACTGTGTGTCCACTCCGCGGTTGATGGCTGCGCCTCTTTCTTCCTCCCCTCGATCTCCGACTTCTTGGGCGCCATCTCTGATTCGCTTGCTACGAGATGCTCGGGGGCCGCGGGGAGAGGGGCGGGGAGGTCGGAGCGGGAGGATTTCTTTGGAGGGATGGCGGCGGCTCTTGGCTCTGATTGGGGATTTTGGTGGCTTTTGGCAGAATGCAGATTGGAAGCACAGTTTTCTCTCACTATTGCCACGGGGTTAAATAACCAGCGGGTGGGGAAAAGTTACTGTTCCGAAGTTCAAGAGTCACTTCCGAAGTTCCGGGAATATTCCAAAGTTGAGGGGTCATTTGGTGGACTGTTTGGATTAAAATTTCGATTAATCATTTTTTCAGGGTTAGTTAGCTCGAAAAAAGGTGTTTTTCGAATTAATGATCTAATTCCCATCATCTGTACCATCATTTTGGTAATTTCTCAAGTTGTCATTTTTAGCCTACATGCCACGGTTGTTGGATCCTTATCTTCAAATTTTGTGGGATTTGGATTCAAGGCTCGGGGGCTGCGGGATACGTGGCATCGACTACTTATTTTTCAAATTTCTTTGAAAGATAAGCAGGATTACAGACTAACGGGACCCTCAGCCTGATTCTCCGATTCAACCTAAGGCTCGGGGGCTACTCCATATGGAGTGCGATTTTTCAAATCGCACACCATAACAGAAATATAATTCGGGGCATGAGCACCTCATAGTTTCGATGCAGCCAAGCAAGTACACGAAGAAGGACTTCAGGTCGAAGCTTCAGAAGAAGTCGAAGACTCCTTCGAAAGTACTCGGTAAGCCTGCAGTATTCAACTACGAAGAGCTCGGGGGCTTGTCAGACCCGGGGCCACAGGACTGTGTACATAGCGTAGTTTAAGAGATTAAGTCCGTCTTATCTCTTATTCATCTTGTTTATCTCTTATTTATTCCGTTTAAATAGGAGATAGAGCTAACCGATACAGAGGGAATCTACTCGAGACATGTTCTGGTACGATTCCTTAGCTGGTGTTGGTTAGTATCTTTGTAACCCTGGCCTCTCGGATATATAAGGGAGGTCAGGGACCCCTCTCAAAACATGATCTCTAGGTCATCCTACACAAAAGGCAATACAAACCACCATACAGGACGTAGGGTGTTACGCATCTTGCGGCCCGAACCTGTCTAAGCTTTGTGTTCCTTGCACCTTCGAGTTCCTGATCTCGGCGTCTCCTCACCCAAAACTTTCCACCTTGGGTATATCCCTCGGTGGGCAGCCGGTTAAACACCGACAGTAATCTTTCACATTCTGCCAAAGAAGAAATTAGAAAAACTAGAAAACCTATAGGCTGACGCCAAAGAAAGGAGGAGGTAACCACACTTACCTGGCTCTCCAACCAAACATAGAGCCAACCAAACATAGAATGGAATGGTTCTACTCTAGCGCATTCTCCAACCAAACAAAAAATGGAGCGGCTCCATTCTACTTACCAAACGTAGAACGGAGCGGCTCCATTCTCAGAAATTGGAATGAAGCCATTCCATTTAAGTTGGCTCCCCAACCAAACACATCCTTATGCTTGAATTCATTCCAGGCCGGGGTGACCCTGTGGATCGGGCCATGATCCCGGCTAAACCCGGCCTAAAACGAACAAGGCCTTAGGAATTAGGGGAGGGGAAACGGGATATTCAAGAAAATATTTTGAAAATTCAGGAAAATTTGAGACAATTTCAAAAACGACAATAATACAATATCTCATAATGGGTTAATGCTAGGATCATCACAAGACCATAATAACTTTTGAATCAACCTCACAAATTCATTATGCTGTCTAACCCTCCGCTTCACAACCATAAAAAAAACTTTGAACTTATACGACACAATCTGATACCAAGACAACAGACCATCATATAGCAAGATACATGATGTTTTCAAATTTAGAAAGAGACTCAAATAATGTCAGTGAACAAAATTTAAAATTTAGAGCCAGATCAAACTAGCAGATCCGCAATATCAGGTAGTCGAGTCCCTCATGAATCCCCTCGCTGGTGTGATCCCATAAGCCATCTGCAAGTGCCGATGAGATAAATTATCAGACATTAGTTCTCTAGCATCAAGCATAATTTTTCTTAAACCAAACATCAAGTATAATATCTGAACAGCAATTTCAAGACTAGGCTGTTTTCAGTTATTAACCTCTACAATATCTGAACAATCTAGGAACAAATGAAGCTTCTTCGCTTGGCTCCACAAACATCTCTCAGTACTATTTGTTTAATTAGATATGCATGATCAGATATGCATACAACACATGGGTAGATATTAGCAGGTACTTGCACCGGAACAAATTACCTATCACAAGAACTAGCAAATAGCAATAGCAAGACAGCAGCAGGTTCAATGTATGCACATGAGCAGATTTCAGATTTGTAGTATATAAGCATTTAAACAAAACTACTAGGAGCCTCATGACTGGAGCTTTGTACTATATAAAAGAATACAGCTAGTGAACATCAACTGAAATTAGTAAAAAGAATACAGCTAACACATATCTAGTTAGAGATGGTATAAAAAAGTGCTAGCTAGCTGTACTTTAGACCCAATATATTATTTTAGACGAATTAAGAGCTGCCTAGCCAGCAGATCATATATTGTGCAGAAATTTGTAACTAATTATAACTAGCAGCAGATCATATATTGGTACTGGTGCTTGATCTTCAACTCAAAAGCGCTAACAAATTTATCTCAAGGAACATAAGCTAGAACTGGCATAATTAACAGCAAGTAAACGGTCCTGGCTGACCTGATCCAAAAATGTGGTAGATGCGGTGGCAGCGGTCGAGGAGCAGAGTGGGGGCCCTATACAGGATGCTGGAGGCAGCGCTTGGACGAGGAGTGGGGCAGAAATAGCTATCAGTGCTGCACTAAACAATATGGAACAAAAATTGGCCAGATGAATGCGGTGATCGAAGAGGGCATCACTAGTTCATAGTCATGGGTTAAGGTAATGAATTGGTGCTTCAATCCTTACTGGTACAGCATAATTTTGAAAATGTGACATATTACAGAACTAGCAAAAGGAAGCGAAAGGAAATCTCTCAATTTTTCTTTTAAGATTACACAGTACAACTCAGTCACTCACAACGCACGTATACTCACCCATATGAACCCAAACCGCAAAGCTTACTACAATTGCCTATCCACGGAATTCTATAATAAAACATTATGTCATGAAATGAGGAAACTCAATTTGGAAATAATACCCCAAGGCACTCTAAATCACATCTCAGTTGAACCAACTCTCCACAATCAAATTATCATGGCACAATTACATGATGACGAAGTAAAGATCATTAAGCAGAAGCTCTCCCAAGGTGAAGAGAAATATAAGTGTTTCTGCCAAGATAAGAATGGAGTCTTACGGTTTGAAAGCTGCATAGTCGTTCCAAAGAATCATAAGCTTCGAAAACAAATTCTTAACGAAGCTTATCTTTCCATGTTCTCAATTCACCCAGGCAGTAGTAAAATGTATCAAGATCTTAGGTAAAACTTTTGGTGGACTAGAATGAAAAGGAGAATTGCTAAGTATGTCTCGGAATGTGACACATACCAGAGAATGAAGGCCAGCCACTTGAAAGTAGCCGGTACACTTCAACCGTTTTGGAAATGGGAAGACATAAGTATGGATTTTATTGTTGGATTGCCAAACACTTTCCAAAGATATGATTCTATATGAGTTATTGTTGACAGGCTTATGAAGATAACATATTTTATTTCGGTATGCACTATCTACACCGCCAAAAAATATGCCAAAATCTATCTCGACTGCATTGTGTGCTTACATGGGGTGCCTGAGACAATTATTTTCGATCGAGGTGCTCAATTTGTAGCACGCTTTTGGGAACACTTGCAAGCTTCTCTCGGCACCAAACTAATTTGAAGCTCAGCCTATCACCCTCAAACCGATGGGCAAACTGAGAGCGTAAATCAAAGCCTCGAGGACATGCTTAGAGCTTGTGTTCATCCACTATGACAAAAGTTGGGATAGATGCCTACCTTTAGCAGAGTTCTTCTACAACAATAGCTATCAAGCGAGTTTGAAGATGGCACCATTTGTGGCCTTGTATGGTCGAAAGTGTCGTACTCCTTTGAGTTGGTACTAAACCAGAGAACGCAAGGTATTTAGACCAGACTTGGTAATCAAGGTAGAGGAGAAAGTGAAGGTAATACAAAAGAATCTTAAAGCCGCGCAGTCTAGACGAAAGAGCTATTTTTATAAGAGAAGTCCTTACAATTTGAAGTTGGTGATCATGTGTACCTTTGGGTTTCACCAACCAAGGGTGTACAAAGGTTTGGAGTGAGAGGAAAATTAGCTCCACGATATGTTGGTCCTTATGAAATCACCAAAATTTGTGGATTCGTGGCCTAAAGAGTGCGACTAGCCCCTCAGCTTGCTGCCATCCATGATATCTTCCATGTTTCTTAACTCAAGAAATGTATTCGAGTTCCCACTGAAGTTGTTTGAACAAAATAAAATATGGGTAGAGCCGGACCTCTCTTATGTTGAATACCCGTTGTCGGTCAAAACCCATCGGCAAGCAGCGACAGGCAACACGAGGAGCCGGGAGGCTTCCGGAACTGCTGATGGGTCCCGATCCCTCGGTCAACGGCCCATAAGTCCGGCACACGCTCTGGCTTGGTGAAGTGCTAGGCGTGCCACCTGACCTATACCTGATCAGGAAGGTGTAGAAGTCGTTGTCAGTTACTTTCCTGCATGCACAGCCATGTCAAACATTAGTCCGAGCCGCGAGCGGCTCTTAACATGACTCCCAAGATCGGCTAGAAGAGCCGATGGAGCCTCTGCCCTAGGCCAAACCTATTTTCGTACTAGGTTGGACCTTCGAGAACCTCTCAGAATCGGCTGAAAGAAGCCAATTGCCCCGTTTATCAGATCGGATCTATTAATATTTAAGCGTCTTGTATGAATCCGACAGAAAAAATAAAAGCATGCTCTGTAATTACCAAGCTAATCCAATCCACGACAGTAAGGGTTTTCACCGTGTAACCAGAACATCCTACGCGTGGTTAAGCCTAACGAACATGAAAGATGACAGGACGGTAACCTAAAAAGAGGCCGGAACATTTAACCCGTTTGAAGGGCCTAATCATACGGATATTAAACCAATTCCTTGTAGAACAAAGAACTACCATAATGGATTAGATCTACTAAGCAAGAACAGAGCAAGGTGCTGCCCTTGCACCCGGGATTGCGTACAAAGGTAGCTAAACGATTACGAACAGCAAGCAGATCATGGATATACCATTCGAAACCAATGCGGCATCATAATCATTTAAGATAACTAGTGTTACTCGCCATCAACAACGCTTCAGTACAAGAAACACAAAGATAAACAGGTAAATGCGATGCTGCCCCGACCATGCGGAGCATGATCGGAGCAGCATGTCAATTACGTGGAGAGACCCTTGGGAAAGGGGTGGCGATGCGCTGAGAGTTTGTTGCGAATGATTGATTGATTTATTGAATCTCACGATATATATTTATAGTCCGGAGACTTGATCTTTTCTAACTAACCCTAGCTGATTATGATGCAATCTCTAACTTACTATATTTAAACTATTCTTACTAGATACATGGCCATCTCGGCCCTTGACATGTTCGCACAGAAGCCGATTCGCAGACCATTACGATGATTTTCTTCAGCCCATGTTGCTCTCTGCCCATCCCTTGGACGAGTCAAATTATGGTGATAACAGATGCCCCCCTAGTTTTGGCAATGATAATTCCGAAACCATCACCCCTTCGACTAAGACTTGTTACACGCACATGCCGCTCCCAATGCCATCGGACGCGACCCTTCGACTTCTCCCTCGGGAACTGCGATAGCGCCGCTTCGCCTTCCATCTCTACCCTTATAAACTAGCATCAGCGGATTTACTTCTATTCATCTTCTTCCTCCGTGCATTAACCGCACCAGCATATTCCGCATCTCCCGACAATGGCTTCCTCTTCTTCGTCCTCCTCCAATTCCTCTTCCTCTTCTTCCATAATCTCCATCACCTCTCTTGACTCCGAAACCTCCAGGGAAGCAACATCGGAGTTCATTCTAGTAGCTTCATATGAGGCTCTTGCTCCTCTGCATTGGGACGCAGAGGAGTGGTACTTCAGCATTTGGTCAGAGGATGATGAGTCCCTGCCGATAATGAGGACCTCCAGATTCTCCTTCACGGGGATCTGGACGAAGGCGATGAAGATTCCTGGGATGATGACTTCTTCTCTTCCTCAGAAGAAGACACCAAGGACACTTCCACCAACGACGACTCGGCAGCAGGAGGGTTCCTGCGCGTGGATCGTCGTCTTCAAAAGACGACGGGGACGCCGGCAACGACGCCAGTCCTAGCAGCAGTGATGGTGGCAACAGCAGCAGCAACGGTGGCGGCGATAGCGGCGACGATGACACCAGCGCGTCCCCTCCGTACAAGCATCGCAAGTCCTCAGGGACCTACTGGTGGTAGTTCGTAGGGTCATCCGCCGTTGTGCACAGAGCCGGTAGATCGGCTTCTTTTGTAATAATCTCTTGTGAATAAACCCTTTTATTTCAGCAAGGCAATGTCTGAAAATCTAATCTTAAAGTCCGATGGCATCGCATCGGCCCTTCTCCTTGAATCGTCCAATCCAATCCCCTACCTTTCCTTTATTCTGGATTAGAAATCTTAGAGACCTTCATGAACTCGAGTACCCTTCAAATGATCTGACCTTCATGAACTCGAGTACCCTTCCAATGATCTCGCTAATAATAAGAGTACTCTGCCAAGATCTACCCCTCTTTTTCTTTTGCCATCCGGCTATGTACCAAAGTAAGTCGAACCTGCTCATGTTGTTATTGCTTTCCCCTGATCCCCAATCAAGTCGAAGAATATGATCATCAAGAAAAAACCCGCAAAGAAGTCGAACTTATTCTTCTAAGATCAAGAGACACCCACAATCGACTTCTCTATTTTTTATCGAACCCCGGGACTTGCAGGTTCTAATTATTGCTTCTAAAGTCGATGGCTTAACATCGGCTATTCCATCTTTAGCTCCGTGTACGGACCTGCACTGCTTTTTCTTTAGATATCTGACTTGTTTATCTCGTTCTACTTTACAGCCTGATGCACTGCACCGGCTTTTAAAGTACCCGATGGATACTGACCTGCAGCCTAATACACCACAAAGTACCCGATCATGTCGTCTTGCAGCCTGATGTATCACATCAGCTTTCCACACAAATATCCTGATTGAGTTGGTCCATAGCCTGATGCATTACATCGGCTTCATCATTCGTCTTCCCACATGCTCGGGAAATACTTCTTGAGGTATTGGCCATTGATGGCTACCGGAAATTTAACTCCATCCAATTCTTCAAGCATGTACGCGTTCCCTGGGAAAGCTTGATCAACTCTATAAGGCCCATGCCAATTCGGAGACCATTTACCATATGCCGCATCCTTAGTCCCCAATGGTAGCACCACTTCCCATACTAAATCTCCAACTTGGAATTCCTTTGGTTTAACCTTCTTATTGTACGCGCGGGCTACCTTGACCTTATTTTCCTTGGATCTTTTCCAGCGACCAAAGCCTGAGTTCTGTAATGTCTTCCATGTTGTCGCTCATTAGTGTGGCATATTCTTCAGCAGTCAAATCATTCTGAAACTCTATTCGTCTTGAACCGGTCATAATCTCCCATGGTAATACGGCCTCCTGCCCATACAACAAATGATATGGTGAAGTTCTTGTTGCCCCATGGCATGACACACGATAAGCCCATAACGCTTCTGATAATACTTCATGCCAACGCCGCGGGTATTCATCAATCTTCCTTTTGATCAGCTTGATAAAGCTCTGATTGGACGCTTCGGCTTGTCCATTTGCTTGAGCATAGTATGAAGATGACCTGATCCATTTGATCCCCATGTTGGCGGTGAACTTTTTGAACTCATCAGATATAAATACTGACCCTCCATCCATTATAATAGTCTGAGGAATCCCAAACCTATAAATAACGTGTTCTTTGACGAAATTGATGACGTCCCTCGACATTACTGACTTCATAGGAACAGCCTCTACCCACTTGGTAAAATAATCTATGACGGCCAAAATAAACTGATGACCTTTACTCGATGGAGGATTAATCTTACCGATCATGTCCATGCCCCAGCCCCTGAATGGCCAAGGTTTGATGATAGGATTCATTGCTGATGCTGGTACTATTTGTATTTTTCCAAACCTCTGACAGGTCTGGCATCCTTTATAATACTTGAAGCAAACTTCCAACATATCAGGCCAATAATATCCCAAGCGCCTGATCAACCACTTCATCTTGTGGGCTGATTGATGAGTGCCACACGTACCTGTTATTGCCATAATTTGACTGGGCCAAGGGATGGGCCGAGAGCAACATGGGCTGAAGGAAATCATCGTAATGGTCTGCGAATCGGCTTCTGTGCGAACATGTTAAGGGCCAGAATGGCCGTGTATCTAAGGATAGTTTAAGTATACTAAGTTAGAGATTGTATCGTAATCAGCTAGGGTTAGTTTGAAAAGAGCAAGTCTCCGGACTATAAATATGTATCGTGAGATTCAATAAACAATCAATCAATCATTCATAACAAACTCTCGGCGCATCGCCACCCCTTCCCCAAGGGCTTTTTCCAGGTAATCGTCATGCTGCTCCGATCATGTTCCGCATGGTCGGAGTAGCGTTACTTTGATCTGTTTATCCTTGTGTTTCTCGTACTGAAGCGTTTTTGATGGCGAGTAACACTAGTTATCTTAAACGATTATGATGCTGCATTGGTTTTGAATAGTAAATCTATGTTTTGTTTGCTGTTCGTAATCATTTAGCTGCTCTTGTACGTGATCTCGGGTGCAAGGGCAGCGCCTTGCTCTGTTTTTGCTTAGTAGATCTAATCTATTATGGTAGTTCTCTGTATTACAAGGAATTGGTTTAACATCCGTATGATTAGGCCCTTCAAACGGGTTGAATGTTCCGGCTGCATGTTTGATGCCTTATGGTAACCTGACGAGGGATTGTTCCGGGAATCGACTTTTTAAGTTGGTTTTTAGGCCTCTCTTCGAGTTAGCGTATTGTTATCTTTCGTGTTCGTTAGGCTTAACCACGCGTAGGATATTCCGGTCATACGGTGAAAGCTTTTACCGTCGCAGATTGGATCGGCTTGGCAGTTACAGAGCATGCTTTTATCTTTTCTATCAGATTCGTACAAAATGTTCATATGTTAGTAGATCCGATCTGTTAATGTGGCAATCGGCTTCTTGTAGCCGACTCTGAAAGGTACCCGAAGATCCGATCTAGTACGATGATTCCGTTGGCTTCTTTAGCTGATCTCGAGGTCATTGTAAGAGCCGATCACGGCTCGGACTAATGTTTGATATGGCTGTGCATGCAGAAAATAGCTGATGAACGACTTCTACACCTTCCTGATCAGGTATAGGTCAGGTGGCACGCCTAGCACTTCACCGAGCAAGGGTTTTGCCGGACTTCTGGGCTGTTGATCGAGGGACCAGGGCCCACCAGCAGTCCTGGAAGCCTCCCGGCTCCTCGTGTTGCCTGTCGCTGCTTGCCGGTGGGTTTTGACCGACAACACATTCTGGCACGCCCGGTGGGACCACATCGACATCATCTACTACTTCATTGACCTCATCGACTACTTCATTGACTTCACCGATTACATCGACTACTGCGTCGACTACTTCGACTACATCGACTACAATCGGCTGCATCATCTTCTTCGGCTTCATCGACTTCCGTTGTCCAAATGTTGGACGAGAACCCGATTACTTTTGAGGAGTTGTCCGATGAGCACAAGCAGAGGTACAATGAGATAAAAGCTGCTTTTGAAGCCGATCTCATCGGCTCGTTTGAAAGAACTCGTCACCACGGCATCAGATGGAAGGGATTTTCATCTGAAGGGGCACTCGACGAAGTGGATCTGTCTACTCCTACGGAAGAACGTACGCGAGCTCTCCACCAGGAGGTCAACTACATGGTGGCTCACTCATTACATCGACATTCTGAGAGTTTGGTGAACACCCTCGAGCGCGTTGCGGTGCGCGTGGTGCAGGAAATTATGAAACACCAATACTCTCCAACAGGACCTGCTTTAGGGAGTCACAGAGGGGAGTTGCCTTCTCAATCCAGACCACCAGTGCCTTACGCATTTGCCGCCCCAGAGCAACAGAATTCTCCAACATATGTCATATACAAGGTGGGAGGTGACCCTACTGATCACTAGTTTTTCAGTGAACCACCCAAGGAGGTACTGCATGGATATGTTTGTGCGTATATACCAGATGGTGGTAACCCGACGCAACCCACGCAGAGGATAACTGGAGGAACATCTGCAGTCGATGCCGACAAACAGGCATGGCTGGCTACTTATGCAACAGGCCCGAGTCATGAAAGTACGCACTCGGCCCTAGGAGTTCATACAGTGGATCAAATTAGTGCCATTTTGAGGGATCAATTTGGCATTCTCCCAAGAAGGCGAGCGATTGGCTACCCCAAGCTGTATCCAAGCGACTACGACCTGATTTCTCTGCCGCCCAAGTATCGGCTACCTGAGTTCACCAAATTCAGCGGAGCAGAAGGATCCAGCTCCATAGAACACGTAAGCCGATATCTAGCGCAGCTGGGGATGATTTCGGTGTCGGATCCATTGCGAGTAAGGTTCTTCTCGCAGTCTTTGACAGGGCCGGCTTTCGGATGGTAGACATTGTGGCAGAACCAACATGAATTATACCGGCTCAAGTACGCGAGTCCACTCCCGAGGGCTCCAACGCTTCAAACGGTATAATCCCTTGGCCTGTCGGGTAACGTCCCGATAAATCACCGATACACAGGATCAAATAAGGTTACCTCACACGAAGGTGAGTCCAGAGATACAATCACCATCACATTTTACATCACAGAGAAAATTACATTACAAGGGTTTCCAAAAGAGGTACGAAGTTTCAAATTCAGAGAAAAGATTACAAACTGTTAAAACTATGGTTTTTAGCAGCGGAAAACATACGCGATGATTACAACACGTCGTTAAGACGGGTGTCATGCTAAGCCCGGGCATGACATCACTCGATATCACCAGTGCTGGCCGGGGACGGATTCCATTCCACGGACCAACCTTCTGTAAGAGCACAGGGCCAAGGCAAGAGAAGAGTAGGGTCTTCAAGACATTACCTGCAAAACATATAACTAGCAAGGCTGAGTATACTAATACTCAGCAAGGCTTACCCGGGATTGGGTATACTTTAGCCCATAACTAGACTTATGAAAGCTTATAATAGTTCTGGGTTTAGTTTCAGCTGAAAAGCAACTAAGAGTAGATCCTTATCCTCAACTTTTAGCTTTCAAGTTCTATGTGATTATCCATTCTAGATAAGCACTTATAACTAAGCAAGCAAGGTAGAGCTCTTTATCTCAACCATCAGTATTACTCATCATTTAGTTGCTCTTGTTACTCTGTGTGATAAAGGGATTAAGTAGTCTCAATCATCGTGAGAGGCGGACGATTCTGAATCGAATTTAACCTTGCAAGGTAAACCTAACTCACACGCTTGGAACACCAAAGGGTCGTTCCGAAGCAACCGTTTACCTTTCATTCCGACTCGTGGATCAGAGCCACCACAAGCGACTGCAGGACCATACGCACACCTAATGTGTGCAGGACGTACATCTGTAGCGCGACTACAAAACCCGTACTCCTGGTTGCCCTTGCAACACATATTCCCCAGTCGAACCAAGTAACCAGAAGAACCAAATACATGTGGTGGGAGGTATGTCCACTCCTCGGGCCGATTGGTTACTAGGCTTACCGCTTACCATATTTCGCGGCATGTGGCTAGTACTTTCAAATGCTTAACCACCGCTAACACACACTGCGGCCTTATCAAAATTCAACAACACAGACGGGGTATCACCTCAACCATGATACCTCATAAAACTCCCGTCTGTCATCCTTATAGTGATAACAGGAA
The DNA here is from genome assembly GCF_002211085.1 of Panicum hallii. Taxonomy (NCBI): domain Eukaryota; kingdom Viridiplantae; phylum Streptophyta; class Magnoliopsida; order Poales; family Poaceae; genus Panicum; species Panicum hallii. The sequence goes on along the minus strand of NC_038043.1, from coordinate 21,318,738 downwards.
TGTAAACATTACAATTCCTATATCGCGCGAGTGACAGGAAATCACCCGACTTCTACCGGTCCTATTTAGCAAAGCATCTAGCCGATATGGACTCAGGTTCAAAACATTGGTTCCTAGTATCAATGCATCTAGGGTTCCATTTCAACTCCTAGACTTAATGCAGGATATAATATATAAGTATAAGATTACATAATGTAGTAATTTAAATTACTGGGTTATGCACCGGGGCTTGCCTTTATTGGTGGGGCTGGGGTTAGTCAAGTTAGTAATGTCCGAACTTTGGTTCGGCCTTCAGAGAATTCCCTGACGAAGTTCTCGGGGTCTTCAGGACAATCTCGTTCTGGTTCCGGGATCTGTAGGAATTTCCACGGCTTGGTCCACGATCAGCTTGTAGTCACTTCCAGCGAGAATAGTCAGGTCTACATGATATGCAAGAATGTAGAATTAAGGAATGCATAGTCTTTTTATTTTATTTCACAATAAACTGCACTCCAAAAGGCTAACACTCAGGAATTCATGGTACAGAAAGGAACCTAAGCTTTGAATCATAAACATTTAACTCATGACTATAACATTGATTTAATTGTAAACAAGAGTTAAAATATTCAAAATTAAATTCAAATTTGAATGTGAAGCTTGGATAATTAAAGTTACAAAGTTTTGAAAATTTAAACACAGCTCTATTGCATACTTAAAAGATTTTGACTAAAAGATCTAATTAGATAAGCTTTACTGAAAAGACTTAGCTAATTCTATTATAAACAAATTGAATTGATCAACTTAAAAGAATTTAAATTATAAAACAAACTTAGGTTTGAAAAGTTCATATCAATTCATATTTAATCTATAGAAATTGCATACCAAAAATCAGGATCAACAAAGTTAACATGTAGGAGATATGGATATTACACTTTCTTATCTTAGATTTAACATAGATTCAAAACTATTTGGTTTCATATCAAACTCACTTAATAGAAGTTGTAGAGTCCAAAATCTAGTTTCCAACAAAACTGGTTTTGCAATTTTTGGAATTTTCTACAATTTTCTATTGAATTTACAAGTCAAAAATACCACTCACATGAAATAACGAGCATTCACTTACTTCCATTTTATGCACAGCACAGATCATATACTTTCATAATATGGTCACAAAACAAGAGTGATAGAGTTTGAAATAAGGATTCAAGTCCAACTGGTTTTACATGTTTTTGAATTTTCTATGATTTCCTAGGAATTTTCAAAGTTCATCACATGGGAAAGGGGAAAGAAACAACATCTTGCATTCAGACCCTCGGAAAGAGTTGGAACTTCACAAATAGACCCTTCTGCCATGGATGGCCGGAGGTGCTCGGTTCCAACTCCAATCCCGGTGATGGGATGGTCAATTAGCAAGAGGAAGGGGGTGGGGAGGAAGAGGGCATCCGGGCGCACCCTTTTGAGGCCTTGGCCGGGCTTGGGGCGGTCAGAAAGGGGTCGCCGGCGGGAGGCAGTAGGGCGGCGGCGGGACAGCACTGGGAGCAGCGCTCCGGCGAGGGAAAGGCGCAAGGGGGTGGGGAAATAGCTTCAAGAGGTCCCGGGGCTGCTATTTATAGAGAGGAGAAGGGAAGGGAGGGGCGCATGGCCGGGCGCCACGGCGGCGTGGAGGGGGCAGAGCCGGCGGCGGCGCTGAGCGCGTGGGGGCGCGAGGTGAGGCCACGAGGGCGGGCTAGGGTAAAGGGCAGGGCTAGGGCGGCGCCTAGGAGTGAGGGGGCGCAAGGGGGCTGCACTGACCGGCCGGATTCCAAGGAATAGCGGCGGCGGCGGCAGGGAACAGAAAAACAGAGGAGCAAAGGGAAGGTTGAAGATGACTGGACTGAAATGAAATTTTTTGAAGTTCCAGGGACCTGTCTGTAAACTAGCGATAACTTTTAAACTAGGGCTCGAAAGGAAAAGTGTTCAAAATGAAAGTTGTAAAAACTTTTCAAGCTCCACAACTTTACTTTAAGGTTTGAATTAAAAAACTCAAGGTATGCAACTTTATTTTGAAACTTTGGACTAACTTTAAGTTTTATAAAGATTTGTCCTTGTTGAAATATTTATACACATAACTTTGGGCCTTAATGCAAGTTTTCAGGTAAGTCATGATTACTTGCATTCTTATAATTTGGCCCCTAGTAACTTTTGAAAATTACTTTTGTAACTCATGCATTTTGCACAAAAGGACTCATATTCTTATAAAATTACACATAGGGTCTTACTTCTACAAATACATCCAACCTTATACAAATCAACACATGCATTACATTTCATACCTAATGTGATACAAATTGACACCTAGGGTGTCACAGCCCTCCCCCCTAAAAAGAATCTCGTCCCGAGATTCGAAGGCAGAAAGAATCAGACGATTAGATTTGGGGATTGGCTTGAAGGAAGTTTGGGAAATTTTGTTGGAGATAAGATTCTGTTTCCCAAGTTGCTTCTTCTTCGGTGTGGTGATCCCATAAAATCTTGTACATCTTAATCGTCTTTCTCCTGGTGACTCTCTCCTTGGTATCCAAGATTTGAATAGGTTGCTCAGCGTAAGATAGATCAGGTTCAATCTCAATGGCGATGGTTTCAATGATCTCCGTAGGTACTTTAATACATTTCTTGAGTTGAGAGATATGGAAGACATTGTGAATGGCAGCCAATTGAGATGGAAGGCGAATTTTGTAAGCCACGGGACCACAGACCTTAAGGATCTCAAAGGGTCCAACATACCGTGGTGCTAATTTCCCTTTTATGCCAAAACGCTAAACACCCTTAGTAGGAGATACTCGGAGATAAACAAAATCTCCTACTTGGAACTGCAAAGGTTTCCTTCTTTTATCTGCATAGCTTTTCTGTCTGGACTGAGCTGTTTTGAGATTGGCCTGAATAACCTTGACCTTATCTTCGGCTTCTACAACCAGATCGGGTCCGAAGATTTTGCGTTCACCGGTTTGAGACCAATTCAAAGGAGTTCGACATCTGCGACCGTATAACGCTTCAAATGGAGCCATCTGAAGACTAGATTGATAGCTGTTGTTGTAAGAGAATTCGGCCAAGGCAAGACATTTGTCCCAGCTTGTACCATAATGTATAACACAAGCTCGGAGCATGTCTTCAAGAATTTGGTTGACTCGCTCAGTCTGTCCATCAGTTTGGGGATGATATGCAGAGCTTCGAATTAGTTTAGTTCCAAGAGCAGACTGCAACTGTTCCCAGAAGCGTGCAATGAATTGGGGTCCTCGATCAGAAATAATGGTTTTAGGGACATCATACAACCGAACAATTTGATCTAGATAGACTTCGGCATACTTCTTAGTGGTGTAGATAGTACGCACAGGAAGAAAATGAGCGGTTTTAGTAAGTCTATCAATGATTACCCATATGGAGTCATGTTTCTGGGAGGTGTTAGGAAGACCAACAATGAAATCCATACTAATGTCTTCCCATTTCCATGACGGAATGGGTAGTGACTGAAGTGTACCAGATGCCTTGAGATGACTAGCTTTAACTCTCTGGCACGTATCACACTCAGATATATACTTAGCAATTTCTCTTTTCATTCTGGTCCACCAAAAATTCTGTCGAAGATCTTGATACATTTTGGTACTACCAGGATGAATAGAGAACTTTGATAGATGTGCCTCATCAAGAATTTGCTTGCGAAGCTGATGATCTTTAGGTACAACAATACGATTGTTGAACCATAGAACTCCTTGATGATTGGTGTGAAAACACTTATATTTGGCTTCTCCCAGAGGTAACTTTGATTTGATAATTTTGATACCCTTATTATGTAGTTGAGACATGATGATTTTATCCCGAAGGGTAGACTCGATTGATAAATGATTCAGACTACCTTGAGGAATGATTTCTAAATTGAGTTTCCTCATCTGATTGCAGAGAGTGTCACTGAAGGTTGTCATGGATAAACAGTGACAATGTGCCTTGCGGCTAAGGGCATCCGCAACCACATTGGCCTTGCCATGATGGTAATGTACCTCAAGATCATAGTCTTTAATCAGTTCTAACCAACGCCTTTGCCTCATATTTAAGTCAGCTTGAGTGAAGATATACTTGAGGCTCTTATGGTCAGTGTAGATGTTACACTTAGCACCCATAAGATGATGTCTCCAGATTTTGAGAGCATGAATAACCGCTGCTAATTCAAGATCATGAGTCGGATAATTTTGCTCATGATTTCGAAGTGCTCTGGATGCATAAGCAATGACTCGGTTGTTTTGCATAAGAACACAACCAAGGCCAGTTCCAGAGGCATCGCAATAGACATCAAAAGGCTGAGTAATATCCGGCTGAGCTAGTACTGGGGCAGTTGTCAGAAGTTTTCTCAAAGTGTGGAATGCTTCATCATACTTATCATCCCAGCGGAACTTAACTTCTTTCTTAAGTAGCTCAGTCATAGGTTTGGCTATCTTAGAGAAATCCGGAATGAATCGGCGATAATATCCTGCCAATCCAAGGAAACTTCGAATTTGATGGACTGAAATTGGGGGCTTCCAATCCATAACTTCCTGGACTTTGGTTGGGTCAACCGATATGCCTTTACTAGTGATAGTGTGTCCCAAAAATTTCACACTATCTAGCCAAAATTCACATTTTGAGAATTTGGCATACAGACGATGATCACGTAGTCGTTGAACAACGATATGTAAGTGATTAGCATGGTCTTCGTCATTTTTGGAATATATAAGAATATCGTCGATGAAGATCACGACGAATTTATCAAGTTCCGGCATGAAAACTGAATTCATGAGATACATGAAATATGCCGGTGCATTGGTAAGCCCAAATGACATAACCAGATATTCATAAAGTCCATATCTGGTTGAGAAGGCCGTTTTTGGAATGTCACAGGGCCTAATTTTGATCTGATGATAACCAGAGCGTAAGTCAATCTTAGAAAAGACCTTAGCTCCAGCTAACTGATCGAACAAGATGTCAATGCGGGGAAGAGGGTACTTATTTTTGATAGTGACCGCATTGAGTGGACGATAATCAACACATAGCATTAGGCTATTGTCCTTCTTTTTGACGAAGAGAGCGGGACATCCCCAAGGTGACACACTTGGGTGTATAAAACCTTTATCAAGAAGATCTTGGAGTTGAATTTTCAATTCAGCCAATTCGTTTGGAGGCATGCGATACGGCCTCTTTGAAATAGGAGCGGTGCCAGGTTGAAGTTCAATAATGAACTCGATATCTCTGTCTGGTGGCATTCCAGACAAGTCGTCTGGAAAGACATTGAGATATTCACAGACTACTGGGATATCTTTTACTTTGACGTCTATGATTGCATAAGTGCAAGAGTGCAAATACTCTTGCTGAGGTAGATAGAGGATAATAGCTTCCTGATGTGGTGAATTAATCTCAATAACTTGGGATGAGATGTCTAACAGTACTCCATGTTCTGTCATCCAATTTGTCCCGAGTATAACATCAATACCCTCTAGATTTAGCAGTACTAAATCAGTCTTGATTAGTTTACTGCCGAACTGAATTGGCACACTTTTAACCATTTGGTTAGAAGTAATCTTTCCTCCAGGGGTAGAAATCATATATGACCCTTTTGTAGCACAGAGATCAAGTCCTATTCGGGTACCACAGTTGTTACTGATGAAACTATGAGTTGCTCCTGAATCGAATAATGTAACAACTGGTTTATGGTATATAAAGAATGTACCCGATATGATAGGGGCTCCATCCGGAAGTTCCGCAAGGGTAGTGAAGTTGATTTGTCCTTGTCGGACTTGCATCATCGGCCTCTTACGCTTGTTCTGGTCATTCTGACTAGAACTCTGCCCTTGATTAGGCTTCTTGGGCTGCGGACAATCTCTCATGAAGTGATCCGCACTTTCGCAATTGATACCGTGATTGGTGCTGCTTCTCTATTGGACTTGTTGAACAGTTGGCCGTGGGCCAATTTGTTGTGGTTGTTGTAGAGGTACAGGAGATTGATACTCTCCTTGTTGTTGAGGCGGCCTGAAAACCAGTTTGCCGGTCAGGGTATTTTGCTATGGCGCTCTAGGCGCTACATTCGGAATCAACTGATACTGCGGGGGTTGAATGCTCGCAGGTCCAGCGGAGATCCTTCGCTTCTTTTCGGCACGGTGTGCCGTAATACAATCCTCTTGAGTCAGTGCCATGTTGACCAGCTCGCTGAAAGTATTCGCCTTGACAAGATTCAGATGTTCTTTGAGCTTAGTATTCAAACCTCGACGAAAATGATCTTGCTTCTTGGCATCATTGTTAGCATGGTAGCCCGCATACTGACACAGGTGATTAAAAGCCTGTGCATACTGCAGTACAGTGCGGGTGCCTTGAGTAAGTGCCAAGAACTCATTCAATTTCCGTTCCACCAGCCCTTCAGGTATATGATATGCCCTAAAGGCATTCCGGAATTCTTCCCAGGAGATAACATGGTCATTAGTTTGCATAGCACAATAATTATCCCACCAGATACGGGCAGCTCCATGTAATTGTTGGGCAGCAAAATGAGCCTTGTTGGAGTCCGCACATGGAATCGTAAGAAGAGCAAACTTAGATTCAATGGTGCGGAACCAAGCATCGGCATCCAAGGGCTCCTCCGCTTTGCTGAATAGCGGGGGCTGAGTACTAAGAAAATCTTGATAGGTTGCTACCAGAGGTTCATCACGACCTCGTGACCGCTGGTTTTGTTGATTCTGCTGTGCTTGTACCAATAGGTTGAGAAGTTCAGTTTGCCGAGCCATAACCTCGGCTAGATGTGAAAGTGATAGGGATGGTTGTTGGGAATTGCTGGATTGATCTGCCCGGAAACCTTCCGGGGTTCCACGTGTGGCTCCAACCATCTGAAACAAGAATTCAGATGATAAAATTTATTTACCCTGCTGAAGACTTACAAGGTAAATAGGACGAGACAACTAATTCTGACATAGCAAGGGTTGGAAAGCAGAAGGATATTTAAAAGGCTTGTCCAACACAATCACAAGAATCCCGTTAACCACACCAAAGATCAACATCCTACCACACATCCTTAGAAGAACCAAAACACACATTGTATGATGTATTTAATGATGAGTTATGCATGCACGTTCTACTCGTCCTCACAAACCAAAAACAACTGCCGAATATTTTTGGACTTACGTGGTTAGTTTCGGTGGCATTATACATACGTCTCTCACTATTAACTAGTCGATAAACCCTTATCCGTCCTAGTTTCGTATCCGTGGTTAGTGTACCTGCAGAAAATCACAATATATATCCAATGAACCTTTCATGCCAGCATGTCATAAAAGCGTTCCCATTCATTACTGTTTACTATAGAAACAGCATCTGTACAATTACCGCCGTACAGACAACGTTAGCATACGTCGCCGAAACAACGTATTTAGGGGGGTACCGCAAAATGCGGGGAGGTTACTGTTCATACCCCCTTACCTAACTATATACTCCCAATGTAGTCAACCGAAGTTGGTACATTGGCAGCATCTCAAGTAGGCCACTGCTTGAGAAACAGCGTTCGGTTCGCATCACCGACGGGAAGGCCAAGCTCCCTCAGTTGGCTGAGGATCCTTACCTTCTTACCTCACGATCGAAGATGTCGTTACAGAATATAAGGTTGGGTTGTGCATGAATTTAAGTTTTGACAGAAAAGTAATGCTGGTAGTTAGGGTTATATATATATACTATAGCCACCTCTATTTCCCTCATAAACATTAACCTAGGGCTTTACGTACTAAATTTAATCCTTAACGGATCCAACGTAGTTTTACCAAATACTTTGTTGGTTAAACTTTTATACTGAAAGCATTTTTATGGTAAAATGTATCTACAGAGTAACCTTATAGCTCTGATACCAGCTGTGGCAGAACCAACCTGAATTATACCGGCTCAAGTATGCGAGTCCACTCCCGAGGGCTCCAACGTGCTTCAAACGGTATAATCCCTTGGCCTGTCGGGTAACGTCCCGATAAATCACCGATACACAGGATCAAATAAGGTTACCTCACATGAAGGTGAGTCCAGAGATACAATCACCATCACATTTTACATCACAGAGAAAATTACATTACAAGGGTTTCCAAAAGAGGTACGAATTTTCAAATTCAGAGAAAAGATTACAAACTGTTAAAACTATGGTTTTTAGCAGCGGAAAACATACGCGATGATTACAACACGTCGTTAAGACGGGTGTCATGCTAAGCCCGGGCATGACATCACTCGATATCACCAGTGCTGGCCGGGGACGGATTCCATTCCACGGACCAACCTTCTGTAAGAGCACAGGGCCAAGGCAAGGGAAGAGTAGGGTCTTCAAGACATTACCTGCAAAACATATAACTAGCAAGGCTGAGTATACTAATACTCAGCAAGGCTTACCCGGGATTGGGTATACTTTAGCCCATAACTAGACTTATGAAGGCTTATAATAGTTCTGGGTTTAGTTTCAGCTGAAAAGCAACTAAGAGTAGATCCTTATCCTCAACTTTTAGCTTTCAAGTTCTATGTGATTATCCATTCTAGATAAGCACTTATAACTAAGCAAGCAAGGTAGAGCTCTTTATCTCAACCATCAGTATTACTCATCATTTAGTTGCTCTTGTTACTCTGTGTGATAAAGGGATTAAGTAGTCTCAATCATCGTGAGAGGCGGACGATTCTGAATCGAATTTAACCTTGCAAGGTAAACCTAACTCACACGCTTGGAACACCAAAGGGTCGTTCCGAAGCAACCGTTTACCTTTCATTCCGACTCGTGGATCAGAGCCACCACAAGCGACTGCAGGACCATACGCACACCTAATGTGTGCAGGACGTACATCTGTAGCGCGACTACAAAACCCGTACTCCTGGTTGCCCTTGCAACACATATTCCCCAGTCGAACCAAGTAACCAGAAGAACCAAATACATGTGGTGGGAGGTATGTCCACTCCTCGGGCCGATTGGTTACTAGGCTTACCGCTTACCATATTTCGCGGCATGTGGCTAGTACTTTCAAATGCTTAACCACCGCTAACACACACTGCGGCCTTATCAAAATTCAACAACACAGACGGGGTATCACCTCAACCATGATACCTCATAAAACTCCCGTCCGTCATCCTTATAGTGATAACAGGAATGTAAACATTACAATTCCTATATCGCGCGAGTGACAGGAAATCACCCGACTTCTACCGGTCCTATTTAGCAAAGCATCTAGCCGATATGGACTCAGGTTCAAAACATTGGTTCCTAGTATCAATGCATCTAGGGTTCCATTTCAACTCCTAGACTTAATGCAGGATATAATATATAAGTATAAGATTACATAATGTAGTAATTTAAATTACTGGGTTATGCACCGGGGCTTGCCTTTATTGGTGGGGCTGGGGTTAGTCAAGTTAGTAATGTCCGAACTTTGGTTCGGCCTTCAGAGAATTCCCTGACGAAGTTCTCGGGGTCTTCAGGACAATCTCGTTCTGGTTCCGGGATCTGTAGGAATTTCCACGGCTTGGTCCACGATCAGCTTGTAGTCACTTCCAGCGAGAATAGTCAGGTCTACATGATATGCAAGAATGTAGAATTAAGGAATGCATAGTCTTTTTATTTTATTTCACAATAAACTGCACTCCAAAAGGCTAACACTCAGGAATTCATGGTACAGAAAGGAACCTAAGCTTTGAATCATAAACATTTAACTCATGACTATAACATTGATTTAATTGTAAACAAGAGTTAAAATATTCAAAATTAAATTCAAATTTGAATGTGAAGCTTGGATAATTAAAGTTACAAAGTTTTGAAAATTTAAACACAGCTCTATTGCATACTTAAAAGATTTTGACTAAAAGATCTAATTAGATAAGCTTTACTGAAAAGACTTAGCTAATTCTATTATAAACAAATTGAATTGATCAACTTAAAAGAATTTAAATTATAAAACAAACTTAGGTTTGAAAAGTTCATATCAATTCATATTTAATCTATAGAAATTGCATACCAAAAATCAGGATCAACAAAGTTAACATGTAGGAGATATGGATATTACACTTTCTTATCTTAGATTTAACATAGATTCAAAACTATTTGGTTTCATATCAAACTCACTTAATAGAAGTTGTAGAGTCCAAAATCTAGTTTCCAACAAAACTGGTTTTGCAATTTTTGGAATTTTCTACAATTTTCTATTGAATTTACAAGTCAAAAATACCACTCACATGAAATAACGAGCATTCACTTACTTCCATTTTATGCACAGCACAGATCATATACTTTCATAATATGGTCACAAAACAAGAGTGATAGAGTTTGAAATAAGGATTCAAGTCCAACTAGTTTTACATTTTTTTGAATTTTCTATGATTTCCTAGGAATTTTCAAAGTTCATCAATTTGGAAAGGGGAAAGAAACAACATCTTGCATTTAGACCCTCGGAAAGAGTTGGAACTTCACAAATAGACCCTTCTGCCATGGATGGCCGGAGGAGCTCGGTTCCAACTCCAATCCCGGCGATGGGATGGTCAATTAGCAAGAGGAAGGGGGTGGGGAGGAAGAGGGCATCCGGGCGCACCCTTTTGAGGCCTTGGCCGGGCTTGGGGCGGTCAGAAAGGGGTCGCCGGCGGGAGGCAGTAGGGCGGCGGCGGGACAGCACTGGGAGCAGCGCTCCGGCGAGGGAAAGGCGCAAGGGGGTGGGGAAATAGCTTCAAGAGGTCCCGGGGCTGCTATTTATAGAGAGGAGAAGGGAAGGGAGGGGCGCATGGCCGGGCGCCACGGCGGCGTGGAGGGGGCAGAGCCGGCGGCGGCGCTGAGCGCGTGGGGGCGCGAGGTGAGGCCACGAGGGCGGGCTAGGGTAAAGGGCAGGGCTAGGGCGGCGCCTAGGAGTGAGGGGGCGCAAGGGGGCTGCACTGACTGGCCGGATTCCAAGGAATAGCGGCGGCGGCGGCAGGGAACAGAAAAACAGAGGAGCAAAGGGAAGGTTGAAGATGACTGGACTGAAATGCAATTTTTTGAAGTTCCAGGGACCTGTCTGTAAACTAGCGATAGCTTTTAAACTAGGGCTCGAAAGGAAAAGTGTTCAAAATGAAAGTTGTAAAACTTTTCAAGCTCCACAACTTTACTTTAAGGTTTGAATTAAAAAACTCAAGGTATGCAACTTTATTTTGAAACTTTGGACTAACTTTAAGTTTTATAAAGATTTGTCCTTGTTGAAATATTTATACACATAACTTTGGGCCTTAATGCAAGTTTTCAGGTAAGTCATGATTACTTGCATTCTTATAATTTGGCCCCTAGTAACTTTTGAAAATTACTTTTGTAACTCATGCATTTTGCACAAAAGGACTCATATTCTTATAAAATTACACATAGGGTCTTACTTCTACAAATACATCCAACCTTATACAAATCAACACATGCATTACATTTCATACCTAATGTGATACAAATTGACACCTAGGGTGTCACACACATCGTTAGGCCCTGATTCTATCCGCACCTGGAAGCAGCTAGAAGAACAATTCCATATACAATATCATTCAGAAGCTGCAGAAGCTGGGATTGCTGATTTGGCACAGGTCCATCAGAAGCGAGGAGAAACAGTGGCGGAGTACATCCAGCGTTTCAGGGAAGTCAAGAATCGATGCTATTCGATTCGAATTTCAGAGATGGAGGCAGTCGAATTGGTGACTTTGGGATTGGTAAAGCCGATCAAAGATCTAGTTTTCCAGCTGGAGTTCAACTCTTTGGCTCATCTGGTACAAAAGATGACAGTATACGAACAGCGTCACCCAGAATTATACCAGGACAAGTTCAAACACCAAGTAGTAATGGTTGACGCTGAAGACTCTGAAGACTCTGAGGATGACCAGGAGATTGCAGTTGTGGAGTGGACACGGAGGGCAAAGCCCGTGCCCTGCAAGTGGGTGAAGCAACAGGGCCCTCTGAAAGGTTTTGACTTTGATGTAAGTAAAGTTGAGCAGATATTCGACTTACTCTTGAAGGAAAAGCAGCTAAAGTTCCCTGAAGGTTTCAAGATCCCAACAGTTCAGGAGCTCCAGGGGAGGTCATACTACAAGTGGCATAACTCTTTCACTCACGGTACCAATGACTGCAAGGAACTCCGGCGACAAATACAATCAGCCATTGAGCAAGGCCGATTAATCTTGGGGCAGTACGCCATGAAGGTCGATACCCAACCATTCCCGAATGTAAACATGGTAGAAGGGTACGAACGGTCAACACGTCGTCAGCTGGATTTCACGCTCAGTATCAACATGGTGGGACATGCATCACGTTAGCATACCAGGAGGCAAGAGGCCGATTCCCGCGATCGGCCCCAAAAAGAAGGAAGAGACTATATCACCGAAGAACAGGTCAGGCATGTCAGGAATCAACGGCCGATTTTCTCCCATCTTCTGAGAAAATACCAATATCAGTATCAACAACATCTCCAATGCGAGACTGAAGAAGAAGAGTACGAGCGACGCACTGGGAAACGCCTCAGGAAGCGAGAGGATACACGAGATCATTGGCATTGCCCGTTCTTCAAATATTGCTGGGATTCTGGTATGAAAAGACTACCTACCCTTGAGGATTGCCCAGAATGCAATTCTCAGAAGCAAGATACAAGAAGCGCCTCGGTTTTTCAGCATTTGGGACCAGGGCAACCCCACCATGAACAAGACAAGTTGACACATACAGCGGGAAATTCAGAAGATGAGGAGGACAAGTATCACCGACCACGCTGGTGTCCTGATGGGTTCAACCGATCCCAGAAGCGGAGGGTACAGCGCCTGCGCAGCCTGGAGGAAGCCGAGGCCCAATACTTAGAAACATTAAGGAAGGCCCGGCCAGATTTGGCGGAAAAGGTCCACAACCCTCGAAAAGTAGAGAGTTCTTCCAAGAAGGTATGGCGACCCAAGAAGTCGAAAGCCGATGTGAAGACATCGGCTGATGCACACATGGTGTTTGTTCTTCCTGCAGAGTTTCATGCACCAAGACATGAGGAGGTGCCAGTGGCTCAGCTTGACTTGGGGCCACGACCAGTCATTTTCGAGAAGCCCCGAGAAAAAAATTACAGGCACCTGAAGGCGTTATATCTCAAGGGGTACATAAACGGCCAGCCTGTCAGCAGGATGCTAGTCGATATAGGAGTAGTGGTTAATATAATGCCGTATTTAGTGCTGCGCAAGTTGGGGCATTCTGTTGGGGACTTGATCAAAACCAACATCACGCTAAGTGACTTCAACGGACAAACTTCAGAAGCACAAGGAGTCCTCAGCGTGGATCTGACGGTAGGAGGTAAAACCGTCCCTACGTCATTTTTTGTGGTCAACAGCAAGGGCTCATACACCATTCTGCTTGGGAGAGATTGGATCCATGCCAATTGCTGTATCCCTTCTACAATGCACCAATGTCTGATTCAATGGGACGGAGATGAATTAGAAATGGTCCACGCGGATGGCTTTGTTGAAGTTTCACATGCTGCCATGAGTGTCTGGGACGCGGAGGACTAGGAGCCAATCTCAGGGATCAGCTTGGAGGGCTGCGACCGCGTGGAAGCTACAAAAAATGGGGTGAGGCTGGTCTTATCCACTGGCCTTACAGAGTAGATGGGAAAGTAACAGGAAAGGCCGTTCCCTGCGATCGGCCCCCAAAAAATAGAATCGAGTTGTTTCTGTCATCCATGTTACATTAGTATAATGATCGCAAAGAGGCCTGCTCGAGCAGCCGGCCATGTGATTGTAAAATAATACACATTAATGCAAAGAACAAGTCAGCCGATCCCTGCGATCGGCCAAATCCTTCTGCTTCATATTCTTTATTTATTTGTAGTATCGACTTGATGGATGAAGGGAAGCTAGGATACGGGTTTACATCTGCTGACGAGCTGGAAGAAGTCAATATTGGTCCTGGGGATAAGCCACGGCCAACATTTATCAGCAAAAAGTTAAACCCAGAGTTGCGAGAGGTGATGATAATACTGCTGAGAGAATATACGGACTGTTTTGCCTGGGATTACACAGAGATGCCCGGGTTGGATAGAAGTATTGTTGAGCATCGACTCCCTCTTAAGCCAGGATTTCGGCCATTCCAGCAACGAGCACGGCAAATGAAGGCTGAAGTCCTAGAAGAAGTCAAGAAAGAAGTCAAAAAGATGATAGCAGCAGGCTTCATCAGGCCATGCAGGTATGCTGAATGGATTTCCAGTATTGTGCCTGTACAGAAAAAGGACGGTCGATGGAGAGTCTGTGTAGACTTTAGAGATCTTAACAGAGCCACACCAAAAGATGAGTATCCAATGCCAGTTGCGGAAACGTTGATTAATGTGGCTGCTGGTCACAAGATGTTGAGCTTTATGGATGGCAACGCTGGTTATAACCAGATTCTTATGGCTCTAGAAGATATTCATAAGACTGCATTCAGAGTACCAGGTGCAGTGGGATTATTTGAGTACGTGGTCATGACTTTTGGGCTCAAAAATGCTGGTGCTACATATCAACGGGCCATGAACTATATGTTTCATGATTTGATCGGCAAGCTGGTGGAAATTTATATTGATGACGTAGTGGTAAAATCCGCATCGGCTGAGGGACATTTAGGAGATCTACGGCAAGTTCTGGAACGAACTAGAAAGTTCGGGCTTAGAATGAATCCTAAGAAGTGTGCTTTTGGTGTATCGGCCGGTAGTTCCTGGGTTTTCTGGTTCATGAACGAGGAATTGAGATCGGCCTAAAAAGTTAAGAAGCTATAAAAACAATGGTGCCACCTACTACAAAGAAGGAACTCCAACAACTCATTGATAAGATAAATTTTGTTAGGAGGTTCATTTCCAATCTGTCAGGAAGAATCGAGCCATTCATGGAGTTGGTGAAAATTAAAGCCAATGACGAGTTCCACTAGGGGGCAGAGCAACAACAGGCATTCGAAGAAATCAAAGAATATTTATCCAAGCCGCCTATGTTAGTCCCACCCTAGCAGGGTAAGCTATTTTATGTTTATCTGTCAGTGGGTGACACTTCCATTGCTTCAGTCATCGTACACGTGCAGGATGGCAAGGAGAGAGTTGTTTTTTATCTCAGCAGGAGGATGCTAGATGCAGAGACAAGGTACCCTGAAATTGAGAAACTATACCTTTGTCTATTCTTTACCTGTACGAAGCTCCGCCACATCCTGCTTTCTGCTGAGACAATTGTCATCTGCAAATCAGATGTTATCAAGCATATACTGTCGCCCCCAGTGTTGAAAGGCCGACTCGGTATATGGATGTTCGCTCTATCAGAATTTGATATCCGGTACCAGCCTGCGAAAGCAGTCAAAGGGCAGGCGCTGGCTGATCTCGTTGCGGAAAGGACCAGCTCATACATAGCGGCGCTTTCCATCCGTGCATGGGCAATGTATTTTGATGGGTCGGTCTGTGGGGATGGTTCTGGCATAGGTATCTTGCTCGTCTCGCCTTGGGGGCAACATATTCCTTTTTAATCAGATTGCCAACAACTTGCACCAATAATCTAGCCGAGTATGAAGCGGTGCACAAAGGTATGGAGTTACTTCTCGAAGCTGGAGCAGAAGCAGTAGAAGTTTTTGGGGATTCAAAACTGGTCATCTCTCAGCTCACGGAGACATACTGATGTGAGAGCGAGTTATTGTTTCCCTTGTGGAGACAATGCCAGGAGCTAATGGCCCAGTTCAGATATATAAATTTCTACTGGATACCAAGGGTACAAAATTCTGAGGCCAATGATCTTGCCCAGATGGCTTCAGGTTACAAGGACACAGTAAATGGAGCCGATTTTCCAATAAACCTGCTGGATCAGAGGGATTGGAAAGCCGATATCTTCAATTACTTGAAGGATCCGGCTCGAGGGGCACCTAAGAAGATACGTTACAGAGCCATGAAGTACGTCCTGATAGGGGACGACTTGTTCTATAGGACTCTAGAAGGGCTACTACTTAAGTGCTTGGGGCCGATTGAATCCAATCGGCTTTTACATGAAGTCCATGAAGGGACGTGTGGTACTCATCAATCAGCTCACAAGATGAAATGGTTGATCAGACGCTCAGGATATTATTGGCCTGATATGCTGGAAGATTGCTTCAAGTATTATAAAGGATGCCAGGCCTGCCAGAGGTTTGGAAAAATACAGATAGTACCAGCATCAGCAATGAATCCTATCATCAAACCTTGGTCGTTCAGGGGCTGGGGCATGGACATGATCGGTAAGATTAATCCTCCATCAAGTAAAGGCCATCAGTTTATTTTGGCCATTACAGATTATTTTACCAAATGGGTAGAGGCTATCCCTATGAAGTCAGTAACGTCGAGGGACGTCATCAATTTCGTCAAAGAACACGTTATTCATAGGTTTGGGATTCCTCAGACCATTACAACAGATGGAGGGTCGGTGTTTATATCTGATGAATTCAAAAAGTTCGCTGCCGACATGGGAATCAAATTAATTAGGTCATCTCCATACTACGCTCAAGCAAACGGACAAGCCGAAGCGTCTTATCAGAGCCTGATCAAGTTGATCAAAAGGAAGATTGATGAACATCCACAGTGTTGGCATGAAGTATTATCAGAAGCGTTATGGGCTTATCGTGTTTCATGCCATGGGGCAACAAGAACTTCACCATATCATTTAGTATATGGGCAGGAGGCCGTATTGCCATGGGAAATTACGGCCGGTTCAAGACGGATAGAGTTTCAGAATAAGTTGACTGCTGAAGAATATGCAGCACTAATGAGCGACAATGTAGAAGACATTACAGAACTCAGGCTTTGGTCGCTGGAAAAGATCAAGGAAAATAAGGCCAAGGTAGCCCGCGCGTACAACAAGAAGGTTAAACCGAAGGAATTCCAAATTGGGGATTTAGTGTGGGAAGCGGTGTTACCATTGGGGACTAAGGATGTGACATATGGTAAACGGTCTCCGAATTGGCACGGGCCTTATAGAGTTGATCAAGCTCTGCCAGGGAATGCATACATGCTCGAAGAATTGGATGGGGTTAAATTTCCGATGGCTGTCAATGGTCAACATCTCAAGAAATATTTCCCGAGCATGTGGGAAGATGAGTAATGAAGCCGATGTAAGGCATCAGGCTATGGACTAGTACAATCAGGGTGTTTGCGAGGAAAGCCGATTTGACACATTGGGCTGCAAGATATAATTGAGTACTTTGCGGTACATCGAGTTGATCTGATCGGGTACCTCGTTGTATACTAGGCTGCAGGTCAGCATCTATCGGGTACTTTGGAAGCTGGTGCAATGCATCAGGCTGTAAGGTGGAATGAGATGAGCAAGCCAGATTCGTGCATAGAGCTAAAGATTGAATAGCCGATGTTAAGCCATCGACTTTAGAAGCAATAATCGGGCCTTGCAAATCTTGGGTTTCAATAAAAGCAGAAAGGATGGTTGCAGGTATCTCTTGATCTTAAAAGAACAGGTTCGACTTCTTTGCGGGGTTTTCTGGGTACTCATATTTTTCAACCTGATTGGGGATCAAGATTTAACAACAAGCGAAGAAGTCGACTGCGGAGTACTCTTGTTATTAACGAGATCATTTGAAGGGTACTCGAGTTCTTGGGATTTTTGATCCGGAATAAAGAAAACTTTGAGATTGGATTGGGCAATTCGAGGAAAGAGGCCGATGCGATGCCATCGGACTTTAGAAGATTAGATTCTTTCACACTGGCTCGCTGAAACAAAAGGGTTCATTTACAAGAAATTATTACAAAAGAAGCCGATCTACCGGCTATGCGCACAACGGCGGAAGACCTTATGAACTACCACCAGTAAGTCCCTAAGATCTTGCGGTGTTTGTACGGGGGGGACGCGCTGGTGTCATCATCGCTGCTGCCATCGTTGCCGCCGGTGCTGTTGCTGTCGCCACCATCTCGCTGGTGTCGTCGCTGGCGTCCCCGTCGTTTTCTGAAGTCAATGATCCACCATGCAGGAACCCTCCTGCTGTTGAGTCATCGTCGGTGGAAGTTTCCTTGGCATCTTCTTCTGAGAAAGAGAAGAAATCATCATCCCAGGAATCTTCGTCGTTGCCTTCATCCAGGTCCCCATGAAGGAGAATCTGGAGGTCTTCATCGTCGGTCAAGGGCTCATCGTCCTCTGACCAAGTGCTGTAGTCCCACTCCTCTGCGTCCCAATGTAGAGGAGCGAGAGCTTCATATGAAGCTATTGGATCAAACTCCGGCGTCGCCTCACTGGAGGTGTTGGAGTCAGGAGAAGTGATGGAGATTATGGAAGAAGACGAAGGGGAATTGGAGGAAACAGAGGAAATAGAAGCCATTGTCAGGGGATGCAGAGTGTGCTGATACGACTAATGCACGGGGGAAGAAGATGGATAGAAATAAATCCGCCGATAACAGTTTATAAAGGCAGAGGTGGAAGGTGAAGTGGCGTTATCGTGATTCCTGAGGGAGAAGTCGAAGGGACGCGTCTGGTGGTATTGGAAGGCAGCGCGCGTGTACAGGCCTTGGAAGTCGAAGGGCCGCGTCCAATGGCATCGAGAGCGGTATGTGCGTGCACAAGTCTGAGAAGTCGAAGAGGCGATGGTTTCGGAATTATCATTGCCAATACCAGGGGGGCATGTGTTATCGCCATAATTTGACTGGGCCAAGGGATGGGCCGAGAGTAACATGGGCTGAAGGAAATCATCGTAATGGTCTGCGAATCGGCTTTTGTGCGAACGTGTTAAGGGCCAGAATGGCCGTGTATCTAAGGATAGTTTAAGTATAGTAAGTTAGAGATTGTATCATAATCAGCTACGGTTAGTTAGAAAAGAGCAAGTCTCCGGACTATAAATATGTATCGTGAGATTCAATAAACAATCAATCAATCATTCACAACAAACTCTCGGCGCATCGTCACCCCTTCCCCAAGGGCTTTTTCTAGGTAATCGTCATGCTGCTCCGATCATGTTCCGCATGGTCGGAGCAGCGTTACTTTTATCTGTTTATCCTTATGTTTCTCGTACTGAAGTATTTTTGATGGCGAGTAACACTAGTTATCTTAAACGATTATGATGCTGCATTGGTTTTGAATAGTAAATCTATGTTTTGTTTGCTGTTCGTAATCATTTAGCTGCTCTTGTACGTGATCTCGGGTGCAAGGGCAGCGCCTTGCTCTGTTTTTGCTTAGTAGATCTAATCTGTTATGGTAGTTCTCTGTATTACAAGGAATTGGTTTAACATCCGTATGATTAGGCCCTTCAAACGGGTTGAATGTTCCGGCTGCATGTTTGATGCCTTATGGTAACCTGACGAGGGATTGTTCTGGGAATCGACTTGTTAAGTTGGTTTTTAGGCCTCTCTTCGAGTTAGTGTATTGTTATCTTTCATGTTCGTTAGGCTTAACCACGCGTAGGATGTTCCGGTTATATGGTGAAAGCTTTTACCGTCGCAGATTGGATCAGCTTGGCAGTTATAGAGCATGCTTTTATATTTTCTATCAGATTCGTACAAAATGTTCATATGTTAGTAGATCCGATCTGTTAATGTGGCAATCGGCTTCTTGTAGCCGATTCTGAAAGGTACCCGAAGGTCTGATCCAGTACGATGATTCCGTCAGCTTCTTTAGCTGATCTCGGGGTCGTTGTAAGAGCCGATCACGGCTCGGACTAATATTTGATATGGCTGTGCATGCAGAAAATAGCTGACGAACGACTTCTACACCTTCCTGATCAGGTATAGGTCAGGTGGCATGCCTAGCACTTCACCAAGCCAGGGCGTGTGCCGGACTTCTAGGCCGTTGACCGAGGGACCGGGGCCCACCAGCAGTCCCGAAAGCCTCCTGGCTCCTCGTGTTGCCTGTCGCTGCTCGCCGGTGGGTTTTGACCAACAATTGTACCTTCATGGACTTCATGTAGAAGCCGATTGGACTCAATCAGCCTCAAGCACTTAAGCAGTAGCCCCTCTAGAGTCCTGTAGAACAAGTCGTCCCCTATCAAGACGTACTTCATAGCTTTGTAACGTATCTTCTTAGGTGCCCCCCGAGCCGGATCCTTCAAGTAATTGAAGATATCGTCTCTCCAATCCCCCTGATCCAACAGGTTTATTGGGAAATCAGCTCCATCCACCGTGTCCTTGTATCCTGAAGCCATCTGGGCAAGATCATTGGCCCTTAGAATTTTGTACTCTTGGTATCAAGTAGAAATTTATATATCTGAACCTGGCCATTAGCTCCTGGCAATGTCTCCACAAAGGAAACAACGACGCACTCTCACATCGGTATGTCTCTGTGAGCTGAGAGATGACCAGTTTCGAATCCCCAAAAACTTCTACTTCTTCTGCTCCGGCCTCAAGAAGTAATTCCATACCTTTGTGCACCGTTTCATACTCAGCTAGATTATTGGTGCAAGGCATTGGCAATCTGATTGAAAAGGAATATGTTGCCCCCCGAGGCGAAACGAGCAAAATGCCTATGTCAGAGCCATCACCACAAACTGACCGGTCAAAATACATTGCCCATGCGTGGATGTAAAGCGTTGCTATGTCTGAGCTGGTCCTTTCTGCAACGAGGTCGGCCAACGCCTGCCCTTTGACTGCCTTTGCAAGTTGGTACCGAATATCAAACTCTGACAAAGCAAACATCCACTTATCGAGTCGGCCTTTCAACACTGGGGCCGACAGCATATGCTTGATAACATCTGATTTGCAGATGACAATTGTCTCGGCGGAAAGTAGGATGTGGCGGAGCTTCGTACAAGAATAGACAGAGGCATAGTTTCTCAATTTCAGGGTACCTTGTCTCTGCATCTAACATCCTTCTGCTGAGATAAAAAACAACTCTCTCCTTGCCATCCTGCACTTGTACGATGACCGAAGCAATGGAAGTGTTACCTACTGACAGATAAACATAGAATGGCTTACCCTGCTGGGGTGGGACTAACACAGGCGGTTTGGATAAATATTCTTTGATATCTTCGAATGCTTGTTGTTGCTCTGCCCCCCAGCAGAACTCATCATTGGCTTTAACTTTTACCAACTCCATGAATGGCTCTATTCTTCCTGACAGATTAGAAATAAACCTCCTGACAAAATTGATCTTGCCAATAAGTTGTTGGAGTTCCTTCTTTGTAGTAGGTGGCACCATTGTTCTTACAGCTTCTTGACTTTTTAGGCCGATCTCGATTCCTCGCTCATGAACCAGGAAACCCAAGAACTGACCGGCCGATACACCAAAGGCGCACTTCTTTGGATTCATTCTAAGCCCGAACTTCCTAGTTCGTTCCAAAACCCGCTGTAGATCTCCTAAATGCCCCTCAGCCGATGGAGATTTCACCACCACGTCACCAATGTAGATTTCCACCAGCTTACCGATCAAGTCATGAAACATGTAATTCATGGCCTGTTGGTATGTAGCACTAGCATTTTTCAGCCCAAAGGTCATGACCACATACTCGAATAACCCAACCGCACCTGGTACTCTGAATGCGGTCTTATGGATATCCTCTGGAGCCATAAAAATTTGGTTATAACCAGCATTGCCATCCATGAAACTCAACATCTTATGACCAGCAGCTGCATTAATCAACGTCTCCGCCACCGGCATCGGGTACTCATCTTTTGGTGTAGCTCTGTTAAGATCTCTGAAGTCTACATAGACTCTCCACCGGCCATCCTTCTTCTGTACAGGCACAACACTGGAGATCCATTCAGCATACCTGCATGTCCTGATGAAGCCTGCTTCTATCATCTTTTCGACTTCTTTCTTGACTTCTTTTAGGACTTCGGCCATCATTTGCCACGCACGTTGCTGGAACGGCCGAAATCCTAGCTTGAGAGGGAGCCGATGCTCAACAATACTTCTGTCCAACCCAGGCATCTCTGTGTAATCCCAGGCAAAACAATCCGCATATTCTTTCAGCAACACTATCATCGGCTCTCGCAACTCCGGACTCAACTTCTTGCCAATAAATGTTGGTCGTGGCTTATCCCCAGGACCAATGTCAACTTCTTCCAGCTCATCAGCAGATGTAAACCCGTATCCTAGCTTCCCTTCATCCATCAGGTCGATACTGCAAATAAACAATGAATATGAAGTAAAAGGATTCGGCCGATCGCAGGGATCGGCCGACTTGTTCTTTTCATTAATTTGTATCTCTTTACAATGAACACCTGGCCGGCTGCTCGAGCGGGCCTCTTTATAATGTAATATGGATGACAAAAACAATTCAATTCTTATTTTTTGGGGCCGATCGCAGGGATCGGCCTCTCCTGTTACTTTGGTGCAGACTAATTTTGGCACCCCATCTATTCTATATGGCCAGTGGATAAGACCAGCCTCACCCCATTTTTTGTAGCTTCCACGCGGTCGCAGCCTTCCAAACTAATCCCTGAGATCGGCTCGTGGTCTTCTGCATCCCAGACACTCATGGTGGCATGTGAAACTTCAACAGAATCGTCCGCATGGACTACTTCTACTTCATCTCCATCCCATTGAATCAGACATTGGTGCATTGTAGAAGGGATACAGCAATTGGCACGGATCCAATCTCTTCCAAGCAGGACGGTGTACGAGCCCTTGCTGTTGACAACAAAAAACGAAGTAGGGACGGTCTTGCCTCCTATCGTCAAATCCACGCTGAGGACTCCTTGTGCCTCCGAAGTTTGTCCGTTGAAGTCGCTTAACGTGATGTTGGTTTTAATCAGATCCCCAACAGAATGCTCCAACCGGCGTAGCACTGCATACGGCATTATGTTAACCGCCGCTCCTGTGTCGACTAGCATCCTGCTGACGGGCTGGCCGTTTATGTACCCCTTGAGATATAAAGCCTTCAGGTGCCTGTAATTCTTCTCTCGGGGTTTCTCAAATATGACTGGCCATGGCCCCAGATCAAGCTGAGCCACTGGCACTTCCTCATGGCCTGGTGCATGAAACTCTGCAGGAAGAACAAACACCATGTGTGCATCAGCCGATGTCTTTACATCGGCTTTCGACTTCTTGGGTCGCCATACCTTCCTAGAGGAACTCATCTCTGCTTTTTGGGGATGGTGAACTTTCTCGGCCAAATTTGGTCGCGCCTTCCTCAGTGTTTCCAAATATTGGGCCTCGGCTTCTTCCAGGCTGCGCAACCGCTGCACCCTCCGCTTCTGGGACCGGTTAAGCCCGTCAGGGCACCAGCGTGGTCGGTGATATTTATCATCCTCATCTTCTGAGTCCTTTCCTTGGCGGGGCTGCCCTGGTCCTAAACGCTGAAAAACTAAGGCATTTCTTGCATCTTGCTTCTAGGAATTGCACTCTGGGCAATCGTCAAGGGTGGGTAGTCGTTTCATACCAGAATCCCAATAGTATTTGAAGAACGGGCAATGCCAATGATCTCGTGTATCCTCCCGCTTCCTGAGGCATTTCCCAGTGCACCGCTCGTACTCTTCTTCTTCAGTCTCGCGTTGGAGACGCTGTTGATACTGATACTGGTATTTTCTTAGAAGATGAGAGGACACTGGTCGTTGATTCCTAACGTGACTGACCTGTTCTTCAGTGATATAGTCCCTTTCTTCTTTTTGGGGCCGATCGCGGGAATCGGCCTCTTGCTTCCTTGCATGCTGACATCATGCATGGCCTGCCATGTTAATACCGAGCGTAAAATCCAGTTGACGACGTGTCGATCGGTCATACCCTTTCACCATACTTACGTTCGGGAACGGTTGAGTATCAACCTTCATGGCGTACTGTCCCAAGATTAATTGGCCTTACTCAATAGCCGATTGTATCTGTCGCCGGAGTTCCTTGCAGTCTCCGGTACCATGAGTGAAAGAATTATGCCATTTGCAGTATGATCTCCCCTGGAGCTCCTGAGCTGTTGGGATCTTGAAACCTTCAGGGAACTTTAACTACTTTTCCTTCAAGAGTAAGTCAAATATCTGTTCGACTTTGCTCACATCAAAATCAAATCCTTTCGAAGGACCCTGCTGTTTCACCCATTTGCAGGGCACAGGCTTTGCCCCCCGTGCCCACTCCACAACTGCGATCTCTTGGTCATCCCCAGAGTCTTTGGAGTCTTCAGCGTCAACCATTACTACTTGATGTTTAAACTTGTCTTGGTACAATTTTGGGTGGCGTTGCTCATATACTGTCATCTTTTGTACCAGATGCGCCAAAGAGTTGAACTCCAGCTGGAAAACCAGATCTCTGATCGTTTTTACCAATCCCACGGACGCCAATTCTACCTCCTCTTTTTCTAAAATCCGAGTTGAGTAGCACCGGTTCTTGACTTCTCTGAAATGCTGGATGTATTCTGCCACCGTTTCTCCTCGCTTTTGGCGGACCTGCGCCAAATCAGCAATCCCAGCTTTGGCAGCTTCTGAATGATATTGTATATGGAACTATTTCTCTAGCTGCTTCCAGGTGCGGATAGAATCAGGACCCAACGATGTGTACCATCCGAAAGCCAGCCCTGTGAGAGACTGCGAGAAAAACCTCACCCGCAATGGATCCGACACCGAAATCATCCCCAGCTGCGCCAGATATCGGCTCACGTGTTCTATGGAGCTGGATCCTTCTGCTCCGCTGAACTTGGTGAACTCAGGTAGCCGATACTTGGGCAGCAGGGGAATCAAGTGATACTCACTTGGATACGGCTTGGTGTAGCTGATCGCTCGCCTTCTTGGGAGAATGCCAAATTGATCTCTCAAAATGGCACTAATCTGATCTACCGTATGAACTCCTGGGGCTGAGTGCGTACCTTCGTGACTCGGCCCTGTTGCGTAAGTAGCTAGCCATGCCTGTTTGTCAGCATCGACTACAGATGTTCCTCCAGTTGTCCTCTGCGTAGGTTGCGCCGGGCTACCACCATCTGGTATGTATGCACAAACATACCCATGTGGTACCTCCTTTGGGGGTTCACTGAAGAATTGGTGATCAGCAGGGTCACCTCCCATCTTGTATATGATGTATGCTAGAGAACCATGTTGTTCTGGAGCTGCAAACATGTAAGGCATTGGTGGCCTGGCTTGAGAAGGCAACTCCCCTTTGTGACTTCCTAAAGCAGGTCCTGTTGGAGAGTACTGGTGTTTCATAATCTCCTGCATCACACGTACCGCAATGCGGTCAAGGGTGTTCACCAAACTTTCAGAATATCGATGTAACGAATGAGCCACCATGTAGTTGACTTCCTGGCGGAGAGCTCGCGTGCGTTCTTCCGTAGGAGTAGACAGATCCACCTCGTCAAGTGCACCTTCAGATGAAAATCCCTTCCACCTGATGCCATGGAGACGGGTCCTTTCAAATGAGCTGATGAGATCGGCTTCAAAAGCAGCCTTTATTTCATCATACTTCTGTTTGTGCTCTTCATACAACTCTTCATAAGTAATTGGATTCTCATTCGGCATCTTGACAACGGGAGTCGATGTAGCCGAAGGAGATGATGCAGTCGGTTGTAGTCGATGTAGTCGTAGTAGTCACTGGAGTAGTCGATGTAGTCGACGAAGTAGTCGATGTAATCGGTGAAGTCGATGAAGTAGTCGATGAGGTCCCACTGGGCGTGCCAGAATGTGTTGTCGGTCAAAACCCACCGGCGAGCAGCGACAGGCAACACGAGGAGCCGGGAGACTTCTGGAACTGCTGGTGGGTCCCGGTCCCTCGGTCAACGGCCCATAAGTCCGGCACAGGCCCTAGCTTGGTGAAGTGCTAGGCGTGCCACCTGACCTATACCTGATCAGGAAGGTGTAGAAGTCATTGTCAGTTACTTTCCTGCATGCACAGCCATGTCAAACATTAGTCCGAGCCGCGAGCGGCTCTTAACATGACTCCCAAGATCGGCTAGAAGAGCCGATGGAGCCTCTGCACTAGGCCAAACCTGTTTTCGTACCAGGTTGGACCTTCGAGTACCTCTCAGAATCGGCTAAAAGAAGCCGATTGCCCCGTTTAATAAATCGGATCTATTAATGTTTAAACATCTTGTACAAATCTGACAGAAAAAATAAAAGCATGCTCCGTAATTACCAAGCTAATCCAATCCATGACAGTAAGGGTTTTCACCGTGTAACCGGAACATCCTACGCGTGGTTAAGACTAACGACATGAAAGATGACAGGACGGTAACCTAAAAAGAGGTCTAAAAACTAACTAACAAGTCGATTCCCGGAACAATCCCTTCTTAGATTACCATGAAGCACTAATCATGCAGCCGGAACATTTAACCCATTTGAAGGGCCTAATCATACGGATATTAAACCTATTCCTTGTAGAACAAAGAACTACCATAACGGATTAGATCTACTAAGCAAGAACAGAGCAAGGTGCTGCCCTTGCACCCGGGATTGCGTACAAAGGCAGCTAAACGATTACGAACAGCAAGCAGATCATGGATATACCATTCGAAACCAATGCAGCATCATAATTGTTTAAGATAACTAGTGTTACTCGCCATCAACAACGCTTCAGTACGAGAAACACAAAGATAAATAGGTAAACACGATGCTGCCCCGACCATGCGGAGCATGATCGGAGCAGCATGTCAATTACCTGGAGAGACCCTTAGGAAAGGGGTGGCGATGCGCCGAGAGTTTGTTGCGAATAATTGATTGATTTATTGAATCTCACGATACATATTTATAGTCCGGAGACTTGATCTTTTCTAACTAACCCTAGCTGATTACGATGCGATCTCTAACTTACTATATTTAAACTATCCTTACTAGATACATGGCCATCCCGGCCCTTGACATGTTCGCACAGAAGCCGATTCGCAGACCATTACGATGATTTCCTTCAGCCCATGTTGCTCTCGGCCCATCCCTTGGCCCAGTCAAATTATGGCGATAACAATACCCTGTTAAAATTCTTGATGAAATGGAAAGGTTCACGGGAAGAAAGGTCATTAAAATGTATAAAATCCAATGGGATCATCACACTGAAGAAGAAACCACATGGGAAACTGCAGGCTATCTAAACCAACATTTCCGCGGATTTGTAAATCCTCTCCCAGATACATGCAGTTTCCACACTTAGCTTATTTACTCGAATCTCCGGACGAGATCCTTTTAAAAGGGAAGGCTATAACACCTTAGGTGTTTAGTTACTGAGCAAGAACTCATTAACATAGCATCATGCATGATCACCAGTTATAATTAAAGCAATACATTCCTTATATATATGCAGGCATGTGTATGTATGTATGTATGCGCAGATGTGGTTAGTATATGATGCTTTTCTAATCTTTCATACTCAACTTGGCAGGCTTAGAAAAGAATACAAACAAATCAAAGGACTCGGGTTCAATTTTTGAAAATAAACACATCAAACGATGAAAGTTCTATGTACAAGTACTTAGAGATGTTGTTGTCTTAGTTTTTCACTAAAATAAGTTTTTTTATAAACTGAACTTTTGGGCAAAATAAAAGTTGTGGTAATTTTGGGAAGAACAACTTTATTTTAAGGCATGGATTCAAATTTTTCACGCTTCCACATAAAATTTTAAGAAAAATTTATTCAAATCCCAACTATTTTCTCTCTCTTTCCTCTCTCTCCTTTCACTCTCCCTCCCTCCCCTGTTCTCGCCCGACTAGGGCAGAGCTCGCCCTCCATGTCACCGTGGATTCCTGACCGCCGCGTCGAGCCAACCCAATCCCCGGCCATGCCTCTCACCAGTCCCCGACCACCCTATCTCCCATCCCCGACACATCCCGTCACCGCCCCTCATCGCCCGTTGGCTTGCGCCACGCAGCGTCGTGCCTCCGACGGCGCCCCACCGCGCCGTGCCGTCCTATCCACTTTGCCGAGCCTCCTCGCACCCCTCAACAAAGCACCGGCCTGAGCTCCTCCCTCTTCCCCCTCCCTTCTTCTTCCTTGGTTCCCAGCCGAGCAGGACAGGGCACTAGCGGCAGTCTCCTCTGCTGCAGCTCGCAACCCCCACGCCGAGCCCCTACTCCACGCCACCACCGCCCCAACCCAGCCCCGAGCAGCGTCCCACTTGGCCCAGGGCACCTCATTGGCCTGACCCCAGCCTTGCCGGAGTGCCACCGTGCGTCGTTTTCTCGTCATCCGGGCTGCTGCTCCGTGGACAGCCCTCCCGACCACCTCCGGGCCCAACTCTTGTATCAAACCCGTCGTAGGTGAGCCCCTCGTGCTCCCCCACCGCTTCCCCACTGCCGGCGAGCCCTCCCTCACCGGGAATTTCACCTCAAACGCTGCAGCTCCGGCCAGGGACCCGATTGCAAGCCTCCTTTTAATTCTAGGGCCATGTACACAAGAACACAAGGCCCTATTCGTAAAACTTAAATCCAGCCTTTGAAGTCAAATCTGTCAACTTGTAAATTCAATATAAAATAGTAGACAAATCCTAAAAATACAAACTAAAATGTCTGGAGTTCCCTGTTAACAATACCTACAACTTTCATTACAGGCACATCTTGAGTTTCTTCATAAATCTTGCTCTAGAATAAATATTAGTTTATTTAACTCATGAATGTATTTTTTAATCTAGGCAAGTACTGAGGGTAATTTTTGAGCAGTGGCTTAGTGTTTAGCTGAGTAGCCTTGTGTAGAAACTTTAAGACTAGAACAGACCCTTAGCTATAGTTTCTATTAAATCTTGATTCATGCACTAGTTTGGTAGATTTATTTATTTACCATGTTCCAGAGTCATGCTAAGGATGCAACTTCTACAGTATTTTTACCTTACTGTATAGATGCTATAGAAAAAGTTTCGAACTTGTTACTTCTGTCTAGCATGCTCATTTGATTTTGTCCATAAATACATGCATTAAATCACTATAAATAGTTCTTTTGCTTGGAAAAATATGAAACTTTTACCAGAGGCTAAATGTGAGTAGGTTATCATGCTAGAAAAGTTTGATGCTCAGATGCTCAGTAGAACTGCCAAGAAAAATTGAATCTTGAGTAATGTAGGTCTGTTTTGTTCTATTTTGTGTGCTCTTATAGTTGTTCAATAAAATATGAAAAAAATCATAGTAGAGTCTCTGTAGGTTGCTAAGTTCTCTGTAAAATTTTGGGCACCAGTACTTGTATGGTTTGATCTGCATAAATGAATCCATATTCTAGCAGTAGCATACTTTTGGGGGCAAGTGTCATGCACCCCCCAAAGAACGCTCCTTTGGAGGCTGTTCGCGGATTAGCTCCCTCAGAGTATTTAGCTTGGGCTAGCTGGGCCGTCAAACGACTGCGGAACAGCCCACCAGGAGAAGGGGCATGGACAGCCCGACACGAAGCACAACGACACGGCCGCTTAGTCCAACCCTAAGGGAAAGGGATCAGGCGCGTCCGCCTCGCTCGATCCCAACGATGAGGGATCGGTCATGTCCGCCTCGCCCAACCCCAAGGGAAAGGGGTCGGGCATGTCCGCCGTAGGCCGTGGGGCCCCTAGGGACCCCACGAAGCGATAGGCTATGCTGGGGACATACCTCTAGCATTAGGGTAGGTAAGGACGTGCGACGACTTAACCCCTGGAGAAGACAGCCAACTACGGCACGCCTCGGACATTCGCCGGGCTGGGGGTCAAGCCGTAAAGCGCGCTGGGTGCTCATGCCGCCCGTCTTGGCAGGGCGCACGCCGCCTTTCCTGTGACCACACGGACCCACGTCGCCCGTACCGTTGGGACATAAGGCACACGTGGCACTAGGGCACGATATGGGAGCGCCTCCATCGTCATCTACAGGGCCATTGGGGCCCACATGAAGGGGAGAAGCAACATGGTCCCGGCGATCTCTCTCTCTCTAACAACTCCCTTCCCTTTGACTTATAAAAGGGGAAGGAAGACCCTCCCCCCCAGGGGACAAGAGATTTTTTTAGACTCACACTTGGACACGCACACCCCACCAGAGACTTGGGAGCCTGAAAGTGCATTTGGCCCCCTAAGTGGGTTTTGGTGTTGATGACATACAAAATTAAGAAGCTAATGAGTTTATCGAGTTATGGATAGGTTAAAATTCAATAAAATGAAAAAGAGTAAGAAAAGACGCCAAATTTGCTTCAAGGATGGTGTTGGGCTTAAAAGAAGATCTTTTAATATTTTTTATTTTGAATTTGAGTATAGGAAATACCGTACTATTAAGGGGGATGCAAATGGATAGCATGAAGATGTCGAAGTGCTTATTTGAGATGCTAACCATTAGGGAGAAACACAGAATCATACAGTTCTGCACCTAGTTTTCTAACTGTTTCAGTGTGGGTCGGATGTTCCGACCCTGTGTCGGATGTTCCTTGTATCTTTCGACAGGCGGTTCTCGGCTAGCTAATTTTAGTTGGGTTAGAAGTTCCGACCCTGTGTCGGAAGTTCTGACAATCACTTAACCAGTACACTAACGGCTAGTTTTGGGGCTCAAGTAGTTATACCCCTCAGCCCTCCTCCTCGCTGGCTGCTGAGCTAACTTGAGACAAACACCTCCAAGAGCATTTACTACTCCTCCCCAATCCCTCCTTGAGCTAATCCTTTATTTGATTTGAGCTAGGGCTTGGGTGAGAGCAAGATTGAGGTGTGAGACTCAACCATTTAAGTGAGAGGGCAGCCAAGATCATCTCAAGAGCACTTGAAGCATCTTCATCCTTCGATTCACGTTTGTTACTCTTGAAGCTTACTTCTAGACTGTTTGGTATCGCCCGTGGAGCTTCCTCTCATGTGTATGCGCCCCAGAAAGTTTGTATTGCTCTATCCCTTGTGGATTTCATAGTAAGTAACTCAATCCTCCTTTGTGGTTGATTGAGTGAGGTAAAGGATTAGTAGAAGACCCGGCTCTTTGTGAGCTCCTCAACAGAGACGTAGCTTCCTTAGTGGAAGTGAACTTCGGGAACAATTCTCTTATGTCTTGTACTTATTGCATTTATTTATTTCTTGTTGACCTATGTAACACCCTAATTTTGCAAAGTACAAAAATAAATTGAATGGCATGATAGGTTAAAGGGTTACCTGATTTTTAATAAGCAATTTTTCTTAAAGTATGAAATAAATGTAAGGAAAATATATGTCATGCGCATTCATGCCCTTTGCATGGTTTCCTTGGTTGTAGTTTATTTGGATTAAATTTGAGTTCAAATTTCAGTTCAAATTCAAAAGCCCTTTTGATTTTGTTTTGTTCTTCTCTCTTTTCCCTCTCTTTTCTCCCCTTTGGGCCCAGCCCAGCCGGCTCTCTTCTCCTTCTCTCCCTTGCTTCCTTTTTCCCCTGGCAGCCCGGCCCGCTGTCCCCTCTCCTTCCTCTCTCTCCCCTCGCGCGGCCCATTCTTTTCCCTCGGCCCAAACCGCTCTCTTTCCCCCCCCCCGCGGCCTCGATCCCGTCTCCGCTCTCTCTCTTCTCTCCCTCTCTCTGGCGCTGACAGGCGGGGCCCGCCTGTCAGGCCCTTCCCCTTCCCCGCGCCCGAGCCGGACCCGAGCTCGAGTCCGAGCTCGGTCCGCCCCTCCGCGCCGTCTCCGCCTCGGGCCCGCACGCCCAGGCGCCCGCGGCCGCCCCCTATTTAAGCGCCGCCAGCCCCCCCGCCTACCCTAAACCCTAGCCGCAGCCGCCGCCCGCTCTAACCCTAGCCGCCGCCGCCGCCGTGCCGTCCTCGCTTCGGGCCGCCGCCGCACCGCCGATCCGCCGCCGCCCGCCGACGTTTGACCGCCCCCGAAGCACCACGTGGTGGTGAGGAAGCTCCCCGGCCGCTTCTCCCTCTCCCTCCCGCTCTCCTGTGCCCGCGCGAGCTCGCCGGAGTCCCCGAGCCGCCCCTCGTCGCCGGCCGCCGTCTACGGCCGCCGCCTCTCCCTCTCTTCACCCTAAATCAGTTCCCCTCGTCCCCCTCTACCTCCCCGTCCAGATCCGGACCCGAACCGAGCCGGGAAACACGTTTTCGTGTTTTCTCCGGCGAGTCGCCGCCGCCTCCAGCTCACCGCCGGCGCCCCGCCGCTGCTCCCGCGCCGTTCCCCCTCGCCAGCGCGATCCCCGCCGTCAGATCGAAATCCGACGGCCCAGAACAGATCCAACCGCGAGTCAATTAGTTAGATACCGGTCAACCCGCGCCCTTTTTCAGTTTAGCCCTTAAGTTTTCCTGAAATCAACCCGCCGTCCTTTCCAGTTCAAAAATAATTGCAGTTTAGTCCTATTTCTTCTGTTTAGGCCCCTGAGGTTTTTCAAAATCGAACCCGCCATCCAATATCCCTAGATTTTGCGTTCTAACCCCTCTATTTAGGGTTTATTTACGATCTAGCCCCTGGTTTCTCTGTTTTAGGTCCTTTTAGATCCAAATCTTCGCAGATAAGCCCCTGGAACCCCGTTTTAGCCCTAACTTCTTCGTTTTAACTCCGTTTTCATCGATTCTTGCGCTCACGCGATCCTTACGACTTGTACAATGTTTTTAAAATATTATTTTGTTCTGTTTTCAATGATTGGTGTGCTGTTCTTATTTTATTTTGTTTGCTTGTTTGTATGTGCTTGTGTGCGACGTTAGACGGTGCGCAGTTCGAGGATCCGCAGGGGCAAGACTTTGAAGAATTTCCTGAGCAGCAGCAGTTTGCTAACGAAGGCAAGTGGTCCTTGATCATGTTTTCAGTCCTATTAATATCACAATTGCACCTTTACTTTTATTGCATGCATGTGTCTAGAATATGATGGAACCCAATTAAGGATATGACTAGATTTTATTTAACTTCCTTGTTTAAACCTGGGTTGTTTCATTTATGTTACAGATACACTAGTTGCTTAATAATAGTTTTTGGATGTTTGGAAACCATGTTACCTTCTATATCTTTCATGTCTTTTGGAATGTTGTTATGGCAATAAAACAAGATTATCGAATGAATTGGAACATAGAGAACCACCCAGGAAAACAGTACAACCACAGTACTATATGGCTCTGGTCTTGGCTAATTAATTAGAAACCTTAGCTTGTGATGATCTTACCGAAAGGGCAAGAGGGGTTGCATTGACGGGGTATAGCTCGGTCCTTTTGAGGCACATAGCTATGTGAACCTTGGCTAAGGTATTTTTCCTCAATAGGAAGGGTTATGACCGCTTTGGCTTGAAACCTTAGCGGATTGTCATAAGTTAGGGAATCTTTGTAACGGCCTCGTAGTGAATCCCTGCCACTCACCTCGGAAGTGTTTAAGGGCCTTGCAAACCCGGGCATAAAGGGAAACACGAGCTGTGGGTAAAGTGTACAACCTCTGTAGAGTGAAAACTGATATATCAGCCGTGCTCACGGTTAAGAGCGGCTTGGACCCTCACATGATAATTGAACTTGAAGAATGAATTAAGCTGATGTTCTTACTCGATGTTGTTGTTTATTTAATCAGTTTTTATAAGGGTTGGTATAACCTTAAACCTAGTTAATGCTTGCTAAATAAAACCTGACCAACTAAAATGCTTATCGCAGTCAAACCGTGTCAACTTATCCTTGTTTTGGCCTTGCATGTCATATAATTTACTCCACTTGCTGAGTACCAACCATAAGTGTACTCATGCTTGCTTTATTAAAACCAATGCTGCTCAGAACAAGATAACTATCCGGAGTTTCCCGAAGATATTGGAGAATTCTAGGCGAGTGTCTTCCAGTCAACTGCCTGTGAAGTTGAAGTCCGCTGCTATTTATCGACGTTTGTTTATTCGTTTAAGGTTAAGACTGTCGGTCATGTAATAAAGTACTATTATACTCTTATTCGCTAATGCATTGTTCGGATATTCGCTTGTGACGTCTACTGTATGTGCGGAACTTGATCCTGGCGCACATATGGGATGCATTCGGTTACCTCTGCTAAACCGGGTGTGACAACCTAGAGTTTGTTTTGTGCTGATCTACATACTTGAGTTGTTGTGCTTGCAAAGATCACCTGCAGAAGTCTTCTAGTATCATGGCACAACTTTTGATTCAGCCAGGTTCTGTAGTTTCAAGTTTAATTTTGAATTTTGTATAAGAACTTTTCTTGTCGAAAGTTCCGGTCCAGTGTAGGAAGTTCCGACCCATCGAAACTTTCTACACAGTGTCGGAAGTTTCGCAGATTTAATTACTACGAAGAATTTTTCAGGTTTTACAGTTACGCCTATTCACCCCTCTCTAGGCACCACCAAGATTCTTTCAATTGGTATTAGAGCCTAATCTCTTGATTAAGGCTTAATCGTTAAGGGATATTAAGATGTCTATAGTTGGGGATGGTGCCGGCGTCTCCGCAATCGTCGCTGCTCAAGTCGATGCCTGTATCAGGTTAGATGGTGCCGGAAATCTCTTTGGGCAAACAACCGTTCACCCTCCATTCATGATGCCAACTCAAGTTTAAGTGATGAAAGTGAGGGTGAGACATCGGAAGCAAGAAGAAGAAGAAAAGAGAAGATAAAGGGAAAAATTGAAAAGAATGCTAATAAGTTGATGGAGCCAATCAAGGAAGAAAGCGAGAAGCATCCTTTCTTTAGGCTACATCAAGTTCCTCATAACTATGTTTCATCTCAATATCCTACTTCTCAATTTCAATCGGTCCATTTGGCAAAACCTCCTTTCTTTGATGGGATGGATTATCCCAAGTGGTCTTATGACATGAAAATGCATCTCTACGGGCTTCACCCCTCTATTTGGGAGGTTGTGGTTGTAGGTGTGACTCCTCCTTCGATCGGTGTACCCATGGCCGAACAAGCTCAAGACTACTTCCGCAATGCGCAAGCTGTAAGGGTCATCACAAGTTGTCTTTGTGCTCAAGAATTCAACAGGGTCCGCAATGTTGAAGTAGCCAAGAAAATTTGGGACACATTGAGAGAAGGTCATGAGGGGACCGATAAAGTTAGAGAGGGCAAGCATGCATGATGAAGAGACCGTGAGGCAAATGTATGATAGACTAATGGTCCTTGTGTTGGACATTAGATCTCTTGGAAGCACGGACTACGAAGATCACAAGGTGACAAAGAAGTTGCTGAGGGCTTTCACACCAAGGAACCCTACTCTTGCAACAATGATTAGAAGAGATCCCAAATTCAAGACCAAGACACCAAATCAACTTCTTGGTGAAATTATTTATCAAGAGTTGGTTCGGAGGGATGTAGCCAAGTCCCTTAGCCACAAAGTGAACAAGAATGTAGCTCTCAATGCTAGCTCAAGTGACAAGATTGAATCAAGCCCAAGGCTCTAAAGTCAAGGAAGGAAGATTCAAGTGATGAAGGCTCCACAGATGAAGAGATGGCTTTGGTGTTGAGAAACTTCAAGAAGTTCATGACGAAGAAGTACTACAAGAAAGGTGGTGATGACAAGAAGAAGCCATCATAAAGAAGATGCTATGAGTGCAAAGAAGTGGGTCACTACATTGCTGATTGCCCATAATTAAAGAACAAAGAAAAGGATGAGCAGAGGTACAAGGAGAAGAGCAAGGAATACAAGAAGAAATATCAAGGTCATGCTAATGTTGGTCAATAGTGGGAGTCTAGCTATGAAGACTCCGATCATGAAGGTATGATAACTCTAGCCATACCTAAGTATTTAAGGAAACTCTTCAACAGTATCTCCAATGATGAAGATGACGCTCCTTTTTGTCTCATGGGAAGAGGGACTAAGGTACAAGAATCATCCATCTCTTCTTCTCATCCTTCCACCATATCTAGTAGTACACAAAATGATTTTGATGATGAGGAAGAGCAATATAAAGCATTCATGATAAAAGAATTTGGAAAGAAAGGTTTTAAAGAAATTAAAAAGCTTATGGAGAAATTGGAGAAAAAGAAGGAGTGTCTCGGTAGGCAAGAGGACTTGCTCATCTTTGAGAAGGAGAGAAACCTTACCTTAGAAAAAGGCTCTTACCAAAGAAAAGGTGAAAGTTGAAAAATAGCTATTGATTTATCTCTAGTTAATGATTCAAAAGAGAGGATGTCAAAGGAGACTACTTTGATAAATGAATCTCTAACTTCGGTGAAAGTTGAAAAATAGCTATTGATTTATCTCTAGTTAATGATTCAAAAGAGAGGATGTCAAAGGAGACTACTTTGATAAATGAATCTCTAACTTCCCTACAGGCCACTCATAGTGAACGTCAAGAAAGCTTCTCATGCTTAACAACTAAGTACAAAGGTTTTGAAGTTTGCTATAATTCCCTTTGGGAAAGCACCAAAACCAACTCTAAAGCAACTCTTGACTCCAATGTCTCCACAAGTGAAGGGTGCTTAAAATATTATAAAGTTGATGTACAAGCTTGTGCTACTAACATGGCTAAGCTAGAAAAGTTGATCCAAGCAAAGAATGCTCAACTTGAGAGATTGAACATGTTAGTAAAGAATGGCTATGAAGGTAATACTAAGCCTAAGCCTAAGGTAAACTACAAGGATGGAAGATGTCCAAACAAAAAGTATGGACTTGGACATTACAAGGGAGGTAAGGTAAATGACCGGAAGGTGCTCAAAGGTAAGGAATGTGCCACATTCACAAAAGGAGCAAATCTTGAGGACTTGATGAACATGGCACATGGTGTGACCACCACAACTCCTTCTCAAGTTAAAAAGAAGGTTGAGGCTCCCATCAAGACTAAGGTTGTCGCTCATGAGTTATCACCAAGCTACTCTACCGACTATATGGTGATAGTGGATCACAATGGTAAAATAGTGGTAAGTATGTTGGAGTTTACAGTAAGAGGGCAATTCTTAGGAGTGTGTGGGTTCCAAAAGTGTGTCCATCTAACCCTCTAGGATCCAAATCTTTTTGGGTACCTAAATTCAAAGCTTAATTTATTTTGTTGGCCTACTCCTCGTGTGTGTTGTCGGTCAAAACCCACCGGCGAGCAGCGACAGGCAACACGAGGAGCCGGGAGGCTCCCGGGACTGCTGGTGGGCTCCGGTCCCTCGGTCAACGGCCCGAGATCCGGCACACGCCCTGGTTTCTAGGTTGCTTGGCGTGCCACCTGACCTTGTACCTGATCAGGAAGGTGTTATGTGTTAGTTTCCTGCATGCACAGACACATATAAACATTAGTCCGAGCCGTGATCGGCTCATCGGATGATTCCTGGTATCGGCTGTAAAGAGCCGATTGTGTTGGGTATCGGATCGGATCTATAAATAAAGCAAATATGTCCGATGGTAATATAAATCTCGCTCTGTAATCACTAAGCTAATCCAATCTACGACAATTAAAGCTTTCACCATATAATCGAAACATCCTACACGTAACTGAGCCTAACAGATGCTGAAGGTAACAAAACAACAACCTAAGCAGAGGCCTAAAAACCAACCCAAAGCCGATTCCCAGAACAATCCCTTTTCAAGCTGTTATAAGGTACCCAGAATACTGCCGGAACATTCAATTCATTTGAAGGGCCTAATCATGCAGATATTGAACTAAACCCTCGATTAACGAAGACTAACCGTAACAGATTAGATCTACTAAACAAGTACAAAGCAAAGCACTGCCCTTATACCCAAGATCGAGTACATGGACAGCCAGACGTTTACAGGAAACAAGCAAAGCATAATTAACACATGAAAGAGCCGATGCTACCCTATAAACGCCAAGATAACTGGTGTTACTCGCCATCAACGACGCTTCAGAACAAGAAACACAAAAAGTAAATAAGTAAGAATGATGCTGCCCCGATCACGCAGGGCATGATCGGGGCCATACGGCGCTTACCTGAGAAACCCTAGAACAAGGGTGGTGATGCGCCGAGAGTTGTTGATGAATGATTGATTCTTTTTCTTATTGTTTTCCCAAGATACATGTTTATAGTCTGTAGACTTGCCTCTTCTAACCAATCCTAACCAAACACGACACAAATCTTAACTATCTATATCTAAACTGTTTAAACATACATACTTATCTAGATACACGGCCAACCTTGGCCCAGAACATCTGCAAAGGGTCCGATTCGCAAGCCCATTATAACTATCCTTCAAACCCATCTTGCTCCACGGCCCACCTTTCTGGCCCGCCTAAATTATGGCGATAACACATGCCTCCCTGGTTTCGGCAATAATTATTCCAAAACCATTTCCCTTTTAATCACCTCGTCTCTTCGACTTCCGAAATCCATACAGGCGTGCCTCTTCAACTTCCAGGGGATGTGACTGCTCTGCATCAGGCTCCTTGGAAACCGTTACGGTGCCGATTCACCTTCCACTTCGCCTTTATAAACCTACCCCCGGCAACTTTCCTTAATCATCTTCTTTTTTCAGCCATTAGCAACCATATCTAACCTGATTTTTCTTCCTCCTACAATGGCTTCTTCCTCTTCCTCTGCCTCTTCCTCCATCTCCTTTGAATCTAAATCCTCCCAAGAGCCTACTTCGGAATATGATTTGATAGCCGCCTACGAGATCCTTGCCCCCCTGCATTGGGATGCGGGGGAATGGGACTTCAAATCTTGGTCAGAGGATGACGAGTCCCTGACCGACAGTGAGGATCTCCTGCTACTCATCGGTGACGAGCTGGAGGAAGATGATGAAGACGATGCATCTTGGGAAAAAGCCGATTCCTCCTCAACTGAGGAGGATTCGGTACCAGGAACTTCCTCCTTGTCGGATCATCAGTAGATGTCGATGAGGACGATGAAGAAACCGAAGATGACAGCAGCTTCACCAGCAGCAGCAGCGGAGATGATGATAGTGATGAGAACAGCAGCAGCGACGATAGCGACGTCAGCACAGCTGCGTCAACCAAACGCCGCAAGACCTCCGATGTCTATTGGTGGTAAACTGTAGCATCAAGCCGATAGATCGGCTCTAGGAGCAATCGGCTCCTCTTTTGTACTCACTCCTTTATTGTAAATAAGATCTTCTTTTCCAACCGCAATGGTCCGTTAAAAACCGATGGCAACGCATCTGTGACACCCTAGGTGTCAATTTGTATCATAATAGGTATGAAATGTAATTCATGTGTTGAATTGTACAAGGTTGGATGTATTTGTGGAAATAAGACCTTATGTGTAATTTTATAAGAATATGAGTCCTTTTGTGCAAGATGCATGAGTTACAAAAGTAATTTTCAAAAGTTACTAGGGGCCAAATTATAAGAATGCAAGTAATCATGACAGTTCTGAAAACTTGCATTTAGGCCCAAGTTATGTGTAAAATATTTAGCAAGGAAAAAACTCTTATAGAATTTAAAGTTAGTCCAAAGTTTTAAAATAAAGTTGCATACTTTGAGTTTTTTAATTCAAACCATAAAGCAATGTTGTAGAGCTTGAAAAGTTGCACATTTTCTATTTTGGTCATTTCTCCATTAGAACCCTGTATCAGTGGGAAATTTAGCTTTACTTTCAGGCCCTTGAAGTTTTTGTAATTTGCAATCAGGTCCTTGGCGCCCTTCTACCTTTCTTCTTCCTCTGGCTGTTTCCCCTGCTCCTCTGTTTCCTGTTCCCTGCTGCCGCCGCCGCTATTCCTCGGAAAATCAAGCCGGTCAGTGCAGCCCCCATGCTCCCCCTCACTCCCAGGCGCTGCCTTATCCTATCCCCAACCCTATCCCTCGGTTCTCTCGCCCATTCCCGTGCCGCCACGCGCTCTGCGCCGCCGCCGGCTCTGCCACCTCCACGCCGCCGTGGTCCGTGGTCTTGCGCCCCTCCCGTACCCTCTCTTCCCTATAAGTAGTTGCCCCGGGATCTCCTGAAGCTTTTCCCCCATTCCTTTGTGCCTCTCCCTCGTCGGAAGCTGCTTCCAGTACCGTCCCGCCGCTGCCGCTCCTGCCTCCCGCCGGCGACCCCCTCCCCGGCCTCCCCAAGCCCGGCCAAGCACTCAAACGGGTGCGTCGTGGTTCCCTCTCACTCCCCACCCCCTTCCCCTTGCCCTCCGAGCCCTTCCCTCGCCGGATTGGAGCCAAGACCGAGCTTGCTCCGGCCGGCCATGGTAGAAGGACCTGTTAGCGAAGATTTAATTCTTTCCGAGGGTCTAAATGAAAGTTTCTGATTCTTTTTCCTTTCCCATGTGCTGAACTTTGAAAATTCCTAGGAAATCGTAGAAAATTCAAAAAAATGTAAAACCAGTTGGGCCTGAATCCTTATTTCAAACTCTATCACTCTTGTTTTGTGACCATGTTATGAAAGTAAGTGGTTTGTGCTGTGTTTAAAATAGAAGTAGATGAATGCTTGTTATTTCATGTGAAGTGGTATTGCTGGCTTGTAAATTCAATAGAAAATTGTAGGAAATTCCAAAAATTTAAAAACCAGTTTTGTTTGAAACTAGATTTTAAAATCTACAACTTCTATTAAGTGAGTTTGATATGAAACCAAATAGTTTTGAATCTATGTTAAATCTAAGATAAGAGAGTGTAACATAGCTCCTGCATGTTAACTTGTTGATCCTGATTTTTGATATGCAATCTCCATAGATTAAGTATGAATTGATGTGGAATTTTCAAATCTAATCTTGTTTTGTAATCTAATTCTTTTAAGTTGATTAATTCAATTGGCTTTATAGTAAAATTTACTAAGTCTATTCAATAAAGCTTATTTAATTAGATCTTTTACTCAAAATCTTTTAAGTATGCAATGGAGCTGTGTTTAAATTTTCAAAACTTTGTAACTTTAATTATCCAAGCTTCACATTCAAATTTGAATTTAATTTTAAGTATTTTAATTCTTGTTTACAAATAAATCAATGATATATTCATGAGTTGAATGTTTATGATTCAAAGCTTAGGTTCCTTTTTGTACCATGAGTTCTTGAGTGTTAGCCTTTTGGATTGCAACTTTACCGTGAATTAAGATGAAGGTGTATGCATCCATTGAACTCAATCTTGCATATCATGTAGACTCGACCACTCTCGCCAACGAAAATTACCAGCTAATCCTGGAACCAGAAGGAGGTTGTTCTGAAGACCCTAACGACTTCATCAGGGAATTCTCTGAAGGCCCGAACCAAAGTTTGGACGTTATTAACTTGACTAACCCCAGCCCCACCAGTAAAGGCAAGCCCCGGACATAACCCACTATTTTATTACACTGCAATCTATATCTATTTACGTATTCTCTGCATTAAGTTCTTAGGAATTGCTTGAAACCCTAGTTGCATTTTCCTAGGCACCAATGTGATGAATACTAGCACTTGAGTCCGACTAGCTGCTATGCTAGATAGGGCCGGTAGAAGTCGGGTGATTTCCTGTCACTCACGCGATATAGGAGTTGTAATGTTTACATTCTTCTTATCACTATAAGGATGACGGACGGGAGTTTTGTGAGGTATCATGGTTGAGATGATACCCCGTCTGTGTTGTTGAATTGGATAAGGCCGCAGTGTGTG
The DNA here is from genome assembly GCF_002211085.1 of Panicum hallii. Classification (NCBI taxonomy): domain Eukaryota; kingdom Viridiplantae; phylum Streptophyta; class Magnoliopsida; order Poales; family Poaceae; genus Panicum; species Panicum hallii. Next base: position 21,277,623 of record NC_038043.1, on the reverse strand, counting down.
TTAGCGGTGGTTAAGCATTTGAAAGTACTAGCCACATGCCGCGAAATATGGTAAGCGGCAAGCCTAGTAGCCAATCGGCCCGAGGAGTGGACATACCTCCCACCACTCGTCTTGCTTCTTCTGGTTACTTATGTTCGATTGGGGAAATACGTGTTGCAAGGGCAACCAGGAATACGGGTTTTGTAGTCGTGCTACAGATGTATGTCCTGCACTTTGGGAGTGCGCATGTTCCTGCAGTCGCTTGTGGTGGATCTGATCCACGAGTCGGAATGAAAGGCAAACGGTTGCTTCGGAACTATCGTTGGATATTCCAAGCGTGTGAGTTAGGTTCACCTTGCAAGGTTAAATTCGATTCAGAATCGTCCGCCTCTCACGATGATTGAGACTACTTAATCCCTTTATCACACAGAGTAACAAGAGCAACTAAATGATGAGTAATACTGATGATTGAGATAAAGAGCTCTACCTTGCTTGCTTAGTTATAAGTGCTTATCTAGAATGGATAATCACATAGAACTTGAAAGCTAAAAGTTGAAAATAAGGATCTACTCTTAGTTGCTTTTCAGCTGAAACTAAACCCAGAACTATTATAAGCCTTCATAAGTCTAGTTATGGGCTAAAGTATACCCAATCCCGGATAAGCCTTGCTGAGTATTAGTATATTCAGCCTTGCTAGTTATATGTTTTGCAGGTAGTGTCTTGAAGACCCTACTCTTCCTTTGCCTTGGCCCTGTGCTCTTTCAGAAGGTTGGTCCGTGGAATGGGATCCGTCCCCGGCCAACACTGGTGATATCGAGTGATGTCGTGCCCAGGCTTAGCGTGACATCCGTCTTGACGACGTGTTGTAAATCATCGCGTATGTTTTCCGCTGCCAAATACCATAGCTTCAACAGTTTGTAATATACTGCTTTTAAAAGCTCTTATAATGTAATTCCTTGTGATGTAAAATATGATGGTGATTGTATCTCTGGACTCACCTTCGTGTGAGGTAACCTTATTTGATCCTGTGTATCGGTGGTTTATCGGGACGTTACTCGATAGGCCAAGGGATTATACCGTTTGAAGCACGTTGGAGCCCTCGGAAGTGGACTCGCATACTTGAGCCGGTATAATTCAGGTTGGTTCTGCCACAGCTGGTATTAGAACTATAAGGTTACCCTGAAGATACATTTTTACCTTAAAAATGCTTTCAGTATAAAAGTTTGACCAACAAAATGTTTGGCAAAGCCGCGTTGGATTCGTTAAGGATTGAACTTAGTGCGTAAAGCCCTAGGGTAATGTTTATGAGGGAATTAGAGGTGGCTGTATTATATAACCCTAACTAACAGCATTACTTTTCTGTCAAAACTTAAATTCATGCACAACCCAGCCTTACTTTCTGTAACGACATCTTCGATCGTGAGGTAAGAAGGTAAGGATCCTCAGCCAATTGAGGGAGCTTGGCCTTCCTATCGGTGATGCGAACCGAACGCTGTTTCTCAAACAGTGGCCTACTTGAGATGCTGCCAATGTACCAACTTCGGTTGACTACATTGGGAGTATATAGTTAGGTAAGGGGGGTATGGACAGCAACATCCCCGCATTTTGCGGTACCCCCGTGAATACGTTGTTTCGATAACGTATGCTAACGTTGTCTGTACGGCGGTAATTGTACAGATGCTGTTTCTATAGTGAACAATAATGAATGGGAACGCTTTCATGACATGCTGGCGTGAAAGGTTCATTGGATATATGTATTGTGGTTTTCTGCAGGTACACTAACCACGAATACGAAACTAGGACGGATAGGGTTTATCGACTAGTTAATAGTGAGAGACGTATGTATAATGCCACCGAAATTAACCACGTAAGTCTGAAGATATTCGGCAGTTGCTTTTGGTTGTGAGGACGTTAGTGCGTGCATGCATAATACATTAATCTACAGTATGGGTGCTTAATTTTGTTGCTTTCCTAAGGATAGGTGATATGTTGGTTGTTCTTAGCATGGTTCCAATAGGATCTTTTAGTTGGGTATCTTAGGTATCTCTCTGATTTCCAGCTTTTGCTGTTATCAGAAATCAGTTGTCTCATCCTATTTACCCTGTAAGTCTTCAGCAAGGTAAATAAATTTTATCATCTGAATTTTTGTTTCAGATGGTTGGAGCCACACATGGAACCCCGGAAGGTTTCCGGGCAGATCAATCCAGCAATTCCCAACAACCATCCCTATCACTTCCACATCTAGCTGAGGTTATGGCTCGGCAAACTGAACTTCTCAACCTATTGGTACAAGCACAGCAAAATCAACAAAACCAGCAGTCACAAGGTCGTGATGAACCTCTGGTAGCAACCTATCAAGATTTCCTCAGTACTCAGCCCCCGCTGTTCAGCAAAGCGGAGGAGCCCTTGGATGCCGATGCTTGGTTCCGCACCATTGAATCTAAGTTTGCTCTTCTTACGATTCCATGTGCGGACTCTAATAAGGTTCATTTTGCTGCCCAACAATTGCACGGAGCTGCCCGTATCTGGTGGGATAATTATTGTGCTATGCAAACGGATGGCCATGTTATCTCCTGGGAAGAATTCCGTAATGCCTTCAGGGCACATCATATACCTGAAGGGCTGATGGAGCGGAAACTGAATGAGTTCTTAGCACTTACTCAAGGCACCCGCACCGTACTGCAGTATGCACAGGATTTTAATCACCTGTGTCAGTATGCGGGCTATCATGCTGATAATGATGCCAAGAAGCAAGATCGTTTTCGTCGAGGTTTGAATACCAAGCTCAAAGAACATCTGAATCTTATCAAGGCAAATACCTTCAGTGAGCTGGTTAACATGGCTCTAACTCAGGAGGATTGCATTACGGCACACCGTGCCGAGAAGAAGCAAAGGATTTCCACTGGATCCGTGAGCCTTCAACCCTCGCAGTATCAGTTGGTTCCGAATGTATCGCCAAGAGCACCACGGCAAAATATCCTGATCGGCAGACTGGCTTTCAGGCCGCCTCAACAACAAGGAGAGTATCAACCTCTTGTACCTCTGCAACAACTACAACAAATTGGCCCACAGTCGGTGCGTGTAAACATAAAATAAAAGTCGAGTGGTGGGGGACGAGTCCACTTGCCGGGCCGATTGGTTACTAGGCTTACCGCTTACCATATTTCGCGGCATGTGGCTAGTACTTTCAAACGCTTAACTGCCACTACCACACTCTGCGACCTTAACCAAATTCATCAACACAGACGGGGTATTCTTTCTTTCCAAAATGCTACTTATAACCCCGTCCGTCATCCTTATAGTGATTGCAGAATTGTAATCAATCAATTCCTATATCGCGTGAGTGACAGGTAATCACTCGACTTCTACCGGTCCTATGAGCATAGCACTGGTCGGACTCAGGTTCTAATATTCAGTACATTGGTTCCTAGGGAGATGCATCTACGGTTTCCAGACAACTCCTAAGAACTTAATGCACAAGTATATAACTATATATAGAGGTAAATTGCAGTGTAAATAAGATACTGGGTTTATGTCCGGGGCTTGCCTTCACTAGCGGATGTTTATAATTTCTTCCGAACTCGGGTTCGGGGCTTCAATTGATTCTCCAACGATGTTCCCAGCATCTTCAAAGACTTCTCTTTCGGATTCCGGAAAGATCTGATAATCACCGTCGGCAAGAAACGTCGAGTCTACATGTGATGAAAAGATGCAATTAAGAAAATGCGTAGATTGTCATTCTACTTCACGACAAAATTACAAGCCAAGAACATAACATCATATAATAGCAAACAACACAATTGCCCCTTACTGGGCAGTCATTTATCGAGTATTAAATAAATTACTGAGTTACATTAAGTAACAGGGTCATTGTCGGTGTTTAACCGGCTGCCCACCGAGGGGTATACCCAAGGTGGTAGATTTTGGGTGAGGGGACGCCGAGATCTGGAACTCGAAGGTGCAAGGAACACAAGACTTAAACAGGTTCGGGCCGCACGGAGCGTAACACCCTACGTCCTGTATGGTTTGTATTGCCTTCGGTACAGAATGACCTAATGATCCTCCGTTTTGAGAGGGGTCCCTAACCTCCCTTATATACCCGAGAGGCCAGGGTTACAAAGATATTAATCAATACCAGCTAAGGAATCGTACCAGAACATATCTCGAGTAGATTCCCCCTGTATCTGTTAGCCTTATCTCTTATTTAAACGGAATAAATAAGAGATAAACAAGATGAATAAGAGATAAGACGGACTTAATCTCTTAGACCTCTTTAAACTACGTTATGTACCCAGTCCCGTGGCCCCGGGTCTGACAGTCATCTACCCCAAACATTTAGCTAACTACAAGAAGTAACATGGTTGACTACTAAACTAATTACACTTAACATTTTTATTTAATTAACTAGCTAATCACCTTGAAAAACCCTAAGTTATTATTTAATATAGATCTAATAATAAAGTTTTATTTATTTTAGCTATTTTACACCTAATCATAGGTTGAAATTTTGTAGTTATGCTACACTACTTAGGAACAACATCTTAGAATATTTTCATAATTTTCCATGAATAAAAGCTAGTATAAAGAATTATCTTTAGAAACAAACCAAAAATTCATAACTTGGGGTATGACCTTTTATTAATCCTAATATTTTTACCATGGATTACACATCCAAAAAGGAGGTTATGGTAAAAATTTCAAATACAAACATCAACAGAAACACCCTTAATTAAAAATTTAAGCATTTCATCAACATATAACAAAAAGTATTGAAATCTAAGCAAATGAACAGTAAAGTACTCGAACTTTTTACACAGAGCTATACATAGCACATACAATCTAAGTTCCAAATTTCAGCTATAAAACATGCCTACAACATGAGATACAAATAAAACACTTATTTTCTAGTATTTAATCTACAACAGAAATTATACATATATAGCTCAAGTTCATTACACAAAAGTAGTCGAATTTAACTCAAGGATTCCAAAAAAACTGGTTTGGCATTTTTCTGAACTTTGTACAATTTTCTACAAATTTTTGAAGTTCACTGCTTTTGAATTGGGGGGGGCTTTGGAAATTTACAGGGACACCCTTAACATTTTTGAAATCCTTGCACTTATACCCTTGGTTCATCGGGGAAGAAGGGCAGAGGGGGGTGCCGGCCAAATTCCGGTGAGGGGACGGCGAGGGGTCGGAGGATAAGTGGTCAGCGAGCACCAGGAGGTCAAGGCGCACCTGTCAGAGGTCTTGGAAAAAGAATGGGATGGCCGGAAGGGGCGTCTCCACGGCGGCCGAGACGGCGGCGGAAGGGTGCTCGTCGGCGATGGGATTCCCGGTGAGGAGGAGGACCAAGCTTGGGCTGGAGAGCTGCAGCAGGGCAAGGGGAAGCTAATGGGGTAGTCGAATTGGACAGAGGAGGGGTGGAGGTAGGGGTTCGACGGCGGACAGGAGCTTACCGGCGGAAGGAGAACGGCGGCGAGGTAGCTCCGGTGGAGGTCCGGCCACGGGGAATGGTTCGGGAGCTTCAGTGGAGCAAGGGGAAACTTCCTAAGGTGTTGTGGTGGTGCGGGGAGGATTGGAGGGGGTTGCCCACGGCGAACAGAAGGGCGCCGGAGATGGAGGAGATGGTGGCGGTGGTGCTCGGGGTTCCGGGCAATCAAAGAGCAGAAACGGGAATGGAATGGGAAGAGAGGGAAGTAATGCTGCTCTTGAACCAGAAGAGATGAGGCGAGAGGGTGTGCACGGGCAATGCCACGGCGACGGCGAGGTGGCGGCGGCAGAGCTGCGGGTCGGCGTGGCGCGCGCGCGAGAGGGCCAGGGAGGAGGAGCTAGAGCGGCACTCGGGTTGGGGTCGACGCATGGGGTGGCTAGGAGCTGGAGGTGGCGCCAGGGAGCGATCGAGGTGCAGCACATGGCCCGGGAAATGGTGCTGACACCGGCGGCAGGGGTGCAGCGGCGGAGCAGAGGAGTTGCCAGAGGAGGAAGAAGAGAGGAGGAGGTCCAAGGGACTTGGCTGGAAATTGCAAAAACCTCAGGGACTTCATTATAAATAGAAAATTTCCCACTGATCCAAAGCCCTAATGAGAAAATAGTTAAAACAGAAGTTGTAGAACTTTTCAAGACCTATAACTTTGCTTTAGGGCTCAAGTTCAGAAACCTAAAGTGCACTGAATTATTTTACCATTTTGCACTCAAAATAAACTTTACATAAAACTTGTCCTAGTAAAGTAATTTTTATGAACTCTTGGGCTTATCTGCAAGCATTTAAGGCTGGTTATGATGACATTCACCTTTTTCACTTTGACCCTTAGTAGTTTTTGGAAAGTTACTTTATACTCCAACTAAGTTACATAAAAGGACTTGTATTTTCATAAATTTACACAATTACCCTTATTTTCACAACTTTGCTAGATTTCCACACTAATTAATTCACACTAAACATTATTTCTATTGGTTTGATCTATTTGACACCGAGGGTGTCACAGGTTATAACCGGCGTTGCCATCCACAAAACTCAAGATCTTATGACCGGCAGCCGCGTTAATTAATGTCTCCGCAACAGGCATCGGATATTCATCCTTTGGAGTAACCCTGTTGAGGTCTCTGAAGTCCACACAGACTCGCCATCAGCCATCCTTCTTTTGCACAGGTACAACACTTGAAATCCACTCAGCATATTTGCAAAGTCTGATAAATCCTGCTTCTAGCATCTTCTCTACTTCCTTTTTAACTTCAACCAGGACCTCAGCCTTCATCTGTCGTGCCCGCTGCTGAAATGGCCGAAATCCATTCTTGATAGGGAGCTGATGCTCGACTATGCTTCTGTCCAACCCAGGCATCTTCGTGTAATCCCAAGCGAAGCAATCTGCGTATTCTTTTAGGAAGGCTATCATCGGCTCTTGTAAACATGGGCGTAACTTTTTGCTGACAAATGTTGGTCGTGGCTTATCCCCAGGACCAATATCTATTTCTTCAAGCTCATCAGCCGATGTAAACCCATATCCTAGTTTCCCATCATCTGTTAAATCAATACTGCAGATGGATAAAGAAGATAATAAAAAGAATTTTGGCTGATTGTCGAGATTGGCCGCTTTATGTCTTTCACTGCTTTTTGAAACTTTACAACAAGAGTAAGGTCGACTGTCAAAGTGGGCTTTCCTATAACTGCTACGACTATGCACAACACTTGATATCAAAAGTTTACACTTTATTTTTTGGGGCCGATTGTGGCAGAACCAATCCGCTTGAATTATTCCGGCAATACTAACTCAACGCACTTCAAACGGAACAACCCATTGGTTTGTCGGGTCACCGCCTGATTCAACCATGGTTACACAGGATCGAGGTAGGTTTACCTCGCATGAAGGCGAGTTTACAATCACACCACAGCTCACCAACTTTTAATTCATAGAAATATTAAACAGTATTACAATCTATTTCAACTTAAAGTAAACTTATACAAACATTGTTTAAAACCACAAGCTATGCAAGCTTGTTCAGATTCACAGCGGAAGAAATTAACACGTGAGTACACACGTCGGGAAAGTTGACACCACGCTTAGCCCAGAATATGGCGTCATTCCGGAGGGTCATTGCCAGCCGGGGACGGATCCCACTCCACGGACCAGCCAAACGGAACAGAGAATGGCCAGGCTGGACTATCCGTTTGGTTCCCACAAGCCATATCTGAAAGACAAACTAGCAAGACTGAGTATGCTAATACTCAGCAAGACTTAACCGAGATTGGGTATACTTAGCCTGAAGCTAGACCATGGAGGATTGAGAGGTTCTGGTTTTCTTTTTGCTGAAAAACAACAAAGAGTATGATCTAACTTTCATGTTTTAGCTTTCAGATTCTAGTTTCATTAACCATTCTAGATAAGCACCTATACTAGACAAGCAAGGTAGAGATTAGCATCCATCAAGATTATTCCTACAATCGTTACTGTTCTTACTATATGTGGCAGAAGGAGCAAGCAGTCTCAATCTCCGCGAGAAACGGATGATTCTGAATCGAGTTTCATAACCTTGCAAGGGATCCTAACTCACATGTTCAGAAACTTAACTTTCCGAACAATCGTTCCCATCATATTCTGGGTTATGGATCAGAGCCACCACAAGCGATTGTAGGAACGTACGCACATCCAATGTGCAGGATGTACATCTACAGCGCGACTGTATGACCGTACTCCTATCTGCTATGTAAAACGTACTCCCACACGTCGGTGCGTGTGTGTAACAAAAACCAATCAGTTGAGTGGTGGAGATAAGTCCATTTGCCGGGCCAATCAGGTACTAAGCTTACCGCATACCATATTTACAGCATGTGGCTAGTATTTTCAAACACTTGACCATAGCTACCACACACTGCGACCTTATGAACTTTTATCCACACAGATGGGGTAACCTTCCAAGTCATGATACCGCACATGACCCCGTCCATCATCCTTATAGTGATTGCAGAATAGTAAACAATCAACTCCTATATCGTGCGAGTGATAAGAAATCACTCGACTTCTGCCGGTCCTATTAGCAGAGCATCTATTCGATAAGGACTCAGGCACAATACATAGGTTCCTAGGATTCATGCATCTAGGGTTCCATTTCAACTCCTAGACTTAATGCATAATATAGATATATAAGTATAAAACTGTATAAGTGTAGTAATTTAAAATACTGGGTTATGCATCGTGGCTTGTCTTCTTGAGCGGGGCTGGGGTCAGGGATGTCAAAGACTTCCGAACCTTGGTTTGGGGCTTCAGTTAAATCCTCGGCGACGTTCACCTGGTCTTCAGAAAACCCTTGCTCGGTTTCCAAGACTAGTTCGTAGACTCCGTTGTCGAGTCTCGTTGACTCTACATGATATGCAGTGATTTGAATTAGGTGGTTCTTGAGTTAAGTACTTTACCTCACGATAAAGTTGCAATCTAACAAATTTATAAACACAATTTCATAAAACAAGAAATTTGAATTCAAACTTACTATTTGTATCTTAATTCAATTATCATAATTAATTGGATTAATTGAATTAGGTTAACAAGTTTGATTTTTATTTTGAAATCCACAAAGGCTATGGCCTTGAATGTTTGTGGGTAAGCTTACTTCTAACAGATGAGCTTATTATGAATTTTTCATAAATTTTTGAAAACAGAAACTAAAGTATTTGAATTAAGTTCAAATTTCAAGTTTAAATTCAAACCTTAGGCAAAACAGTACCAATAATTCTTGAAAGATTTACTATGAACTACTCAATTACAGAACATCACATGGTAAAAAGATCTAAGCATGAAAACTTTAGTAACTTGCTTGAATAAATTTAAACCATTTCAAGCTTGATTTGCATAAGTTTAAATTAGTTCAAGCTAGAGTTCAGTACTGCAAGTGAAGTTTTTACACAAGCTTACTTATAACTTAACCAGGCTACACACTAAAAATCACAAGCAATAGAGCTAGCACGCAAAAGTTATACTCAAGATACCCTTTTGCTAAACTTTAAAATAACTCTAAAAACATTTTAATTCAAACTGAACTCCAGTAACAAAAGTTGTAGAGCTAGACTTCTGGAGTACAACAAAAATGGTTTGGTAATTTTTGGATTTTTCTACAAATTCCTATGAATTTCCAAAATTAGCTGATTTGAAATGGGGGGTACTGATTTTCCATAGAAAGGCCCCTGGAAAGATTGAAATCCTTGCAATTGGGTCCTTCGCCGGGTTAAATAGAGAAGCCGATCAACGACGACCAAACTCCGGCGAGGGGAAAGTAGGGGAAAAGGTTCAGGGACTCACGACGGTCACGGGGGTGGCCGGAGTTGAGGAAGAGAGGGGCTGAGGCGGCGAGTCGACGGTGAACAGAGGCGGGCGGCAGGGCTCTGAGGGGCGGCGACGGTGTTCCGGTGGCCGGAGTGCTGGAGGGCGGCGGGGAAGTGGCTAGAAAGCTTCCTCGGGGTGATGTGGTGCTGGTGGTGTGCTTGGCCGGGGCTGAGAGGTGATGGAGCGTCAGGACGACGGCAGGACCGAGCGGCGGCGGAGCTCGAGCTCACCGGCGCTGTGGTCTGGGCTGCTCGAGTGCGGGAAAATGAAATTGGACGGGTCTGTGAGCTTCAGTGGGTTGCGGTAGTGCTACTGGAGCACTGAATCGCGGGTGGGAGGTGGCGGAGGCGGCTGACGACAGCGGGCAGGAGCTGTGGCGGAGCTCCGGCGAGGGTAGTCGAGCGGAGGAAGAAAGAAGAAGCAATGCTGCGTAGTGGAATGGGTAAAAGAAGTCAAGAGGGACTCCTGGGCAAGCTTTAAGACTAGGAGAAGCACTGCGCAAACGAAGAAGCTGCTAGCAAGCCCGGCGGCGTGCGTGGCGGCTCGGGCGGCGGCGGCGCGACGTGGAGGGGCGGGGAGAGGGCCAGCGCGGGGTAGTGAGCGGCGGGCGCGGGCGTTGGAGGGCATGGGACGCGGAGAGGAGCGGCGCGGGGGCAGCTGGGGCTTGGGAAACGGCCGGCGAAGGCGGCGGGGTCACGGGTGCTGAGAGAAACAGAGAGAAGGAGGGCTGGAGGTAGATGATGAGGACTAGTCTGCAATTTTCCAAAAATACAGGGACTCCATTGTAAAGACATAACAACTTTCAAACCATAGCTCAAATGAAAATATGTCCAAAAGCAAAAGTGTAGAGCTTAACAAGATCTACAACTTTGCTTTAAGGTTCGGTTTCAAAAGAGTTAAGGATTTGAATCTATTATAAAACTTGGTAAAAGTTTAAACTTCGAAGAAATCCTATTTAAAATCTACACTCCAATTGAATCCTTAGGGTAGTTTCACTTCTCGTAGAGGTCTAAAAGTAAGTACTTGCTTCTTGCAAAACAACCCTTTACATATTTTGATTTTACCTACCATTCTCACACATTTTGCACCAAAGGACCTAAATTTTCCAGAATTACAAAAAGACCCTTTTGCCTTTGCATTAAAGTTTTTAACACACATACAAAAGATCAAACACACAAACTCATATTAGAATCTAGTGTGTTTTAATCCTAAGTACCTGAATGTCACAACCTTCCCCCCTAAAAAGAATCTCGTCCCGAGATTCCGGAACAGAATGGAATCGGACGATCAGATTTGGGAGTTGGCTTGAAGAATGTCTGGAAAGTTACGCTGAAGATATGACTTGGTTTCCCAAGTCGTTTCTTCTTCAGTGTGTTGGTCCCACTGAATTTTGAACATCCTGATGGTTTCTCTTCTAGTACTTCTTTCTTTGGTGTCTAGTACTTTGATCGGATACTCGGTATAAGATAGATCCGGTTGGACTTCACTAGATTGGGAATCAATGATCTCGGTAGGAATTTGACGCACTTCCTAAGTTGAGATACATAGAAGATATCATGAATGGCCGCTAATTGAGGAGGAAGTTGAAGACGATAAGCTACGGGTCCATAGACTTCGATAATCTCAAAGGGTCCGACATATCGAGGGGCAAGTTTTCCTTTTATGCCGAACCGTTGAATACCTCGAGTAGGAGATACTCAAAGATACATGAAGTCTCCAATCTAGAACTGTAATGGTCTCCTTCGTATGTCAGCATAGCTTTTCTATCGAGATTGGGCTGCTTTTAGATTATTCTGAATAGTCTTCACCTTTTCCTCTGCTTCAGTGACAAGGTCGGGTCCAAAGATTTTGCGCTCGCCAGTTTGGTGACCAACTCAAAGGAGTTCAGCATCGGCGACCGTATAATGCTTCGAACGGAGCCATCTTGAGACTTGTTTGATAACTGTTGTTGTAGGAAAATTCTGCCAGTGACAAGCATTTGTCCCAATTCTTGTTGTATTGAAGTACGCAGGCTCTAAGCATATCTTCTAGAATCTGATTTATCCTTTTTGTTTGCCCATCTATCTGAGGATGATATGCGGAGCTTCGAATTAACTTAGTTCCAAGAGCATGTTGAAGTTGCTCCCAGAATCGAGCGATGAACTGAGCTCCACAATCAGAAATGATCATCTTCGGCGTTCCATGGAGATGAACGATTTGATCTAGATAGATCTAGCATACTTTTTGGTGTTGTAAGTAGTATGCACGGAAAGGAAATGGGCAGTCTTGGTTAATCGATCAATGATTACCCAAATAGAGTCATGCCTTTGGGAGGTGTTGGGTAAGCCAACGATGAAATCTATGCTGATATCCTCCCACTTCCAAGAGGGAATGGGTAGAGGTTGAAGAATACCAGCAGTTTTTAGATGATTGGCCTTAACTCTTTTGCAAATATCACACTCCGAGACATACTTTACAATTTCTCGCTTCATACGCGTCCACCAAAAGTTCTGTTTCAAATCTTGGTACATCTTGGTACTGCCGGGGTGCATAGAGAATTTGGACCGATGGGACTCGTCCAATATCTGCTTACGAAGCTTATGGTCCTTGGGTACAATGATACGCTCGTTGAACCATAGTACCCCTTCGTGATCTACTCGAAAACACTTGCACTTTTCTTCTTCTTGTGCTAACTTCTGCTTGATGATTCTGACCCCTTTGTCATGCTGTTGTGCCAGGATGATGTTATCCCTAAGTGTAGCTTCAACTGAGAGATGGTTCAAGCTACCTTGAGGAATGATCTCTAGATTGAGCTTCCTCATCTCCCAACAAAGAATCTCATTGAAAGCCTCTACTGACAAGCAAAAGCAATTTGCTTGGCGGCTAAGTGCATCCGCAACGACATTGGTCTTGCCTCGATGATAGTGTACCTCTAGATCATAATCCTTGATAAGCTTTAGCCAACATCTCTGCCTCATATTTAGTTCTGCTTGCGTGAAGATGTACTTGAGGCTTTTATGGTTAGTATATATATGACACTTTGTACCCATCAGATGATGTCACCAAATCTTAAGTGCATGGATAACGACTGCGAGTTCAAGATCATGCATAGGATAGTTCTATTCATGAGTCCTGAGTGCTCTAAAATAACGATGCATAAGCAATCATTTGGTTGTCTTGCATAAGCACACAACCAAGTCCGATTCCCAAAGCATCACAATAGATGTCAAAAGGTTTGGAAACATCCGGTTGAGCCAAAACTGGGGCAGTAGTGAGATGTGCTCTGAGGGTGTGGAATGCATCTTCACATTTCTGATCCCAGGAGAATTTAACTCCTTTCTTCAGTAATTCGGTCATAGGCTTGGCTATTCTTGAGAAGTCAGGAATGAAACGACGATAATAGCCAGCTAGACCAAGAAAACTGCGGATCTGATGGACTGACATAGGAGGTTTCTAGTCTAGCACTTCTTGGACTTTACTGGGATCAACGGATATACCACCACTGGAGATGGTATGTCCTAGAAATTTAACGGTATCCAGCCAAAATTCACACTTGGAGAATTTAGCATACAAGTGGTGGTCTCTCAATCTTTGAAGAACAACATGGAGATGTTTTGCATGATCTTTCAGATTTTTAGAATAGATCAGAATATCATCAATGAAGACCACTATGAATTTATCAAGTTCTTTCATGAAGACTGAGTTCATCAGATACATGAAGTATGCTGGGGTATTGGTAAGGCCAAATAACATGACCAAATATTCATAGAGTCCATATCTGGTGGAGAATACCATTTTTGGAATATCACTAGACCTGATCTTGATCTGATGATATCCGGAGCGGAGGTCAATCTTAGAGAATACCTGGGCTCTGGCTAACTGATTGAACAGAATATCAATGCGGGGCAGAGGATATTTGTTTTGGATGGTTACCACATTGAGGGGACGATAATCTACACATAGCCTTAAGCTATTGTCCTTTTTTCTTCACGAATAGGGCTGGACAACCCATGGTGAAGCACTCGGATGAATGAAACCCTTATCAAGGAGGTCCTAGAGTTGGACTTTTAACTCTGCCAGCTCATTGGGTGGCATACGATAGGGCTTCTTAGAGATGGGGGCTGTGCCAGGTTGTAGCTCTATAATGAACTCAATGTCCCTATCCGGAGGCATTCCAGGTAAATCGTCCGGAAAGACGTCTAGGTACTCACATACAATAGGGATATCATCTAGCTTGATCCCTTCTACAGCATAGGCACAAGAGTTGTTGCACTTCCGTTGTTAAAGATAGAGAATAGTAGTTCCATGATCAGGTGAATCTATCTCCACGGCTCGGGAAGAGATATCCAATGATACTCGGAGCCTAGTCATCCAATCCATTCCTAGTAGGATATCCATTCCTTCTAGGTCAAAAACTAGCAAATCTGTCTTTACCAGATTTCTACCCAACTGAATTGGCACACTTCTATAAACTTGGTTTGAGGAAATTTTACCGCTAGGAGTTGCTATCATATAGGCTCCTTTAGTAGGATAGAAATCCAGGCCTACTTTTGTTCCATATTTTGAACTGATAAAACTATAGGTTGCACCAGAATCAAAAATTATAATCACGGGTTGATGGTTTATTGAGAAAGTACCCGTCATTATTGGCGTACCCTCGAGGAGTTCGGAGAGAGTTGTGAAGTTTGCCCTCCCCTGGTGGACGTGTACCACCTGCTTCTTGCCCTTGCCCTTGTTGTTCGGGCTGGATGTTTGCCCTTGGAAAGATTTCCTGGGTTGAGGACAATCCTGGATGAAATGGGACGAGCTGCCGCAGTTGAAACAACGATTGTTGTTGTTTCCTTGATTGGACGGTGGAAAGCTCAGCCTCGGGCCTTGTTGCTGTTGCTGCTGGGGTTGTGGTGTCGGCGGCCGATTGAATTGAGTCTGCTAGGGAGGCCTGGCTACCCATCTGCCTGGTAGATTGTTTCGGGGCGGGGCTCAGGTAGCGGTGTTCTGGACCAACCGATACCTTGGCGGTTGCGCATTTGAGGGTCCCGTGGATGTCTTCCGTTTCTTTTCTACCCTGTGGGCTGAGATGCAGTCCTCTTGAGTAATGGCCATATTGACCAGTTCGTTGAAGTTGTCGGCCCTTACCAGGTTCAGCCGTTCCATAAGCTTTGTATTTAGGCCTCGATGCAAGCGATCCCGTTTACGGGCATCAGTGTCTGCATGATAACCCGCGTACTGGCACAGGTGATTGAAGGCCTGTGCATACCACATGACAGTGCAGGTTCCCTGAGTCAAAGCCACGAATTCATTGAGCTTTCGCTCAATGAGTCCTTCTGGAATATGATGCGCTCTGAAAGCGGTCCGAAATTCGTCCCATGTGACAACATGACCAACCGGCTGCATGGCGTAGTAATGGTCCCACCATATGCGGGCGGTGCCGCGAAGTTGTTGAGCCACGAAGAGTGCCTTGTTCGCGTCTGAGCATTGTGCAGACAACAATGCGAACTTGGACTCTATAGTGCGGAGCCATGCGTCCGCATCAAGGGGCTCGTCTGTTTTATGGAACAATGGGGGCTGGGTGTTGAGAAAGTCTTGGTAGCCAGCCGATGGATGTTCATCACGGCCTCGGGACGGGAGATGAAACTGGTTCATCTGGGCCTGTACTAACTGATTAAGGAGTTCCGTTTGTCGTGCCATGACCTCAGCTAAGTTTGGCGGTGCTGGTGGCGGTTGTTGGGAACCGCTAGCTTGGTCTGGCCGGAAACCTTTGGGGGTTCCACGTGTAGCTCCAACCATCTAAAATAGAGGAGATGTCCATTATTAACAACATATTCTTGTTCCCAGTTTCAGAAAATATACCGCCGCTAAATAGATATGTAATTAACATATTCTGTTTAACCAACTCATTCAAAGGGCAAGGATATCGATATGAACAACAGGACTCAAAGCTTAGATTCACGGCAGAAACTGGTTATCCTTAACATATTACATTAGGGGTGGTCTGCTTGCTAACAGTCTAGCCACACATACACATGCCATATATATTATAGCAAATGGCCTTGGGTCCAGGTAAACTACTCACTACTTATGTGTGATACTCAGGTAGTTAGCTAAGTCATATCTTAGAATTTATGTATGCTTGTATGTTTAAAGTTTGGCCAAAAGTGTATTTTATATATATGCAATGCTATGGAAGAAAGGGTGTTTATGCAATTAATATTAACTAAAGGTCCTTTTATGCAAATTGGTTGGAGGTGAGGGAAAAATTTAAAAGCATAAGGGTTAATTTGCAAAAAACAGTATTTGTGGTCAAATTGCAAAATTATGTGTGAAGTTACCATGGGATGTATGTGCAAAAGTAATTTTACTTAGGTATTTACATAAAACATGAAATATTTACTAAGTTCATTTTATTTCTAAAACTATTGCTCAACTGCAGATGAACCTTAAAGAGAAGTTGTAGAGTTTGAAAAACCATGCACTTTTGCTTTTTGGACCATCTTCATTTGAGCATTGGTTTAAAAGTTACAAGCCCTTTACAGTAAGGCCCCTGTCTTTCTCTGAAATTGCGGATCAGTCCTTGAGTCAGTTCACCCCTTCTTCCTCCCTGCGCTCTGCTCCTCCTGCTCTGCTTCCTCTGTTTCCTCTGTCGCCGGAATTATGGGCCGCACTGGCTCACCGCCGGCCATCTCCCCTGCCCTTCCCCCATCCACGCGTCGACTCTTGCTTGGCCACCGCTCTACCCTCCCCTTTGCTGGCGTCCTGGCCGCGCGCCACGGCGCCTGCGGCACTGCCGCACCGCCGCCGGCGCCTCTCCTGCCGCCGCCGCAAAACCCTGCGGCAGGCCTTATCCCCTCCCCTCCCTCCTGCTCCACGACACTAGCAGCTCACCGTCGATCCGCTTGCCTATAAATTGACACCCCCGGTCTCCCCCGCGCGCGTACAGAGCCGCCGTCTCCCTAGCGCCGCCGTGACCTTGGGTCGCCGTGGAACTCGTCTTCCCGCTCTTCTCCTCCCCAAATTGGCTGCACCGTGAGCTTCCCCGTGCCCTATAGAACCTCCTCAGCCAGTTCTCTTCCACCTCCGCCCACCGGAAGCACCCCGCCGCCGTGCGCCTCCGGCCACCGGTCCTGTCCTCCGCGGGCAGCTCTCCTCCGACCGCCTTGAGCCTCCCCGAGACCTCCCACAGGTAGCCCGAGGCCCCCTCGTGCTCCTCCTCTCTTTTCCCCTCACCGCCGGCGACCTCACCGGCCGGAATTTGGCCGGACTTGTGCCTCCCCCACCGCCGGCCATGGTCTGGATCCAATTGCGTGGAACACTTTCTTTCCAGGGGGTTAGATGTTAAATGCAAGGACTAATGTGTAAAGGGAATCTGTTATTTCATGTGAGGGTCTATTCTGTCTTGTAAAATTCATAACAATTCACAGAAAAATCTAAAAATAGTGAAACAAATTTTGTTAGAAAGTAGATTTCAAACTCTATGACTTTTATTAATAGAGTTTAGTGTGAAACAAAATACTTTTGCCTTTATTAAACATCTAAGATTAAGGGGTACTACACATGTGACCTTGTCATTTCATGCTCTTTTGTTTATCTTTAAGTTTAGCATGAATGTTCTTTAAGCCCTAAGTGACCTTGTGCAATTTCAAACTCCACATTTAATTTAAACTTACATCTTTAATTTGAGCTTTCAAATTTAAGATAAACCTAATGTATAACCTATTCTAATTGGAATCTTAGTATTCACTAATGTAATGTTTTATGATGCTAATATATAATCAAGTTTCTATGATCTTTTATTTAAAGTTTTAAAATCAAATTTTAGTTTATTTCAAATTTAACCCAAAGATTTAATTTATATTACAATAAAATTCTACCATATCTTATAAATGGTGTTTCAAATCTAAACCCTCTTTATTCTATACATGTTTGTGTGCTAATTGGGTGTGATATAATATTTGAATTTTAAATTTAAAATTCACCTTATTAATATATTGCATTTCATATAGAATCAACGACACTCGACGACGGGGACTACGAATTGGTTTTAGGACAAGACCAAGGCTTTCCAGAAGACCCAGCACAAGTCGTCGAAGGTCTAACTGAAGCTCCGAACCCGAGTTCGGAAATCTCTGACTCTTCTGCCCCTACCCCTACTCCCGAAGGCAAGCCCCGGACATATCCCATTATTTTATCTACACTGCAATCTATACTTACTTATATTATATCTTGCATTAAGTCTAGGAATTGAAGTGAAACCCTAGATGCATGAACCCTAGGAATCCAATGTAATGCTTCCGAGTCCTTATCGGATAGATGCTCCGCTAATAGGACCGGTAGAAGTCGAGTGATTTCCTGTCACTCGCGCGATATAGGAGTTGCATGTTTACATTTCTGCAACAACTATAAGGATGACGGACAGGGCCATGCGCTGTATCATGACCTGAAGTTTTACCCTGTCTGTTTTGTTAAAAGTTGATAAGGTCGATCCATGTGGTAGTGGTGGCTAAGTTTTTGAAAGTACTAGCCACATACCGCGAAATATGGTAAGCGGTAAGCCTAGTACCCGATTGGCCCGGCAAATGGACTTGTCTCCACCACTCGACTTTTACTTTATGTTTACACGCACCGACGTGTGGGAGTACGTTCTGCAAGGCAGACAGGAATACGGGTTTTGTAGTCGCGCTACAGACGTATGTCCTGTACACATTGGGTGTGCGTACGGTCCTGCAGTCGCTTGTGGTGGCCCTGATCCATAACCCGGAATATGAGGGAAACGGTTGCTTGGAACGCCCTGTTGGTATTCCGAGCGTGTGAGTTAGGTTTACCTTGCAAGGTTAAATTCGATTCGAATCGTCCGCCTCTCACGAGGATTGAGATTACTTATCCCTTTTACCACATTGAGTAAGGAGAGGAACTAATGATAGATAATCTTGTGGAATGATAATCACTACCTTGCTTGCTTAGTGTAGGTGCTAATCTAGAATAATTACTCAACTAGAAGATGAAGGCTAAAACTTGAAAGTAGTACATACTCTTTATTACTTTTCAGCTGAAAATAAACCTAGAGCCTTACAAAGCTTGCATGGGTCTAGTTACGGGCTAAGTATACCCAGCCCCGGGTAAGTCTTGCTGAGTATTAGAATACTCAGCCTTGCTAATATCTGTTTCAGGTATAACCTTTGAGAATCCCACGGACAACCTTGTGTGGCCAACGTCCGTTCCGTTTGGCTGGTCCGTGGAGTGGGACCCGTCCCCGGCCAGCACAGACCCTCCGGAGTGACACCAAGCCCTGGGCTAAGCTTG
Organism: Panicum hallii; assembly: GCF_002211085.1. Classification (NCBI taxonomy): domain Eukaryota; kingdom Viridiplantae; phylum Streptophyta; class Magnoliopsida; order Poales; family Poaceae; genus Panicum; species Panicum hallii. The sequence goes on along the minus strand of NC_038043.1, from coordinate 21,258,553 downwards.
GCGTTCGCCTTCGCGTCGTGTGTAGTCGCGTAAAACTTTTTCTTCCGCTGTGAGTTTAGACAAGCTGTTATGCTTGTCAGTTGAACATGGTTATGTATAAGTTTGCCTATCTTTGAAACTCGTTTGTAATAATGTATGTATGGTTGTAAAATTAAAAGTTAATGAGCTATTCTGTGATGTGAACTCGCCTTCGTGCGAGATAAGCCTGCTTCGATCCTGCTGAACCGTGGTTGTATCGGGCGGAGACCCGACAGACCAAAGGATTGTTCCGTTTGAAGTGCGTTAAGCTGGTTGCGGATCGTACGGCGGTCAATAACGCACTTGAGCCGGAATAATTCGACCGGTTCTGCCACAGCTGGTATCAGAGCTGTAGGTTTATCTTTACATCTAGAATAGCTTTTAAAAGGTGTTTTCTGGATAAAAGTTTGCCAACAAATGAATTTATAAAGTACGTTGGATCCGTTAAGGTTGGTGATTAGAACGTAAAGCCCTAGGGGTGTATATGGGAAAGTATCAGGTGGCTAATAGTATCTATATATGTATAGATGGTTCTGACTTGCAGCACTACTTTCCGTCAAAACTTAAATTCCTGCACAATCCAACCTTACTTCCTGTAACGACATCTACGTACGGAGGTAAGAAGGTAAGGATCCTCAGCCAACTGAGGGAGCTTGGCCTTCCCGTCGGTGATGCGAACCGAACGCTGTTTCTCAAGCAGTGGCCTACTTGAGATGCTGCCAATATACCAACTTAGGTTGATTATATTGGGAGTATATGGTTCGGCGCAGGGTATGGCGATCGCTGTTCATACCCCCGCATATTGCGGTACCCCCGTGAATACGTTGTTTTGATAACGTATGCTAACGTTGTCTGTACGGCGGTAATTGTACAGATGCTGTTTCTATAGTGAACAGTAATGTTTGGGGACGCTTTCATGTCGTGCTGCCATGAAAGGTTCATGAGATATATATATCTGTGTTTTCTTCTGTAGGTACACTAACCACGTTTACGCTATTAGGATGCGTAGGGTTTACCGACTAGTTATATATAGTGAGAGACGTATGGTTATGCCACCGAAATTAACTACGTAAGTCCGAAAACATTCGGCAGTTGTTTGGGTTGTGAGGACGAGTAGCGCGTGCATGCATCTTTGGCCAATAAAAGAATTTTATACATCATGAACCTGTTGTTTGTTTGGAATGGGGGAATGAAGAGTTAAGGATAGCTTTAAGTTGGGTGTCTTATATGGGATCTTAGCTTTTCATCTGATTTCCGGCCTTTGCTGTTAACAAAATTGGTCATCTTGATTCGTTTATCTTGTATTCTTCTAACAAGATAACAAGTTTTACCATTTGCATCCTGGTCGCAGATGGCAGTACCTTCCAATGTTTTCTGGGATCCGGAAGGGCATCTCCACACCAATGCCCTTCACTGGGAGGGTTTTCCCCGCTTACTATGGGAATCTTTGCAGGCTTTCTATTATACAGAACCCCCTCAGTACGATGCTGTTGAACATGTGGAAGACGGAGTACATAGGGCCCATGTCAGGATGAGTATACCTCAGCATCCCTTCCGTTCACAATGGCAACCTATTGAGATCAGCACGACGGGTTACAGAATTATGGACACCATTGAAGCAGCGGCCCTAGAAGCCATTTATGCTTTCTGCAATCAACACCCTGAGGAAGTTGTAGGACAACCTATAGGTTTGTTTGCCACAACAGATCCTGGTGAAGCAGAGCGAGACCTCGGAACAATTCCTGAAAGTCATAGGCTGGAAGGTCCACCAGAAGAAGTAGTGCAAGGAATGAGGCGTTACACGGGCGTGCAATACCACTATCACATGCTGCTACGCCGTGAGATAGGCCATCTGATTACTGCTGCGCGAAGTTTCCACGGGGACGCTGCCAGATACTTCACCCAGGCAGACCAACTTCAAGCAGTGGTAATTGAGAAGAATGGAATAATCGCTACTCAAAACGAGACCATCCATCATCGTGAAGATCAGATCAACGAGAGTGATCACATAATCACTCAGCGGGATACTGTTATTGAATTTCTACAGGCACAAGTTCAAGATCTGATCCTGGCAGTGGATGATGCTCAAGCTCAGATTGAAGAATTGCAGCAGCCCCCGATTCCTCCCGTTGCACCTGCAGCACCTGAAGCTGAAGAGGAAGATCCCGAAGAGATCGAAGGAGTCTCTGAACTTGATTCTGAGCATGGGGACCCTGTCGTCAGTCCCCATCATTCCTCTTCTGGAAGCCAGTCATCAGTGGGCAATTTTGATGACTTTTAGTTTTGGTTGACAGGGTGATGGTTTAGATGTAATAAATGTATAAGATGTAATATAAGTAGTGTGTAAAATATCTAGCTATAAAGCCACTTGTTGTATATGTGGCATGTACTTTTGGGTAAAAGTTTGTAACCTTGGGAGTGTACTGATGTAAGATAGTAGTATCTTTATAGTAATCCAAGTCCTGAGTTTCGGTTATCCTGCTCAACGTCTGTGTACCCGTTATAAGTAGATTGAATGGAGCCTATGCATTACATTTCAGCTGGATAAATTGCATATTATCTGAAATTGGAGCAAGATTATGGTTGATAATGGATATCTTCTTTATTTCAGATGGTTGGAGCTACTCGAGGAACCCCGGAAGGATTCCGGGCAGGACAACCTGGTAGTTCCCAGCAACCACCACCGCCACCTCCAAACCTGGCCGAGGTTATGGCCCGGCAAACCGAGCTTCTAAATCAACTTGTACAAGCTCAGATGGGCCACTTCCAGCAGCAACCTCGAGGCCGAGGTGAACCTCTGTCGGCCAACTATCAGGACTTCCTCAGCACCCAACCTCCTTTATTCCACAAGGCCGATGAGCCTCTGGACGCAGATGCCTGGTTGCGGACTATCGAGTCTAAGTTCGCTTTACTGTCAGCTCCATGTTCAGAGGAGAACAAGGTGCTCTTCGCAGCCCAACAACTCCGAGGCCAAGCACGTCTTTGGTGGGATCAGTTTCATGCAATGCAACCCGCCGAACACGTGGTCATTTGGGATGAGTTTCGGACTGCCTTCCGCGCACATCATATACCAGCAGGACTCATTGAGCGGAAGCTCAATGAATTTCTAAGCCTGACCCAAGGTACCCGTACGGTTACACAGTATGCACAGGTTTTCAATCACCTGTGCCAGTATGCGGGATCACATGCGGACACAGATGCCCGCAAATGTGATCGTTTCCGTCGAGGCCTAAACACCAAGCTCAAGGAATGGCTGAATCTAGTAAAGGCCAATGATTTCAATGAGTTGGTCAATATGGCCATAACTCAAGAAGACTGCATTGCCGCCCACAGGGCGGAAAAGAAACGAAAAGCACCCACAGGGCCTGCAGCTCCACAGTCGCCACGGTATCGGTTGGTTCCAAGCAATGCTCCTCGAGCTCCGCCTCGAGGCAATTTACTTGGTAGATGGGTAGCCCGACCTCCCCAGCAAGTACAACTCAACCGACCACCTCTACCCCAAACTCGACAACAACCCCAACAGGGTCTGCGGCCGAGCTTTCCGCCAGCTACTCCAGGAAACAACAATAATCGTTGTTTCAATTGCGGAAGCCCGTCCCACTTCATTAAGGATTGCCCTCAACCTAGGAAATCATTCCAAGGGCAAACATCTAATCCAAACTACAAAGGCAAGGGTAAGAGACAAGTGGTGCAGGTCCGACAAGGGCGGGTGAATCTTACTACGCTCTCCGAACTTCCTGAAGGGGCACCAATAATGACGGGTACATTTTCTATCAATTATCATCCCGTTGTTGTTCTTTTTGATACTGGTGCCACCCATAGTTTTATCAGCATGAATTGTGGAACTAAATTAGGCTTGGATATCTATCCTGTTAATGGAGTGTATATGATAACAACTCCGGGTGGTAATATCTCCTCGAATCAAGTTTGTAGAAGTGTACCAATTCAAATGGGTAACAATCTGATGAAGGCAGATTTACTTTTACTAGACCTAAAAGGAATAGATGTTCTTTTAGGAGTAAATTGGATGACCCAACATCATGTGTCTCTAGATATTCCTTCAAGAACCGTGGAGATAGGTTCCCCGGAAAATGAGCCTACTATTCTTTATCTTCCACCACCAAAGTCCTTTTATTCATGCACCTATGCTACGTCTGGGGTCAAACTAGAGAACATTCCAGTCGTCTGTGAATATCCAGATGTATTTCCGGATGACTTACCTGGAATGCCCCCAGACAGAGAAATTGAGTTCATCATCGAACTCCAACCTGGTACAGCCCCTATCTCTAAGAGACCTTATCGTATGCCTCCTAATGAGTTGGCTGAATTAAAAACCCAACTCCAAGGTCTCTTAGACAAAGGCTTTATTCGTCCAAGTGCATCACCATGGGGTTGTCCAGCTCTATTTGTGAAAAAGAAAGACAACAGCTTAAGACTGTGTGTTGATTATCGTCCTCTCAATGCGGTGACTATCAAAAATAAGTACCCTTTACCCCGCATTGATATCCTCTTTGATCAGCTAGCCGGAGCTAAGGTGTTTTCTAAAATAGATCTTCGTTCCGGCTACCACCAAATTAAGATTCGGCCCAGTGATGTTCCAAAAACAGCCTTTTCCACTCGGTATGGTTTATACGAGTATCTTGTCATGTCGTTTGGTCTCACTAATGCCCCAGCCTATTTCATGTACCTCATGAATTCTGTTTTCATGCAAGAACTCGACAAGTTTGTCGTGGTCTTCATTGATGACATCTTGATCTATTCTAAAACTCCAGAAGATCATGTTAAGCATCTCCATGTCATCCTTCAGCGATTAAGAGACCACCACCTATATGCCAAATTCTCTAAATGTGAATTTTGGCTAGATACAGTCAAATTTCTGGGCCATACTATTTCTAGTGACGGAATATCCGTCGATCCCAGTAAAGTACAAGAAGTGATGGATTGGAAACCCCCAACCTCCGTCCATCAAATTCGTAGTTTTCTCGGTCTAGCTGGCTACTATCGCCGTTTTATTCCTGATTTTTCCAGAATAGCCAAACCTATGACCGAACTACTAAAGAAAGGTGTAAAATTTTCCTGGGATCAAAAATGCGAAGATGCATTTCATACTCTCAGAAATCATCTTACGACTGCTCCAGTCTTAGCTCAACCTGAGGTCTCAAAGTCTTTTGACATCTACTGTGATGCATCAGGAACTGGACTTGGTTGTGTACTTATGCAAGACAACCGAGTAATTGCATATGCATCACGAGCACTTAGGGTTCATGAACAAAATTATCCCACTCATGATCTTGAGCTTGCAGCCGTAATTCATGCTTTAAAAATCTGGAGACATCATTTGATGGGCACGAAATGCCACATCTATACTGATCATAAAAGCCTCAAGTACATCTTTACTCAGGCAGATTTGAATATGAGGCAAAGACGCTGGCTAGAACTAATCAAAGATTATGATTTAGAAGTACACTATCATCCCGGCAAAGCTAACGTTGTTGCCGACGCCCTCAGTCGCAAGGCACATTGCTCCTGCTTGTCCGTTGAAGCGTTCAACGAGACCCTCTGTTGGGAAATGAGAAAGCTCAATCTAGAGATCATTTCCCAAGGTGACTTAAACCATCTTTCGGTTAAAGCCACACTTAGAGATAGTATTGTTCTAGCACAACAGCGTAATGAAGGGGTCAAAATCATTAAACAAAAGTTAATCCAAGGTGAAGGAAAGTACAAATGCTTCCGAGTAGATCCTGAAGGAGTTTTATGGTTCAACGAACGTATTGTTGTACCCAAAGACCATAAGCTCCGCAGGCAAATAATGGACGAGGCCCACTTGTCCAAATTCTCTATGCATCCTGGCAGTACAAAGATGTATCAGGATCTGAAACAGAACTTTTGGTGGACTCGTATGAGGCGAGAAATTGCCAAATATGTGTCAGAATGTGATATCTGTCAAAGAGTCAAAGCCAGTCATTTGAAGACTGCTGGTATCCTTCAACCTCTACCCATTCCCTCGTGGAAGTGGGAGGATATCAGTATGGACTTTATTGTTGGCTTGCCCAGCACTTCTCGGAGGCATGACTCTATTTGGGTAATCGTTGATCGATTAACCAAGACTGCACATTTCCTTCCCGTGCATACCACGTATATTGCCAAGAAGTATGCCGAGATCTATTTAGATCAGATTGTTCGACTTCATGGAGTACCTAAAACGATCATTTCTGATCGTGGAGCACAATTTGTTGCCCGGTTCTGGGAGCAACTTCATGATGCTCTTGGGACTAAATTAATTCGAAGCTCCGCCTACCATCCCCAGACGGATGGGCAAACTGAGCGAGTAAACCAGATTCTGGAAGATATGCTCAGAGCTTGTGTACTCCAATTTGATAAAAATTGGGATAAATACTTGTCATTAGCAGAATTTTCTTATAACAATAGCTATCAGACAAGTATTAAGATGGCCCCCTTTGAAGCATTATACGGTCGCCGATGCCGAACTCCTCTGAGTTGGTCGCAAACCGGCGAGCGTAAAATTTTTGGACCCGATCTAGTTATAGAAGCAGAGGATAAAGTCAAGCTTATCCAGAACAATCTAAAGGCCGCCCAATCACGACAGAAAAGCTACGCGGATATACGAAGGAGACCATTGCAATTTCAAGTCGGAGACTTCGTATATCTTCGAGTATCCCCTATCCGAGGTGTTCAAAGATTCGGTGTAAAAGGGAAACTTGCTCCTCGATACATCGGACCCTTTGAAATCCTTGAAATTTGTGGACCTGTAGCTTATCGTCTCCAACTTTCTTCTCAATTAGCGGCCATCCATAACATCTTTCATGTATCCCAACTCAGAAAATGTGTTAAAATCCCCACCGAGATCATCGATTCTCAAGCTATCGAAATCAAACCAGATCTGACCTATACAGAACATCCCATCAGAATTCTCGACACGAAAGAAAGAAGTACCAGAAGAAAGACCACCAAAATGTACAAGATTCAATGGAACCATCATACAGAGGAAGAGGCAACGTGGGAAACCGAATCTTATCTTCAACACAACTTTCCCGATTTCTTCCAAACCAATCGTCGAGCTTGATCTCTCTGTTCCATCTTGCTTCAGAATCTCGGGACGAGATTCTTTTTAGGGGGGAAGGCTGTGATACTCAGGTAGTTAGCTAAGTCATATCTTAGAATTTATGTATGCTTGTATGTTTAAAGTTTGGCCAAAAGTGTATTTTATATATATGCAATGCTATGGAAGAAAGGGTGTTTATGCAATTAATATTAACTAAAGGTCCTTTTATGCAAATTGGTTGGAGGTGAGGGAAAAATTTAAAAGCATAAGGGTTAATTTGCAAAAAACAGTATTTGTGGTCAAATTGCAAAATTATGTGTGAAGTTACCATGGGATGTATGTGCAAAAGTAATTTTACTTAGGTATTTACATAAAACATGAAATATTTACTAAGTTCATTTTATTTCTAAAACTATTGCTCAACTGCAGATGAACCTTAAAGAGAAGTTGTAGAGTTTGAAAAACCATGCACTTTTGCTTTTTGGACCATCTTCATTTGAGCATTGGTTTAAAAGTTACAAGCCCTTTACAGTAAGGCCCCTGTCTTTCTCTGAAATTGCGGATCAGTCCTTGAGTCAGTTCACCCCTTCTTCCTCCCTGCGCTCTGCTCCTCCTGCTCTGCTTCCTCTGTTTCCTCTGTCGCCGGAATTATGGGCCGCACTGGCTCACCGCCGGCCATCTCCCCTGCCCTTCCCCATCCACGCGTCGACTCTTGCTTGGCCACCGCTCTACCCTCCCCTTTGCTGGCGTCCTGGCCGCGCGCCACGGCGCCTGCGGCACTGCCGCACCGCCGCCGGCGCCTCTCCTGCCGCCGCCGCAAAACCCTGCGGCAGGCCTTATCCCCTCCCCTCCCTCCTGCTCCACGACACTAGCAGCTCACCGTCGATCCGCTTGCCTATAAATTGACACCCCCGGTCTCCCCCGCGCGCGTACAGAGCCGCCGTCTCCCCTAGCGCCGCCGTGACCTTGGGTCGCCGTGGAACTCGTCTTCCCGCTCTTCTCCTCCCCAAATTGGCTGCACCGTGAGCTTCCCCGTGCCCTATAGAACCTCCTCAGCCAGTTCTCTTCCACCTCCGCCCACCGGAAGCACCCCGCCGCCGTGCGCCTCCGGCCACCGGTCCTGTCCTCCGCGGGCAGCTCTCCTCCGACCGCCTTGAGCCTCCCCGAGACCTCCCACAGGTAGCCCGAGGCCCCCTCGTGCTCCTCCTCTCTTTTCCCCTCACCGCCGGCGACCTCACCGGCCGGAATTTGGCCGGACTTGTGCCTCCCCCACCGCCGGCCATGGTCTGGATCCAATTGCGTGGAACACTTTCTTTCCAGGGGGTTAGATGTTAAATGCAAGGACTAATGTGTAAAGGGAATCTGTTATTTCATGTGAGGGTCTATTCTGTCTTGTAAAATTCATAACAATTCACAGAAAAATCTAAAAATAGTGAAACAAATTTTGTTAGAAAGTAGATTTCAAACTCTATGACTTTTATTAATAGAGTTTAGTGTGAAACAAAATACTTTTGCCTTTATTAAACATCTAAGATTAAGGGGTACTACACATGTGACCTTGTCATTTCATGCTCTTTTGTTTATCTTTAAGTTTAGCATGAATGTTCTTTAAGCCCTAAGTGACCTTGTGCAATTTCAAACTCCACATTTAATTTAAACTTACATCTTTAATTTGAGCTTTCAAATTTAAGATAAACCTAATGTATAACCTATTCTAATTGGAATCTTAGTATTCACTAATGTAATGTTTTATGATGCTAATATATAATCAAGTTTCTATGATCTTTTATTTAAAGTTTTAAAATCAAATTTTAGTTTATTTCAAATTTAACCCAAAGATTTAATTTATATTACAATAAAATTCTACCATATCTTATAAATGGTGTTTCAAATCTAAACCCTCTTTATTCTATACATGTTTGTGTGCTAATTGGGTGTGATATAATATTTGAATTTTAAATTTAAAATTCACCTTATTAATATATTGCATTTCATATAGAATCAACGACACTCGACGACGGGGACTACGAATTGGTTTTAGGACAAGACCAAGGCTTTCCAGAAGACCCAGCACAAGTCGTCGAAGGTCTAACTGAAGCTCCGAACCCGAGTTCGGAAATCTCTGACTCTTCTGCCCCTACCCCTACTCCCGAAGGCAAGCCCCGGACATATCCCATTATTTTATCTACACTGCAATCTATACTTACTTATATTATATCTTGCATTAAGTCTAGGAATTGAAGTGAAACCCTAGATGCATGAACCCTAGGAATCCAATGTAATGCTTCCGAGTCCTTATCGGATAGATGCTCCGCTAATAGGACCGGTAGAAGTCGAGTGATTTCCTGTCACTCGCGCGATATAGGAGTTGCATGTTTACATTTCTGCAACAACTATAAGGATGACGGACAGGGCCATGCGCTGTATCATGACCTGAAGTTTTACCCTGTCTGTTTTGTTAAAAGTTGATAAGGTCGATCCATGTGGTAGTGGTGGCTAAGTTTTTGAAAGTACTAGCCACATACCGCGAAATATGGTAAGCGGTAAGCCTAGTACCCGATTGGCCCGGCAAATGGACTTGTCTCCACCACTCGACTTTTACTTTATGTTTACACGCACCGACGTGTGGGAGTACGTTCTGCAAGGCAGACAGGAATACGGGTTTTGTAGTCGCGCTACAGACGTATGTCCTGTACACATTGGGTGTGCGTACGGTCCTGCAGTCGCTTGTGGTGGCCCTGATCCATAACCCGGAATATGAGGGAAACGGTTGCTTGGAACGCCCTGTTGGTATTCCGAGCGTGTGAGTTAGGTTTACCTTGCAAGGTTAAATTCGATTCGAATCGTCCGCCTCTCACGAGGATTGAGATTACTTATCCCTTTTACCACATTGAGTAAGGAGAGGAACTAATGATAGATAATCTTGTGGAATGATAATCACTACCTTGCTTGCTTAGTGTAGGTGCTAATCTAGAATAATTACTCAACTAGAAGATGAAGGCTAAAACTTGAAAGTAGTACATACTCTTTATTACTTTTCAGCTGAAAATAAACCTAGAGCCTTACAAAGCTTGCATGGGTCTAGTTACGGGCTAAGTATACCCAGCCCCGGGTAAGTCTTGCTGAGTATTAGAATACTCAGCCTTGCTAATATCTGTTTCAGGTATAACCTTTGAGAATCCCACGGACAACCTTGTGTGGCCAACGTCCGTTCCGTTTGGCTGGTCCGTGGAGTGGGACCCGTCCCCGGCCAGCACAGACCCTCCGGAGTGACACCAAGCCCTGGGCTAAGCTTGGCGTTCGCCTTCGCGTCGTGTGTAGTCGCGTAAAACTTTTTCTTCCGCTGTGAGTTTAGACAAGCTGTTATGCTTGTCAGTTGAACATGGTTATGTATAAGTTTGCCTATCTTTGAAACTCGTTTGTAATAATGTATGTATGGTTGTAAAATTAAAAGTTAATGAGCTATTCTGTGATGTGAACTCGCCTTCGTGCGAGATAAGCCTGCTTCGATCCTGCTGAACCGTGGTTGTATCGGGCGGAGACCCGACAGACCAAAGGATTGTTCCGTTTGAAGTGCGTTAAGCTGGTTGCGGATCGTACGGCGGTCAATAACGCACTTGAGCCGGAATAATTCGACCGGTTCTGCCACATTATGTCACAACATTCTACACTAGTTACATCTGAAAGATCGACGATTTGGATGGCCTAGAAATTGTCGAGATCGCCTACGGAGGACTGGCTGCAGGAAGAGGAGTGATCTGGCCGAGGGTTAGGCTCTGGATTTCTGTGCTCGGAGTCGAGATCAGAAACTCTTTCGATTTCCTCTGGTTCTTCTTCTTTGCCTTCAGGTGCTTCAGGTACAGCAGGATGCGCTGGCTGCTGCTGAAGTTCGTCAATGTGAGCAAGGGCGTTGTCAACCTCAAGGATGAGGTCGTGGACTTGCTCCTGGAGGAACTCGATAATCGTGTTACATTGAGTGATTATTGCATCACTCTCATTGATCTGATCCTCCCGGTGGATGATGGTCTCATTTCGCTCTGCGATAATTTCCTCCTTTTCCGTGACCAATGCTTGAAGCTCTTCTATCTGAGTGACCCGTCGATCAGCATTTCTGTAGTGACCTTGAGCTATACCGGTCAACAGACTCATACTGCGGCGCAGCAAGATCTGGTAGTGGTGCTGGGCATTCATGAACCTGATGGTACCACGGAGCGTCTCTTCCGCTAAATCTCCCAGCATGTGGCCATAATGAGCTATCCGGAAATTCCACTCGGGATCACTGGAATCTATTGCAGGGAATAGGCCGATAGGATGTCCGGCAACTTGTGGCAGAACTGCCTGAATTATTGCGGCTCAAGTGCGCTAGTCATCGCTGTCCAGCCAATACTAACCCAACGCACTTCAAACAGAACAATCCATTGGTCTGTCGGGTCTCCGCCCGATACAACCACGATTCAACAGGATCGAAGCAGGTTTACCTCGCGCGAAGGCGAGTTTACAATCACAACACAGCTCATTAACTTTTTAATTTACAAAAACACAAATATTATTATTACAAGCCTTTTTCAAACTTAAGGTAAACTTATATAAACAGTGTTTAAAATGACAAGCTTAACAACTTGTCCATGTTCACAGCGGAAGGAAAATAAACACGCAACTAAACACGTCACGAAGGCTGACACCATGCTCAGCCCAATGCCTGGTGTTACTCAGGAGGGTCACTGCCAGTCAGGGACGGATCCCACTCCACGGACCAGCCAAAAGGAACAGAAGTTGGCCATGCAGGGTTGTCCATGGGGTTCTCGAGGGTCATACCTGAAAAATTTACTAGCAAGACTGAGTATACTAATACTCAGCAAGACTTACCCTCTTCGTGGTATACTTAGCTAGGTAACTAGACTCATGAAGGCATTGTAAAGGTTCTGGGTTTATTTTTAGCTGAAAAGCAACAAAGAGTATGATCTACTTTCAAATTTTAGCTTTCCAGATTCTAGTTGATTATCCATTCTAGGTAAGCACCTACACTAAGCAAGCAAGGTTGAGCTTAACTTTCATCAAGATAATTCCATTAATAATTGCACTTCTTACTCTATGTGGCAGAAGGAATAAGCAGTCTCAATCTCCGCGAGAAACGGATAATTCTGAATCGAATTTCACCCTTGCAAGGTAAACCTAACTCACACGCTTGGAACATCCAAAGATCATTCTGAAGCAACCGTTTACCTTTTATTCCAGGTTGTGGAACAGGGCCACCACAAGCAACTGTAGGACCGTACACAAACCAATTGTGCAGGACATATGTCTGTAGCGCGACTACATGACCGTACTCCTGTCCGCAGTGCGGAATGCACTCCCGCACGTCGGTGCGTGAGAAAAACCACATTACGAGTGGTGGGAGGTATGTCCACTTGCCGGGCCGATTGGTTACTAGGCTTGCCGCTTACCATATTTCGCGGCATGTGGCTAGTACTTTCAAACGCTTAGCCACCACTACCACACACTGCGACCTTAACAACTTTTAACAAAATAGACAGGGTAAACCTCCAGGTCATGATACTGCACATGACCCTATCCATTATCCTTATAGTGATTGCAGAATAGTAAACATGCAACTCCTATATCGCGCGAGTGACAGGAAATCACTCGACTTTTACCGGCCCTATTTAGCAGAGCGTCTATGCGATAAGGACTCGGGTACAATACATTGGATTTCTAAGATTTTATGCAACTAGGGTTTCATTTCAACTCCTAGATGTAATGCAAGATATATAATATAATAATGAAATTATAATAAATTGAAATACTGGTGTATGCATCGGGGCTTGCCTTCTTGAGTGGGGTTGGGGGCAGGAGTGTCAGAGACTTCCGAACTTTGGTTCGGGGCTTCAGTTAGATTCTCGGTGACATTTGTCGGGTCTTCAGAAAACCCTTGATCTTGTTCCAAGACTAGCTCGTAGTCTCCGTCGTCGAGCGTCGTCGATTCTACATGGTATGCAATGATTTAAGTGAGATGGTGCTTGTGTTAAAGATTTTATTTCACGATAAAGTTGCAATCCAATAGTTAACACACATGAACTCATGAAACAAGGGGGTTTAGTCTCAAGTTATTATTCATACTTAAGTTATTGTTATAACACTGGAATTACTGAAAATAAAGACTAAAACATCTGAATTTGAATTCAAACTTCAAGTTTAAATTCAAATCTTAGATAAATAAAATTATAAAGTCTTGAAAATTCAGTTATGAACTATTTATCAACATATGAGATTATAATAAAAGATCTAATTGAATAAGCCTTAGGAATATGCTTACTAAATTCAAACCCTTTTAAAATTTGATTTGCACAAGTTCAAAAGAACTCAAACTACAAAACAGTAATGAGCATGAAATTTTTATACTAGCTCAAACATGACCTAAAGATGCTTCATACCAAAGATCACAAGAAGATAGGCTAGTATGTAGAAGTTATGTACAATATACCTTTTAACATTAGGTTTAAAATAGACTCAAAAGTATTTAGTTTCAAACCAAACTTCATTAACAAAGGTTGTAGAGTTTGAATTCTAGTTTCCAACAGAACTGGTTTGGTAATTTTTGGATTTTTCTACAATTTGTTATGAATTTTACAAGGCAGCAGCTTGTGCACATAAAATAATAAAACCATTAGGGGGGGTCCTTAGTCTTTTTGCGCCTGGGTCCCTAGAACAAGAAATCTATTCGCACATGTGCCCCTGCCAGGCCCCGACGGCGGCCGGCCGATCGGCTCTGGCACGTTCCCACCAGCGGCGAGGTCACCGGCGGGGAGGGGCTGGCTTGGCACGACCTACAGGACGTGGGGAGTTGGTTGGAGGGGGTTGTGCTCGATGGGCAGGGGCGGAGCACGGCCGGCGGCGAGGAGGGTCGGTGGCCGTGTCGAGGTACCGGCGTTCCCAACGAGGGACCGGTGAACATGGGCAAGTAAGGCACGCACGAGCACCAGTGAGCTGCGAGGGTTCGACCTGAGTACCTAGATGAGCTGGAGGTCGAGCGGAAGGGGATTGTCGACGATGAGGCGGCGCACGGGCGTCTCCGGTGAGGGGCGGCACGGGGTCGGAGCAATTCCAGCGAAAGAGGGCCGAGAGCTGGACCAGATCAGGTCAGGGAGCTAGCAGAGGAGGTGAGGAGGCAGTGGGCAGCTGGAATTTGGGCGGGGTGGAGCGGTCGCGGTGAATTCCGGCGAGCAGCGCGGGGCGAGCTTCGGTGGCGCGAGGAGGAAGAAGAGGAAACAGGTGAGGAAATGGGGTTTGGGTCGGGCTTTATAGGAGTGCATTGCTTCGTAGAAGAGAGGGAGAGGGAGAGTGGTCACGGGATCGGGCTCAGGGCGGCGGGCAGCACCGGCGTGCCCTTCGGGTGCGTGGCAGCTGCTCAGCACCGGCGGCCCGACGTGGCTGAGCGGGGGACGGCCAGCGGGGGCCGCGCGGGCGGTGGAAGGAGGGGTGGGGCGACGCGTGGAGCAAGATAAGGGCGGCGCAGACTTGCAGGTGCTCGGGGGCGGCCGGCGGCAGAGACGCGCGCGGCAGAGAGCAGAGGAGTTCGGGGACTCGAGGAAGACGATGGAGGACCTAGGTGCAATATCATAGAAATGCAGGGACCCTACTGTAATAATCTGATAACGTTTAAACCAGTGCTCAAATGGAAATGGGCCCAAAAGCAAAAGTGTATGGTTTTTGAAAATCTACAACTTTGCTTTAAGGCTCATTTGCAGAAGAGCTAAGGATTTTCTATTAATTTGAAACTTAACAAGATTTCCAAACTTTACATAAATCCTATTTTAAAACTACACTACATATATATCCTATGTGTAGTTTCACCTACATTTGCGATTTAAACACAAGTTTTTGACTTTTGCAAAACAACCCTCATACATTTGAATTCAACCCTCCATGCTTACCCATTTAGCACTAAAGGACCTTTATTAAAATATAATTATATAAATAACCCTTTTCCCTTAGTATTTAAATTTTTAAACACACTTTTACCACATTCCGCACATAACATCACACTAAAATTTAGGGTATGACAACACTAATTACCTGAGTGTCACACAACTTCTGCGGGATGCTGGTCGCAGAAAGTGTGTCGACGAGACGATAGCTAACCACATCGACCTCGATGGGCTGCCACTGAGAGCGAAAAGGGTGCTAAGGAATGGTCATCTTAACTCTGCACCGAGGAACACCTTCCTCCCTATATTCCACTCCATCATACTGTGGGGGCTCGGTGTAGAAGAATAACCTAAGTGACTCCCACAAGAGACGGGGAAAACCCTCCCAGTGCAAGGCATTGGTATGGAGATGCCCTGCATGATCCCAAAAGATGTTTGAAGGAACCGCCATCTGAAGCAAGAATTTAGATGGTAAGATTCAATTACCCTGCTGAGAATTCACAAGGTAAATGGAACGAGACAACTGATTCTGGTAACAGCAAAGGCTAGAAATCAGATGGATGTTAAAACATTCTTAGAATTGAGGGTCTTAAAGATTACAACAAGACTGTACTTGGAATAGACAACACTCCAGATGTTCTTAACAACCAGTAAGGACATTAACCATTCAACTTATTTACTTATTTTGTTCATTAATCATGCATGCACGTACTACTCGACCTCACAACTAAAAATAATTGCCAAATATTTTTGGACTTACGTGGTTAGTCTCGGTGGCACAATATTTACGTCTCTCCCTAATAACTAATCGGTAAGTCCTATCCGTCTTAACCTCTTAATCATGGTTAGTGCACCTGCAGAAGACCATATTTATATAACATGAACCTTTCATGGCAGCCCGACATGAAAGCGTCCCCAAATAGTACTGTTCACTATAGAAACAGTATCCGTACAATTTCCGCCGTACGGACAATGTTAGCATACATTACATCTGCAACGTATTCACGGGGGTACCATATAAAACAGGGGTATGAACAGCGATCACCATACCCTGTGCCGAACCATATACTCCCAATATAATCAACTAATCATTGATATAAGTAAGCCACTGCTTGAGAAACAGCGTTCGGTTCGCATCACCGATGGGAAGGCCAATCTCCCTCAGTTGGCTGAGGATCCTTACCTTCTTACCTTCTTGTCTCAACGTTGAGGAACAAGACAATACGAATAGATGTCTAGGGTTGGTTGTACTCAAAAGTAAGTTTTGACAGAAAGTAGTGCTGCAAGTTAGAGCTGAACTATACACTTATACATACTAGTAGCCACCTGATTACTCCCATATAAACCCCTAGGGCTTTACGATCTAAGCACCAACCTTAATGAATCCAACGCACTTTGCAAATTCTGTTGTTAAGCTAATTTTATCCTGAAAACATTTTCAGAGCTGCTATAGTTTTAGTGCCGATTGTAAGAGTAAACCTACAGCTCTGATACCAGCTGTGGCAGAACCAATCCGCTTCAATTATTCCGGCTCAAGTGCGCTAGTCATCACTATACAGGCAATACTAACTCAACGCACTTCAAACAGAATAACCCATTGGTCTGTCAGGTTACCGCTCGATTCAACCACGGTTACACAAGATCGAGGTAGGTTTACCTCGTATGAAGGCGAGTTTACAATCACACCACAGCTCACCAACTTTTAATACACATAAATATTAAACAGTATTACAATCTGTTTCAACTTAAAGTAAACTTATACAAACATTGTTTAAAACAACAAGCTATGCAAGCTTGTTCAGATTCACAGCGGAAGAAATTAACACGCGACTACACACGTCGTGAAAGTTGACACCACGCTTAGCCCAGAACATGGTGTCATTCCGGAGGGTCATTGCCAGCCAGGGACGGATCCCACTGCACGGACCAGCCACATGGAACATAGAATGGCCAGGCTGGACTATCCGTTTGGTTCTCACAAGCCATACCTGAAAGACAGACTAGCAAGACTGAGTATGCTAATACTCAGCAAGACTTAACCGAGATTGGGTATACTTAGCCCGAAGCTAGTCCATGGAGGATTGAGAGGTTCTGGTTTTCTTTTTGCTGAAAAGCAACAAAGAGTATGATCTAACTTTTGTGTTTTAGCTTTCAGATTCTAGTTTTATTAACCATTCTTGGTAAGCACCTATACTAGACAAGCAAGGTAGAGATTAGCATCCATCAAGATTATTCCAACAATCGTTACTGTTCTTACTTTATGTGGCAGAAGGAGCAAGCAGTCTCAATCTCCGCGAGAAACGGACGATTCTGAATCGAATTTCATAACCTTGCAAGGGATCCTAACTCACACGTTTAGAAACTTAACTTTCCGAACAACCGTTCCCATCATATTCCGGGTTATGGATCAGGACCACCACAAGCGACTGTAGGACCGTACGCACATCCAATGTGCAGGACGTACGTCTACAGCGCGACAGTATGACCGTACTCCTGTCTGCTATGCAGAACGTACTCCCACACGTCGGTGCGTGTGTGTAACTGTAACACCCTAATGTAAATTTCCTATTTTATAATAAATTTAATGGGCTTAATAATGTTTCTAAGGTTTTCCTTGTTTAGCTTGCATTTAAAATTAATTTTATTTCACAAGGATTTGAAATTTATTTTAGATTCAACATGTTTGTGCATTCATGCCGGCGCATAAGTTTTTATTTGAGTGAGTGCATAGGAGTTTGAATTCAAATTTGATTTGAATTCAAGTAGTTTTGAAGAAGAAAAGAGAAAGGAAAGCAGAAAATAGGAAACCCAGCTTTCAGCACAAACCGACCCTGTCCGCCCAGCACCAACCCGGCCTGCTCCTCTTTTCCCCCTCGGGCCGGTTCCTTTCCCAGCGGCCTAGTCCCCTCCGCGCGTGGCCTACCCACCTCCCTCTTCCCTGGCCCAAGGCCCGCACGCGCCAGCTCTTTCCTCTTCTTTCCGTCCCTCCTGGGCCGGCCGCTTGACCCGGCCCAAGCCAGCAGCGCACGTCCCTCTGGCTGACAGCCCGGGCCCATCTATCGGTGCCTCCTCCCTCCTTTCCTTCTTGTTCCTCGCGCCGGCTCCCTCTGTTCCGCCCCGCCGTGCCGTCGCTGCTCGTGGCTCCGCTCCACCCCGCACTCGAGCACGAGCCCACCAGCCAATCTCCCGTGCGTGCCCTCCTTCCAGAAGCTTCTTTCCCTGAGCTAGGATCGCGCCGAGTGGTTGGACGATCCGCTTCCCCCACGCGGATCACGGCTGCAATCCCCACCGGGGTACACACGCCCAAATCACCATCCTCTCCCTTAATTGGCCCCTTTAACCTTCCCTGTGCCCTACCGCCGCGCTGCAGCCGCCCCGAACCCCCAGCACCACCGGCCGCCTTGCTCCGCTGCACCGAGCTTCCTGCTCCACCGTGGACCAGCCGCTCCGCCGCACCCCAGCCCCGGCCAACCCCTGCATCAGCTTCACCCCACCGCCAGGAAGCTCCCCAAGCTCTTCCCCCGCGACCCCGGCCCATGCAATGGCCGGAATTTCACCGAGGACTGCCGCCGGTGAGTTTGCTCCGCCACCTTGATTCCTCACCGCCGGCGTGTTTTCGTCCTCCTTAACCCCCGTAGTACCTTCACAACACCACTCCGTGCCGATCCGTGAAGCCCAGGAGCCACAGAACCCCTGCAGCAGCCCTCCCCGCGAGCGTCGCCCTGTCTCCGCCGTCGGTCAACATCGCCGACACCCCTGCACGGCCATCCAGCCCGGACCAAGCCCTCGGTGAGCTTCAACACATCCCCCTGGTCCTTTTGCGCTAGATGTCGTAAACTTTGGCCCATTCCTGAGACCGGAATGCCGCATGCCGGCGTGCGGACCCCCCTCCGCCGCCGCACGCGCATGCCCAAAGCACCCCGAGTGTGACAGTTCATGTATTTGCAATGCTAGGCAAATATTTTGTTAGTGTGAAATATGTGTTTGTTTGTATAAAGCTCATGTGTGTTTATGTGAAGCTTTTGAAAATTTAAAAGTACAAGTTAAAAGGGTATTTTTGTAATTACAGAAAAACCTAGGGTTGTTTTTGCAAAATGTGTTTGGATGGGAGGTAATTTTAAAATAAGTGAAAGGTGGTTTTGTAAACATGTTTTCCTTATTTTATCTCTTGCAAAAATATATATTTATTTACCCAAAAGTTGCATTTGAAATGCATATGTTGAAGTGGGTAAAAAGTTAGGGTAAAATGGTAGAAATAAGGGTATTTATATAATTTTATAAAAGTGCAAGTCCTTTTATGCAAATGTTGGATTTACAAAAGTAACTTTCAAAGTTACTCAGGGCTAAAGTGTAAAAGTGCAAGTCATCATGACATGTCTATCCAATCATTATGACGATTCTATCCCGTCATCATGACATGTCATAAATGCTTGCATTTAAGTCCTGAATTTTATAAAATTACGCTTTTGGGACAAAAGCAATTCAAATTCGACTTTTGTTCAAAGATTCATATGTAAAAATACAAGTTTTGAGTTTTTGAACTTGAGCCCTAAAGCAATGTTGTAGAGTTTGAAAAACTCTCCAACTTTCGTTTTGGGCGTTTCTTCATTTGGATTTTAAATCAACGGGAAATTTTGTTTTACAGGCAGGCCCTTGTAGTTTTCTGTATTTACGCAAAGGTCCTTGGGGAAGTCTGTTCATCCTTCTCCTCCTCTGTTTCCTTATCCTGGCGTCTCCCTGCTTCTGTTTTTCTTCTCCATCAGCAGGCCTATCCCCTTCTCTTTCTTATCCACTCCCTCTCTCTCTTCTCCTCCACTGGTTCGGTACAGGGGCGTGGGCGGCCGGCGCTGGATCCAGGCAGGCGGCGCTGGCTCGGACGGAGGCCGGCCCAGGCGCGCGCGGGCGGCGTCGTGCAGCGCGGGGCGCGAGCCGGTGCGGCGGCTCGGGCGCAGCCAGGTCGGGACGGGGGCGCGGCCCAGGCAGGTGGGAGGCGCTGGCGGGGCGGCGCCCAGGCACGCGAGCGGCGACCAGGACGGACGCGCGCGCAAGCGGGAGGCAGGCCAGCGGCTGGCCAGCGGCGCACGGCGCGTGGGAGCAGGCGCCAGGCGAGCGCAGGGGCGGCGAGCGGGCCCAGGCGGCGCAGGCCGGGCGGGAGCGAGTCAGCAGGCATGCGCACGGGCATTGGGCGATGAGGGAAGTAAGCGGAGGCGCGCAGCGTGGACGGCTCGCGGGCGTGCGCAGGCGTGCGGCCCGAGCGGCCCAGGACAGAGCAGGGAGTGCCCGAGGCTGGCGGTGCGGGCGACTCGTGGGCGCGGCGAGCGAAGGCGTGCTGGTGGCGTTGGCGGCGCGCGGACACGCTGGCTCGGGTGCAGAGCGCAGGTGCGCGGCAGCAAGGGGTGAACGCCGCGCGGATGGAGCGGAGCGAGCGGGTGTCGTGCGACGCCGCAAGGGTGGCTCGAGGTCCCGGGCGGCAGAGCGGCGCGGCGCTAGTGCACTGGGCGAGCGGAGGTGCGCGGCTCGGGAACAGGCACTGCACTAGAACAGACGTGGCGCGAGCAGGAACGCGCAGGCACGAGTGTGGACGCGGCTCGCGCGGGAGGCGTAACGCTGACGCGTGAGTGGCACGCGAGCCAAGCGGCGCTGGAGCGGTTCGCGGACGGTGCAGGAGCGAATGTGAGCGACGCCGAGCGGGTCGCGCGAGTGTGCGCGCGGTGACGCGCGAAAGCTGGCGATGTGTGCAGGTGTTGGGCGGCCGGAGCAGAGGGGACCCATGGGCATGAACGGGCGATGCTGGAGTACGACGTGCCGAGCAACGGCACGCGCAGAAGGAGTTACGATGGAAGGCTTCTGCGCGAGATGCGAGAACGTGATGGCATCGACCCTAACTACGCCCCGGTGATCTCTGATGGTGCAAGAGTGGTCGTGTCGAGGACACGAGCTCGCTCGCGCGTGAGATGCACGAGGGGCAGCAAGCTGGAAGAAGAGGAGGCAAATCGAAGGTGACGGTTACGGCGAGGCGAGTCGGAAGGAGGAGTTGTGGGGCGAAAGCGGCAGTTAGGCGTGAGGAGCTCGGAGGAGCCTCGATGCAACCAAGCACGACAGTCCTGCAGGAAGTTACGCGGGTGTGCCAGACGTGTTTCAGTGGCACGTGTGCGTGAGCAAAAGAAGGTTTAACCCGTGAGCAGGAGGATCTTGAGGTTCGCGGAGGATTTGGCATAGCGAACCCATTCGGCTCCATCATCTCGTCCCAGGAGTCCACGACATCCAGCACCTCTTACCTTTCACCCATCGTCCGAGCAAGACCACAACACCTCAAGAAAAGCTCGTGAACTTTTTCATCGAGCTTTTCTCTTCGCCAATCTTGTTCGCCATGGAACTTCACTTTCCGTTTGTTCTTCTCCACAACCAAGGTTTGCCCTGATTCTTTGAATCTTTCTAATGCTGGCGATTCCTTTACCGGAATACCGCCGCTAACTTCCTGTTATCTGTTTTCCCGGGCCAGGGACTTGATTGCTATGTTTTAGAAAGTTCTAGGGTGTTCTTTGTAAAATTTCTAAAGCTTTCTGTATTTCAAATCGATGAACTTCTACATTTCATAGATTTTCGTAGGAAGTTCATAAAAATGTAAAATCAGTTTTGTTTGAAACCCTAAGTCAAACTCTACAAGTTTTATGTTATGATCTTGAGTTGAGATCTTTGATGTGTGGTCTAGGTCAAATGTTAGGGAATGAATGTTTTATTGTGCTTTATAGTGTATGCTTGTATTATAGCTAAAGCGTAAGCTATAGAAGTTATGTCATAAGCAGAGATATGCGATATCTAGTTAATCCTTTCCCACGAAGTGCTCATATCCTTACCGTTAAGACGTTATCCTTGTTTTGATTGCCGTTACCTTAAGATTCTTGCTATCGGCCGATCCAAGCCGATTCTAGTCGTTTTCCATATCGGTCACATAGAGCCGATCGATCCTTAGTTTTCCCCTCCATATCCACACACCTCTATCAGCCGATTTATCGACTGAGAGATCAGCTATCTATATCTATCGGTCATGTATCCTCAACCACACTCCCATCGGCGGTACGTCACTCAATTGTTGTGCTGACGTAATCGAACCGATGCAACCACCCCTAGTTATCTAAGATAACACTTAAGCACATCTCAGTTAAGACACAACTGCTTTAGGAATCATCCCTCTGCTGAAGTGATCGATGCTTTCATCGATCATCTAGGAACCTGATGCACTCATCAATCAACTAAACCCTCGCTGTTTCCAATCAGCTCTGTTGTAACCCTCAACAAGTAGCTGATCTTAATTGGTTGTCCTCTTAAAACTCTATCTAAGTTTAGTTCCGATCTTTCTGATTGATATGTGACTAGTATGTTGTATGAGTACTGGTTTGCAATTGAATTGTGAAGTAAGGTAGTTTTATGTACACACTTTGAATGAAATGTTGCATTGCATGTAGATACGAATACTTCGGCAACAGTACCTACGAGATCTCCCCGGAGTCTACGGAGGATGTTCCTGAAGACCAAATAAACGTCACCAAGGCATTAACTGAAGCCCCGAACCAAAGTTCGGAAGATATTGACATTTCTGACTTCAGTCCCACCAGTAAAGGCAAGCCCCGGACATAACCCACTATTTTATTACACTGCAATCTATATCTATTTACGTATTCTATGCATTAAGTTCTTAGGAATTGTTTGAAACCCTAGTTGCATTCTCCTAGGAACCAATGTGATGGATACTAGCTCTTGAGTCCGACTAGCTGCTATGCTAATAGGGCCGGTAGAAGTCGGGTGATTTCCTGTCACTCGCGCGATATAGGAATTGTAATGTTTATATTCCTGCGATCACTATAAGGATGACGGACGGGAGTTTTATGAGGTATCATGGTTGAGGTGATACCCCATCTGTGTTGTTGAATCTGTTAAGGTCGCGGCGTGTGGAAGTGCGGGTTAAGTGTTTGAAAGTACTAACCACATGCCGCGAAATATGGTAAGCGGTAAGCCTAGTAGCCAATCGGCCCGAGGAGTGGACATACCTCCCACCACATGTATTTGGTTCTTCTGGTTACTTATGTTCGATTGGGGAAATACGTGTTGCAAGGGCAACCAGGAATACGGGTTTTGTAGTCGCGCTACAGACGTATGTCCTGCACTTTGGGAGTGCGTATGTTCCTGCAGTCGCTTGTGGTGGACCTGTCCACGAGTCGGAATGAAAGGCAAACGGTTGCTTCGGAATGACCCTTTGGTGTTCCAAGCGTGTGAGTTAGGTTTACCTTGCAAGGTTGAATCTCGATTCAGGAATCGTCCGCCTCTCACGATGAAATGAGACTGCTTATCCCCTTTTCCACATAGAGTAACAAGAGCAATATTATGGTTATCAAAGATGATGCTTGACCAAAGATTATACCATGCTTGCTTAGATATAGGTGCTTACTTAGAATGGATAATTAACTAGAATCTGAAAGCTAAAACTTGAAATTAAGGATCTACTCTTTGTTGCTTTTCAGCTGAAACTAAACCCAGAACCATTATAAGCTTTCATAAGTCTAGTTATGGGCTAAAGTATACCCAATCCCGGGTAAGCCTTGCTGAGTATTAGTATACTCAGCCTTGCTAGTTGTATGTTTTTCAGGTGATATCTGTGAAGACCCTACTCTTCCCTTGCCTTGGCCCTGTGCTCTTTCAGAAGGTTGGTCCGTGAAATGGGATCCGTTCCCGGCCAGCACTGGTGATATCGAGTGATGTCGTGCCCGGGCTTAGCATGACATCCGTCTTGACGACGCGTTGTAATCGTCGCGTATATTTTTCCGCTGCCAAAAACCATAGCTTTAGTAGTTTGTAATATACTGCTTCTGAAACTCTTGTAATGTAAATCTCTATGATGTAAAAATATGTGATGGTGATTGTATCTCTGGACTCACCTTCGTGTGAGGTAACCTTATTGATCCTGTGTATCAGTGGTTTATCGGGACGTTACCCGACAGGCCAAGGGATTATACCGTTTGAAGCACGTTGGAGCCCTCTGGAGTGGACTCGTGTACTTGAGCCGGTATATTTCAAGTTGGTTCTGCCACAGCTGGTATCAGAGCTATAAGGTTACACTAGAGATACATTTTACCTTAAAAATACTTTCAGTATAAAAGTTTGACCAACAAAGTATTTGGCAAAACTACGTTGGATTCGTTAAGGACTGAGCTTAGTACGTAAAGCCCTAGGGCAATGCTTATGAGGGAATTAGAGGTGGCTATAGTATATATATAATCCTAACTACCAGCATTACTTTTCTGTCAAAACTTAAATTCATGCACAACCTAACTTTACTTTCTGTAACGACACCTTCGATCGTGAGGTAAGAAGGTAAGGATCCTCAGCCAACTGAGGGAGCTTGGCCTTCCCGTCGGTGATGCGAACCGAACGCTGTTTCTCAAGCAGTGGCCTACTTGAGATGCTGCCAATGTACCAACCTCGGTTGACTACATTGGGAGTATATGGTTCGGCGCAGGATATGGCGATCGCTGTTCATATCCCCGCATTTTGCGGTACCCCCCGTGAATACGTTGTCTCGACGACGTATGTTAACGTTGTCTGTACGGCGGTAATTGTACAGATGCTGTTTCTATAGTGAACAGTAATGTTTGGGGACGCTTTCATGACATGCTGGCATGAAAGGTTCAACATATATATATATATATTGTGATTTTCTGCAGGTATGCTAACCTCGTTGCGTAAGCTTGAACGTAAGAATGACTAATATATATATATAGGGAGAGACGTATTTATATGATGCCACCGTAACTAACCACGTAAGACCAAGATTACTTGGCAGTTATTTTGTTTGTGAGGACATGTAGAACGTGCATGCATCATGATATCTTGGATTGACCTGATTGCCTTGTTGTTACGTTGATGTACTGAAACATGTGCTTGTATTTGAATGCCTGCCTAGACTTTGTGTTGTAGGAGTTAATGTAATCTGCTGGGTTATCTTAGAGTTAAGAAAGTCTTTTATGAATCAAGTGGATTGGGTTATCTTTGAACCCTATCACCGATCTTAGCTTGATAACTAAATCAAACCCTTGATCCTGTTTTGAATCCGTTTCGGCAGAATCATTGAACTTCTCCTTTGATTGTTAAACCTTGATGATTATCATCAAACCCTTCAATCCATCATCTAGTAATCTATCTATCCTTTCTTGGTGTTGTACCTTATATCGTTGGCTATTTTGGTTACGACACCTGAGAGCTGCACCTTCAATTTTTTTGCTCAGATGATTTTGGATAAATTAAAAGGATGTATGACAATAATTACTTTTTGAATACAATTCTCCCGGCAAAAGTCATGCATCATAACACATATCATCTTTGGTCAGTGCATGGTGTTGCATCATTATCGAAATCCGTAGACTAACTAACGGGTGTGCCTCCGGTACAACTTTGGGTTGTCTTCGGTTTCCTAAGTCTTTCTTGTTGCTGTTGGCACTACAGGGTTGCTATTTCTCTTTTGTGGTGGTGTTTAATCACATGACCATGATGCCGTGTCGGAACCTAAGGCCTCAGGTGTGCTGCAGCCACATAACTGAGCCATTAGGGGCGCACTGGTGACTAGGTGTATGTGACGTATCCCCACTGCTATCTCTTCTTATGCAACCTTACTAGTGTCCTAACTTTTGATCCTCGCTTAAGGATATAGGACTACCCAGGTGTTAGTTACGAGAAAACGGTTGTAGGATGCGAGTTGTATGCATCATCAACTCATGAGGGTATGCATCATACTTCATGCATTTCATACGTGCATACATTGCAAGTATCATCATCCTTGCATCATAGTATATGCATTATTTGGTCAACAGCATGGTAATTGCATTGTGGCATATGCACCATCTTGATCGTGCATGGAATCCTTCATCCTCATGTTGCATCATCATTGCAATCATACATCTCAACAGTGCATCACATTCATAGTTACATATCGAGCATTGCACTCTGAATTGGAGCATTTTGTCATTATCCCTTGATTACATCGGCATAAATAGGCATGTTTTACAATCAACATCATCTAAATCATTCAGATAATAACCTCTGAGCAGGAATATTTCAAACCTCACTTATAAATCTCCCATACTATTCCCACTTGCTATCCATAAGTCTTGTGATGAATGTCGCCGACATTTATCATCCTCATGATTGTGATCTCAGCTCTATGAGAACTTGATCGCTTTTCTCTCTTCTCTCGTCAAAATCATCCATATACAATCTATCCATGCTCTCGTCATCAACCTCAATCTTCTCTAGTGCGATTGCTTCTTGCCATTTTTAATGGGTGATTTGTTTCTCTTCCCTTCAGAGCCTTACGTCCGAATCTCGGGACGAGATTCTTTTTAGGGGGGAAGGCTGTGACAGTTCATGTATTTGCAATGCTAGGCAAATATTTTGTTAGTGTGAAATATGTGTTTGTTTGTATAAAGCTCATGTGTGTTTATGTGAAGCTTTTGAAAATTTAAAAGTACAAGTTAAAAGGGTATTTTTGTAATTACAGAAAAACCTAGGGTTGTTTTTGCAAAATGTGTTTGGATGGGAGGTAATTTTAAAATAAGTGAAAGGTGGTTTTGTAAACATGTTTTCCTTATTTTATCTCTTGCAAAAATATATATTTATTTACCCAAAAGTTGCATTTGAAATGCATATGTTGAAGTGGGTAAAAAGTTAGGGTAAAATGGTAGAAATAAGGGTATTTATATAATTTTATAAAAGTGCAAGTCCTTTTATGCAAATGTTGGATTTACAAAAGTAACTTTCAAAGTTACTCAGGGCTAAAGTGTAAAAGTGCAAGTCATCATGACATGTCTATCCAATCATTATGACGATTCTATCCCGTCATCATGACATGTCATAAATGCTTGCATTTAAGTCCTGAATTTTATAAAATTACGCTTTTGGGACAAAAGCAATTCAAATTTGACTTTTGTTCAAAGATTCATATGTAAAAATACAAGTTTTGAGTTTTTGAACTTGAGCCCTAAAGCAATGTTGTAGAGTTTGAAAAACTCTCCAACTTTCGTTTTGGGCGTTTCTTCATTTGGATTTTAAATCAACGGGAAATTTTGTTTTACAGGCAGGCCCTTGTAGTTTTCTGTATTTACGCAAAGGTCCTTGGGGAAGTCTGTTCATCCTTCTCCTCCTCTGTTTCCTTATCCTGGCGTCTCCCTGCTTCTGTTTTTCTTCTCCATCAGCAGGCCTATCCCCTTCTCTTTCTTATCCACTCCCTCTCTCTCTTCTCCTCCACTGGTTCGGTACAGGGGCGTGGGCGGCCGGCGCTGGATCCAGGCAGGCGGCGCCGGCTCGGACGGAGGCCGGCCCAGGCGCGCGCGGGCGGCGTCGTGCAGCGCGGGGCGCGAGCCGGTGCGGCGGCTCGGGCGCAGCCAGGTCGGGACGGGGGCGCGGCCCAGGCAGGTGGCGAGGCGCTGGCGGGGCGGCGCCCAGGCACGCGAGCGGCGACCAGGACGGACGCGCGCGCAAGCGGGAGGCAGGCCAGCGGCTGGCCAGCGGCGCACGGCGTGTGGGAGCAGGCGCCAGGCGAGCGCAGGGGCGGCGAGCGGGCCCACGCGGCGCAGGCCGGGCGGGAGCGAGTCAGCAGGCGTGCGCACGGGCATTGGGCGATGAGGGAAGTGAGCGGAGGCGCGCAGCGTGGACGGCTCGCGGGCGTGCGCAGGCGTGCGGCCCGAGCGGCCCAGGACAGAGCAGGGAGTGCCCGAGGCTGGCGGTGCGGGCGACTCGTGGGCGCGGCGAGCGAAGGCGTGCTGGTGGCGTTGGCGGCGCGCGGACACACTGGCTCGGGTGCGGAGCGCAGGTGCGCGGCAGCAAGGGGTGAACGCCGCGCGGATGGAGCGGAGCGAGCGGGTGTCGTGCGACGCCGCAAGGGTGGCTCGAGGTCTCGGGCGGCAGAGCGGCGCGGCGCTAGTGCACTGGGCGAGCGGAGATGCGTGGCTCGGGAACAGGCACTGCACTAGAACAGACGTGGCGCGAGCAGGAACGCGCAGGCACGAGTGTGGACGCGGCTCGCGCGGGAGGCGTAACGCTGACGCGTGAGTGGCACGCGAGCCAAGCGGCGCTGGAGCGGTTCGCGGACGGTGCAGGAGCGAATGTGAGCGACGCCGAGCGGGTCGCGCGAGTGTGCGCGCGGTGACGCGCGAAAGCTGGCGATGTGTGCAGGTGTTGGGCGGCCGGAGCAGAGGGGACCCATGGGCATGAACGGGCGATGCTGGAGTACGACGTGCCGAGCAACGGCACGCGCAGAAGGAGTTACGATGGAAGGCTTCTGCGCGAGATGCGAGAACGTGATGGCATCGACCCTAACTACGCCCCGGTGATCTCTGATGGTGCAAGAGTGGTCGTGTCGAGGACACGAGCTCGCTCGCGCGTGAGATGCACGAGGGGCAGCAAGCTGGAAGAAGAGGAGGCAAATCGAAGGTGACGGTTACGGCGAGGCGAGTCGGAAGGAGGAGTTGTGGGGCGAAAGCGGCAGTTAGGCGTGAGGAGCTCGGAGGAGCCTCGATGCAACCAAGCACGACAGTCCTGCAGGAAGTTACGCGGGTGTGCCAGACGTGTTTCAGTGGCACGTGTGCGTGAGCAAAAGAAGGTTTAACCCGTGAGCAGGAGGATCTTGAGGTTCGCGGAGGATTTGGCATAGCGAACCCATTCGGCTCCATCATCTCGTCCCAGGAGTCCACGACATCCAGCACCTCTTACCTTTCACCCATCGTCCGAGCAAGACCACAACACCTCAAGAAAAGCTCGTGAACTTTTTCATCGAGCTTTTCTCTTCGCCAATCTTGTTCGCCATGGAACTTCACTTTCCGTTTGTTCTTCTCCACAACCAAGGTTTGCCCTGATTCTTTGAATCTTTCTAATGCTGGCGATTCCTTTACCGGAATACCGCCGCTAACTTCCTGTTATCTGTTTTCCCGGGCCAGGGACTTGATTGCTATGTTTTAGAAAGTTCTAGGGTGTTCTTTGTAAAATTTCTAAAGCTTTCTGTATTTCAAATCGATGAACTTCTACATTTCATAGATTTTCGTAGGAAGTTCATAAAAATGTAAAATCAGTTTTGTTTGAAACCCTAAGTCAAACTCTACAAGTTTTATGTTATGATCTTGAGTTGAGATCTTTGATGTGTGGTCTAGGTCAAATGTTAGGGAATGAATGTTTTATTGTGCTTTATAGTGTATGCTTGTATTATAGCTAAAGCGTAAGCTATAGAAGTTATGTCATAAGCAGAGATATGCGATATCTAGTTAATCCTTTCCCACGAAGTGCTCATATCCTTACCGTTAAGACGTTATCCTTGTTTTGATTGCCGTTACCTTAAGATTCTTGCTATCGGCCGATCCAAGCCGATTCTAGTCGTTTTCCATATCGGTCACATAGAGCCGATCGATCCTTAGTTTTCCCCTCCATATCCACACACCTCTATCAGCCGATTTATCGACTGAGAGATCAGCTATCTATATCTATCGGTCATGTATCCTCAACCACACTCCCATCGGCGGTACGTCACTCAATTGTTGTGCTGACGTAATCGAACCGATGCAACCACCCCTAGTTATCTAAGATAACACTTAAGCACATCTCAGTTAAGACACAACTGCTTTAGGAATCATCCCTCTGCTGAAGTGATCGATGCTTTCATCGATCATCTAGGAACCTGATGCACTCATCAATCAACTAAACCCTCGCTGTTTCCAATCAGCTCTGTTGTAACCCTCAACAAGTAGCTGATCTTAATTGGTTGTCCTCTTAAAACTCTATCTAAGTTTAGTTCCGATCTTTCTGATTGATATGTGACTAGTATGTTGTATGAGTACTGGTTTGCAATTGAATTGTGAAGTAAGGTAGTTTTATGTACACACTTTGAATGAAATGTTGCATTGCATGTAGATACGAATACTTCGGCAACAGTACCTACGAGATCTCCCCGGAGTCTACGGAGGATGTTCCTGAAGACCAAATAAACGTCACCAAGGCATTAACTGAAGCCCCGAACCAAAGTTCGGAAGATATTGACATTTCTGACTTCAGTCCCACCAGTAAAGGCAAGCCCCGGACATAACCCACTATTTTATTACACTGCAATCTATATCTATTTACGTATTCTATGCATTAAGTTCTTAGGAATTGTTTGAAACCCTAGTTGCATTCTCCTAGGAACCAATGTGATGGATACTAGCTCTTGAGTCCGACTAGCTGCTATGCTAATAGGGCCGGTAGAAGTCGGGTGATTTCCTGTCACTCGCGCGATATAGGAATTGTAATGTTTATATTCCTGCGATCACTATAAGGATGACGGACGGGAGTTTTATGAGGTATCATGGTTGAGGTGATACCCCGTCTGTGTTGTTGAATCTGTTAAGGTCGCGGCGTGTGGAAGTGCGGGTTAAGTGTTTGAAAGTACTAACCACATGCCGCGAAATATGGTAAGCGGTAAGCCTAGTAGCCAATCGGCCCGAGGAGTGGACATACCTCCCACCACATGTATTTGGTTCTTCTGGTTACTTATGTTCGATTGGGGAAATACGTGTTGCAAGGGCAACCAGGAATATGGGTTTTGTAGTCGCGCTACAGACGTATGTCCTGCACTTTGGGAGTGCGTATGTTCCTGCAGTCGCTTGTGGTGGACCTGTCCACGAGTCGGAATGAAAGGCAAACGGTTGCTTCGGAATGACCCTTTGGTGTTCCAAGCGTGTGAGTTAGGTTTACCTTGCAAGGTTGAATCTCGATTCAGGAATCGTCCGCCTCTCACGATGAAATGAGACTGCTTATCCCCTTTTCCACATAGAGTAACAAGAGCAATATTATGGTTATCAAAGATGATGCTTGACCAAAGATTATACCATGCTTGCTTAGATATAGGTGCTTACTTAGAATGGATAATTAACTAGAATCTGAAAGCTAAAACTTGAAATTAAGGATCTACTCTTTGTTGCTTTTCAGCTGAAACTAAACCCAGAACCATTATAAGCTTTCATAAGTCTAGTTATGGGCTAAAGTATACCCAATCCCGGGTAAGCCTTGCTGAGTATTAGTATACTCAGCCTTGCTAGTTGTATGTTTTTCAGGTGATATCTGTGAAGACCCTACTCTTCCCTTGCCTTGGCCCTGTGCTCTTTCAGAAGGTTGGTCCGTGAAATGGGATCCGTTCCCGGCCAGCACTGGTGATATCGAGTGATGTCGTGCCCGGGCTTAGCATGACATCCGTCTTGACGACGCGTTGTAATCGTCGCGTATATTTTTCCGCTACCAAAAACCATAGCTTTAGTAGTTTGTAATATACTGCTTCTGAAACTCTTGTAATGTAAATCTCTATGATGTAAAAATATGTGATGGTGATTGTATCTCTGGACTCACCTTCGTGTGAGGTAACCTTATTGATCCTGTGTATCGGTGGTTTATCGGGACGTTACCCGACAGGCCAAGGGATTATACCGTTTGAAGCACGTTGGAGCCCTCTGGAGTGGACTCGCGTACTTGAGCCGGTATATTTCAGGTTGGTTCTGCCACACCGAGGCCCGCCAATGCCCTAGGTCGATCACGCATGGCGTGGTGAACCTCCCTGGCCCAAACCCCGGTCGATTTGGCCATTGGAGCTCCGGAATTGGTGAAATCTAGCGAGCCCAAGCCTCGCGCTGCCGCGGAAATTGGATTCCGATGACCGCCCCGCCGTCCCCGCGTGCCCAATCGATCCTAGCCACCCGATCTGAAGCCGACGCGCCAGATTAGATCCATCCCAGAAGGGTTCCGGATCGTTAGATCCAGATCTGGTGGTCCAGATTAGAAGATACCGCTTTAGCAGTGTGGTTTTGCTAAAGAGCCCCTGAGTTTCCTTGAAATCAACCCGCAGTCCACGTTAGTTCAAAAATAATTCCAGTTGAGCCCCTGTTTTTGCACCGAAGCCCCTGAGCTTTCTAGATTTTGGGTCCGCCGTCCAGCCCTGTGTAATATCTAGGTAGTTAGCCAACTAGATATTATATTGGATGTATTATATGTAAGCATGTTATAGTGTATACAAGTTGTATAAAACATTAGGGGTGTAATTGTAAATTATGAAATTTTATAAGTTCTTATGTGCAATTGTGTGAAAATACTCTTAAATGTCAAATTCAATTGACTCTAGCAAAGGAAAGTACAAATATGGGGTTAAAATTTAAAGGAAAATAAAATTTATTGGAAACTAAGGACCTATGTGTAATTAACACAAATATGAGGGATTTACATGTGAAATGGTAAAAAGATAAAAGTAAAACTTAGTTTTACCTAAGGACTAAAGTGTAAAAAGAGCTAGTCATGATTACTGCAGAAAAACTTACAAAGAGACCCCAAACATTAGAGCATTTTGTTTAAATTGTAACACAAAGTTTATAAATTGAGTTGTGTTTAAAAGTTCAAAATAAAACCGTACCCTTTGAGATTTTGAACTCGAGCTCTAAAGCATTCTTGTAGTATTTGCAATTCCCTACAACTTTGCTTTAGACACTTTTCTCACTAGGCTTTTGTATCAACGGGAATTCTTTCTTTACAGAGGGGTTCCTGGAAGTTTTTCTATTTGCAAACGGGTCCTTCTGACACTTGCCTGTTCTTCTTCCTCTGTCATCCTCGCTTCCTCTCTGTTCTGTTTCTGCTCCCGCCGCCCATCGCCGGCACAACATCCCAAGCACCACCTCCTGCTAAGTTTTCTTCCACGCGTCGCTCCACAGCCCTACCACCGCTCCTAATCCCCGGTGCTGGCATTCCAACCGAGTGCCACGACGTGCTGGTACTGCCAGCGCCGCCTGAACGCCGGCCTTTCTCTGCTCGCCGCCCCGCCGCGTGGAGGAAGCATTGGAGACCCCCTGAGCTCTATCTTGTGGGCGCATCAGTACCGCACGAGCCTCCTCGACCCATTCCTCCCATTAGCTAGTCATTTCCTCGCCCCTAGACACCGGAACGCCGTCGCCATTCTTCCGCAACCCCGGCGAGCTCGACGCCACCGTGGGTCCACTCCTGCAGCCCTCCTCCGCCCCATCCAACACCACTAGAAGTTTCCCCTTGGTCCCCTGAAGCTTTTAGAGCAGAACCTCGTCGCCCAGCCTGCCCGGTGTGCCGCCATCAAAGTTCTCCCCGTCGCCGGCCGCCTGCTCCACGCGGGCAGACCCCTACGCCACCATAGGAATCCAACCGAGCACCTTCCCGGGTAGCCTTCGATCTCCTCTAGCTATTCCCCCTCTTTTCCCTCACCATTGCGACCCGAGCATCACCGGATTTGGCCGGTCAAATACCGCCGTCCCTCTTTGACCACGACCAGGGACTCCATTGGAGAAGAAAAGGAAGTTCCAGGGGGTGTTGTGCTAAATCTAGGGACTGTTATGTAAACCTTATTTGAGTTTCCTGCTGTGAACTTTAAAAATGCATGGAAAACAGTAGAAAAATCAGAAAAATACGAAACTGGTTGGGTTAGAAACCTTGTAATAAATTCTACAGCTTTTATTTCATAACCATGCCATGAAAGTGCATAGTTTGTTCTGTATTTTAAATACAAGTAAAGGGATGTTTTACTTGAACCTTATGATCTATAGCCTTGTTGCTGTTGATTTTTGGAGCATGTGTTGCATATGGTTTGAGTAGCCTAGTGTAAATTTTTGAGGCTTAGATCAGCCCTCTAGCTAGAATATTTTGCTACCTTTGCTATATGTTAATGAAAGCTTCACAAATAAATTTCAGAAGCATCTGTGCATATTTAGGGATGAAATTTCTACCCTGACTTGATCTTTATAAGTATGATCCATCATAAAAATTTGAGAATCAGAAGCCTAATATAACTTGAGTTATAAAATTCAAGCTTAAATTCAAAGGTAATTCCTAAATAATATTTATTATGCATGAAAAATTATGAAACTTTTCTGAAATGTTAGTCTTGAGTAGTTTATGATGCCTTTAAAATTTGAACTCTAGTTTTAGTGTAAAACCTCAGATATAATTGCATCTTGAAATTTCAATGTTGATCTTGTTTAAATTGGTGATTTAGTTCCTTTTAGAATAAAAATCCAATAAAACTCCAGTAAATATATCAAATATCAATCTGTGCTTAGTAAATTTTGTAGCTCCTGTTTTGAACTATCTTGCACTGTAAAAATTGTTTAAGTTAAACATATTGTTTAATTAAGTGGGTTGTTCTAATTATCTATGGTATAAACTATCTAGAGTAATATTATTTCAATTAAACCCTCTTAGGGTAATGTTCAGGAGTATTAATTTAATTTTACTAAATTACAATTTGTCTAAAATTAATTCAAGGTTAACCATAATTAAATAATAACCTAAAGCTAATTACAATGTTTAACTAATAAAATAAATGGGAATTGCTAAGTGTGTGTAGTGTTGCTTAAGGTAATTAGATACGCTACCTAATATAGTTAAATTGGATGTTTAGGGTAACCCCCCGGTTGCCTAACGAGACTAGTTAGTTTAGTTAGTACTCGATAAATGACTGCCCAGTGCAGGGTAGTTAAGTTGATTGTCAATATGTAATGTCCTTTATTTAGATTGCAACTTTATCGTGAACTGAACTACAAATGTATGCATCCATTAAACTTCATTTTGCATATCATGTAGACTCGACCACCCTCGCTGACGGGGATTATCAGCTGATCCCGGAACCAGAAGGAGTTTATTCTGAAGACCCCGGGAATCTCGTCGCGGATTTCTCTGAAGCCCCGAACCAAGGTTCGGAAGAAAATAATTTGACTAACCCCAACCCCACCAGCGAAGGCAAGCCCCGGACATAACCCCTACTTTACTACACTGCAACCTATATTATTTATATATATCTTTATGCATTAGGTTCTTAGGAGTTGTTTGGAAACCTTAATTGCATTATTCCAGGAACCAATGTATTGAACACTAGAACTTGAGTACGACTAGCTGCTATGCTATTAGGACCGGTAGAAGTCGAGTGATTTCCTGTCACTCGCGCGATATAGGAGTTGTAGTGTCTACATTCCTGTTATCACTATAAGGATGACGGACGGGAATTGTGAGGTATCATGGTTGAGATGATACCCCGTCTGTGTTGTGGAATTTGATAAGGTCGCAGTGTGTGGTAGCGGTGGTTAAGCGTTTGAAAGTACTAGCCACATGCCGTGAAATATGGTAAGCGGTAAGCCTAATAACCGATCGGCCCGAGGAGTGGACATACCTCCCACCACATGTATTTGTTTCTCTTGGTTACTTTGTTCGACGTGTAGGCATACGTGTTGCTGGGCAACCAGGAGTACGGGTTTTGTAGTCGCGCTACAGACGTACGTCCTGCACTTTGAAAGTGCGTATGACCTGCAGTCGCTTGTGGTGGCCCTGATCCACGAGTCGGAATGAAAGGCAAACGGTTGCTTCGGAACGACCCTGTGGTGTTCCAAGCGTGTGTGTTAGGTTTACCTTGCAAGGGTTGAATCTCGATTCAGAATCGTCCGCCTCTCACGATGTATGAGACTGCTTATTCCCTTTACCACATAGAGTAACAAGAGTAATTATATGATTATCAAAGATGATGATTGAATAAAGATTCTATCATGTTTGAATAGTTATAGGTGCTTACCTAGAATGGTTAATCAACTAGAATCTGAAAGTTAAAAGTTGAAATTAAGGACCTACTCTTTGTTGCTTTTCAGCTGAAAACCCTACCCAAAGCTAAAAACCATCATGAGTCTAGTTATGGGCTAAGATATACCCAATTCCGGGTAAGTCTTGCTGAGTATTAGTATACTCAGCCTTGCTTTTGTTGATTTACTTCAGGTAATACTCCTGATGAGCTCGCGTTCATTACACCATGGCCCTACCCCTTGCCTGATGGTTGGTCCGTGGAATGGGATCCGTCCCCGGCCAACACAGATTCCGCCGAGTGATATTATGCCAGGGCTAGCATAATATTTGTAATGACGACGTGTATGATGTCTACGCTTTTCAAACTCCGCTGTTTTGGCTAAAAACTAAAACCTGTCTTGTAATTGTGGCAGAACCAACCTGAATTATACCGACTCAAGTACGCGAGTCCTCACCGAAGGGCTACCTCGCACTTCAAATGGTATAAAACCATTGGTCTGTCGGGTAACGTCCCGATAAACCACCGAACTCAGGATCCAACAAGGTACCTCACACGAAGGTGAGTCCAGAGATACAATGCCAAAATATCTTACACCACAGGCAGTTACATTACAACCATGTACAAAACATCATTAACTCCCACAGAGGAGAGATTATTACAAGACAGGCTTTAGTTTTTAGTCAAAGCAGCGGAATTTGAAAAGCGTAACCATTATACACGTCGTCATTACAGATATTATGCTAGCCCTGGCATAATATCACTCGGCGGAATCGGTGTTGGCCGGGGACGGATCCCATTCCACGGACCAACCATCAGGCAAAGGGTAGGGCCACGGTGTAATGAATGCTGGCTCATCAGAAGGATTACCTGAATTAAATCAACAAAAGCAAGGCTGAGTATACTAATACTCAGCAAGACTTACCCGGAATTGGGTATACCTTAGCCCATAACTAGACTCATGAAGGCTTTTAGCTTTAGGTAGAGTTTTCAGCTGAAAAGCAACAAAGAGTAGATCCTTATTTCCAACTTTTAGCTTTCAAGTTCTAGTTGATTAACCATTCTAGGTAAGCACCTATAACTAATCAAGCATGGTGAAATCTTTAATCAAGCACCATCTTTGATAATCATAAAGTTGCTCTTGTTACTCTATGTGGTAAAGGGAATAAGCAGTCTCATACATCGTGAGAGGCGGATGATTCTGAATCGAGATTCAACCCTTGCAAGGTAAACCTAACTCACACGCTTGGAATACCACAGGGTAATTCCGAAGCAACCGTTTGCCTTTCATTCCGACTCGTGGATCAGTGCCACCACAAGCGACTGCAGGTCATACGCACATCCAAAGTGCAGGAAGTACGTCTGTAGCGCGACTACAAAACCCGTACTCCTGGTTGCCCAGCAACACGTATGCCTACACGTCGAACAAAGTAACCAAAAGAAGCAAATACATGTGGTGGGTGGTATGTCCACTCCTCGGGCCGATCGGTTACTAGGCTTACCGCTTACCATATTTCACGGCATGTGGCTAGTACTTTCAAACGCTTAACCACCGCTACCACACACTGCGACCTTATCAAATTCATCACAACAGACGGGGTATCATCTTGACCATGATACCTCATAAAACTCTCATCCGGCATCCTTATAGTGATAGCAGGAATGTAAACAATACAATTCCTATATCGCGCGAGTGACAGGAAATCACTCGTCTTCTACCGGTCCTATAAGCAGAGCAGCTAGTCGGACTCCAATTCTAGTGTTCAATACATTGGTT
This sequence comes from Panicum hallii, assembly GCF_002211085.1. Classification (NCBI taxonomy): domain Eukaryota; kingdom Viridiplantae; phylum Streptophyta; class Magnoliopsida; order Poales; family Poaceae; genus Panicum; species Panicum hallii. The sequence goes on along the minus strand of NC_038043.1, from coordinate 21,221,135 downwards.
CCTAAAATAATGCAACTAAGTTTCCAAACAACTCCTAAGAACCTAATGCATAAAGAGATATATATAAATAATATAGGTTGCAGTGCAATAAGGTAGGGTTTATGTCCGGGGCTTGCCTTCGCTGGTAGGGTTGGGGTTAGTCAAATTATTTTCTTCCGAACCTTGGTTTGGGGCTTCAGAGAAATCCGCGACAAGATTCCCGGGGTCTTCAGAATAAACTTCTTCTTGTTCCGGGATCAACTGATAATCCCCGTCAGCGAGCGTGGTCGAGTCTATATGAGATGCAAGGTTATCAGTTATGAAATTGTATAACATTGTTATAATGATTCACAATAAAGTTGCAATCCAATCCTAAGAAAATTTACATTACGATGATAAGTTAACTACCCTGCACTGGGCAGTCATTTATCGAGTATGAATTATTTTATCTAAATCCAATAGACAACGGGGTTGATTACACTAATTAACTAACTAGTAGCATGGAGCAACAAGTGGGGTGGTTTTTAACACTTATATTAAAAAGCTTTACATATTGACCTCACAATTTATATGAACTTTAAGTTACCATTGCATTAAAATCAATTATATTATATCCATTTTATTTAATACTTAACCTTTGATTGAAAATTTAATATCATGTTATAACATTACAAAACAGAACCTTTAATCTATTTTCATGATTTTAGAACATTTAAAACTATATTTATTAGTTATACTAAGGAAACTACTCCTTATTCCTAGCAAAATTTATACAACAAGAAAATAATACTAGAGTACAAGGCTAAATACTTTTCTTCAATTCTACATGCCAAAAGAAAATTATCAGCACTGGTTTTACTAATTTATCATTTTTCTATGAATTACTATGTATTTCTTGAGCCTACAAGCAATTAACTTTGATATTTAAATTAGATCATCAAATATTCAAAAGCTGAAGTCGACCCTTAAAGCAAAGTTGCAGATCTTTGTCTAAAGATTCCAACAAAATTTAGTTTACTATTTTATGATTTTTCCTTGAAGAGATATGGTATTTCTAAGTTGACAGCAAAAATTACATAAGGAGGTCCCTCGGCACTATTCCTCTGAGTCTATTCCTTTGCACAAAACCCCCTGAAGTTCTATTTCTTCTAACCTGAAGCCCTTGGTCTGGGAACCGAGACAGAGCAAGGTGAGGCGGCCATGTTCCAGCGACGGTGGTCACTGGCGGCGAGGTCCAAGTGCAGGAATCGGGTCCGGAGCTTACTGTGGTCTCGTTGCGCTACGTGTCGTGGACGGGGATGGCCGGAACAGTGGGGTTCGACTTGAGCCCGAGGTGACGGCGGAGGGGTCACCGTCGACGGCGGAGCTCCGGTGGCGAACGTTGGCAACCGACCTGTGCAAAAGCTTCAGTGAGACACAAGGAAGGTGTAGGTACTATCAATTGGAAGAAGTCGTGCTGGATTAAAGGAGACCAACGGGGACCGAGGCGGCGGCGGCGAAGAAGAACGCCGGCGAGCGTCGGGGAGGCACTGTGATACACCAGAGGGTCAATGGATGGGTCGAACAGCTTCAGGGTGATGATGTGGTGCTGTTTATGGTGATGTGGTGGCTCGGGACTGCTTGAGTGGTGCTGTCCACGGTGAGGCCGAGGGCGGCGGCGGATGGTGGTCGTCGGCGACGAGTTTTCAATGGAAATTGGAGGGCCACGAGTGGTCGAGGAGCACCAGTGGACCACGGGAAAGCTTGTGCCGGTGTTGGTTGAGGTGGAGGAGGTCCGGTGTGGGCTGCCCACGGGCGTGCCGTGCGCGGCCGGAGTGGAAGGGGACGGCGGCGGCGGAATGCAGCTCGGGTACTGGAAATTGGACACTGGGAGTAGCAGAACAGCTCGTAGGGATTGATGTGGTGCTGCTGCGCGCGAGAGAGAGAGGGTTAAGGCACCGGGGTGGCCTGTCCACAGTGACCAGGAGGTGGCGGCCGGCGGAGGCCTCGAGTTGCCGTGGCGCGCGCGCGTGAGGCCAGGAAGAGAGAGGAAAGAAGTCGAGACCGGGAGAGGATGACGCGTGGGAGGATATGCCAGCAGGAGGTGGAGCTCGGGAAGCTGTGCCGGCGGTGGACGGCGGCGACAGGAGCAGAGCAGAAGGGGGAAGCGGCGCGGTCAGAGGAGGAAGAAGGCAGACAGGGTCAGAAGGACTGATTTGCAAATCTAGAAACTTCCAGGGACTCCTCTGTAAAGGAAGAATTCCTGTTGATACAAAAGCCTAATGAGAAAAGTGTCTAAAGCAAAGTTGTAGAGAATTTCAAATCCTACAAGACTGCTTTAAGGTTCAAGTTCAAATTCTCAAAGAATATAGTTGTATTTTAAACTTTAAAGCACAATTCAAATTATAAACTTTGTCTTGTACTTCAAACAAAATGCTTTAATGCTTAGGGTCTTTTTGCAAGATTTCCTGCAGTAATCATTACTAACTCTTTTTACACTTTAGTCCTTAGGTAAAACTAAGTTTTACTTTTATCTTTTTACCATTTCACATGTAAGTCCCTTATGTTTGTGTTAACTACACATAGGCCCTTAGTTTCTTTCAAAATCTATTTCTCTTAGGTTTTATTTGACTTTTGCTCTTTTCTTTTCTATAGCCATCTGAAATTTGACACTTAAGAACATTTTCACACACTTGCACATAAGAATTTATAAAACTCATGATTTACAAATATATACTTATTGCTTTGTACAACTTGTATACACTATAACATGCTTACATATTATATACCCAAACTTAGGATCTAGTTGTCTAACTACCTGGATATCACAGTAATAATCTCTCCTCCGTGGGAGCTAATGATGCTTTGTACATTTTTGTAATATAACTGCCTGTGGTGTAAGATATTTTGGCATTGTATCTCTGGACTCACCTTCGTGTGAGGTACCTTGTTGGATCCTGCGTTCGGTGGTTTATCGGGACGTTACCCGACAGACCAATAGTATTATACCGTTTGAAGTACGAGGTAGCCCTTCGGCGAGGACTCGCGTACTTGAGTCGGTATAATTCAGGTTGGTTCTGCCACACCCTATAGTTTTTGCGCAGAACCCCCTGGAACTTCCTATTTTTCTCACTGTTAAGTCGCTGGATCTTGTCTTAGCCCTAGTTTACGCGTCTTAGCTCCATTTTGAGTGGTTTTTGCGCTCACGCGATCGTTGTAACGCGTAGAATAGTTTTAGCTCAGTTTTGTGTGCTGTTTTATTGTATTGTTGTATTGTTTCTTATCTTTTGCCCTTGTTTGCATGTATGTGCCTGTGTGGACCATGCTTGGATGTTACGATCGTGAGTAGACGTTGAGCCACAGGAAGAGTACCATGTCGGGTTTTATCCGGCTGCCCACCGAGGGGTATACCCAAGGTGGTAGGTTTTGGGTTGGGATGCGCTGAGATCAGGAACTCGAAGGTGCAGACAACACAAGATTTAGACAGGTTCAGGCCGCAATATGCGTAATGCCCTACGTCCTATATGATGGTTTGTATTGCCTTGATGTTGATCTGGTGATCTTATGTTCTGAGAGGGGTCACTGCCCGCCCTTATATATCCGGGAGGATAGGGTTATATGAATCCTAGCCTGATACTAACTTAAGAATCGTACTCAAGTACAACTCGAGTAGTTTCCTTCTGTACCGACTAGTTCTACTCCGCATGCGGGTAGAATACAACATAAATAAGGTACAGGACACGTCCTATCCCCTAGCCCAATACGGACTCCTTGATGTACACAGCCCCGTGGCCCCGGGTCTGACAAGCCCCCGAGCTCTTCGTAGCTGAGTACTGCAGGCTCTTTGAGTACTTCTGAAGCAATCTTCGACTTCTTTCGAAGCTCCGTCTTGAAATTTCTCTTCGAGTACTCTTCTGACAGTATTGAAGCTATGAGGTGCTCATGCCCCGAATTCTTTCTTTTGTATGGGGTGTGATGAATAATCGCACTCCATATGGAGTAGCCCCCCGAGCCTTAGGTTGAATCAAAGAATCAAGCTGAGGGTCAAATAGTCTTGAATCTTTTCTTCTTATCCTTCGAGTACTTTCGAAAAACAAGTAGTCGATGCCACGTATCTCACAGCCCCCGAGCCTTGAATCCAAATCTTTTGGAGAAAAGGATCCCAAAGGTCGTGGCAAAAATGCTCCCTTTTGATAAAATATATTCTAAGAGGAAGTAATTGGCAGAAATTGAACTCGAAACTCAAAAAACCTCTTTTTTCGGGACAATTAACCCTGAAAAAAAATGGTTAGTCAAGTAACGGCCCAAAAAAAATCCACCGAAAAACTGCCCATGTCCCATTAGTCCCCTTGCGCGACGCTTCACCTTTCACGCAGTAAACCACTGCCTGAGCGCTGGTTATTTAACCCCGCAGTCAGTTAGGGTTTTTCCTGTGCCTTCAGATCTAACGCCGCTGCCAGAGAAAAAACAAAACCCCAATTAGAGTGTGGCAGAACCAACCTGAATTATACCGACTCAAGTACGCGAGTCCACTCTAGAGGGCTCCGACATGCTTCAAACGGTATAACCCCTTGGCCTGTCGGGTAACGTCCCGATAAACCACCGAAAGCAGGATCAAACAAGGTACCCCGCACGAAGGCGAGTCCAGAGATATAAAGGCCATCATATTTTACATCACAGGCAGTTATAATACATGAGTGTTTAAAAGTAACATAATCTTCCCAACCGGGGAATTATTACAAACCGACATAAGTCTTAGAACAAACAGCGATATTAAAGTACGGTATGATACACGTCGCCAGTATAGATGTCATGTTTGCCCTTGCATGACATCACTCGGAGGGGTCCAGGTTGGCCGGGGACGGGTCCCACTCCACGGACCAACCATCAGGCAGAGGGTAAGGCCACGGTATAGGCAGGGCTTGATCAGCAGAAGCATTACCTGAACAAAAGTTATGAAGCAAGGCTGAGTATTCTAATACTCAGCAAGGCTTACCCGGTGATGGTATACATAGCCATATAACTAGACTCATGAAATCTGGTAATGGTTTTAGGGTAAGTTTTCAGCAGCAAAGCAACTAAGAGTAGATCCTTATTTTCATCTTTTAGCTTTTGAGGTTCTAGTTGAATATCCATTCTAGGTGAGCATCTAAATCTATACAAGCATGGTATAATCTTTATTCATTCATCATTTTAGATAACATCAAAATAATTGCTCTTGTTACTCAATGTGACAAAGGAATTAAGCAGTCTCAACCATCGTGAGAGGCGGACGATTCGAATTGAATTTAACCTTGCAAGGTGAACCTAACACACACGCTTGGAACACCACCGGGTTGTTCCGAAGCAACCGTTTACCTTTCATTCCGACTCGTGGACAGGTCCACCACAAGCGACTGCAGGTCATACGCACTTCCAAAGTGCAGGACGTACGTCTGTAGCGCGACTACAAAACCCGTACTCCTGGTTGCCCAGCAACACGTATGCCTACACGTCGAACATAAGTAACCCAAAGAAGCAAGACGAGTGGTGGGAGGTATGTCCACTCCTCGGGCCGATTGGCTACTAGGCTTACCGCTTACCATATTTCGCGGCATGTGGTTAGTACTTTCAAACGCTTAACCCCGATCACCACACGCTGCGACCTTATCAGTAATTTTAACAACACAGACGGGGTATCACCTTAATCATGATACCTCACAAAATTCCCGTCCGTCATCCTTATAGTGATAACAGAAATGTAAGCATTACAACTCCTATGTCGCGCGAGTGACAGGAAATCACCCGACTTCTACCGGCCCTATTAGCATAGCAACTAGCCGGACTCAAATACTAGTATTCAATACATCGGTTCCTAGGAGAATGCAACTAGGGTTTCAAGCAATTCCTAAGAACTTAATGCATAGATAGATATAATAATATAAATTGTCGAGTAAATAAAGTAGGGTTTATGTCCGGGGCTTGCCTTCTTGAGTAGGGTTGAGGGCAGAAGGATCGAGGTTTTCCGAACCTTGGTTCGGATCTTCAGTTAGATTCTCGACGGTGTCTCCGGGATTTCCAGGAATTTCCTCGGCTTGATCCGCGATCAGCTCGTAGTCACCGTCAGCGAGGGTAATCGGTTCTACATGATATGCAAAGCAAATATCATTAAGAAATGTGCATTCTTTTATTTGAGTCACATCAAAGATTATGCTTTCAAAGATTAACACTTCGAGAAAGGCCAAAACAAAGAAAATTTTAGCCTAAATTTATAATTGATGCTTAACTTAACCACATCATTGAATTAATTCAAGATAAGCATCAAAGCATATATTAGAGTTAAATTTAAATTTGAATTTAAACTTTTAAGTAAAGAAGGTTATAAAATTTGGAACACTTAAAAAGAAATAGATCACCTCCTAATTTATAACTAAAGGATCTAATTAGTTAAAGTTTGAAAAGATATGTTTAGCTAATATTAATTTAAAATAATTTAAAAGGATTCAAATTGTAGTACAAACTTGATTTTGAATGTTTTGCATTATTTTAGATATCATATATAGAAATTACATATCACAATTACAAACAATCAAAATAACATGCAAGAATTAAAGATATTACATTTCCTTGTTTCAAATCTAAATTTTGCACTGGAACCCCTGGAACAAAAGATCTATTTGCAAAAAGGGCCTTGCCCGACCCTGCGACGGCCGGCACGTCGGGCACGACGGCGTTCCCGCCGGCGGCGAGGATTCCGGCCAAGGGGAGGGGGTCTAACACCACCTACAAGATCTCGAGAGAGCACAAGACAAGGAAACGCCGGACTGGTAGCAGGAGGACAGAGCGGCCGACGAACAGGGGCGGCGGCCGTGGCGGCGCATCGCCGTTCCCGGCGATGGGACGGCGAACACGGGCCAAGAAGGGGCGCACGAGCACTAGTGGACCACCGGGGAACTATTTGTCTACCTGGACGGGTCGGAGGCCAAGCGAGGGAAGCTGTCGACGACGAGCTCAAATCGGGCGGCGCCGGTGAGCAATGGCTCGGGGCGAGCGAGATTCCGGCAGAGGGGCGGTCGGGGTTGATCTGGCTCGGGCTGAGGAGCAAGAGGAGAGGGTGGGGAGTCTACTGGTGAAAGGAATTGGATCGGGATGAAGTAAGCACTACAAATTTTGGCAAAGAGTGCACGGCGGCGAGCTCGGTTTCTGGTGACCGTGGGGAAGAACACAGGGCAAACCAATCGGGGAAGAGGAGGGAGTGTGGTTCGGTCTGTAGCAGCACTAGCTCACAGAAGAGAGGGAGACGCTGGGAGAAAGAAAGGACCACGGATGGGCTCTGGTTTGCGACGGCGAGATGGCGGCCGGCATACACCCGAGGGCACCGTGGCGCTTGCGCAGGAGGACACCGGAGCAGGGGCTACTGCGGTGGACAAAGGGTAGACCGACGCGTGGAGAGGGGCAGCATGAGGTGGACGGCGGCGACTGCAAGACGGCGGCCAGGGGAGGCGCTCTGTCGCCGGCGTCAGTGCAGGAGCAGAGGAGCAGAAGGGGGTGCAGAGGAAGAAGAAAGGAGGGAGAGATCCAGGGACTTGTTTGCAAATTTTAAAAGTTACAGGGACCCTGCAGGAAAGTACTTTTTTCCCACTAATCTAGGGGTTTTCTGAGAAAAAGTCCAACATGAAAATTTTAGAGTTTTTCAAGCTCTACACTTTTGCTTTAAAGCTCAAATTCAGAAACTTAAAGTTTGCCACATTACTAAATGAATTTTGAATCAAGGTAAAATTAATTTACCCCAGTCCTTACCAAACCAAGTTTTAATCAAATTTTTGACATATTTGCAATATTCTTAGGATGTCATGATGACAAATAATTTTAATTTAATTTTTTTTTACAGATAGGTCCTTAAGTAAACATAAAAGTTACTTTTACTTCTCAACTTTTACATAAAGGACCCTATCTCCTGTATTTGTTTACACATAAGCCCTTACCCTTACTAAAGGGCTTATATAGCCATATCAATGCACACACTTTAAACACAAAAGACTTATAACACATGAAAATTTTTAGATACGCCCTTAACATCTATGTCTATTACATCTAGGGTTTAATTTGTATGAATCTTATTACCTGGATGTCACAGCCTTCCCCCCTAAAAAGAATCTCGTCCCGAGATTCGGAAGTAGAAGATGATTATCGATCAGATTTGGGGAGTAGTTGAAAGGAAAGTCGGAAAATTCTGCTGAAGATAAGATTCCGTTTCCCAAGTTGCTTCCTCTTCAGTATGATGATCCCATAATATCTTATACATTTTAACTGTCTTCCTTCTGGTGACTCTTTCCTTGGTATCCAAGATTTTGATAGGTTGTTCAATATAGGATAGATCGGGTTCGATCGCGATGGCTGGGATTTCAATGATCTCCGAGGGTACCTTGATACACTTTTTAAGCTGAGAGACATGGAAGATATCGTGAATAGCACCCATTTGAGGTGGAAGGAGAAGTTTGTAAGCCACTGGGCCACAAATTTCAAGAATTTTGAAAGGTCCGATATATCGGGGTGCTAGTTTTCCCTTTATTCCAAAACGCTGAACGCCTTTGGTGGGGGATACTCGGAGATATACAAAATCTCCTAATTGGAACTGTAAGGGTTTCCTTCTTCGATCCGCATAACTCTTTTGTCTAGATTGGGCTGTTTTAAGATTGGCTTGAATAATTCTGACTCTATCCTCGGCTTCCACGACTAAATCTGGTCCAAAAATCTTGCGCTCACCGGTCTCAGACCAACTCAAGGGAGTTCGACATCTGCGACCATATAAGGCTTCAAAAGGTGACATTTGAAGACTGGTCTGGTAACTGTTGTTGTAAGAGAATTCGGCCAAGGCAAGATATTTGTCCCAACTTGTCCCATAGTGAATGATACAAGCTCGGAGCATATCTTCGAGAATTTGATTGACCCGTTCAGTTTGTCCATCCGTCTGAGGATGATATGCAGAGCTTTGAATCAGTTTGGTGCCGAGAGCGGATTGTAATTGCTCCCAGAAGCGTGCAACAAATGGTGCCCCACGATCAGAGATGATGGTCTTAGGAATACCATGCAGTCGAACAATTTGATCAAGATAGACTTCAGCATACTTTTTAGTGGAATAAGTAGTATGCACGGGAATAAAGTGAGCCACTTTTGTGAGTCTATCAATAATTACCCATATGGAATCATGTTTTTGGGAAGTATTGGGAAGACCAACAATGAAATCCATACTGATGTCTTCCCATTTCCACGATGGAATGGGTAATGGTTGGAGTACACCAGAGGCTTTAAGGTGACTAGCCTTGACCCTCTGACATGTATCACACTCAGATACATATTTAGCAATTTCTCTTTTCATCCTAGTCCACCAAAAATGTTGTCGTAAGTCTTGATACATTTTGGTGCTACCGGGATGAATAGAGAATTTGGACAAATGAGCTTCATCAAGAATTTGTCTGCGAAGCTGATGATCTTTTGGTACAACAAGGCGTTTGTTGAACCATAAGACTCCCTGAGGGTCAATATGGAAACACTTGTATTTAGCTTTTCCTTGGGATAGTTCTGATTTGATGATTTTGATACCCTTATTATGTAGTTGTGACATGATAATTTTATCCCGAAGGGTATTCTCCAAGGCTAAAAGATTTAGGCTGCCTTGAGGAACGATCTCTAGATTGAGTTTCTTCATCTGATTGCAGAGAGTGTCACTAATAGCAATTGTGGTTGCATAATGGCAATGTGTTTTGCGGCTAAGTGCATCCGCAACCACATTAGCTTTACCAGGATGGTAATATACCTCAAGGTCATAATCTTTGATCAATTCTAGCCATCGCCTTTGCCTCATATTCAAATCTGCTTGGGTAAAGATATATTTGAGGCTTTTATGATCCGTGTAAATGTTGCACTTAGCACCCATGAGATGGTGCCTCCAAATCTTAAGAGCATGGACAACGGCTGCTAATTCCAGGTCATGAGTTGGATAATTTTGCTCATGATTCCGAAGTGCTCGGGATGCATAAGCAATGACTCGGTTGTTTTGCATTAGAACACAACCGAGACCAGTCCCAGAGGCATCACAGTAAACATCAAAAGGTTGGGTATTATCTGGCTGAGCTAGTACGGGGGCAGTTGTTAAAAGCTTCCTTAAAGTATGGAATGCCTCATTACACTTAACATCCCACTGATAGTTAACTCCTTTCTTAAGAAGCTCAGTCATAGGCTTGGCTATTTTAGAGAAATCCGGAATAAATCGGCGATAATACCCTGCCAATCCAAGAAAACTACGGATTTGATGGACTGAAGTTGGGGGCTTCCAATCCATAACTTCTTGGACTTTTGTTGGATCAACCGATATGCCTTCGCTAGAGATAGTATGTCCCAAAAATTTCACACTATCTAGCCAAAATTCACATTTTGAGAATTTAGCATAAAGACGATGATCCCGTAATCGCTGAAGAATGATATGTAGATGATTGGCATGGTCTTCATTATTTTTGGAATAAATTAAGATATCGTCAATGAAGACCACGACGAACTTATCAAGTTCCGGCATAAAAACTGAATTCATGAGATACATGAAATATGCCGGGGCATTAGTAAGTCCAAAGGACATAACCAGATATTCATATAACCCATATCTGGTTGAGAAAGCCGTTTTTGGAATATCGCATGGCTTGATTTTAATTTGATGATAGCCAGAGCGTAAGTCAATTTTTGAGAAGACCTTAGCTCCAGCTAATTGATCAAACAAAATATCAATGCGGGGAAGTGGGTACTTATTTTTGATGGTGACCGCATTGAGTGGACGATAGTCAACGCATAGCCTTAGGCTATTGTCTTTCTTTTTGACAAAAAGAGCAGGACAACCCCAAGGCGACGCACTTGGGCGTATGAAACCTTTATCAAGAAGATCTTGAAGTTGAATTTTAAGTTCGGCCAATTCGTTTGGAGGCATACGATATGGCCTTTTGGAGATAGGAGCGGTGCCTGGTTGGAGTTCAATAACGAACTCAATATCTCTGTCAGGTGGCATCCCAGGCAAATCATCGGGAAAGACATCAGGATATTCACAAACTACCGGAATATCCTTAACTTTGAGGTCTGTGATAGCATAAGTGCAAAAATAGAGATATTCCTGCCTGGGCAGATAGAGGGTAATATTTCCTTGGTGTTGTGAGTTAATTTCAATAACTCGGGACGCAATATCTAATAATACTTTATGCTCTGTCATCCAATTGGTCCCAAGTATGACATCTATACCCTCTAGGTTTAACGAAATCAAATCTGTCCTAATCTCTTTGCTACCAAATTGAATTGGCACCTTTTTGACCATTTGGTCAGACATAATTGTTCCTCCTGGTGTAGATATCATATATGACCCCTTCGTAGGACATAGATCAAGTCCTATTCGGGTAACACAGTTGTTACTAATAAAACTATGAGTTGCCCCTGAATCAAATAATGTAACAACTGGTTGATGATGGATATAGAACGTACCCGACATGACAGGGGCTCCATCCGGAAGTTCCGCAAGGGTGGTGAAGTTGATTTGCCCTTGCTGAACTTGCATCAACGGCCTTTTACCCTTATTTTGATTGCCTTGGTTAGAACTTTGCCCTGGGTTAGGTTTCTTAGGCCGTGGACAATCCCTGATGAAATGATCTGCACTCCCACAATTAAAGCAGCGATAGTTACTGCCTTTCGGTGGAGCTTGTCGCACATTTGGCCTTGGGCCAAATTGCTGTGGCTGCTGTGGAGGTGCAGAAGGTCTATAGCCTCCTTGTTGTTGAGGCGGCCTAAAAACCAGTCGACCAAACGGGGTATTCCTCGGTGGTGCTCTTGTTTGGGTATTAGGAACGACCCGATATCTTGGTGGTTGAGCGCTCGAGGATCCCGTAGGGTTCTTTCTTTTCTTTTCCGCACGGTGTGCCATGATACAATCCTCCTGGGTTAAGGCCATATTTACCAGCTCACTGAAACTATTAGGTCTAACAAGATTCAAGCGCTCTTTGAGCTTAGTATTAAGGCCACGACGGAAGCGGTCTTGCTTTTTGGCATCATTATCTGCATGATGACCAGCATATTGGCACAGATGATTGAACGTCTGTGCGTACTGCAAGACTGTGTTGGAACCTTGAGTTAATGCCAAAAATTCATTTAACTTCCGCTCCAGTAACCCTTCAGGGATATAATGTGCCCTAAAGGCAATCCGACATTCATCCCAGGAGATGACATGTCCCGCGGGCTGCATAGCGTAAAAGTTATCCCACCAAATTCGGGCAGCACCGCGCAGTTGCTGAGCAGCAAAAGAAGCTTTGCTTGAGTCCGCACACGGTATAGCCAAGAGAGTGAACTTGGACTCAATGATACGAAGCCAGGCATCAGCGTCCAAAGGTTCTTCGGCTTACTGAAGAACGGAGGTTGAGTGCTAAGGAAATCTTGATAGCTGGCCACTGGAGGAGGAAGATCATCACGACCTCCACGAAACGATTGACGCTGCTGGTTTTGTTGTGCTTGCACCAGCAGATTAAGAAGCTCCATCTGCCGTGCCATCACCTCAGCTAGGTTGGGAGGTGGTGGGGGCGGCTGTTGAGAACCACTGGCCTGATCTGCCCGGAAACCTTCCGGGGTTCCACGTGTGGCTCCAACCATCTGAAACAAGAATTCAGATGATAAAATTTATTTACCCTGCTGAAGACTTACAAGGTAAATAGGACGAGATAACTGATTTTGATATAGCAAGGGCTGGAAAGCAGAAAGATACTTAAGAGGCTTAACTAACACTACCACAAGAATCCCGCTAACCACACCAAGGATCAACATTCTACCACACATCCTTAAAAGGACCAAAACACACATTGTATGATGATGAATTATGCATGCACGTTCTATTCGTCCTCACAAACCAAAAACAACTGCCGAATATCTTCGGACTTACGCGGTTAGATTTGGTGGCATAATATATACGTCTCTCACTATTAACTAGTCGATAAACCCTATCCGTCCTAGTTTCGTATTCGTGGTTAGTGTACCTGCAGAAAACCACAATACATATATATATCCAATGAACCTTTCATGCCAGCATGTCATGAAAGCGTCCCCAATCATTACTGTTCACTATAGAAACAGCATCTGTACAATTACCGCCGTACAGACAACGTTAACATACATCGTCGAAACAACGTATTCACGGGGGGTACCGCAAAATGCGGGGATATGAACAGCGATCGCCATATCCTGCGCCGAACCATATACTCCCAATGTAATCAACCTAGGTTGGTACATTGGCAGCATCTCAAGTAGGCCACTGCTTGAGAAACAGCGTTCGGTTCGCATCACCGACGGGAAGGCCAAGCTCCCTCAGTTGGCTGAGGATCCTTACCTTCTTACCTCACCATCGAAGATGTCGTTACAGAATGTAAGGTTGAGTTGTGCATGAATTTAAGTTTTGACAGAAAGTAATGCTGGAAGTTAGCTTTATACACTTATATAGTACAGCCACCTCTATTATTCCCTTAAACATCACCCTAGGGCTTTACGTACTAATCACAACCTTAACGAATCCAACGTACCTTTTGCAAAATACTTTGTTGGTCAAATTTTATACCGAAAGTATTTTTAAGGCACTTCACATCTCCAGTGTACACTTGTTAGCTCTGATACCAGCTGTGGCAGAACCAACCTGAATTATACCGGCTCAAGTACGCGAGTCCACTCTAGAGGGCTCCGACGTGCTTCAAACGGTATAACCCCTTGGCCTGTCGGGTAACGTCCCGATAAACCACCGAAAGCAGGATCAAACAAGGTACCCCGCACGAAGGCGAGTCCAGAGATATAAAGGCCATCATATTTTACATCACAGGCAGTTATAATACATGAGTGTTTAAAAGTAACATAATCTTCCCAACTGGGGAATTATTACAAACCGACATAAGTCTTAGAACAAACAGCGATATTAAAGTACGGTATGATACACGTCGCCAGTATAGATGTCATGTTTGCCCTTGCATGACATCACTCGGAGGGGTCCAGGTTGGGCCGGGACGGGTCCCACTCCATGGACCAACCATCAGGCAGAGGGTAAGGCCACGGTATAGGCAGGGCTTGATCAGCAGAAGCATTACCTGAACAAAAGTTATGAAGCAAGGCTGAGTATTCTAATACTCAGCAAGGCTTACTCGGTGATGGTATACATAGCCATATAACTAGACTCATGAAATCTGGTAATGGTTTTAGGGTAAGTTTTCAGCAGCAAAGCAACTAAGAGTAGATCCTTATTTTCATCTTTTAGCTTTTGAGGTTCTAGTTGAATATCCATTCTAGGTGAGCATCTAAATCTATACAAGCATGGTATAATCTTTATTCATTCATCATTTTAGATAACATCAAAATAATTGCTCTTGTTACTCAATGTGACAAAGGAATTAAGCAGTCTCAACCATCGTGAGAGGCGGACGATTCGAATTGAATTTAACCTTGCAAGGTGAACCTAACACACACGCTTGGAACACCACCGGGTTGTTCCGAAGCAACCGTTTACCTTTCATTCCGACTCGTGGACAGGTCCACCACAAGCGACTGCAGGTCATACGCACTTCCAAAGTGCAGGACGTACGTCTGTAGCGCGACTACAAAACCCGTACTCCTGGTTGCCCAGCAACACGTATGC